>NC_060138.1:171203243-171814077 GCF_021461385.2 Schistocerca piceifrons | reverse complement strand
TATCCTAAAACAGTTACAGCATATACAAAAGGCACAAATAAACCATTCAAAATAAAAACAGCCTTTGAAAATAATCTTTAGAAACAGCACCTGTTCAAATTAAGTTATTTGTATTGCACAGTTGTGGGTCACTTGCAACCCATGGAATCTTTCTCCTATTATAACAGTTCACAGAGCCGAGATAAAAGAAATGTTATTGCATACCAGTCCATTCTCCACCCAATACAGATAATACTTTTGTAGCTGGTGGCTGCATTCATCACCATTGTGCACAATATCTCCAGAAGAATGAAGTCTGATGGATCATTCAAATAACTTTACCTCTTTTCTTTTTCAATCTTCGCATGTTCAAGCACCCACAACAAGTCCATCTTCATTTAGGAAACTTGAAAACACTTTTCTTGGTAGATTTGCTTTCAACTGGCTGGAAAAGGAGTGAACTTTAGTATTCTCTGTTACACAAACATAAAACTAAATAACTAATGAAACTGCATGATATTTGACAAAATGTGATGTTTAACATTGTTATGGAACTATAATGTTTGTAAGTACTGTATATACCATTTTCAGTTCTGCCACTTTCTTTTTCAGTATCTTGGCTACTCATTTTCTGATAGTAGTAGATCCTATTCATTAACAGTTATCGCAGATTATTACACAAACTAAATTACAGGTGGTTAACAAGCACACTGACACAGAAAACAAATGCTGAATGCTCGAACAGTCAACAGTCCACGGGTGTACTGCTGGTCCATAGTGTCCAACGAGGGGGGGGGGGGGGGGGGGGGGTCAGGGGGTGCTCCATCTTGTGGTGGAAAATTATCCATGGCTGATATTCTTCTAATTGTGGGGCAGTGAACTGTTGCAAAAGTCTAAGTAAATGTTAGCGGTAATGTATTTTTCCACGAAAAAAAGAAAGGTCCAAAAACCTTGTTATGCATGCGGTTGCACCAAACATTCACTTTTTCGCTGTCTTCCTGTAACTGTTCAGTAGCATGTGGAGACCCTGAACCCCATATACAGACATTATGCCTATTTACCATCCCACCGACATGAAAGGTGGATTCATTGCTAAAGCATATGCGGTTTAAGGATCTTGCAGGAGGGCGGCAGAACACAAGGCACTAAGGGCACTCAGGGAGGACCAGGACACAGTGATCTTGGCAGCAGACAAAGGGAACGCGACAGTGCTGCTTAAATTGGAAAACTATTGGCAAAAAATAGACACCCCCCTGCAGGATCCTGCCTACAAATGACTAGGGAAGGACTTCACCACAACAGTGTCTCTCAAGACCGTTGAGATGCTCAACAACACAGGACTACAGAAGAATATCATCATTATCACAAATGCTAAAACCCTTGATGGGTTACGGTCCACACCATGTGAAAAACAGCTGAGATTATGAAGGTACTAAAGGGCATGCAGCTGAAATATGAAGACCTGCTAGTTAGCTTCGATGTGACATCCTTATTCACGAGTACCAACAGAAGACTCCCTAGCTTTACTCGAAGAACACTTTGAGGAGGATATCATCAAGCTCTTTCGCCATGTGCTAACCACCACCTATTTCAAATGTGGTGGGAAGTTCTACGAACAGACAGATGGTGTATCTATGGGCTCCCCCCTAGCACCAGGCATAGCCGACCTATACATGGGAGCACTGCGAAAAGCTAGCACTGGACACTGCTAAACATAAGCCAAAAGCCTTCAGCAGGTACATTGATGATACTTCTGTAGTTTGGCCACATGGCAGGCACAAACTGCTAGAGTTCCATCGACACCTCAATGGTATACATGGAAATATCAAATTTACCATGGAGATAGAAGAGAACAGAAGCTTACCCTTTCTGAATATCCTGATCACAAGAAACATGGACGGCATGCTGGGACACGCAGTGTACAGAAAGAAAACACACATGGACTTCTATCTTAATGCCAACAGCTGCCACCACCCTGCGCAACGCAATTCTGTACTCAACACCTTAGTGCACAGGGCCAGGTCGATCTGTGATAACACAAGTTTGCCAGGAGAATTTCAACACCTCATGGACACCTTCAACAAAAATGGACACAGTGGGACACAAATAAGGAGAGCTCTGAAGACCGACCACAAGAAGAGAGAAGAGAGACTGGATGAAGACGAAGCAATGGGCTGTGCGTTCTTGACATACGCACGTCCTCCAACAGCCAAGATCACGAGATTTCTCAAGAAATATGAAATGAAGACCGTTTTCCACGCAGCAGGAAAAATCAAAGACCTTCTCAGTTCAACCAAGGATCCACTAGGTCTGATGGCACCTGGTGTGTACAAGATCGGATGCGAATGTGGGATGCAATATATAGGACAGACGCAGCGATGCATCTCACAGCGCCATAATGAATACATCAGGTATGTATGCTTGGGCAGAACATAGTACTGATGAGAAACACAACTTCGATTTCGCAGACACAAAGAAAAATATGCAGTATAAATGGATTTTGGGACTCAGTAATCAAAGAGTTCATAGAAATACGGTTACACGACAACCTAATCAACGGCGACAGTGGCTACAATCTCTGCACAGCCTGGGAGCCTGCAATCAGGAAAATCAGGGAAGAACGTTCCATTCCACCAAGGGCCACGGCCGGAACAGAGACGGATGCCGGGACACGAATCACGCCCCCCCCCCCCCCCCAACCCCACCCCGTTCCCCTCCCTCCACCACCACTGGCCGCTCAAGGCGTATCAGGCGGTTCCGTGGGCATGTGATTGGCCGGCGGTAGGAAGCCGAGAGTGGTCCAACAGAGATATCAGCCCGTGACCGACGATATCCCGACACTTCGCTTGAAGATGATGGAGACGCATTCCATCGAAATGTTGCTACGAGACGACGACGATACTCGGCTCACAACCCATGAAGACTTCATATAAGCATCCCCTCATGGCTCAGTACCACCTAGGACTGAAACAACTGAATTACATTCTCTATCAGAGTTTCGACTACATCTCACTGTGCCCTGAAATGGGAAATGTCCTACCCACTATCCTTCCCATCCCTCCCACAGTGGTATTCCACCACCCACTGAACCTACACAAAACCGTCATCCATCTCTACACAAACCCTTTCTCCCAACTGCTTGCCTCATGGCTCACATCCCCGTAACAGACCTAGATGCAAGCACTGTCACATACATCCTCCTGTCACCACCTACTGTAGTCCTGTCACAAACATGGCCTACCCCATCAAAGGCAGGGATATCTGTGAAAATAGTCATGTGGTCTACAAGATAAGTTGCAACCGCTGTGCTGCATTCTGTGTGGACAGGACAGCCTACAAGCTGTCTGTCTGCAAGAATGGCTACAGACAAACTGTGGCCAAGAAACAACTGGACCACTTTGTTGCTGAGCGCACCGCCTAACACGATGTCCTCCTTTTCAATTACTGCCTCACAGCCTGTGTCATCTTGATCCTTGCCACCAACACCAGCTTTTTTGAGTTGTGCATTTGGGAACTCTCACTGCAATATATCCTATGTTCCTGTAACCCTCCTGGCCTCAACCTTCATTAGTCGTCATCCTAACCCATGTAGCCTCCCTCTCTGTTCCCATTCCACCAATGCACTCACCTCCCAACAGCATCTAGCTGCCCTACTCTCTACCTTGTATCTGCATGCTGCCAGCAGCACTTTCCAATAGTCTTTTTATTGTGCCTTTCTGTGATTCAGCATCTCTGCTATATTGTGAGTAGCAACTATCCTTTCCATTATATTGTAATTTTACACCTGCCTTGTATTTAGACATAATTACTTTCCTATACTGCATCTAGTATTTTAAGCATGGTATCATCTTTACTGGACAACGAAACAAGTGCAACACAAGTATCTTAGAATGCTGATTACAATAAGAGCAGAGTCAACTTATAAAAATTGTATAAAATGTAAATGGTATTCCACATAGACAGTTACCATCACTCTTGATCCAAACAGTATTCTTGCTTTGTCTTCCTCTTGTGGGGACACCCCTTCGTCTGTAGCCACCCTGTTCATTTTAATTTGCAATTTTTGCTTGATTGCCTGCATAAAAAGAAAGAAAATGTTAATGCTTTAAAAGTATCTGTAACACTGACAAGTATACAAAATTATTGTAGTAGTAGTAGTAGTAGTAGTAGCAGCAGCAGCAGAAATTTTATTTATCTTCAGATAAATTTTACAAGGATGTTGGAGAACTCATATTACAATTTAAGAAGAAACAAACATAATTTATACCAAAGGTATTTAAATACTTAAATGTCTTGTTTATCAAGAATGCTGGGATTTTGTAAGCTTTAATGAACACCTTATTCCGAGCTCCTGTGTCCAAAAATAAATAAAAAACATGGGCTACAAGTGACATTAAATAATGGTTACACTATTTAAGAAAGTGGGGAAATCATTGAAGTTACAATATAGACCTGGATCATTCCATTTTTAAATTTAAGACTGTACTGTGTGCTACATGAGACATGAAAGCGAACTGAGAAGAACAAGGAGTTTATACAGAGAGAGCAAGTAGCTTCAACAGCTAAACCAATAAACAAATGGAGGAAAATAATACAGAATGGGACTTAAGAACATTGAGGATGGCAATCACTAAACAGCTACCAAAGTCCTATATATATAAAAAAAACTGTAGATGGGAGCATGTTTGGAATTTAAAAGAAAATAGAAGGGCTATAAAAGCAAAGAATATGAATTACTGAAAATTCCTTAATAACTTTACAGCAGACAACAGGCACTTATTAGGATGAAAAAGAATATAGCAAAGAGCATACTAGAAAAGAATATAAAAATCCTAATACAGGTTCATTTCAAATGCTGAAAATGAAAGGCAGTTCTCTCAGAAGGCTCTGAAAACGTAATACAATCAAAGAGGTACTGTAAAGATGAATATGACTAATGAGACCTGAAAATTACAGCAGGCAAATCTAATGTATGGAAATTTACGTTAGAGAAAGACAGTTTCAAAGCTTACCTTCAAGAAATAGTTCAGGGTACACTTTTACAAGTTCATTTCCAAGTGCAGACTTTTACCCTCTAATTCTGGTTGCCTGTTCTGTGTCAATATGCTAACTTTTTGTATAATTGTCTTCACTGTAGCAGTGAATGGTGTGGAAGAGGTACAAGACTGTTATGTCTTATGATCTTTTTTGCTTAAATACAGGGTGATTATAATTAAAGTTAAACTTTCAAAACATTGTAGAAATAACACCACTGGTCAGAATGACATCAAATTGCAATGGAATATTATCGGAGGAGGATAATAACGCATGGCAGAAGAAAAAAAATAGTGTGAAAATTGATCAATAGATGGTGTTGTATGGGTCAGAATACGTAAATGAAAACCCCTCTGCACAACCCACTGAACTTGGTATAAACTCTCCAGGTACACGGCTTTCCTCCTTTCACGTCTGTGACATTCACCAAGATTGTCTCAATGCAGGATCATGCTCTGCTTGTAAAGCTGTATTCCAAGAATGATTGTGCACATGTTGCTATGCAGAAAATGATTCAGAAATTCGAAAAGACGGGTTCTTTTGGTGTGCAACCTGGTAGAGGGAGTAAACGAATTGATTCCACGTCAGTGGAAGCAGTGGCCACAGCAATGCAGGAGGAGAAGAGTGGTGGTGTGCAAACATGTAGTGCACAGAGAATTGCTCGAACATTGGACATACCCATGAGCACGGTGCGTAAAATCCTACAAAACATCCTTCTTTGCTATCCATTGAAAATTACCCATGGGCACGAGTTGCTTCCTGTTGACCTGCCAGCAAGAGAGACCTTTGCTTTAGAATTTCTTGCTCACATGGACGTGGACAATGATTGGATACGGAAGATTTTGTGGACACAAAGCCCACTTCCATCTGACAGGATATGTCAATACACAGAATTGTCGAATATGGGCAACGGAAAATTCACACACAAATCAACCAGTACCACTTCACCCTGAAAAAGTCACTTTGTGGTGTGAGTTTATGGCATCATTTATCATAGGGCCATATTTTTTTTGAAGATACAGGTGCTTCCGGTCTGATACTTGTACTGTCACTGACAAGCGCTACGAGTGTCTTTTGTGCAACCACATCATTCCGGCTCTCCAACAGCGTGGGGATGGCTGCACACTACAAATCCAGTTAAGCAGCTACTGAAACGCCATTTCAGAAATGCTAGAATTATCTGCTGCCATGTTCTGCAGCCTGGCGCCCCGGTCACCTGATCTTAATCTGTGTGACTTCTGGCTGTGAGGCTATCTGAAAGATGCTGTGTTCAGTGTTCCGATTACAAACTTAGCTGCATTGAAGGCATGCATTGTGAAACACATTCTGAACATGACCCTGGAAACACTTTTATCAGTTGTGGAACATGCTGTTTCTCAGTTTCAACTTGTTGCAGAAAATGGTGGAGAGCATACTGAACACATTCTGCGCCAGTCACACAGAAATTAATAGTCCAATTTGATTTTCACTGATGCTTTTTATGCAGTTTTTGGCATCAGGCCAATTAAAAACCAATTTTTTCTATTCAATGTGATATGACCTTGCCATGGTGGATGGGATTACATAACTAAGAGTATCACACCTGTACACCCATGCACACCGAGTAGTACAGTTTGTTTAATGTCAAACGTACACCTTAGGCATTGCTGTATGGTTCATTTGTCATTTGTAGTCGACCACTATTAAATTGTGATGCGTACAGTGCCATCTATTGCTACATTTTGAAACTATTTATTTTTCTTCTGCCATACTTTTTCCCCCCTTCTCCAATAATATTCCATTGCAATTTGACATTCTGACCAGTGGTGTTATTTCTACAGTGGTTTGAAAGTTTAATTTCAATTAAAAGCACCCTGTATATTGTACTGGCTTAGTCACTTTAATTTTGTGGATCATCATCCACTCCATGGAAAAAAGACATTTCCAATGCCAATAGGGGTGTGCTGCCCTTTAGATCACATAACATCGACAGATACAAAGAAAGTAAATTGGATAAAGAAAATATTACATGGTAAGCACCCGTATCATCTAACACAGCCACACATCGATCAAGACGCATCCAACACATGGCTAAGAAAAGGCAATATATACAGTCAGACAGAAGGATTCATGATTGCAATACAGGATCAAACAATAAACACCAGATATTACAGAAAGCATATTATTAAAGATCCCAATACCACAACAGATAAATGCAGACTTTGCAAACAACAAATAGAAACAGTAGATCACATCACAAGCGGATGTACAATATTAGCAAATACCCCAGAAGACATGACAATGTACCAAAAATAATACATCAACAACTTGCCATACAACATAAACTAATAAAACAACATGTTTCCACGTACAAGTATGCACCACAAAATGTACTGGAGAATGATGAATACAAATTATACTGGAACAGAACCATTATAACAGATAAAACAACACCACATAACAAACCTGACATCATACTCACCAATAAAAAGAAGAAATTAACACAACTAAGTGAAATATCCATACCCAATACAACAAATATACAGAAAAAAAACAGGAAAAAAAAAATTGAAAAATACATCCAACTGGCTGAGGAAGTCAAGGACATGTGGCATCAGGATAAAGTTGACATTATACCAATTCAAACGGTTCTGAGCACTATGGGACTTAACATCTGTGGTCATCAGTCCCCTACAACTTAGAACTACTTAAACCTAACTAACCTAAGGACATCGCACACATCCATGCCCGAGGCAGGATTCGAACCTGCGACCGTAGCAGTCGCGCGGTTCCGGACTGAGCGCCTGAACCGCTAGACCACCGTGGCCGGCTTATACCAATTATACTATCAACTACAGGAGTCATACCACACAATATCCACCAGTACATCAACGCAATATAGCTACATCCAAACGTATATATACAACTACAGAAATCTGTAATTATTGATACATTTTCAATTACCCGAAAGTTCCTAAATGCAATGTAACATATACTGTACAGTTAAAAGGAAGTCGCACTTGATCAAGGTCCGCGTCACCTTCCATTTTTAACCAGACATAATGTCTGAGAAAGGAAAGAAATAATAATAGAAATGAGGAGGAGAGGGCAAAGAAAGATGATCTACTCAGAAAATAGAATATTTGCAGCACAAACAGTGAGTTGTAATTTACAGCACAAAGAGCACATTTTGTGTGTGTGTTGGCAGCACTGGAATTTTGCTCCTGAAGAGGAGTATTAGCTGCCTGCTTTTTCTCTTTGTAAATACATAAAATAATTTTAATTTTTATAGCAATTTACAACTTATCATCCATACCTGAGAAAGAATAACTCTCCTACTATCACTTTTCATAGCCAGCAATAAATCCAGCCATGTCCAAGTCACATTATGATATTCCAGAGTTGGAATGACCAAGCTGAAATCTCTAATGTCTTCCAAATTTTTATCCTTATTGCCTTTATAGCTCACCCTTACTGGCACTTCTGGTATCTTTATGTAAATAAATAATTTATTTTTCTCAGCTCGCTCCTGTAAAAATAAATGTCATCTTTATTAGAGAAACTATGTGTGAGGGGGAACAGAGATTCTGAGCACTACAGCTTAGTTCTGCGTAGAGCACAAATAATGCAAGGTATAAAGGTAGTCACTTACCATACAGCTTATTACTGAGCTTTCAGACTACTCTCTCTCTCTCTCTCTCTCTCTCTCTCTACTGGCCCAGATGTGCGCATCAGTGTGTGTGTGGGAGGGGGGGGGAGCGGGGGGAGGGGGGGGATTTCATTTTTTGCTCTGTTGTAGTACACTGTCCAAAACCTCAGCAAGTTTTCAGTCTTACATATGAGCCTGCTGTCCACTCCACACTTCAGCTACATGGTAAGTGGTTATCTTTACTGTCTCCATTATTAACATCTGTAATGGCATAGACCTTGTCATGAAACTGCACCCATTTAAGCCATATAAATAAGCACTACTGTTCACTGATATTTATATATGAAATTTTTATTATCAAACTGCTCCTAGAAAGCAGATAGCAAGAGCTGTTGCTGCTGTAGTCATCAGTCCAAACACTGGTTTGATGTAACTCTTCACACTTACATATCTTGTGCAAATATTTTCACTTGTGTATAACTGCTACCAGGTACACTCACTTGAATCTGCTTACTTCAGTCAAGCCTTTGTGTAGCTCTAAAAATTTTATGCTGAACCATTCCCTCCATTATCAAATTAAATACTCCTTGATGTATTCTATAAACACCTCAATGTATCCTATAAACCTATCCTTTCAGTTAATAAAGTTGTGCCACAAAGTTTTTCCCTCTCATTCAATTCAGTACAGATTCATTTGTTACTCAATCTATGTAACCATCAGCATTCTTCTGTAGCACCATATTTTGGGAGCTTCTGTTCTCATCTTGTGTACAATGTTTACTGCTTATATTTCACTTCAATGTAAAGTAGAACCATGCATGTTCAAACTTGTTTGTCAGATTTGCTCTTTTCTACTTGGGATTGTTAACAAGCCTGTACAAGTACCTACAAAGTTTGTCAATTTAACCTCACTTTTGAAGCAGATGCTGTTCGTGTACTGAACTATTTTGAAGAAAGTTAGAATGGCTATCAATGCAGACAAAGTGGTTCCCGCATTGACTTCAACACTGTATATAAAGAAGATAAAGACAACAAAACACTGGTCTGGAGAATGGTTAAAATTGAAAGAGAAATGTACCCATGAAAATCACTTAGGGGAATTTACTCAGAACCTGATGGTTACATCTACTTTTTCTGAATGGACAGTCAATCTTTTAGTAACTGAGTTACTCTGCTCTCACACTGAAAAAAAAAAACACAAGTATGTGGAAATTTATTCTCTTCTATGTTTATTCTCTTCTACTTGTTTATTTAATGACAGTTCATTACCACAAGGAAGAACAGGAGAGCTTCAGTTTTTATTTTTATTTTAGTGCACTCTTGCTTGTATGTTGTGCATATAAAATTGATTTACTTTTTAATCTCTTCCTGGGTTGGGAAAGACAACACACCTCTACTCTTTTGGTAATTTCCAGCGCCATTTTGTTTTATCCCTGAAAGCCGTTTCCATAGTGGTGATACAGCGAGATAAACAGAAATAATACTCTTTTTCACTAAAGATGCACAGTGAAACACTGACACAAACATCTGCCATTTTGTAAAACCTGCCGTCAATCAAACTTTCAATCAACTGTGCCACACACATTCTTTGTCTGACAAACGTTGTAGTAAAGTCTCACAAATTGTTTGATCGTGTACAGGGTGCTTAAGGTCACAGGCGCCGACTCCATGGAGCCTGAGGGGGCCCGAGCCCCCTAAAAAATTCGTTTGGTGTGGGAGGGAGGGGGGGGGGGCAGAGCCCCCCAATAATTTAAGAAAATTGTTAGTTGTACTATGCTTTGTAAAATCACAAAATTATGTTGGAAATTATTATTTTCCTTGTTTGACAATAGTTACCTTTTACAATACATTCAGTAATGCATTAAAACAAATAATTATTACAGTAGTAAGCAGGTTAACTGAAAACGAGTGGTATGAATCACGATAGTGTTACGGTGCTGAGGGCACACTTAGAAATTGTCCCGGTGCGCGAACCTTCGGGTAAAGTCTGGTACCTGTGGGCCAGTGCTGTGGCCGTAGCTACATCAAAAGGACTGGAGCAGAAGCACCTGGGACGGTCCGCCTTGCGTCACCTTGACGCTTTGAGATATTATGATGCCGTGGCTATATAAATCCCACCCTGCTGTTGCAGTCATTCAGTGTGGATCGTTTCATTCAGTGGATGCTGCAGACATGTTAAGTGTTCCGACTTTAGTGCCTAGTGGACTATTTTTTATGACTATATTTTACTCATTTTCTTTAGTCTCTTAGTGTGTCATGAATTAAGTTTGCAACGGATAAATTTGTTACCAAAAAGGTGCACTTGGAAGCTGATGATACTGCAAGTCAACCTCTAACAATTATTGTGTCATCAACTGCTTCATTGTGTTCAGGCGAGAACCATTCACAGCCGAAACCTGGACAATCTGGTACGTGAAGGTCATTTCAGAATTCTTGGTCAATCAAATATACATAGCTATAATATGAAGCATCTACCGAAAAAGTTTTTTGCAAAACCGGCAAAGAGGCAGATGCTAAAAATCTATTACAATTTTCTTCAAAAAAAAGAAGATGCATTTACTTCCATAGGGTTTTCTAATTGGAAAAAGACATTGGAAAAATTCTCTCTTCATGAAAATATATTTACGCATAAAAAAGGTGTTCTGAAAGTAAATTGTATCACTAATCGAAGTGTGGTCTCCCAATTGAATGAACAAATAGATAGTGATATAAAGAAAGACCATTTAGCTCTTGAGACAATTTTCACTACCATGCAATTTCTATGCCAACAAGGACTAGCAATTAGAGGGCACGAAGATGTAAACTCAAATTTTTTTCTATTGTTGGAACTCCGAAAAAATGACATACCAGAGTTTAAAGATTGGTTAGCGCATTCCAAGTATAAGTGGACATCCCACGATATTCAAAACGAGATCATTGATCTACTAGGAAAGTCTGTGTTGAGAAAGGTATTGGCTTCAATCAAGAAGACTAAACATTTTTCTATTATGGTTGACGAAACAAGTGATTCTTCTATTTATGAACAAGTGTGATTTTGTATTCGTACTGTCGATGATCCCTTAATCATCAACGAAGACTTTATTGGCTTATATGAGACCCCAACATTGAATCACAAACTCTGTTTAGTATTTTAAAAGACTGTTTTGCTCGTTTTGATTTGTCAATGGATAACTTTAAGAAGACAGTGCTATGATGGTGCCCCGAGTATGAGAGGTAAGTTCAAAGGACTAAAAAAGTTCGTTTTGGATATACAACCAAAAGCATGTTATGTGCACTGCACTTCTCACAGTTTAGACTTGGCAGTTGTAGACAGTCTCTGGCGTCTTACATCTATGAGGGATATTATGGCTTTACCCAAGGACTTAATAAACACCATAAGGGAATCGAACAAAAGGATGGGACTTTTCAGAAGCATACGTTGTGAGAGTGCCAACAACCACGTTGGTCTACGACCCATTTGCCCAACTCGATGGACTATGCGAGCTTCCAGAATCACGAGAATAATAAAAACTTTGAAGAACTTCTAGAGTTTTTTGAAACATTTTCTGCAGAGGACATAACAGAGGCAGGTTACTAATGTGCAGGCTACCTTGAGTCAATGTTACAATTCAAGACTTATTTCTTTTTACGTCTTTATTGTCATGCAATGAACCCAGTAGATGATGTCAATGAAAAAAATTCAATGCCTTCATTTAAGTGTTGCTGATCTGGAAAAAATATATGAGGGCTTGATTAGTATACTGAATGGAAAGTGTGATAATTTTTAACACTTTTGGGAATTGTGTTTAAAAGAAAAACCTTCACAAGTTGAAGATCCTTCGCTTCCTCGGAATTGAAGTATACCGAAGAAGCTTGAAAACAACAAAGCCAGCTCACTGCACTTTCAAAACTCCAAAGGAATACTACAAAGTTATTTACATTGAAGTTTGTGAATTGGTGCAATCTTGCATTACTGAGCATTGCTTCAACTGGACTCACACAGGTCATTGCAGTTGAACAAGAGTGCTTGCTTTTAGTAAACAGAGATGCAACAAATTTGGAAAAATCAACTGAGTTTTTCAAAAATGATCTAGACACTGAGAGACTGCTCTTACACTTGAATATGTTAGCCGATATTGCTAATAAAAAACAACTGGTCTTAAAAAACATGCGAGATGTAAGAGAGTACATTACACAAGAGCCTGTAGTTGGAAAAATGTTATGTGAAGTAGTCCCAATCACGACAGCAACAGCAGAATGGTCATTTAGCACCCTTAGACGTCTGAAGTCATATCTCCGATCAAAAATGGAACAGAAGCAATTGAACAACTTGGCTGTTCCTCATACCCACTGAGATGTTTTTGATGAATTGGATATCCGAGCAGTCATCAACAACTTCATATTCAGTAATCCAGTAAGACAGTCAACATTTACACCTTTCTAAAGACACTTTAGCCCTAAGAATGGCATTTAGAGCAATATTAAAAATATTTATAAAACAGAGAATTAAATTACATACATGATGTTAAATTTTCAGTTTTGAAATATTAGTACTAGTTTAGTACTGTATTAGTTATTTTCAAATAATTAAATATTTTTAGGGTCTAAGACCCAATTAAAACCCCCTATTTACATACTTTTTGACTGAATGTATTAGGCATACCGTATTAACTTTATTACCTGTATTAAAGCACTAACTTTGAGATATTGTTTTTATTTAATGAACCCTGAGCCTTATTCAAAGTAAGCTTAAATTAGCTATTTCACTTATTAATCATAGTGCTATTACTGTGCAACAGCAATATTTTATGTTTTGTTCTTTTAATGATAGTTAAGGATTTCTTTAAATATAATTTCAGTCTTTAAGAGCTATATATTGACTGCTCTGTAATAGTCTATAAGCTTGATTATTACTGTAAATTAAATTAGCTTTTTACTAAATACTGTGCATGTTTATGTTTTGTTTCTTTTTTCAAAGCCAAAAAATTGTCAGGCATGTCGAGTTCCCCGGGGTATTGAGTTATTGAGAGCCCAGTTTCCGAGGTTCTAATGTTGACCATATGACTCTAAATGCTTAAAAAACTTTAAAACTCACTATTTTTCATCTAAAATGTAGAAAATTTCCCAGGGCAAGACTCCCAGTATGCCCCCCCCCCCCCCCCTCCCCCAATATTTTTTGTTAGTCGGCACCCCCACTTAAGGCTACATTCCAGACAAACATTTTCAGAAAATACTTCCCACCACTTAAATTTATGAAACTTCCTGGAAGATAATAGCTGTGTGCTAGACCAGGATTAAAATCTGGAACAGTGCCTTTCTGGGGCAATACCTCATGATCCATCCTCACAGCTTCACTTCTTTATAAATTTCACCCAAGTTCTCCTGCATACCTAATGAGACTAGCACTACTTGAAGGAAGGATATCTCAGTGAAATGGCTTAGCCAAAGGTCAAGGGATTTTTTTCCAGAATGAATATTTCACTCTGAAGTGGAGTGTGTACTGTTCTGCAATTTCCTTGCACACTGAAATGTGAGTGGGACTGCCACTTGAACACGGAACGTCATCTTTTGTGGGAAATGCTTTTATTGACTTAACTGTCTAGGCACGACTCATGATCTGCCCTCATGGCTTCTTCAGTATATCTCTCTTACTTGTCTGAAGGCAAGGTTTCAGGTTGGAATCATTATCCAACTTACAGTTTTAATTTGCCTCAAAGTTTCAAAACAGCACATTCCCCTGCACAGCAGATGATTCATTCTGGAAACTACAATTTATATTCAATGTTAATATAATCCTTTTTTTTTCAGGAAATATTTGCTTGCTATAGTCAGTGAATAAACAGTGGAAATGTCCACCTTAACCTTGCTCTGACTTGTTTACACAGAGTTCATTGAGCGAAAAATATGGTTCAAATGGCTCTGAGCACTATGGGACTTAACGTCTGACGTTATCAGTCCCCTAGACTTAGAACTACATAAAGCTAAGGACATCACACACGCCCATGCCTGAGGCAGGAATCGAAACTGCAACCGTAGCAGCTGCATAGTTCCGGACTGAAGTGCCTAGAACCGCTCGGACACCGTGGCCGGCTCATTGAGCGAGTCAGTGCCAGAAGGCATCAGTGCAGCGTGTAGCTTCTGAGCTGTATCTTGGTCATGCTACTTCCAGTGTCAAACAGTTATTGTGCTAAAAGTACATAATGATAAAATGTTGTCTTTTGTGACCAATGGACTTGCTGCCATGGTAACTCCAATTCCTGTCAGATCACTTAAGTTACGCGCTGTTGGGTTAGGCTAGCACTTGAGCGCTGCTGGCAAGTGAGGTGCACTCAGCCCATACGAGGCAAACTGAGGAGCTATTTGACTGAGAAGCAGTGGCTCCAGTCTCATAAAATGACATAAGGCTGGGAGAGTGGTGGGCTGACCATCACATTCAGAGAGTTGTCATTCAACTACATATTTACACTTTACTACGAAACAGGGAGCATTTTACACATTGCACCAATGTTTTCCTCTATCACTGCTCACTCAGTCATTCTTAAACACCATGAACTAAAAAGAATAATCTATTTTCCTGTCTTATGCTGTTGTATCATGACTGCAGATACAATACGTATGTACCGTGTTGTAGTTGATATCATGTTCCTGCAATCTCTCCTTGTTGGTCTACGGAATCTGTCAATCACATTGAGGTGTGGAAGAGGTCACTGGTGAAAGATAATGACAAAAATTTTTGGACATCAGGAAGTTGAAAATGAGCCAGGAATGGAATTTGCACGAAGGTCACTTTAGGACTTAAATGCTAGTACATTTATAATGGCTACAACAAAATCACTCGGCAGATTTACAGCACAGTGTTGTAAAAAAAGCAAAAAGCTTCATAAGAAATTGACAAAGGCCATAAAGTAGATAACTACTTTCTTCTTGCATTTGTTACTTATTCAAATTATGTTTCTTCTACATATAAGTTAATGACACAATTAGTGAATGAAAATTTTATTTATACCACCTGAATGGTATATGTAAGAATGCCATTCACTAATTGAGTCTTTTCCTTATATATAGAAAAAGCATAATATGAAAAGTATCTCATAATATGAATTTGAACTGATCATCATCATGCATACTTTAAAAGTTTATAATGATACATACCACATATTCGTTACTATAAAATATCTACTATATACACTGAAGTGCCAAAGAAACTGATACAGGTATGCGTATTCAAATACAGAGGTATGTAAACAGGCAGAGTATGGCACTGTGCAGTGGAGTGTGCGCTGATATGAAACTTCCTGGCAGATTAAAACTGTGTGCAGGACTGAGACTCGAACTCGGGACCCTTGCCTTTTACGGGCAAGTGCTCTACCAACTGAGCTACCCAAAGCGCAGAACTAGCACTCCTGAAAGAAAGGAAGCACTTGCTGGTGAAAGGCAAAGGTCCTGAGTTCGAGTCTCGGTCCTGTGCACAGTTTTAATCTGCCAGGAAGTTTCTTATGGCACTGTGGTCGGCAATGCCTATATATGTAAGACAACAAATCTGGCGCAGTTGTTAGATCAGTTACTGTTGCTACAATGGCAAGTTATCAAGATTTAAGTGAGTTTGAACGTGGTGTGATAGTCTGCTCGTGAGCGATGGGACACAGCATCTCCGAGGTAGCAATGAGGTGGGGACTTTCCTGTACAACCATTTCATGAGTGCACCGTGAATATCAGGAATCTGGTAAAACATCAAATCTCTGACATCGTTGCTGCAAGAATGGGACCAATGACGACTGAAGAGAATCGTTCAATGTGACAAAAATGCAACCCTTCCACAAATTGCTGTAGATTTCAATGCTTGGTCATCAACAAGTGTCACCATCCGATCCATTCAACTACGTCATTGATATGGGCTTTTGGATCTGAAGGCACTCTCATGACACCCTATACAGCCAGCCATGATGGCTGCATGACACACAGCTTTACACCTCGCCTGGGCCTGTCAACACCAACATTGGACTGTTCGTGACTGGAGACATGTTGCTTGGTCAAATGAGTCTCATTTCAAATTGCATCAAGCGGATGGACGTTACGGGTATGGAGACAACCTCACGAATCCATGTACCCTGCATGTCAGCAGGGGACTGTTCAAGCTGGCGGAGGCTCTCTAATGGTGTATAACATGTGCAGTTGGAGTGATCTGAGATCCCCGATACATTTAGATATGACTCTGACAGGTGATACATATGTAAGCATCCTACCTGATGACCTGCATCCATTCATGTCCACTGTGCAATCTGATGGACTTGGGCAATTCCAGCAGGACAATATGACACCCTATATGGCCAGAAGTGATACAGAGTGGCTCCAGGAACACTCTTCTGAGTTTAAACACTTCCAATGGCCACCGAACTCCCCAGACATGAACATTATTGAGCATATCTGGGATGCCTTGCAACATACTCATCAGAAGAGATCTCCATCCCTCATACTCTTATGGATTTATGGACAGCCGTGCAGGATACATGGTGTCAGTTTCCTACAGCACTACTTCAGACATTAGTTGAGTCCATGCCATGTCATGCTGCAACACTTCTGTGTGCTTGCAGGATCTCTACATGATATTAGACTGGTGTACTAGTTTCTTTGGCTCTTTAGTGCATAGACATGATGTGGCATGGACTCGACTAATGTTCTGAAGTAGTGCTGGAGGAAACAGACACCATGAATCCTGCAGGGCTGCCCATAAATCCGTATGAGTATGAGGGGTGAAGATCTCTTCTGAACAGCACATTGCAAGGCATCCCAAATATGCTCAATAATGTTCATATCTGGGAGTTTCGTGGGCAGTGGAAGTGTTTAAACACAGAAGAATGTTCCTGGATCCACTCTGTAGTAATTATGGACGTGAGGGCCGTCGCATTGTCCTGCTGGAATTGTCCAAGTCTGTGAGAATGCACAATGGACATGAATGGATGCAGGTGATTGGACAGGATGCTTACATAGGTGTCACCTGTAAGAGTTGAATCTAGACATATCAGGGGTCCCATATCACTCCAACTGCACACACCCCACACCACACCAGAGCCTCCATCAACTTGAACAGTCCCTTGCTGACAGGCAGGGTCCATGGATTCGTGATGTTGTCTCCATACCCATGCACGTCCATCTGCTCAATACAATTTGAAATGAGACTTGTTGTACTGTCCCTTAGGAGATTTTTATGAACAGTGCGTGTACAATGAATATAAAAATAGTGAATAACATACAACAGACAAGACTTAAAAGGCTTTTGTGAAGAACTATATTAGTAATATTTATGAAAACCTGTAATGTAAATACTCTGATGCGTAAAGGACTTCATTGCTGATGATTGATATTGTAGTGAAAAATATATTGAAATCAAATATTGGTATCTTTGTGCAATTATATATATGATGAACAGAACATACCTTCTTCATTTTTTCTTTTGTTCATTAGAAATTGTGGGCAGTGCTTAACGCTTTCAGATGTTCGTATTATTTTCTCTCCTAGACAGTGTTAAGGTGTGTATGTAAAGTATTGCTTAACATATATGTATAAAAAATAGCTCATGTTATTATTTCAATGTAATACAAGCACCTCATCTCAATGTTTCATTTGCAGAGAAAGGTTAATTAGTATTTTTCGGCTGCTAAGACGCCCAAAAGCCATTATATTGCTGACAGGCAACAACTGGCCGCCATTACAAGATTCAAATATTAAGTTATTTTGCAGATTTCATTTATAGCAGTGGCTACAAAATCATTTTAAATCATTATTTACTTTGAGTTTGAGGATTTCAGTAATTCGTATTTACAAGAGCTCAGATATTTTCAGCGATATCAGTTAAGGCAGTCAGTGAACTCTGGCCTGGACTTCATTTCATGAAATTATTAACTTGCAGGGAACCTGGCGCTCATCGAAAATAAAATCAAGCATTTATTTGGCCTCCTACGAAGTATTCAACTTATATTGGCCTCGCCTACATAATGTTAAAGTCTCATCTTGCGTAGTTTAAAGTAAGGAGCCCATATATTGTCTGACCAGGCAACATGTTCACAGTCATCAACAGTCCAATGTTGGTGCTGACAGGCCCAGGCGAGGCATAAACCTTTGTGTCGTGCAGTGATCGAGGATACATGAGTGCGCCTTCGGCTCTGAAATCTCACATCGATGATGTTTTGTTGAATGGTTCGCACGTTGATACTGGCTGATGACTCAGCATTGATATCTTCTGTAATTTGTAGAAGGGTTGCACTTGTGTCATCTTGAACGATTCAAATTACTCTAGCTATTGTCCGATGTGAAAATGCGTCTCTACCCGGACTCAAATCATTCACCGACCGAGATGTCATCGCTTATAAGACCTGGCATTGTGGAATAGATGCTAAGTCCCAGTCTAGACCTAGTTATGTATATAGGAATATGCCTTTTACATTGTATACTCGCTCTTGTCGTAAAGTTAGTAATGATGAAAAAGTACATGTATGGATGAAAGGACTTGGTGTACTTGCTGAAAATGTAACTAACTGGTGTCATTGGTCCTGTTCATTTTTTTTCCGGCTGCAGTGATGTTGCAGATCTGATGTTTTACCAGATTCCTGATACTCACAATACACTCATGAAATGGTCATATCACTTAAGTCTTAATAACCTGCCATTGTAGCAGCAGTAAACAATTTAACAACTGCGCCAGAACTTCTTGTTTTATATAGGCATTGCCAGCGTCGTATTCTGCCTGTTTACATATCTTTGTATTTGAATATGATGGAAAATCTAGGATGAAATGTAACAATATCTGAGAAGGAAAGTTGCTACTCATCATATAGCGGAGATGCTGAGTTGCAGATATGCACAACAAAAAGACTCTCACAATTAAAGCTTTCGACCATTAAGGCCTTCATCAACAATAGAGAAACACGCATGCGTGCACGTGTGCGCGCGCGCGTCCACACACGTCCACACACACACACACACACACACACACACACACACACACACACACACACACACAAATGCAATTCACACACACAACTGCAGTCTTAGGCAACAGAAACCACAGTTGCCTGAGACTGCAGTCGTGTGTGTGTGTGTGTGTGTGTGTGTGTGTGGTGAAGCGAAATTCGGGCACTCGAGCTTTGCAGTGTGACTGCTCACATGCCAGTGATAAAAAAGTCTCTCACACAATTTTATCCAGTGAGTACATCCAGCATAAAAAGGATGTTAAACAGTGGCAATCTGGCAACCCTCTAACCACATATATGGTAACTACCTCTGTCAGCATATATTAGTTGTGCTGCATAGTTGGGACGGTGGATAGAGTTTTGGGTTAGTATGCAGGAGGTGGAGTGTTCGGTCATGGGCTGTGGTGCACATTTTTCATTTCCTAATTTCTTTCTCTTATTTCATACTATAATGAACAACATTTCTTAGGCCACATGTATCCTAAATTTGTAGCATTTTGTAATGCTAAACATATCATCTACATGGTTAGACAAATAAGAAATAGTAAGTTGAAACAAGTGACTTGTCATAGGACAAAATAACTACAAAAATAATATCAATTTCAAGATGTTAAAGATGATAGCACAGTACAATAACACAACAACTACTTGTCATTGATACTATATTTAATATGAGCACTCAGATGTTGCACATTAGCAACCAGTGACAATAATAATGTCTATATTAATGACTGTATGACCTTCACAACAGAATACGTTGTCCTCAGAACAACAGATGCTCAAAGCGACCTCCCTGCACGTCCAAACATTGCACACAACTTTCCGAATCGTACAGCTCTGGACCCTTTGTAGCAAAGTTGCATCCACAGTAACAAGAGCAGCATGAACACGCGCTACCAATTCTTCCACATTCGTCAGCTGAGTAGAGTAGACGTGCTCCTTCAGGTGTCCCCACAGGAAGAAATCCGGGGGGATTTAGGTCAGTTGAACCTGGTAGCCAAACAACTGGACCTCCATGTCTGAGCCATTTCCCTGGAAATCTTCTGTCCAAATACTGTCGCACATTAATTCCAGAATGTGGAGGTGCACCATCATGTTGGAACCATATCCTCTGCTGAATATGTAGTGGAACATCTTTCAGTGCATTGACCAGATAGTTTGAGAGGAATACACGATACCTTCATGCAGTCAACAGTCAGGCAACATGTAGGGGCCTAAACACCTGTCACCCAATATTCTGGCCCAGACATTGATGTCAAAGCGAACTTTTTATCCATGGTCGTGGATGACGTGCGGGTTAATCTCACACCAATGGTGAGCACTGTGCATATTGAAGACACCCTCACGAGTGAATGCTGCTTCATCTGAACACATTATGGTATTCACGAAGTCATCGTTGGTGTCCCGTAGTTGGAAACATTCAGAGATTGCAATCCACTGATGGCAATCTGCAGGATGCAAGTGTTGCGTGAAAGCAGTCTCTGTTTGGTGGACAGCGCATACAGTATACATGCGCTGCCAGTCCTGCGCACTGTTCCACCTAATGTCCATTACCCTCTGACTGATATTTTTCTGCATGATTCATTCCGACACCACTAATTGTGAAATGTTCAGTTTCGAATTACACTGTTTCCCCTCATGGTAACAGATGGGATGTTTCCACGATCCCATCCATAGAAAATAATAATAAAAAGCACATTGCTGGTCCTACTGGTAACATAAGGCCCTAACAAAATGTAATGGACCTGAATGAAGCAAGAATAATAGTTGGTACTAATCTATGGGACTACTGGAAGAGGATACAAAGAAAACGGGTTTTGCAGGTAGCAGATGAAGTGGTGCGAATAAATTCATACCCACAACGTGAAAAGGGCTTCTTTCAAATTTGATCAATCATCCATTTCAACAATTGTAGTATGTAGGTACAAATGTTTTAAGAGGACCCACCACAATCACTGTTGACAAAAAAGATACCATATACTGTACCACTTGGACTACATTTACCAAATAAAAAACATATGCCTTTATATATGACTGGTGTATTACACAATATCATAATACTCCAATGCTATACAGGAGGTGTGCTGAACAACTTAAAGAAGAGTGTATAATTAGTAAAGTTAAGCCATTACCTTCATCTTTTCAACATCATCTTTCTGTTCAATGGGTACATAAAAACTTGCTTCCTTGCTTTTCTTTCCTTTTATCTTCTTTCCTTTGTTTTCTGCTTCCATTTCATCAGTGCCATCCCTCTCAATTGTGTCAGGGTCTCTTTCCGGAAAGCAGAATTTCAGCATAGTGTTGAAAAACTTTTTTGTCAAACCTAGTAAAATAATATTGTTGAATGCATTTTGTAAACTTTCTAATTAGGTTATAAAATAAATTTCAGTAAACATGATGATACTGATATAAAAATATGTTTGACTTACCTATTGTTATTGGAACAACATTAATCTCAAAGTGTTCTTTAACTGATATACCTCCAACAGGTGCTTTCTCACGGCAAAAAACTCTGATGGCTCTCTGGAAAGAGACATTATATTGCTGTACAACAGTTTTCCTAGAATGCCACAGAATGAGTGCTCATACAAATATCTATGATGAAGGAAGAAAGAAAGTGATTGAGGAGTAAGACTTGAGGGATATGATATACGAGGTTTGTCCGGAAAATACATATAAAAGTTGAATAATGTCTTTATGTTACAAGTTGCAGTCACCGCCAGATGGGACTATTGCTGTAATCAATCCCATCAACGCTCAGTTCGAGTCAGAGGACTCTGCGTGAAGGTGGGAGTGTGCGGCAGCTTGTTGACAGTTACCCTTTTTCACCTGCCGTCGGCATGGAGCTCTCTCTGGTTGAGGAACAGCGCATCAACATCAAGTTTCTTGCAAAGCTAGGCAAGAATGGCCGTGAGATTTTTGAGTGTTTGAAACAGGTTTTCGGAGACAATTCTCTGAAGGAACCAACCGTGAACAAGTGGTTAAAATGGTTCCGGGATGCCCGAGAAGAAGTGAACGATGACCCTTGCCCAGGACGCCCGTCGACATCAAGTTCTGATGCAAATGTTGAATGAATTCGGGCTTGCGTTCTTAAAGACCGTAGATTGACAGTCAGAATGATTGCTGACGACCTGTCAATCCCCAAAACAATCGTTCACGAAATCCTGACACAAAAACTTGAAATGAAGAAATTGTGTGCGAAAATCGTACCGAAGCTCTTGAAAACAGAAAACAAAGAGGATTGAGTGCTGTGAGGATTGGTTGGAAGCAGAGGAACAAGGGGACTTTCTCAACCGAGTCATCACTGGAGACAAGTCCTGGTTTTACGAATTCGATGTGGAGCTCAAATCTCAAAGCAAGGAATGGAAACTAGCAGGAGAACCGAGAACAAAAAAGTCGCAAAAATCAAGGTCCAATGTGAAGACAATGTTGATTGTTATCTTTGATTCTAGGGGCATTGTTCACAAGGAATTTGTTCCTCCTGGCCAGAGAGTGAACGGAAAATTTTACGTTGAAGTTCTGACATGTCTCAGAGCCCGTGTGACCCGAGTTCGACCGGAGTTGGCAAAAGGAGGCAGGTGGATCATTCATCATGACAATGCGCCCGTTCACACATCGCTTGTTGTGCGCGAGTTTTTGGCCCGAAGCTCAATCACCATGACAGACCACCTGCCTTATTCACCCGATTTAGCCCCGTGTGACTTCTTCATGTTTCCGAAATGCAAAATGGTGCTTCGGGAGCGGCACTTGGGAAATGTGGAAGCCATCAAGGTGGAAACAACACGGCAACTGAACAACATCACAACTGAAGATGGTGGTGGTGGTGGTGGTGGTGGTGGTTAGTGTTTAACGTCCCGTCGACAATGAGGTCATTAGAGACGGAGCGCAAGCTCGGGTTAGGGAAGGATTGGGAAGGAAATCGGCCGTGCCCTTTCAAAGGAACCAATCCGGCATTTGCATGAAACGATTTAGGGAAATCACGGAAAACCTAAATCAGGATGGCCGGAGACGGGATTGAACCGCCGTCCTCCCGAAAGCGAGTCCAGTGTGCTAACCACTGCGCCTCGTCGCTCGGTCTCACAACTGAAGACTTTCAGCAATGTTATCGACAGTGGAAACGGCATTGGCAGAAGTGTATCGCGTCTCAGGGAGAGTACTTTGAAGGAGACCATAACTTTTATACGTATTTTCCGGACAAACCTCGTATATCAAGAGGACTCAATAAAGTGCATAATGAAGAAGGAACAGCAGTTGGGGTGCAAGAGTAATGAATAGACATGATCAGTTTAACAGAATGTGTGTTAATCTTAGGTTCTGAGTGCTTGCCAAAAGGACATTTCAACTTCCAGTTTCTTATCATCATGTTATGCAAGAAGACTGCTGAGAGTACTGCTGTTGGAAGATATTGATTAATTTTAATTTATTTGAAACTACTATTAAAGAATGGAAAATCCAGGATGGAATGGAACAATATTATGAGAAGGAAAGCTGCAACTCACCATATAGAGGAGATGCCGAGTCACAGATAGGCACAACAAAAAGACTCTCACAATTAAAGCTTTTGGCCATTAAGTCCTTTGTCAACAACACACACACACACACACACACACACACACACACACACACACACACACACACACACAGATATATACTCAAACTAGCAATCTCACCTCATGCACACATGACTACTATTTCCAGCCACTCCAGCCAGATTGCAGCTACATTGAGTCAAGCAGAAACTGCAATCTGGAATGGGACAGGGAAGGAGGAAAGTACAGGTGACGGGGAGAGGAGTCAGTGCTGCCTGGCAGGGCATGCAGGGCTAGGCGGTGGGACAGACAGGGCCGCCAGGTGCAGTGTCAGGAGGCTGTGAGGGAGGGGAGAGGTGAGGTGTTGGGGTAGTGGCAAAGGAGAGGAGCAAAGAAGGGGAAAACACTGGTGGGTGCATTGGCAGAGTGTGTTGCACAATGAGGGTGAGGGGACATGAACTGAGAGGAAGTCTTATGACAAAAAGGGTGAAAACTGTTGGGTGGAGGGGTATGGGGACAGCTAGTTACTGTAAGCTGAGGGTGGGATGATTTCAGGAGCAAGAATGTGTTGTAAGGATAACTCCCATCTGCACAGTTCAGAAAAGCTGGTAATGGAAGGGAGGATCCAGTTGATCTGAGTTGTGAAGCAGCCACTGAAATCAAGTATGTTATGTTCACCTGCATGTTGTGCCACAGGATAGTCCACTTTGTTCTTAGCCACAGTTTAGTGGTGGCTGTCTATCCTGGTGGATAGCTGGTGAGCAGTCATACCAATATAAAAGGCTGTGCAATGATTACAACAGAGCTGATATATGATATGGCCACACCCACGTGTGGCCAAGCCTCTGATGGGGTAGGATGTGCCTGTGAGAAGACTAGAATATGAAGTGTTAGGTGGTTGGATTGGGCAGGTCTCACACCTGGGCCTGCCACAGCAATGTGATACTTGTGGCACTGGCACAAGGATGGACTTTGATGTTGTGGAGGTTTGGTGGTGGGGACAGAAGACCACTTTAGGAGGGGTGGGAAGCATCTTTGGTAGGCTGCCCCTCATTTCAGGTCATAGTGGTAGGTAATCAAAACCCTGGTTAAGGATGTGGTTCAGTTGTTCCAGTCCAGGATGGTAATGGGTGACAAACGGGGTACTTCTTTGTGGCTGGTTTTTGGGGGTGGTCGGAGGATGGGACGGGGAATCTGATTGCTAACTAGATATGGGGATAGTGCCTGTCTGTGAAGGTCTCTGAGATCTTCAGCAAACTGGGCAATGGAATTTCATGAATGCAGATATGCCATCCATAGGTGGCCAGTCTGTATGGGAAGTATTTTTTGATTTAGAAGTGATGACAGCTGTCGGAATGCACATACTGTTGGTGGTTAGTGGGTTTAAAGTGAATAGAAGTGTGGATGGAGCCATAAGAGAGGAGAAAGTCAACACCCAGGAAGGTGGTATGCTGTGTTGAGAAGCACCAGGTGAAGTGGTTGGGAAAGAAGGCGATCAGGTAGCGAAGTAATAAGTACAGGGTGTCTTGGCCCTGAGTGCAGATCATGAAGATGTCACAATGACTTCGAGCCAAACCAGGAGTTTGGGGTTTTTTGAGGCTAGGAAAGTTTTCTTTAGATGGTCCATTTACAGGTTGGCATAGGAATGTGCCATTAGGTTGCCCAAGGCTGTGCTGCAGAGTTGTTTGTATACATTCCCTTCAAAGAGCAAGTAGTTTTGTGTTAGGGTTGCATTTATAAGGTGTACGAAGTAGTGCGTTTGCAGTCTGAAGGATGTTGGAAAAGGTAGTGTTCAATAGCAGCAAGACCATGGATATGATGGATGTTAGTGTCAACAGTCACGAGTAGGGATCCAGGAGATAAACAAGTGTGGATGGTGTACAGTCAATGAATTTAGTGGCTGGTACCTTTGATGTGATAGGCTAGATACTGGGCAATTAGTTGTAGATATTGGTCAATGAAGGCCAAATTTTTTTCAGTGCGAGCACAATAACCAGCTGCAATGAGATGTCCAGGATTGATGGTTTGTGAATTTTGAGTAATGTATAACGAGGGTGTGTGGCACATCATAGAGGTGAGGAGTCATTTCTGGCATTTTATTTTCAAGTAGCTTACCTTTCTATCCACTGGCATATTGCTCTGTATTTCAGTGGGTGACAATACTTCCTTGTACACTTGATTTGGTAGCAGATTAGTCATCCGAATATAGCCAAGTTCCAACAGGTGCTCACCAGAATTATCACTCTTGGAATTTTTTGTGTACCTAAAACGTGATCACGTACCAGTTAGTAAATAAATATATTCTGATTGAAACAGAATGTTATGAATGAATGTGGAGAAACATACAAATAATTAAATTACACATTCTCTGATGCTTACTGGAATCATACTAACAAGCTCCATGTTTAGAAAGCTCAAATATGACTTTTTGCGGGAAATTATGTTTTATTTGTTGATGTACTTGGATAAAATGCCATGCATGAAATAATTATAATCTGAATTATGAAGTTTCAATCAACAACTCACATTATTTCCTTTTCTACAATTCAAAGCATATTCTCTAATACTCTCTCACAGCCATCTTCATACAGGATGTCCAGCAAAGGAGTCCCCGATTTCAAAATGAAATATCTTGAAAACTAAGATTGATAGAAGAGTACAACAGAAAGTGCATTTATTGTGAAAACTGTAAGAATTTTATACAGAAGTTCTACATAAGTTTCAAAGTAGTTCTAGAAGCTGCTAACAGATGACAGTCTACTCTGTGCAGCTCATAAAATATCCACATGCATAATTAAACTCATGTCCGCCCCCGATAGCTGAGTGGTCAGCGCGATGGACTGTCAATCCTAAGGGTCCGGGTTCAATTCCCGGCTGGGTCGGAGATTTTCTCCACTCAGGGACTGGGTGATGTGTTGTCCTAATCATCATCATTCCATCCCCATCGGCGCGCAAGTCGCCGAAGTGGCATCAAAGCGAAAGATTTGCACCAGGCGAGCGGTCTACCTTACAGGAGGCCCTCGTCACATGCCATTATTATTATTATTAAACTAATTCTCTGCAAGGAGTCTTTGCAATCACACCACAAACTCTCTGAAATGTCCATCACTTGCAGTATGTGACATAAATGGACAGCAAAAGTTTCCATCACACCCTGTAGTGTCTCAATGGAAATGGATTCAGATGCCACACAGATTGCAGTTTCAAGCTCATCCAGCATGGTATGATGGTTCCAGTAAACAGTATTTTTCACTGTGTCCCTCAAAAGGTAGTCACAACGAGTCAGACTGGGTTAATGTGCAGGGCAGTCCATCCCTCCTCTAGCGAGTTTGCAATAATTCAATGCAAAGAAACTGGAACACTTGTTTGGTGCAGTGTGTCTGGTCCAATCTTGCATGAGCACTCAGTGGCTGGTCGATCTACCAACACTAGCTGTGTGGTGACAAACTATTCCAAATTGCCATGCAACATTCACTAGTGATAGTTTCGCACAGAAAAACAGGAAATAATCCCTCTGCTGCATTCCACATCCAAAACAGTAGCTTCAGACCGCTGTCTTCAGTATGCTAATCTCCTTTCTTGTTTCAAAGGTGGAACTCATCATTCTGAGCTGTGGCACATTATTTATAGGCATTACATACTGCAATACAGCACCACCTGTTAGCAGATTTTTGAACTATTTTGAAACTTCTGTATAAAATTATTACCAATTTCACAATACATATACTGTTTGTTACACTCATCTATTGAGTTTAGTCTTCAAGGTATTTAATTTTGAAATTGGGGACGCCTTTGCTGGACAGCCAATATTTTAGTACATGACAGATCCACAAGCAAACACTGTATTTGCACTTTAAATGATATAATGGGCAGGGTGAGCAGCAATTTGTGACTGTTTGCTGATGACACTGTGGTGTACATGAAGGTGTCATCGTTAAGTGACTCTAGGATGGTACAAGATGCCTTGGACAGAATTTTTATTTGGTGTGGTGAATTGCAGCTTGCTCTAAATGTAGAAAAATGTAAGTTAGTGCAGATGAGTAGGAAAAACAATCCAGTAATGTCTGAATACGCCATCAGTAGCATGCAGCTTGATACAATCATGTTGATTAAATATTGAAGCATAATACTGCAAAGCCATATTAAATGCAACAAGCACGCAAGGAGGAGAGTAGGGAAGGCAAATTCTCAACTTCACTTTATTGACAGAATTTTGGGAGGGTGTAGCTCATATATAAAGGAAATAACTTAAAGAACACTAGTGCAACCCATTCTTGATTACTGCTCAAGTCTGTAGGATACCCACCAGAAAGACATTGAAGCAATTAAGAAGCAGACTGCTAGATTTGTTACTGGTAGATTTGATGAGCATGCAAGTATTATGGAAATGCTTTATAAACTCAAATGGGACTCCCTGGATGGAAGATGATGATCTTTTCACAAATCACTATTGAGAAAGTTCAGACAACTGGCATTTGAGGCTGCCTGCAGAATGATTCTACTGCTGCTAACATTCATTTCATGTAGCAACCACAAAGACAAGGGAAATTAAGGCTCATATGGCATAGACAGCTGTTTTCCCATTGCTCCATTTGTGAGTGGAACAGGTAAGTAAATGGCTAATTGTGGTGAAAGTTACTCTCCACCGTGCACCATATTGTGGCGTGCAGAGTGTTAATGCAGATGTATACATAGATGAAAAACTGGAATGTATTGGATGTGACACCTGCCCACCATACAACCAAAGTATCTATGAAAAATTATAAATGTAATGTTAATTCACTACAGAAATGCATGTCACATCACAAGTCTTCACTTATACAAATTCCATATCCCTGGCAAACAAGGACATTTTTGTTGTCTTTTAGTTTCTATCAAAATGTATAAAGTAGCTCAAAATCAATAGAGAGATGTTCTTCATATTACACAACCTCACAAACACTTTACATTGCACCAGCTAAAGTCTTTAGCAGAGACCCCTGTAACTATATAACTACCATTACCACATCATCATTCAAAATAGGTTTTTGTAGCCCTCTCACATCATCCTGTTTGTATTATGTGTTTCCCACAGACCCATATGTGAAAAACCCTACTCCAGTATGTTCACTGATAAAAAATTCTTTCCCAGAGGCAAAAACATTAGCTACATAATAGCTAATATGGAACCACTGTTCAACTTTCAATACTGGCAAGACAACCACAAAGCTTGGTCAGTTTATGTCGTCATATGTCATAGTGTCAGAGACTGTGTTGATATCTGTGATGGTAGTGGCACTTGTTGCAATGTAAATGATTTGGGAAATTTCTCCATAGTCTCTCAAAGTCAACTGCTTACTTCCATGTACCACTGAGATTGAAGTATCTGTCATAGTTAAAGTTACTGTTACACATTCTGATTTTTATGGCTTATTTGATGACAGAGTCCCAGTAGGATAATTTGTGGGACAAGATTTTTGTATCACCAAACATATGTTTATATTTATTCACAAGAATACTAATATTTAATGTGCCACTGATGTTCTGCACAGTCTTTGGGAATTGTACAGATAAATGGCTGATATAATTCCTTTTGCACTGACAAGAGACAGTGCAAATTCCAGGGATCCTGAGACCAAGCTGTCACTAGCTGGGCAGAACATCGTAACTAACTTTTTTGGGTGGTCAGAAAATAGATCTTATGCCTTGTCTGTCTAGAAAGGAAGGAATGCAATACAAAGATGTAGTGATTGTTGAACATCTTGGTGTTGTGCTCCTGTTTCTCTGATAGAACTACCTTAGTGCCTTGATTCTACAACCATACATACTGAAAACATATTTCAGACTTTTTATACAAAATCCAAGTGGTTTATGATATGAAAAGCTGTAGTTCTGGGCTGATGGTAGAATCTCCATGCACAGAAATAAGTCAGTGTGCATTGGCTTGTGGCCTACAGAGATACTGGGTTGCCCATTTCGTTCATGTTCTACTACAAACATCTAAAAATAAAATTTTCATTTGGCCTCTATCACAACAGTGTTCTGGATGTTAGGACGCATGCTATTCATATGCTCAAGAAACTACTGATGCACTTTAAAACTTTGTGGCAAGATAAGTGGATTATGATGCTAGTGCTGCCACTGCTACTACTGATGATGTGTGATTTACAGCACTCAATGGTATAGTAGTTAGTGTCCTTTCTGAATATGAATATATGACTTTGCGCAACAAGTGGATTACCTAATAAAAATATTACTGTGATGGTATATTGTGGAACTATTTTTAGCAGATTGCTTGAGAATGTGTTACATCATCACTGTTTTGGAGGGCTGAAGGACTACGCTTCTGAGCCAGCTCTGTGGGAGAGTTTTCACCTTCACCCCCCCCCCTCCCCCCCTTTCCCAACCACTGCTAACCCCATCAATGCCAAAACAACATCTGACTCCACACAGTACCAGGGTGGAAACTGTATGGGCAAGTGCAGAACACACAAAAAGCTGCTTAAAATATTGTAATTCTTTTTAAAAATCTTGTTAAAACAAAGAATAAAGGCATGTGTGATTATGCTTGTGTACTGTCACATGCCTAAGTTAAATACACAAAATATTACTTCATGAAATAAAGATAGTCCGGTTAAAAGGCACTAAAGCATTTTCTTAGATACAGATAGCTGGAAGATCAACAATATGAGAAACAGGAAGAAGCCAGCTGTTCACAAATTTAAAAGTGCTCCATAATTACTTTTGAGGTTTATGTGTGGAGAACTAAAAGTGGCTTGCATGGCTCCTGAGACTATGTTAAGAGATGCTGGTTAATGGGATATAATTGGGATAAACTAAATGATGTAGTTTTGATCTTAACATCTATCTTTCTTTTGAAAGTTCTCCACATGGCTATTATATTGGATTACAAGATCAGTTTTATTGACTTTTCACCAATAAGCTTATGGTCCTCCAGAATTTACCTGTAGCTACTGAAGAGACGAGTTCTGAAAAACTCAAGTGGATAAACTAATTTCTTAGATCAACTCTTTTTCAAGAATGATTGTGTGGACTGTCAACTTTATCCACTGAAAGCAAGAGCTGGAACTCGATAGAGTCATATTCTATTTTGAAAGATTCTGCTCCATTAAAGGCTTGAAACATTTCAATATGGTGTTTTTATCCACTGAAAAAACTATCAGTGCATACAGGGTGCTCAGAAAGAGCCTGAAAATCTTGTAAGGTTGGTTAGAACTAGTCTCAGAACCTTGTAAGGGTGTTGCAGTATAAGTTGTGCTGAGAAATAATTGTCAAGAAAAAAAATTCTATGTTGCACCATTTTGTAGTTAATTAGCACTGAAGTTGCCCAATCAGGTCATTTTGCATGTAAATTCAAGTGACCCACCAGAGATGGTGTCACCAAATGTGTTCATTGCTTGGTTTCTTAAAACTAAACAAGAAAGTGATACAAAAATAAAAACAGGACCTGAGCCACAAGATGAGCAGTCTCATGCGTTATCGTCTACACTATGAGAACGACTGTAACTAATTGTTTTCTGGTCAGCCACTTGAATCTGCACACACACTGTAGCCTGATTGGTTAACTTCACTGTTAATTAACCTGGAAACAGCACAATGTATTGAATGTTTTTCTTAAGAATTATTTTGTAGTACAACCTATCTTGCGACACCTTATAAGCTTTTTCATAAACTTTTCTAACTGTTTCTGATAACCATGTTTACTGGGTGGTAGTAGAAATTATAAATGCTTTGTTAATGGAATATTTCTCTTTCACATCACACAAAAATTTATATTGTTCTTATTGAAAAAAAAAATTAAAACTTTTGTCCATGTTTATCATTTATCAACCACATTAATGCCAATTTCTCTGAAATTTTGCTACGTACTGGGGAGTTTTCTTTACATGTAATGAATAACCACCAGAAGAAGGAGCCACTGGCTCCGAAAGCTTGTGAAAGTGAAATTCTTTTGTGTGTGTGTGTGTGTGTGTGTGTGTGTGTGTGTGTGTGTGTGTGTTTTCCCCTGCTGCCACTTGATGAGAAGATTTTTTTTATATGTCGTTTTACATTATATTATCAATAATGAATTATTTTTGTTGTTAAATAACTTAAGTAGTTAAACACAGTAGTGTCTTATGTTTCACATATCAGTACAAAAATTAGATGATATTTTTTTATTTCTGCCACACTTTTTCTGATGGAAAGTGAAATAATTCATAACTTATGGAATTAAAAAGGTCATTTACATTTTCATCATTTCCACTCAGTTCATTTTAGCTAGAACAGTGCAATAGGTCTACTTCTTTCCACTTTCACTGATAGCTTTTAAAGATCTCAGGGTTACCTTAAATGGAACTGAACTGTTTCTTCTTTTAGTATTTATCATTAGAATAAGATTCACCAATTTAATTTTGTTACAGAAGAATGTCTATGCAATTCTAAATCAATGAGCAGTAGGTTTATATTTGTTTTTAAAGGACTTAGCAAGAGCCCAAAGAATAGCAGCTAATGTCTAACAGTGGGGGAAAGGGGGCAGGCAGATTTCAAATAATATGTCATTTGTGTGTAAAAATGTTCTTGAATGGTCCTGGACTATGGGGTCATTAATCAGTCAGATATTTGGCTAGCCTTAAAGTAGCAGAATCTACAACTCTCAAGAAATCTTAACAGATTTTAGACAAGATGCATAACCTACGAGATCTAGGAGTTCAGGTTCTAAGATTCTTCACAAAATTGTTACACAGGGCAGAATTCTTTAACAGTTCTTCAGTCCGTTTTTCTGGTATAGTACATAATGTAGGGTGTTTCACAATGTTTTCCAAATTTGAATAATGCATGCTAAAAACAAAATATAATGATGGTGGTGTTGTGTATTAGTAGTGTGAAGTATCAAGTTTCACTACATATGCAAGTCAGTAGTAATCACATCATACTGTTTGAAGCAACATCGCGCATTTGCAATGTACTGCCATTTCCACTACAGCGAATCTATTGTGTGTGGGCAACGTGTCTTTCATAAGCATTTCAAGGGTGAGCTGCATTAGTCAAATCCTGTTTGTGGAACATGTTGAAGTGGGTAAGAAACTTCTGTGCAGCTACCAGTGCATTGAACCAAAGTCAACTGGCTCTCAGAAAACCATCCAAACTCCATGCCAGACTTTTACCTAGAGGGGTATTTAAAGGCCAGAGTGTACTCCAAGAAAAGCCTGCAATGAATAAAAGTTCGAATCCATGATGAAATTTCCAGAATTCATCTAGCAGTTAAAAAAGATGCGTTCAAAAACTTGGTAAAATGTCTCAAGTATTGTGTAGCCATGAATGGTTGTCATTTGTCCAATGTAGTATTTCATAGGTAAACTTGTAGTGTTATTCAAATCTGAAATCATCAAAACATTGTGAAACACACTGTAAAATCATTATTTAGATACTTGTCCTCCAACAACAATGACACTCTGCTGCTTTGCAGTGTAAAGTGGCATTTTCCTTGCCAAACAGCAGCCCCTCCTCTCTCTGCTCTGCTCTGCTCTACTGATCTCTGAATTCGGAGGCTTGGCTGCAAAATGAGCTGTGACTCTTGTCATCAAAAAAGCATTAGTGACCAGAATGTGCAACAACAAACTGCCAGGATAGCATTCAAAATTCTACTGTTGTACAGAAACAGCCTCTCAATTCTGACTGATTACACAGGCATTATCTGAACTGTCTGCATTCCAACAGGTTTCATTAGCATCAAACACATTAACACAAAATCTAGCAGCACATCAAGATGATGTATGTTAACCTATCACGGGTTGATAAGACCTTCACAGGAAAAACTATGACAGTCAGTTGGTTTTGATGTAGGCAAGGGAGGTAATTACTAAAAGCTCAGGTTTTTTATTCTAATTTGGTGTGCCAAGAAAATAGAGAATACTTTATATAAGGATGCAATAACAAGAAACTTTGTTCCCATGTTAAAAATCATTCTATAAGTTGTAAAAGCAGTAGTGATAGAACATACTAATAAGATTAAATTTAACTAGAATTTTCTATTAATATAAGGCAAGATATAAAAACTCACAAAAAATTGCTTAAAACAACATCTGCTATTCCCAGCTGTCCATCAGCTTCTGTTAGCCTCCATTTTGCATGTTTGAAGCAAATTTCATTTGCTCGCACAACTCTCACAGGCTTATCCCCTCGCATTATGGCCAGTTTCTGATTTGCTGATAACTGAGTTTCTTTGTAACATGACAGCATCATATGTAATTCCTCACTTTGTGAATTTAGCTGTTCTTTGCATTCATAAACCTAAAGAGATAGGGTAACAGATTGAGAAAATGGTAAATATTGATTTACAAGAAACTTAGCAAAATGCAGAGTCATTGCATATCCCTGTAATTACCTGTCTCTCAAGCTCCTCCATTTCCTGCTGATATAGTTCATTATTGGCAGGATCTTCCATTTCTGCTATATTCCGCTGCAGAATGTAAGTTTCTTTCTCCAGTCGACGTAGTTTTGAGACTAAGGATCTAAATGTGAAATTCAATGCATATCATCAGCAATTAATCTATGGTGCTTTGTATGTACCTCAATAAATATTTTTCAATGACTTAAAGCTAATCACGACATCTACAATAAATGAAACAACCAACCAACACACACACACACACACACACACACACACACACACACACACACACACACACACACACACACACAATTTGCATTTGAAAATATCTGTTTCAGTTTCCCACAGGGTATGTTACATTTAACAACATAATTCCAATCAAGAAAGACTGAACAGTGGTTTGCATGCCTTTTCTTTCAAATGAAGGTACAATATTCTATGTTCATTTATGGAGACAAACTTTAGTAGCTACTTTTTGTAAAAAAGAAAGCAATGCTAGTCTGCTTAAAAGATTATACTTTTTATAATCTTTTTTTATAAAATATACAGAACACTAGCAAATCAAAATATTAATCTGAAGAGAGAGAGAGAGGCAAACTTTTGAGTATCATTCTGAAACAAGTGTAGAAGACAATATTTTCAAAATCTGTGGTAGTTGAAATTTATCATTGGTTCCACCTGAGAAAGCAATGAATGCTGTCTTTTCCTTAGTCTTGGATTTTCAGTCAATCTGCAACAAAAACAACATGGTGTATGCTGATTACAGTATCATCCCCCCCCCACACACCCACACCCACACACTGGTAGTGTGCCAGTATACTGATAGACATGGTTGAGAGTACCTCAGAAACCATAAGCTATGAAAGAATGTTTCATTAGTATCAATGTTACATATTAAATGTGTGTGCTCACAGATGCAAAGCTGTACCTAGCCACCTGCTACTGGTAACAGAATGATTCCATCACTACTACATTTCAAAACACAGAAATATCTAAGATTTGAGATACAAATTTATATTAATGTTTCTATAAACTAGCTGTACATCAAAACTTAACATATCCCACTGGGGTGCACCGTACACGATAACATGCAGTACAGATCCTCCCAACCAAAATATGATAACTATAGATGTGGCACTCTCTCTTCTTTATAAGTTTATAATGTTTATCACTAAAGAATCATTTCTTCGCTCTAAAAAAGTACCACAAAATATATCAGACATTATCCAAATTGTAAAATTTATATCTAGGTTTATACCTGACTTGGTTTTGTAACTGTTGTATGGGCTTTCTCTGGTCCTCAACACTGTGCAGCTGCAACTGAAATCTCATTCTCTGCAGGCGTTCATATGCCTCTTTTCTTTGAGGCTCAACATAAAGCAGTAAATTGTTTACAATGTCCAGGATCATGGCATACTGTTTAAGGAGCAGGAAGTCCATTAATAACCAAATTTAATGCAGAAGACACAAATGAGTCCATAGCAATATTCCCACCTGCAATGAATTAGTGCAAACATCAAGGTCATAATGCATTAACGTAAATGCATCTATAGCACGTTCTCGCTTTTCCCACGGGCCTCCATCTTCATTAGGTGGTGGCGGAACTTCGTCAAGTGTGCTTGGATCAATACTGCTGTCACCATAAGCTGCATAGAAGAATTCACATTTGCAGCGAGACACAATGCGTTGCAACTGCAAAGAGTAGAATGACAAATCATGGTAATATAACTGAATCCTTAAACTTAGCAATATTATGAACAAGAAGACCACAAAGTAAAGTTACCTGTATTGGTGGATTTTCTCCCACATTGCTGGCTCCAACAGTTTCACTGACAACACCACCAACAGACTGCCCGCTGCCCACTAGGTGTGGCAGGTCAGGTACATCAGATATCACTGTTGAATCCTTTTCTTGAATATTGTCCACAGTAAGCCACATTATATTTTCTGTTTAGACAAAGATACAACATCTAAACATTTGTATTTAGTTGAGGATGCAAGATTCGCTAATATATGCAGCCAAAATCTACACATCCATTTACTGATTTTCATCACTATTTCATTTTGTTTTATAATTAAAGCAATTAATATGTAGCTAGTGTTACACTGTATATATTTTGGTAGCTTTGAAGTACCTCTGGCCAATGTCCAGAACATCTGTGACAGCATAGTATGACTTACAAAATATTGTGATACTGAAATGTGTAATGGCACACACATGAGATATGCTACAGTAGTATGCAGCACCTGTTAAGTAAATACGTCTTCTACCATATACTGTTGTTGAAAGAAATTATATTACATAAATGACTTTTCTAGCTGTCCAGATTTTCGTGATTTGGCATACTTGACTCTCTGCAACACTTGGTACCAAAGGAACAATGAATTTTCTATTCTTTACAGTGAAATTGAAGCTGAAAGAGTACCGCATCAGTCAACAAAAAAAAAAAAAAAAAAAAAAAAAAAAAAAAAAAAAAGTAAGTGTAAATTCAGCTTAACAGCAAACTTGGAAGATTCCCGAGGCTATTCGCATACAATATTATTATCTACAGGGAAGTTACAATGCCACAAAACTGTAGCAAAACACAGAAAAACATGCACAGAATGAACAGTTAGTGCAGTGACTGTCAGCTGATAATCACACTCAAAAACAAATTTCCACTTTCATATGCTGCTTTTAAGTGAACAATGATCTCTTTCTTGATGAAAAGATGAAGGAAAGGACCGTATGGTAAGTCTCTCATGACCCACAGTTATGGGTGACTTTCCCTAAATCTACCTCTTTTCCTAGATCTCTCCAGTCCTTTTGCTTCACGTTTCTTCCTTCCCCTTCAACTCTTCTGGCTGACGAAGAAGCCACTGGCTCTGAAAGCTTGCCAGTTACAACTGTCCTTTATGTGTGTATTCTGCTGTCATTTGGTGAGTAGATTTTTTTTATCTACATAATTAAATAATTTTGTCTTTAACTGATTGTTTGGCTTGTGTCTGTATATGTGTGGATGGATATGTGTGTGTGTACGAGTGTATACCTGTCCTTTTTTCCCCCTAAGGTAAGTCTTTCCGCTCCTGGGACTGGAATGACTCCTTACCCTCTCCCTTAAAACCCACATCCTTTCGTCTTTCCCTCTCCTTCCCTCTTTCCTGATGAGGCAACAGTTTGTTGCGAAAGCTTGAATTTTGTGTGTATGTTTGTGTGTCTATCGACCTGCCAGCGCTTTCGTTTGATCAGTTACATCATCTTTGTTTTTAGATATATTTTTCCCACGTGGAATGTTTCCCTCTATTATATTGTTATATAAAGTATTTTCTATGATATAAAGAGGATGATGATGATGATGACACATTCTTTAAAATGATGCATAGTGGACTTGCAAACAAAATTGAGTGAAGCAAAAAACTGATGTTTTTTGCTTACATTATCTAACCAGTTGTAGCCATTCACAAATAACCCATTATGTGTTAAGTGTATTTTTATATAAATAACAAATATGAGAAATATAGATCAATGTTTCTGCAATGTAACCAACACCAATAAATTCAATGAAGTAGGTAGATACTGACATGAACAGCTGAAGGATACATGTGTAGCACCTGTGATGGAATAGGAACTAAAGTGTCACATATACTAAATTTAACCATAAAATCATCAGCCTTCTGAAATGAGCCTCTTCCATCACTTGCATGCAAAAAATTGTATTTTTCTGAGAAATATTAAAGGATTACTAATATTGGTGTCAGTTGTCAGTTCATTAATTGTTATTTTTGCAACACTTTTTAACAGAAATATGAAAACCATTATAAACCAAAAGCACTAATTTTTAATGGATAGGTAGCTATGAGGTACAATGAAAAGTTCCTGGAATACACCAATAAATGAATTTATACTTTACCTGGATCTTATTTACCACCACCACCACCACCACCTCAATCACCACATTCAAAATAGTTTCCTTGGGAGTACATACACCATTTCTAATAGTTTTTCAATGAACTAAAAGCTCCCTGGAATACATTTTTTGTGAGAGAGTTTAGTACCACTTGTGACTCTGCTTTAATCTCCTCAACCTCATCAAATCTTCGGCCTTTTAACTTGAGTTTCATTCTGGAGGAATAAAAACAAGTCGTGCTCAGTGCCATGTTGGGTGAATATGGGGATGAGGAACAAATGTAATTTCGTTTTGCACCAGAAACTCAAGGATGATCAATGGAGTGTGTAACCTCACATTGTCATGATTAATTACTAATCAGCCATGTGCCACTTTTTTGGACATTTTCTTCTTATGTTCTCCTTCAACTGCCTCTGGACATAACAGTAGAACATTGCATTGGCAGACTAACAAGGACGGACAAACAGCTTATGGAAATTCTCTCAACGTCAAAGAAAAAGATGAGCACAGATTTCACATTACTCTTCACTTGTGGGGCTTTCTCAAGAAATGTTAACAATGGACTCTTCCCCTTTGACAACTGCTGCTTGGTTTCAAGAGTGCATCCATAACCTCTGCTTTCATCATCAATAATAACCGTATAAAGAGAGCCTGGTTCACTTATAAGCCTTTTTTAAAATTCTCTGCAGAATTGCGCGCAATGCTGTTTCAGCTTTCACTGAAAATTTACGGCACAAACTTTGTGGCAATTTGTCGCAAGTGCAGTTCATTCAACAAAATCATGTCCCATAAGACATCCCTAAGATATTGCATTTGTTTTGAGTGGTCTGCATATGATCTTCCAACACTGTATTCTGAACAGCAGCGTTTCCTAGAGCACTGGTTGACAACCATCCAAAATCTGGATCATTGTCAAATGATGTTCTGCCACCTTCAAAACATTTAAAACAAGTCCAGGTTGGAATACCAAGGATTATGGAAATGATAGATCAGTACTTACTGTAAAGACATGTTTAGTTGCAGACAGGCACAATGAAAAGGCTATTACACACTAAGCTTTTGGCCAAGCATTCCCCAGAAAAGAAAGAAAATCCACACATTCACACAAGAAGGCACACCTCATGGACATTATGTCCAGTCACAAGGCTAAAATGGCGAGAGATAGTGCTCATGTGTGCATCATGAGGTGTGCTTGTTTGTGTAAATTTATGTGTGTTATACTTTCTTTTCTGAAGGAGGATTCTGCCAAAAGCTTAGTGTGTAACAGTCTTTTCACTGTGGCTGTCTGCAACTCAGCAGTTCATCTTTACAGTGAGTAGCAATCTATCCTTTCCATAATTGTTGATAAACCATTCATAAATTTGACTGTGATCTAAGGCATGCTCCCCAAGTCTTACTTTAAGATGATGAGTGTTTCTGCATTTTTGAGCCTGAAACCAAAGTTTGAGCACACAAATTGCTCCCCGATGCTTGCCACCATCAGTTTCACAAGACATACAACACAAAATAATGGGAAATATGCATAGAAACTAAATGTGATGCACAAAAGCTGCTCGAGGCATTAACTCACAAAGGACATATGAGGTATCGCCTACCAGAGCTACACTGTACAAGCTACATATACATAATGGGAACTTTTGGGTAACATCTTGTATAAAGTGAGGACATTTGCTGCTAAGTTATTGGACTCTCATTCTTCTTCAGAATGATGAAGACACTCACTCTCTCTCTCTCTCTCTCTCTCTCTCTCTCTTTTTCTGGTCAATGTTGCACCACTAGCAACCTCTTGTGTCATTGGGAGAAATAATGTTGTATGGGTGGTAGGGAGACTCATGTTCTATGCTGCCATCCTTTCCACATCAAATGCTCCCTTCCTAACAGTCTATGCACCTTTCGTATGCTGCTCCATCAGCAGTTATTCACTATCTATACGAACAACTTCTTCCAGGATTTTCTCCCCTCCAACTACCCCACAAATTTATTCACAAACAATTCACCGTTGCAATCTCCTCCTCTTACCCTTTGACAAATAAAGCTCCCACTTCCAAAACTCTTGGAAGTACTCCTTTATCACTGTAATGTTATGTGTGGGTACTTGAGTCAATTGGCTGCTCAGTACTGATATGGGGTAAGATGAATCTTTAGTATGGCTGAATGCTACTGGGCCCAGGGCACTGGGTATGCTGCTGCAGATCTGCTTAGGCAAACAGTATAGGTGAAGTTACAAAGATGAGCAGTGTCTCTGGAAATTCCCAAAGCTGGGAATTTGGATGGGAATGCAACAAAAGTTAATAATTTACAGTGACTAAATTATGAAGAGGGTAGTTGCTAGTCACCATATACAGAAGATGCTGAGTCACAGATAGAGGGGGGCGGGGGGGGGGGGGGAGGAGGAGGGGGAGGGGGGGGCTGTCAGAAAATACTTTTGGCCAACTAGGCCTTTTCTGAGATTGTGTCGCATGCATGCACGTGCTGTCTGAAAGCACAATAGCCATCATCCCTGAAAGCCACTCATCTATGTCTATTTCATCCACTGACTTAGGACATCTTTTATATCTTTTATTATGCAAATGTTGGTCTGAACATCATATTCTCTACAGTTATACAGAAAATGAATACAGATGAATACCTCATATTCTGTCTTGCTTGAGCATTTATCTAATGAACAGTTCCCTATTTTGCCAGAAAACTTAGTTAAATGTTGATTGCAAGTGTTGTTAAAAAACTGTGCTAATTTAAAAGTAATCAATCACATGCTTCTGTCAAAAAGACATAAATATTTGTTTAAACAAAGGACAATTTGTTTTCGTTCCCAGACCAGTATTCCTCACCCTACCCCTGCAGCTGTTCCCAAGGTAAAACCTTGTCCATGCCCCATGCATTACCACTTACTCCAGTCCTATGACTAATGAGTTCAACTACATCAAAGGAAGAGTAACATGTGAAACCAGGCTTGCTATTTACCAAAACAAATGTGAGTATAGAACACCACTAAACTAAACAAATGCATGAATGAACACACGTCTGTCTACCTTGGGACACCCAGTACCCAACCTAGACCAAGATTCTGAGTTCATGGGCGTAACAGGCTCAGCATCTCCGCTATATGGTGAGTAGCAACTCTCCTTCTCTTGTATTGTTAGATTCCATCTTGGATTTTCCATTGTTTTCTTTTATGGTTAGATATATAAATTTAAATTTTTTGCCATGTTATGTACCTGAAGATGAAACTGATCACAAAAAATTGAAATAAAGATAAAAACAATGATTGGAGATAAAGTAGTAATAAAATAGGAAAAATAGTTGTTTTCAGCATTATAAGAGCTTTTCTTGTGGTGCATCAGCATTTTCTCACCAACAAGCAGAATGCTTTGACAATTTAAAATTTTTCTGGACATTATCTTCCTTTAATAAGAAAATCTTCAAGAACACTGGTTTTGAATCTGCAGCGTACAAGTTTCGATTAGCACATTGCAGGGCACCTTGGTGGACCTGTGACCATACTTGACAATGCTAGACACAGAACTGGCAACGTAGTTGATGTAGATGTAGAAACGAAAATAACTATTTCTTTTTTCCAGAAGGACCCTGGGTGTGACCATAACACATTGACTAGTTTTATTTTCTGAGACTATGGTGTGGAAACTATGAAAAGTACTACATGGCAGGCAGCCACGAGCTAAACAAATGACAACTCTGAGTGTTCCAGTATGTGGAGTGGTGTGAGGGAGAAAAGCTCTGCCTCCCTCTCACACAGCAGCCTGCCTGCATCCATGTCATGAGTTTCTGTGCAAGCAAAAGTGACATATGGTCAATGGCTTTATCAGTCCCTTCTGGTGTTGTGAGGGTCATACTCGAACCCTGTAATGGGAGCAAAATTAGTCTCTTCACTCATTGCAAAATAAGAAAATGTAACAACGAGCTATGCACAGCTCAAAGTAAAACAAAGCAAAGCAAAGCAAAGCAAAGCAAAGCAGACTGCACAAAGCATTTGGTAATGGCTACTACTTAATTTCTTGCTGATGTTGGCAGCATTGTTAACGAGGTACTTCTGGCACAACCTCTAACCGCAGTTCAAAAAATCTCCCACCTAAAACTGTCACATTATGATGTCTGCAATTTCACATGATTTAAATTTTAGCAAGGAGACAAACATAAACTTTTCTTTGTTCTAAGATGATAGACCACATGGCTGATTTCTACATTGCCACAAACAGCATGTTTCCTACAGAGAACATTCAGCCACCCATTATTTGACATTTCACTTTTTATTTTACAAACACATTCTTACACACATTATCTTTCGAAACTCAACTTCACCAGATGTTGTGATATAATAGTAACTGAAAACTGGTTACTATATCAATGCCTCCATACAAAAAATAAAACTATTTCAAACTACCTGCAATTAAAATAATACATTTTGATATGCATTTTCGCATTCTGAGACAGAATTTCCATCTGCATTTGCATTTATCACAAATATGATTTTTAAGGTCCCTGATAATGTGTAAAATTATGTAACTGGATAGATAAAAAAAAATCTACTAACCACCTGGCGGCACAACACACTCATAAAAGACTGTTGTAATTAGTAAGCTTTTGGAGCCAGTGGCTCCTCCTTCAGGCAAAAGGGTTGTAGGGAAAGAAAGAAGGATGAAGGAAAATGACTGAAGAGGTCTGGGAAACGGGATAGATTTTGGGAAAAGTTAAAAAGTAGATTTCCTGGGCCATCACATCCAATTCTAGTACTGCTGATCCCTCCACAAAACTGCCCCAGATCACACCATTGGTGACTCAGTATTATCCTGGTCTGGAATGTGATAATCAGCTACTTCGACAGGGCCATAACTTTCTAAAATCTAGCTCTGAAATGAGATCCATTCTGTCTGAAATTTTGCTCACCACATCTACAATAACTTTCTGTCACCCTCCAAATCTCCGCAACAATCCTGTCAGACTCTATGCCTCTTCTGTACCCATCTCCCTACACTATGGCTCCTACCCCTGTGACTGTCCCCACTGCAAGACTTGCCCTGTGCACCATCCTTCCACTGCCTATAATAGCCCTGTAACTGGCAAAATGTATACTATCAAAGGAAGAACCACCGGTGAAACGACACATGTCTTAAGCCAGCTATCATGTAAACACTGTTCAGCCTTCTACATGCTCTACAACATGACATTTGTGACCTCGGTGCCTGTTTCACCACATGCGCCATCTGGATTCTTCCCCCAGACACCAGTTTCCCACAACTCAGCAGGTGGGAACTAGCAATACAAAATGTCCTTGGTTCTTGCCACCCATCTGGCCTTAATTTACGTTAAGTTCTTCCGTCTTAGCAGTTCTTCACTGTGACTACTCTTTGCTTCACACCATCTTTCATTGTATTTCCCATCTATTTTTCACCGGCCCCCCTACCACCTCTGTTACATACAATGCACTTAGCTTTTCACTCTTATTAACCCACGCACGATGTTTTAGTAGTAATCTCTGTCTTGTGTATTATCCTGTCTTTAACCTTTAAGCTCTCAGGTTTTCAAATCTCATCCAATGCAGTCCCCAACAATCAGTCTGTCCTTCTCATCACGTACAGTAAGTCTCCCTTGACCCGCAGTTCTGGGTGACGTTTCCAAAAGCAATACCTTTTCCTAGACCTCTCCAGTGCTTTTCCTTCACCCTTTTACCTTCCCCTTCAAGCCTTTTGCCTGAAGGAGGAGCCACTGGTTCTGAAAGCTTGTCAATTACAACAGTCTTTTATGTGTGTGTTCTGCCGCCATGTGGACATCATTCCTTCTTATTTAACCCTCTTGTTAGTCTTTGCTGTCATCTGTCTTATTCAAACTGTCTCTGTTTCCCAACTTATGTGGCAATCCGTTCGTTTATTTAACTGTATCACCAAGAGTAATCAACACTCTGCCCCTACATTTTTTTCTAATACTGATTTCCGTGTCCATTGATGGGTCCATTTTAATTTGCATATAACAATTCCATTGTTATTTACGAATTTGCATACAACAATTTACGGTTCATTAGACTGCATGGCCTTCTCCCAATCATCTTTCGCCAATTTATTTGCAAATTTGACAGGCTCTTTTCTTTTCCACTATTCACTTATCTTGGTTATACGTAATTCTTTCACATTTTTGTGCGTTTGTTTTTCAGCAAACCGCTGTGATCGACTTTTATTGCCGTCTCTTTAATTGCCAAGGTAAGTAGTTTACATTTTCTCCCATGACTTTCACTTTTTGTTTACTCAGTTTCTAAAATTTCTTCTATTTTCACAACTTTCCTGATCAATTCTTTCCTTTTACCATTTTTTGTATCATATAGATTACCCACTCATTACCTCTTATTAATGATTTCTGTATGAATTTTGCTAATTTTTCCCACTTCTTTTCTTGCTTTGCTTCCATTTTTCTATCTTTTCTACCCTATGCTTATTTATTTTTTTGCCACTCTCATGATTTCTAACTCTCCAGACAGTCCTCTCTTGCTATGATGAATCCCATCTCATATTACATCTGTTCTTTTCGAAAGCATGCCTTTGCCACTATCAAAACTAAGATCTTGCATTCTGTTTCTTGAAACCTGCTTGTCCCTTGAAGTTACTCCGAAAGGCCTGAAATTGAAAGTCCCTGTTTCTGGATTCCATCCCACCCTACACCAGGCTCTTTAACAATTTGGAGCACAGCAATCTCTTGCTCTTACCCAGCTAACTGAAATGTTGCTTTCTGAATAATTAATAGAATATGTTCCAATCGTTTAATTAAAGCTAAAATACATTAAGAATAAATTTTCTCTGTGTAAATAAATCTGTAAAGTAAGTTGAAAAGATCATGAATGTATTTTTTTGCTGTCCTGATAAAGAATGTTCCAGAGAAATGTTTAGATATCGAAACAGTAAAGCAAGTTGAAGGCTGTCGCGCTCTCTCTCTCTCTCTCTCTCTCTCTCTCTCTCTCTCTCTCTCTCTCTCTCCCCCCCCCCTCCCCCCCTTTGTTTGTTTATGATAGCTGTTTCATAAAATGAAAGTGTCACTGTCGTATTTGTAACTTTTGGCTGAATAATTACGCTAATTTAATTACAGTACCCGTGTTTGGATTAAGAACCTACTTTCCTATTGCATTAATGCCAATTTCAATTTATTATGTTACATTTTAGAACTTTCTCAGGCTGCAGTGAAGGAGAGTTTCTGACGAATTGTTTGGTGGCCACAGCCAAATGCCACTAGTTTTTACTTTATCAAACATTTATTTCTGCGTCCCTGAGATCTCTTTTAGCGATCTTTTCTATCAGTACCCAGGCAAGAAAATTACATGAACTGCCGGATTTTGAGATCAGTCACTGGCCTCTAAACAATGCCATCTGTCAACGATGGTCTGATGGGAATCTGACGCTGGTTGGTGGAATGTAATTTCATTACCAACAAGTATGGATTTTTCTATGCACCATTCTATCATTTCAGAAGCTTTGCCACCAGCAAAAGTAATAAATATTATATTACATTCTTTTTTTTAAATACCAGTAATATGATATAATCTGTGACTATATGCCTCATCAGCAAATTTCCACTTTACCAGACTTCCCTCCTCCTACAAAATCCTGCAGTTATCTGCCCCTCAAGTTTTGTTTAATGGTATCTTCCACCAAGCCAACTTCAAACTGAAACAACATGCCAGACTTCACCTCAAAAAGCTATCCCAACTTCTCCTAAACTACCTGAGCAGTGGTATTTCCCTTCCTGTTCCTCTGCAGCTCCCTAAACAGCCACACCATCAACCACTACTTCTCTCCCACAAACCAAGCTTGGCCAACCCCCTTAACGTCCCACAGACTTCACTGTTGCCTCCCAGATCAAGAATAACCCATAATCCCAAGAACCAATCATGACAGTACAGTATCCGTAGCCTCTCATCTAAAGCACTCTCCCCTCCTGAATTATCTGTATTATCTTATGACCTCACTTTCAGCCCTCAACCAGTTTTCCTTCACACGTAATATCCATTGGAAATATCACTTTGCAACCCCATCCCAAAACGTTTCCAACAGCAAACCTGACATTGAACCCTGCCTTGAACAATTCAGACCACGATCTCAACTTGATCCACCACCACTACCTTAAAATCCCCCTTACAGGCCTTCAAAGAATTCCTCACATCCAGCATTGCTTCACAACCCTTCCTCAGGTCCCTGCAACATGACCCTAACCTGTCCTCTGCAGAATTCCAGGCTCCATGGTCCCTAAAACCTGATGACTCCATTATGATCCTCCCAGCAGACAAAGGATCTACCACTGTAGCACTTTACTGAAAGGAGTATGTTAGTGAAGGTCTACGCCAGCTGTCTGACCCCTCTACATAGAGTGTCTGCCATCAAAATCCAATCCCTGTGATTCAAATTGACTTGCAGTCCCTCCTTAAAACCTCAGGCCACTCGCACGGACTAACACCTCAATAGATGGAACTTCTCACTCTGCCCAAACCACACACGCCCACCTTGTACATTCTTCCTAAGGTCCACAAATTCAATCATCCTGGCCGTCCTATAGTTGCTGGCTTTAAAGCACCCACTGAACATATACCTGCCTTAGTTGATCAACAACTGACCTGCCTTAGTTGATCAACAACTGCAACCCATAGTACAAAGACTCCTCTCCTACATCATAGATACCAACCATATCCTAGATCATCTGAAATTCTTGCCCGTCCCACTCCCACCAGACGCTTGTAACCATTGATGCCACCTCCCTCTATACCAACATCCCCCAAGTACATGTTTGGTCTGCTGCTGAGCATTTCCTCAGTTAGCTTCACCTGATACAAAACCTCTGACATCCTTTCTACTCACCTAAATCAATTTTATACTTACCAACAACTACTTCACCTTTGAGGGGCAGGCATACAAATAGATCAGGGGTACGGCTGTGGGAGCCAAATGGCTCCTTCCTATCCAACCTTTTCGTGGGTCACTTGGAGGGGCTTTCCTGGGATCCATAAGTCTTCAGCCCCTGGTTTGGTTTAGATACATTGGTGACATATTTACCATATGGACTCATGGTGATGGCTGACCAGCTAAATTTCCTGGAATCTCTGAATATCTTCTCCCAATTAAATTTCACACGGTTCTATTGAATACAGCATAAATGGTTGTTGAAATCATGTTTTTAGCATATGGCTATTGAATGCATGCTTTTTGTGACCCCAAAGCAGTTGCACTAATCATTATTTACCTATTACAATGGGGAGAAAATCCACCAGTAACTCAGTTGATTACCATCGTCAGACATTTTCTAGCTGCCTTCTCCATCAGATAACTATGACAAAGGCCACCTCCTCCCCACTCCAACATCACTCGTCTGCTCAGGCGAGTGTGACCTTTTAAATTAACCTTACCAGCCTTGAATTTTTTACCAAAATTTTTAAGCATTGTACTTTTGCATACTTCCATAATATTACAACTGTAACCATGTTGTGCATGTAAGTAATGCAGAACCAACAGCAATGCGAAGACAAACTGAGCTTGTTTCTTGAACATCTAAACTCCATTCATGAAAACACCAAAATTACAATGGAATGGAAAGTAAATGGTGTTGTGGTTGGCAGGAGAGCCAACACCGTGTTACTAGAGTAAGCCGAAAGGCATGCGTTTTAGCTCACGCAGGCTGGCGTGAGGTCTGGAACAGGACAAGGAAATTAGAATTTAGAAAAAACGGACGTAGCTGGTGGAATACTTAACTTTAATCCATTAATGGTGAACGTCGCTCTTGACGGTACGTTATTCACAGTGTCAACAGTAACTGGTAAAGGCACCTTGCTAGGTCGTAGGAAATGACGTAGCTGAAGGCTATGCTAACTATCGTCTCGGCAATTGAGAGCGTAATATGTCAGTGAACCATCGCTAGCAAAGTCGGCTGTACAACTGGGGCGAGTGCTAGGAAGTCTCTCTAGACCTGCCGTGTGGCGGTGCTCGGTCTGCAATCACTGATAGTGGCGACACATGGGTCCGACGTATACTAACAGACCGCGGCCGATTTAAAGGCTACCACCTAGCAAGTGTGGTGTCTGGCGGTGACACCACAAATGGCTGTCCAGCATTTCTGGATACATTAGTTTGACAAAAGGAAGATTGACTATTAAGATATTTCATTTCCTGTTAGTCCACCCATACCAATTTATACTTGCAGGTCACTAGCTGCCACCATCTATTGCATGCTATGAATACACTTAAAACTGTAGTACACAGGGCTTATGCAGTGTCTTATATTGACAGCCTACAGAATGAACTGGTACACTGAAGAAATATTCCACAAGAATGGATTTACAAAACATCAAATTAAGAGAGCTCTGCAAGTGACAAACCAGACAAAGAACAAGAAGAAAAGGACAAAGTCTATGACCTTTCTACCAAATGTGGGCAACATTTCTTCAAAAGTTGCAAGAATAATGATGGAGAATAAAATGGATGTGATGTTCCTTCTACTGGCCAGCTCTTCTGTGATCCGTGAAGGATGATCTGCTTTTATAAAAGGTGGATATATAATAAATTCCTTGTGAATGTGCTAAAAGGTACATAGGAGAAACAATACACACTGTAAAAGAATGTTGCATTGAACACCAGTGATGCATTCGCCTGCTACAGGTCAACAAACATACAGTGCCTGAACATTGTATTTCCACTGACAGTTAGATGGATTATGGGAAAGTTATGATACTGGCCACATCTTCATCCCACTGGTATTCAGTGGTGAAGGAGGTTGTGGAAATACAACTAGCAGACAACATGCTCACCTGAGACGAGGATTTACATCTTGATAAATCATGGAAACCCTTCATTTCATGTCAGCACTCTCAAAGGAATAATTGATCTAGGTCTTAACTGTTTGGCATTCCTACATATGCCATTCGTTACTTTTGTTAGCACTGTGGATTCACTGACTTTGCATTTGTTTTTCCTTTACTCTTAGAGGCATAAAGTTTTATCTGTGACTGACATGCATGTTACCAACAGTGTTATCTTTGGTGCATATGATTTTGCTCCATAGCGTAAAGTGACTTAAAAATCTTGCAAGGGCTCGCCTTAAGAATGGCTGAAAAGTTCTCGGCTGAAAAGTTCTCGGCTGAAATATTGGTACAAGAGTTAATAATATCATAGACGCACTCCTAAAAATGGAATATCACTCCCTTTGTTCAAATTGGTCATGCTGTTATTGTAATATGAGACTGTCTTCTTTCAGTGTCCCTTTCTGTCACTCAGGGCTTCCTCCGTATGGTGAGAAACAGTCTATTGTGTGTCATTTCTGATTTTATAGTTTTTTTAAAATTAACCTTGAGCAAAATAATTTACCTCTGAAAATGCTAGATTTTTTCCTCTAAAAAAAATCATCAATAGATGCATCTTACACATTATTAGAACAAAAACAACCAATTATTGACAAAATTATATAATTTGATAGATAAAAATCTACTCACCAAGCGAGGGCAGAACACACACATAAAAGACTGTTGTAATTGGCAAGCTTACGGAGCTAGTGGCTCCTTCTTCAGGCAGAAGACTTGAAGGTGAAGGAAGAAGAGGGGAGGAAGAGCTGTGAAGAGAGAGGACTGGTCTATGAAAAGGGGTAGATTTTGGTAAAATCACCCGGAACTGTGTGTCAAAGGAGACTTACTGTACAGGATGAGAAGGAAAGACTGATTGTTGGGGACTGCATCGAACGAGATTTGAAAACCTGAGAGCTTAAAGGTGGAAGACAGTATAATATGCAAGACAGAGATTACTATTAAAAAATCGTGCATGGGTTAATAAGAATGAAAAGCTAAGTGCACTGTATGTAACAGAGGTGGGAGGGGTCAGTGGTAAATAAGCGGGAAATATAATGAAAGATGGAGTGAAGCAAAGAGTAGACACTGTGAAGAAATGCTGAGACGGAAGAAATTAATGTAAATTAACGCCAGGTGGGTGGTGAGAACCAATGAGATGTTGTATTGCTAGTTCCCACCTGTGGAGTTCTGAGAAACTGGTGTCTGGGGTAAGAATCCAGATGGCGTATATGGTGAAATAGGCACCGAGATCACGAATGTAATGTTGTAGAGCACACTCTGCAACAGGATATAGCGAGTTGCCAGTATACACACTCTGCCTATGCCCAATTATCCTGATTGGTAATTTGGTGGTAGCCATGCCGATGTAGAAGGCCGAACAGTGTTTCCATGATCGCTGGTATTTTGACATGTGTCATTTCACAGGAGGCTCTCTCTTTGATAATATATTTTTTGTTAGTTACAGGACTATTAAAGATGGTGGAAGGAGGGTGCATAGGGCAAGTCTTGGAGTGGGGACAGTCACAGGGGTAGGAGCCATAGTGTAGGGAGATGTGTGCAGAAGGAGCATAGCATCTGGCAAGAATATTGCGGAGATTGGGAGGGTGACAGAAAGCTATTGTAGATATGGTGGGCAAAATTTCAGACAGAATGGATCTCATTTCAGGGCATGATTTTAGGAAGCCATGGCCCTGTCGAAGTAGCTGATTAACACATTCCAGAGCAGTTTTATGGAGGGGTCAGCAGTACCAAGATTGGATGTGATGGCCTGGGAAATCTGGTTTTTAATTTGGCCGGTGGGGTAATTACATGCAGTGAATGCTGAGGTGAGAATGTGGTGTTTTGCTGTGAAGAGTCTGCATCTGAACAAATATATTTGCCCTGGATGCAAAGGCTGTATGTGAGGGAATAGTTGACATGGAAAGGATGGCAAGTGTCAAAATGTAAGTAATGTTGTTTTTGGTAGGTTTAATGTGGATGGAAGTGTGTAGCTGGCCTCCAGTGAAGATGAGATTAACATCCTGAACCTGTGGCACCGTTGAATTTTAAGGTAATATAGTTCAGTTAGGTAAACTGCAATTTTATCATAAATGACTTATACAAAACAATCAAATGAATACTATCACCAGATAACACATTTAAAGATGATGCTAAAACACACTCTACTTGCACTGGTAGCATAATTTAGAGATAGTTTTTCACCGTGGAATTCAGATCAGTGCTACTAATACTGACTGCATTTTATTCAAATGCATTAGAATTACCATATTTATGAATACTATCAACTGATAAAGTGTATCAATAATCACAAACTGATACATAATTATGTGTTAACCACATGTATAATACAATTTGAATGGCAGGCATTATTAAAAAGCTTAATTACCTGCATTCAGTCATATGCAATGTAACTATGAGTGGGTGGTGGTATGCTGCACTGCTACAGTGACAGAATATTTTCTGAGTAGCAGGACACAGAGGCTGAGCAGCTGTCAGCTGAAGCACTGTTTGACTACAGGCATGCACTACTGCTCGGAATTACGTGACTTGAGCTTTAACTTAGTTCGTGCTGATTTCACATTCTGGAACTTACATAATTTGCGTTACATTGGAGCACTGCTCAACTAGTGAAAGTTGAGATATAGTCAGTAGCAGGATATATTGGTGTAGAGAATATCACAGTTTGTGACAGCCCCTCATTAATTTATATTTGGTGAAATAAACCATTATGAATTTATTTACCTCATTCCAGTGTTTTATTTAAATATTACTGTACTTTGGTATGAACTTGCTGTTAAACACCATGGCATGATACTACATGTTTTCCCAACAGCTGGGTAGTAATTTGCCAAGTCTATTCACTATGCCCCTCACCCCTTCCCATTCCAGACATAAAATAACAAGGCCAAATAACGTTTTCATTAGGGGTGTCCATAGGCTGCAACAAATGTGCAATTCTGTATTGAATGAGCTTTGAAATATCCCTTTAACATGCAGTTCTGAGTTTGCTTTATCATGGTGTATACGCGGACAAGGAAAAAATATTCCTCGGTTTTTACTGGATTTCCTGGTTAAAGATACACTCTCTCCCAGATGAAAATACACTTTTTCCGTGTCAAGTGACAGTATACTTTTCCTCAGAACTGTAAAACTTATCAATCCTTTGGATGGTTACGGTTTTATACACCACCATAGGATTTCCCGACACTTTAGAAAATGAAACACAGGGGAAAAAAAACACGTTTTGGAAAGATATTTAATGTGCAGCAACATGTATGCTGCATATTTTCTTATTACAAAAGTATGAATTCGAATTCCAGCAAACGCCACATGTTACTCTATTACTTTCTGCAGCACTGAAATCGAGACTGCGATGTGCTTTTGTAAGCCAGTCATAGCTTATGTGACATGATCTCGCCAGCCGATGGCAGCGGATATTCAGACCATAGGACACGTGATGTAGTCAGCCAAAAGCAACATCACTGTTAAGTAGCTCGAACATACAAACAGTAAAAGTTAACGGTTTAAATTAATGCTACAAGAAAAGCAATGCTTTCACATATAATATTGGTCTCAAAGATAAATACGCTACAAGAGAAGCTACGCTTTCACATATAATGTTGACCTTTTTTGTGCGCGTAGCACTTTAAGATACATCACAAAAATCTGCCAGTAAAATTTTTAATAACGACATAAATGTCTGATCGTCTGGGCTCGAAATTCTTCTAAATGGTTGTCCTCAAAGAGTTGTTTTTTAAATGAGATTCAAATGCTCTGCGATTTAAGAATTCATCGTACATTCTTGCACATAGTTAACCTTGCATAAAAGGAAATTTACTTTGAAAGTGACGCTTTTCAAACAACCATTCGCAATATTTTCCTGCGACCTGTTAGAAATAGGTTAATTTCAGCAGTTGCCAGAGAGCGCCAGATGACAGACATCACCACGCTTACACAGCTATGATGAAGCAGGAAGCCTGTATGTTTGTACATGTAAAACAGTAAAAGATCTACATTATGTCATATAAGAAACAAGGCATCAGAGGATACTTCAGGAGCATCAGAATTTCGTGAACCATACTAAAATGCACAACTCAGCTTGAAGTGCACATTCGTATGTCTAGATTCTTATGTAAATTTTCTTGGTGTACTACTACCGGTACTGTATTATCCCATGTTTCGTTCTTTATAATGGCGTAATGCCATACATCCTAGAAGATGGAAATGTGCACTTGAAAAGCAGCGAACAGTTGAAACTAGCCAGTAGTGTGGAATTAAACACTTCGTTTCCAATAAATTGATTGCCTCAGCGGAAGAGATTAATAAAAGCCAAATTTCTTTAGCAAACTGACAAAAATTACTACATTGTTCTGCATGGTGTTTAATGCTTGATTGTCAGAAAGATGGAAATAAAACAGAATCTGAAACCAATAACATATTTTAGCCCTCTATAATTATGTGAATGTATTTTAATTCACTTGATAGTTCCCAATCACAGAAATCTGTTTTGTTTGCCTGTCAGGCCTAGTACAAGCAAAAAGCTTTATGTTAGGAAATAGTTTCAAATTTCCATATAAATCTGGAATCATCATATTCTTCCATAATTTGTGTGATGTCCCATTTCTTTTGCTTCCTTGTTCTAACAAACAATCTTGTCATCACTAATTCCGTAACTATTCCTGCCAGTGTCCAAAATTATTCTTGCGTAACTTCGCTAACCCTGCCACAACCACCGATTTAGTTATAATGTATTTATTCTCCAGTTAGGTGTTATTACGTGTTCACACAACATGTTTTCCATGCTACTCCCAGAATAGAACTTAAGCAGCTGCTAGCCGGGGCTTGTACAACTGGCCCTTACTAGCGTAGATAATATGCAATCTTTCTTACCTGTTATTCCCATTAGTTGTTTATTTCCACTCCGGTATTCTGAATCTGTGGATTTTGCTAGTAATTATAACAACACTGATCATTTGCAAACCCAGTCACCACATAAGCAAACAGTGATTGGCATTCACCTGTTCGGCTTTATTTCACTTAGCTTGTGTAGCCCTGTCCCCTTTTGTCTGCATGGAAGTTTATTTCTAGATGCTACTGGGGTTCCCTTGACAGAAATGTCATGTACACTATGCAAGCATTCAAAAATCAACTAATGATTCATTCAGAAATCAACTCGGAATGTGTTCAAAAACCAGCAAGGATACGTTTAAAAATCATATGAATAATTGATAGACCAACGTGTGCTGGATGCTAGACGCTTTATGAAACAAGGTTCTTTACCCCCCTCAAGAATATGAATTTCGTGCCCCCCCCCCCCCCTCTCCTCCTGAAATTGCTGCCTGAGGCAGATACCCCAGTTTGCCCCCCAACCCCTAGATCCAGGCCTGTTGCGCACTTGAGAATCTGGCAGCTTGGGCACACCAGTGAAATTTTTCTGTGTTGTTTCTGGTTGCTTGGTGCTACTGCTTATACAGCTTACAGCTACACATCAGTAGCCAGAAGAGGGAGAAGGTACTACTCATACACGACACAACTGTGCATGAGCATGAGCCTGCTTGCAACTGTTCAATCGAATCTAATGCAAAGAGTTGTGATGTCATGCTCATCGGAGGCAATTTGTTGTTATGAAGCACTGCATGGTCTTCCTAAAGACTTTAACATATTTTGCTGTAGGCAGGCACTTGTATGAGCATTTTGTGTGTTGTGTGTTTTGTTATCGTATAAGGCGCATTTCCTTTGCAATGTAAGTTTTATTTTCATTTTTTTTTCTATCAGTCATGTTTTATAGCTGCAGTGTTACTTTGCAGTAGCGGGATACAGTAATATGCTTCGTTAGAGTACTGGTTCCTACCAATCTAATTTACAAAACTTTAACTGGAATTCTAAAAAATTCCTTGGTTCTTCCCGGTTTTCTCCCGGATGAAAAAATTACCAGGTTTTCCCCAGATCTCCTAGTTGTCCCGGGTCGTATACACCCTGTTTATTGTATTATAATGAGTTATCAGTTTTAGGCTCACCTTCATTGATACTGAACTGAAATTGAGGGCAGAAATGGAGAACTCCGTTTTCAATTGTTCCTTTCCAAAGGAGGACCCACGAGTACTGCATTAGCGTAATTCTGGTGCCACAGCAAATGTGAGTGATGTTGACATTAGTGTTAATAGCACTGAGAAATTACCCCTCTCTGTCATACTCCATATCATTATGAGCAGGATCAATCAGTAACTGGGTAGATAGCTTTGGTCTGTTTTACTGATTTAATGTGATCAAAACTGCTTAGGATTTTATGTCAGACTGATGGGTAGAATTTTACTTTAGAGTTCACTGAACAGTTAATGCAAAGCGCTCCTTATGCTTGTTTTGCTTTCATTCAGTTTTTGTTTGTCTACAACACTTTGGCTACATTTAAATCTAAGGTGATGCACTCTTCGTTTACACAGTAGGTTTCTAATGTGAATGTTGAACTGTGATGGTCTTTCCCGGTCCTCAGAACTATGTTTGACATGTACCTGTCTAAGGCTTATTTTGAAATACTACTCAACATTTACATTCAACATTTCCAGTCTCAGAGATGAACATTTGATGTTGACTATTCAGGTAATTTGAAAATTTGTACTTGTCATAATTACTAAGCAGAAATATCTTCCTGCCTATTGTTGCTACTGACACACATAGTAAATAATACTATAAAAACCTTAGAATCACTGATTACTGCTCTACACTAACTCAGTCAAAAAGTTTGAGCCAGTTGGGAAGCAGGAGATCAACATTGTTATCCTTAGGGATCAGCTTTATGTCAAACTTCTCACAGTAATTTTTGAATATGGCATTTGGAACAGTATCACACAAATCTCTGCCCCTAACACACAATCTAATCACTCCAGTCTCTAGCTGGTAAGTTTAACTCTCTACTTAATACTATAACATGATATGAAAATTACATGCAACCTTCTCCAAGTTTACCCTGAAATGTTCCAGCACTTTAGCTCCGGAGGCACAGAGTCTATAAAAACACCCAACTGCCATGTTCAATATCCTTTTCACACTTATCTTAACCAACATTATTTCACATTCAAAATCAGTTCTACACCATCAGATATTATTCTAATATTCATAGCTATAAACAGACCTCCACCATTGATTCCAGCCTATTTTCAGATACACATTCTTCTCAGTTTTTAAAATTTAACTGCAGTTATCTCCTGGTTTCATACAGGTTTTTGCTTCTTGCTCTATTGAGGCATTATTCCCTATTATAATGGAGAATATTTCTGGGACCTTTCCACAGGTGCTTAAGTTGTTAATGAATACTATATTAACATTTTCTTTCTCCATCCACCATGTTGAGTACTACTGTTTGTGGTTAATATGGCCAATATTTTTCTCTTTCAGAAAGCAGAATGTAATTTATAGGGACTGTCTAGCATAAAAGATCCACATATGCACAGCACTTGTACTCTGTTACCATATCAGTGTCTAGTGAATGGTTGACCTATTAAGGAAACCAGACAACTCTCCATCCAGTAGCAGTCAGAGTGAAATCGGCATTCAATAACCATCTGTGACTCTGATTTAACCTTTCCACTTGGCTTCAAAGCACAGGACTGTGATTGCTTCTGGGAACAACAATGCAAAACTCTGGCTTGGCTTCCACTCAATGTGCAAGGCTAACTGTATTCACCAATACAGAACCAAGGATGGCCTTGAAACACAGACAACAGGTATCATTCCTGCCAACATGAGCCATGTTTGTAGCCAGTTGCACACAGTGTGCTCAACAGCTGGCATCAATAGCTCTTCCACATCGTTGTTGAGACCCTCTGGTAAACATACTGAGTGGATAGTGCCTACTTTTCCGAACCTGCCTGCTATTTCTGTAATGTGTTTCAACACCTATCCAGAGATTTCACAGAAATCAGCACCAGCCTCAATGAACGAGGCATCCTGTGGTAACTAAGACAGACTTTACACAATGGGAAAAACTTCTTACCCATTTTTAATGCATTATGGGACAGCCATGTGACCATTATTCAGTTTCTCTTTCCACTCTCTGAGATTCATTGCCCCACCACTGTTCACTTTTCACAGCCAAATGACTGGGAACCACCAGGTCATGCTTGTCAGATGGTACTGAGACATCAGCGATCTATGGTGACTGTAAAGACACCAGAGGTGTTGCAGCTTTCACTGCAGATATCTCAACACCACTACAGCCATGAGCAGTGTTATGAAGCCTCTCAACCACAGCCAATGTGGCTTTCATCTGTTTCCAAACAGTATCTAATTACACCTGCATCTATAACCGGCAGGCAATTACAGTAAACTACACAAGCAGTTTCCAGATAATGTAAGTGCTTAGGATGACTACTAGCTATCTCTATACTCCAAGTCCACACCCACAACAATAATACTTAAAAAACACACCAATATTTAGGAGGCAAAAAATAATAAACACTACTCAAAATAGATGAACACACATAAGCTATTCACATTTCACAGAAGCACATAAGATAAAGACAAAGTAAACACTGTGTACAAACTATGTAACTGTCACTGGCAGCTGCTCTCAATCAGCCACTGGAGCCCTGCTTAGGAACATTAAAAACTAGAAAGCCAATATGAAACTGATTTACCATCCAACAGGTCATTTTCTCCAGCACTAACTGTTGCGTAGTATTGCATGCACTCTAGTGAACCAACCCATGTTGTCTTAGGAACAAGAGTTCTGTCTTTCCAAACTGGACGATGAATTCTTTGCAATATTTCTGCTTTTGCAGCACTCAGGATTACATAACCCTTAGTTTCACAACCTTTCAGAAGCACTTGGCTATTGACGAGAACAACTGTAATGAAAACAAAAAATATTTAGAAATCAGTATTCAGTAACAGGTAACTGAAATTGAACTAATAGCCATCAGTAACAATAAATTATGAATTTCACAAAATATGAAAGTGTGACTAGCTAATGAGACACATTATATAGCACCACATTCCCAATGATGTACAGAAAGATAAAAGACAGTATAAGATGACATACCAAGTCTGAGAATGAAGACATAATGTGCAAATATTAAATGAAGGGATAGCATGCAACTTTGTGTGTGTGTGTGTGTGTGTGTGTGTGTGTGTGTGTGAGTGAGAGAGAGAGAGAGAGGGAGAGAGAGAGAGAGAGAGAAGCATAAGGATACACACAGGGAGTTTCTGATGAAACAAGCAAACATCGCACTGAGAGCTGGTACAATCAGCAGTTCTGGAGGCTAAACGTCATACAGAATACGATCTATACTCGATGGTATCCTTTACTCCTATAAACAATACTTTGAAACTCTCATGACTGGGGGTGGTGAAGGTGACAGTAAATTAATCATTACTTATAGGGTTTTATTGTCAATTTCACTTAGTACTTCATATTCAAAAACATTACCAGTAACTTTATTAGGGAAGGAAAGTTGCCACTCACAATTTAGTGGGTTGGGGTTGATTTGGCAGAAGAGAGCAAAGAGCGAGGTCATCAGTCTCATCAGATTAGGGAAGGATGAAGAAGGAAGTCAGCCGTGTCCTTTCAAATGAACCATCCCGGCATTTGCCTGAAGCAATTTTAGGGAAATCATGGAAAACCTAAATCAGGATGGCTGGATGCGAGATTGAACCATCATCCTCCTAAATGTGTGTCCAGTGTGCTAACCACTGTGCCACCTTGCTTGGCACCATTTAGTGAAGATGCTGTGTCGCAGGCTGGCACAACAAAAAGACTGTCACGAATAAGCTTATGGCCAGCAAGGGCTTCATCAAAAATAGATGACAGATACGACACATGCGCACGCGCACGCACACACAAACCAGTAACTTTAGTGTATTGTGTATCTCAGACAGACATGTTGTTGGTGTCTTCAGTCCTGAGACTGGTTTGATGCAGCTCTCCATGCTACTCTATCCTGTGCAAGCCTCTTCATCTCCCAGTACCTACTGCAGCGTACATCCTTCTGAATCTGCTTAGTGTATTCATCTCTTGGTCTCCCTCTACGATTTTTACCCTCCACGCTGCCCTCCAGTACTAAATTGGTGATCCCTTGATGCCTCAGAACATGTCCTACCAACCGATCCCTTCTTCTAGTCAAGTTGTGCCACAAACTCCTCTTCTCCCCAATTCTATTCAATACCTCCTCATTAGTTATGTGATCTACCCATCTAATCTTCAGCATTCTTCTGTAGCACCACATTTCGAAAGCTTCTATTCTCTTCTTGCCCAAACTATTTATCGTCCATGTTTCACTTCCATACATGGCTACACTCCATACAAATACTTTTTTAAACGATTTCCTTGCACTTAAATCAATACTCGATGTTAACAAATTTCTCTTCTTCAGAAACGCTTTCCTTGCCATTGCCAGTCTACATTTTATATCCTCTCTACTTCAACCATCATCAGTTATTTTGCTCCCCAAATAGCAAAACTCCTTTACTACTTTAAGTGTCTCATTTCCTAATCTAATTCCCACAGCATCACCCGACTTAATTCGACTACATTCCATTATCCTTGTTTTGCTTTTGTTGATGTTCATCTTATACCCTCCTTTCAAGACACTGTCCATTCCGTTCAACTACTCTTCCAAGTCCTTTGCTGTCTCTGACAGAATTACAATGGCATCAGCGAACCTCAAAGTTTTTATTTCTTCTCCATGGCTTTTAATACCTACTCCGAATTTTTCTTTTGTTTCCTTTACTGCTTGCTCAATATAAAGATTGAATAGCATTGGGGAGAGGCTACAACCCTGTCTTACTCCCTTCCCAACCACTGCTTCCCTTTCATGTCCCTCGACTCTTGTAATTGCCATCTGGTTTCTGTACAAATTGTAAATAGCCTTTCGCTCCCTGTGTTTTACCCCTGCCACCTTCAGAATTTGAAACAGAGTATTCCAGTCAACATTGTCAAAACTTTCTCTAAGTCTACAAACGCTAGAAACGTAGGTTTGCCTTTCCTTAAACTTTCTTCTAAGGTAAGTCGTAGAGTCAGTATTGCATCACATGTTCCAACATTTCTATGGAATCCAAACTGATCTTCCCCGAGGTCAGCTTCTACCAGTTCTTCCGTTCGTCTGTAAAGAATTCACGTTAGTATTTTGCAGCTGTGACTTATTAAACTGATAGTTTGGTAATTTTCACACTTGTCAACACCTGCTTTCTTTGGGATTGGAATTATTATATTCTTCTCGAAGTCTAAGGGAATTTTGCCTGTCTCATACATCTTGCTCACCAGATGGTACAGTTTTGTCAGGACTGGCCCTCCCAAGGCTGTCAGTAGTTCTAATGGAATGTTGCCTACTCCTGGGCCTTGTTTTGACTTAGGTCTTTCAGTGCTCTGTCGAACTCTTCACACAGTATCATATCTCCCATTTCATCTTCATATACCTCCTCTTCCATTTCCATAACATTGTCCTCAAGAACATCGCCCCTGTATAGACCCTCTATATACTCCTTCCACCTTTCTGCTCTCCCTTCTTTGCTTAGAACTGGGTTTCCATTTGAGCTCTTCATATTCATGCAAGTGGTTCTCTTTTCTCCAAAGGTCTCTTTAATTTTCCTGTAGGCAGTATCTATCTTACCCCTCATGAGATAAGCCTTAACATCCTTACATTTGTCCTCTAGCCATCCCTGCTTAGACATTTTGCACTTCCTGTCAATCTCACTTTTGAGACATTTGTATTCCTATTTGCCTGCTTCACTTGCTACATTTTTGTATTTTCTCCTTTCATAAATTAAATTCAATATTTCTTCTGTTACCCAAGGATTTCTACTAGCCCTCGTCTTTTTACCTACTTGATCCTCTGCTGCCTTCACTATTTCATTCCTCAAAGCTACCCATTCTTCTTCTACTGTATTTCTTTCCCCCATTCCTGTCAATTGTTTCTTTATGCTCTCCCTGATACTCTGTACAACCTGTGATTCTTTCAGTTTATCCAGGTCCCATCTCCTTAAATTGCCACCTTTTTGCAGTTTCTTCAGTTTTAATCTACAGTTCATAACCAATAGATTTGGTCAGAGTCCACATCCGCCCCTGGAAATGTCTTACAATTTAAAACCTGGTTCCTAAAACTCTGTCTTACCATTATATAATCTATCTGATACCTTTTAGTATCTCCAGGATTCTTCCATGTATACAACCTTCTTTTATGATTCTTGAACCAAGTGTTAGCTATGATTAAGTTATGCTCTGTGCAAAATTCTACCAGGCGGCTTCCTCTTTCATTTCTTCCCCCCAATCCATATTCACCTACTACGTTTCCTTCTCTTCCTTTTCCTACTATCGAATTCCAGTCACCCATGACTATTAAATTTTCGTCTCCCTACCTTGTCTGAATAATTTCTTTTATCTCATCATACATTTCTTCAATTTCTTCGTCATCTGCAGAGCTAGTTGGCATATAAACTTGTACTACTGTAGTAGGCATGGGCTTAGTGTCTATCTTGGCCGTAATAAGGCATTCACTATGCTGTTTGTGGTAGTTTACCCGCACTCCTATTTTTTATTCATTATTAAACCTACACCTGCATTACCCCTATTTGATTTTGTATTTATAACCCTGTATTCACCTGACCAAAAGTCAGGTTCCTCCTGCCACCGAACTTCGCTAATTCCCACCATATCTAATTTAACCTATCCATTTCCCTTTTTAAATTTTCTAACCTACCTGCCTAATTAAGGGATCTGATATTCTTTCCTCCAATCCATAGAACGCCAGTTTTCTTTCTCCTGATAACGACGTTCTCTTGAGTAGTCCCCGCCCGGAGATCTGAATGGGGGACTATTTTACCTCCGGAATATTTTATCCAAGAGGACGCCATCATCATTTAATCATACAGTAAAGCTGCATGCCCTTGGGAAAAATTATGGCTGTAGTTTCCCCTTGCTTTCAGCCATTTGCAGTACCAAAACAGCAAGGTCGTTTTGGTTAGTGTTACAGGGCCAGATCAGTCAATCATCCAGACTGTTGCCTCTGCAACTACTGAAAAGGCTGCTGCCCCTCTTCAGGAACCACACGTTTGTCTGGCCTCTCAACAGATACCCCTCCATTGTGGTTGTACCTATGGTACAGCTATCTGTATCATTGAGGCACGCAACTCTCCCCACCAACGGCAAGGTCCATGGTTCATGGGGGAGAGGCAGACAGACATACCATGTTGTAAATCAGAACTGATGCATACATTACTCCTTATGTTCTGGATAAGCATTTAAAACATGTACCAGCTTTTCTTTCCCTGAATAATTTTTTTTTTTTTTATACAGGATCTGGTTTTTAATTAGCATCACAAGCAATAATTTAGTAGAAAAGAGATAGGTAACTTTGCTGGCAAAGCAGAAATACCAGTGTGACTAATCCAACACCTATGATGGGTTTCAATGAAGTATTGTTACACTGAACATATCAAATGTGCAAGTATCAATTCTAGCCACTGTAGCTGATGAAACTCAATTAAGGTAGTTGTTTACAATAAGTGGACCAATGAGATCGCGGTGGTCATCATCGTCATCGTCATCATCATCATAATCATCATCATCGTCGTCATGTTTGCTGCATTTTGCTCTTTTCTTTCAATTGTTGTATTTCCATCCATTATGCAGATCATCCGGGATCTGAGTCCACTTCTAACCTTGCCTTCTCTTCTTCTTCTTCACATTCCTCCTGAAATGGTTTTTAAAATTCCATCTTGCATTCTCACTACCTGGCTAATCCAACTTTTCCTACATTCAATTACATCCAATGATTGTCTTCTTTCCCCATTCTCCTCAGGCACCTCTTCATTTGTCACTTTGTCTATCCATTTCAAAAGCCTTTAATTGCCTCCTGTCTTCCTCCGCACGCTGCAAGTGCATGCCTGACCAAACACTTAATAACACTGTCCTTAAGCCTATTTACATACCATTAAAGAATATACAGGATGAGTCAGAAAGACTTTAAAATTTTGGAATGCTATATAAATTTATCGAGATAACTTACAGTACTGGTAAATTTGTCATTTTGTAGCAAATCACCTCATGTTTGACTCATGTAGTACATCAGTACCCCATTCTGCCATTAGGAGTGTCAGTGTAGTGCACAGTTAAAATGGCTACATTCACTGGCATTAAGTGCGTACGCACGGCTTTTCGGTTTCATGCAACGAACTATGCAACAAATATTCAGCGTACATTTTGCTATGGATATGCTAATGAACCTCCAAAGCAGGAACAAAATTTAATCTTGGCAAAATTTCAAGGTTTCCTTAATAATCGCTCTCCAGGTCATTGGATTGGCTGTGAAGGGCCAATTGCATGATCACCTCACTACCCAGACTTGACACCACTGAATTTACTCCTCTAGGGTGTCATTTAAGACCATGTGTATGTTACTCCCCTACCAAATGATTCAGCTGATCTGAAAAATAAAATCTATGCACAAGTTATGCCTGATTTTTTTTTGCAATGATTGTGGGAAGAAATTTATTGCCATTGCGATGTCTGCCACTTTATGAATGTTAGTCACACTGAACCAAAATTCCACTTGATAGTTTTATGTGAAACTACAGGTCGTTTGCAACAAAGTGACAGTAGATACTGATTGCACAAGTTATCTCACTAAATTTCTATATGGTTCCAAAGTTGTACAGACCTTTTTGACACATCCTACATATTCCACTTCTTAGTGAATCCCAAATTTGTCGTTTATATTCTTGATATAATGATTGTGAAGCAACTCCAGTTGGCTCTATTCTACTACCTAGGTATTTACAATCTTACACATATATTCACTTCGCCTCCTTTCAGCATAATTTTTATCTTGTCATATACACACCTAGTTTCATTATTTTCATTTTCTTTACTTAAAAATCTCCTTGACCTTTCCTAGGGTCTATTTTCCACATCTGGTAAGAGAAGAACCACATAGTTTGAAAATTATGAACACCACAATCTTTGTTCACTGACTATAACACCTTTGTCAATTAGTAAACAATACTCAATCATATCCTCTAAACATACTGAAACATACTGAAAACTTTACTGAAAAGTTCATGGTGACTACAATCTCAACATTGACTGTGTAGTGGTCAGCTAGTGTTTCAATGATATGGGACACATACTAGCATATATGTGCACAGAACTGACTGTAGTAAATCCTTTAACATTACTTATGTGCCAACCTCGGGGAAGATCAGTTTGGATTCCGTAGAAACACTGGAACACGTGAGGCAATACTGATCTTAGAAGAAAGATTACGGAAAGGCAAACCTACGTTTCTAGCATTTGTAGACTTAGAGAAAGCTTTTGACAATGTTGACTGGAATACTCTCTTTCAAATTCTAAAGGTGGCAGGGGTAAACACAGGGAGCGAAAGGCTATTTACAATTTGTACAGAAACCAGATGGCAGTTATAAGAGGCGAGGGACATGAAAGGGAAGCAGTGGTTGGGAAGGGAGTAAGACAGGGTTGTAGCCTCTCCCCGATGTTGTTCAATCTGTATATTGAGCAAGCAGTAAAGGAAACAAAAGAAAAATTCGGAGTAGGTATTAAAATTCATGGAGAAGAAATAAAAACTTTGAGGTTCGCCGATGACATTGTAATTCTGTCAGAGACAGCAAAGGACTTGCAAGAGCAGTTGAATGGAATGGACAGTGTCTTGAAAGGAGGATATAAGATGAACATCAACAAAAGCAAAACAAGGCTAATGGAATGTAGTCTAATTAAGTCGGGTGATGCTGAGGGAATTAGATTAGGAAATGAGACACTTAAAGTAGTAAAGGAGTTTTGCTATTTGGGGAGCAAAATAACCGATGATGGTCGAAGTAGAGAGGATATAAAATGTAGGCTGGCAATGGCAAGGAAAGCGTTTCTGAAGAAGAGAAATTTGTTAACATCCAGTATTGATTTAAGTGTCAGGAAGTCATTTCTGAAAGTATTCATATAGAGTGTAGCCATGTATGGAAGTGAAACATGGACGATAAATAGTTTGGACAAGAAGAGAATAGAAGCTTTCGAAATGTGGTGCTACAGAAGAATGCTGAAGATTAGATGGGTAGGTCACATAACTAATGAGGAAGTATTGAATAGGATTGGGGAGAAGAGAAGTTTGTGGCACAACTTGACCAGAAGAAGGGATCGGTTGGTAGGACATGTCCTGAGGCATCAAGGGATCACCAATTTAGTATTGGAGGGCAGCGTGGAGGGTAAAAATCGTAGAGGGAGACCAAGAGATGAATACACTAAGCAGATTCAGAAGGATGTGGGTTGCAGTAGGTACTGGGAGATGAAAAGGCTTGCACAGGATAGAGTAGCATGGAGGGCTGCATCAAACCAGTCTCAGGACTGAAGACCACAACAACAACAACAACAACAACAACATGTGCCAAAACAATACTGATGGGTACAACACTTTAAAAGTTCTGACTGTGGTGCAAAAAAGTTTCCATTACGCACAGTAAGTATTAAAACGTAACAATAAACTGTTTTGTCACAGATGACGGGCATTGGCCCCATACAGATCTGGTATAATAAATAGATCTGACTATTCAGCCAATGTCCACATTTTATCATGACGAGTTTTCTGAAATACATGTGGGTTTCAAAGGACTGAGAGTATAAAACATTTTAAATATAGTACATCTTGAAAAGTGTAGGTGATACACAGGAACCTCACTTTACAACTTTACCTCAATAATATAAAAAAAATTACACTTTCCCTCAGAGTTGAAAATCTATCAGTCCTTTGAATGGTAAAGGTTTTATACACCAGTGTAGAAATTCACAGCACTTTATGAAATGAAACCCAGAAAAAAAACAAAAAAAAAAACAATCCATTTTTGGAAAGACCTTTGATGCGTGGCAACACGTACACTGCAAATTTTCATATAAATACAAATTCCAGCAAATGCAGCAAGACAGCTTTCAAATCACCGAAATTGAAATTGTGCTATAAAATGCCAATCATAGTTCATATCACGTGATCTTGCCAGCAAATGACAGCAGATATTTAGAGTACTGGACACTTGGTGTAGTCAGCCAACAGCAAAATCATTGTCATGTAGTGCAAACACATACAAGGTGTATGACTTTGCTTCTGCCGTTTGCCGATAGGTGGCGACAGACAATTGTAAGTAGCGGCCGAAAGAAACAAATCACAGACGTCAGGCAGTTAGCTTGGACCTCGGTCAACAAAACCTCATTCAAAAATTTGTCGATCTGTGTCTGCATCATGAAGTTGTTCTTGATTGAAAAATGTCAGTTTATGAGCCTTATTCTCATTATTTGTGGGAGGTGTTACTGTTTTGTTTCCATATGAAGAAAACAGTGGCTGAGTCTCATCGAATGCTCTCAAGTACATATGAAAAGAACGCTATTTGTGAAAAAACATGTTGTGAGTTGTTTCAATGCTTCAAGAATGGTGATTTTTAACGTTTTAGACCGGCATTAATGGTGGAAGAGAGAACATTTTCGAAGATGCAGAATTGGAGACATTGCTGAGTGAAATGTCAAACTCAAGAAGAATTGGCATGATTAGTGGGAGTGACACAGCAAGCCATTTCAAAATGTCTAAAGGCTATGGGCATGATTCAGAAAGAATGAACTTGGGTCGTGTGTGAGCTCAGTGAGAGGCACAATAAAGCGATTTTTCAGTACGACAATGCCTCACCCCATGTTGCAAAAGCGGTCAAAATGTACTTGGAAACATTAAAATGGGAAGACCTACCCCACCTGCCGTATTCTCCAGACATTGCTCCCTCTGACTATCACCTTTTTAGATCAATGGTGCATGGCATGGCTGACCAACACTTCTGATCTCATGAAGAAGTCACAAATTGGATCAATTCATGGATCGTTTCAAAAGATGAACAATTTTTTCGGCGCGGTATTCGTAACTGCCTGAAAGATGGGAGAAAGTAGTGGCCAGTGATGGAATATACTTTGAATGATACATGTGTAACTCACTTTGTTTCATTAAAGCCTCAAACGTAGGGGAAAAATGGTGGAAGCAAAGTTGTGACTTACCAAACGAAAGTGCTGCCAGGTCAATAGACACACAAACAAACACAAACATACACACAAAATTCAAGCTTTCGCTACCAACCGTTGCTTCGCTCTGGAGTTCTGACAGGTTGGTGTTAGTGGGAAGTATCCAGATAACCCAGACAGTGTAACACTGTGCCCAGATGTGCTGGTCATGCACCAAGGCATGTTTAGCCACAGGGTGATCCTCATTACCAACAAACACTGTCTGCCTGTGTCCATTCATGCGAATGGACAGTTTGTTGCTGGTCATTCCCACATAGAAAGCTTCACAGTGTAGGCAGGTCAGTTGGTAAATCACGTGGGTGCTTTCACACGTGGCTCTGCCTTTGATCGTGTACACCTTCCGGGTTACAGGACTGGAGTAGGTGGTGGTGGTGGTGGTGGTGGTGGTGGTGGGAGGGTGCATGGGACAGGTTTTACATCAGGGGCGGTTACAAGGGTAGGAGCCAGAGGGTAGGGAAGGTGGTTTGGACATTTCATAGGGATGAACTATGAGGTTACGAAGGTTAGGTGGATGGCGGAAAGACACTCTTGGTGGAGTGGGGAGGATTTCATGAAGGATGGATCTCATTTCAGGGCAGGATTTGAGAGCCACATTCAGAGTCTGATCCAGTCCCGGAAAGTATCCTGTCACAAGTGGGGCACTTTTGTGGTTCTTCTGTGGGAGGTTCTGGGTTTGAGGGGATGAGGAAGTGGCTCTGGTTATTTGCTTCTGTACCAGGTCGGGAGGGTAGTTGCGGGATGTGAAAGCTGTTTTCAGGTTGTTGGTGTAATGCTTCAGGGATTCCGGACTGAAGCAGATTCGTTTGCCACGAAGACCTAGGCTGTAGGGAAGGGACCGTTTGATGTGGAATGGGTGGCAGCTGTCATAATGGAGGTACTGTTGCTTGTTGGTGGGTTTGATGTGGACGGACGAGTGAAGCTGGCCATTGGACAGATGGAGGTCAACGTCAAGGAAAGTGGCATGGGATTTGGGGTAGAACCAGGTGAATCTGATGGAACCAAAGGAGTTGAGGTTGGAGAGGAAATTCTGGAGTTCTTCTTCACTGTGAGTCCAGATCATGAAGATGTCATCAATAAATCTGTATCAAACTTTGGGTTGGCAGGCCTGGGTAACCAAGAAGGCTTCCTCTAAGCAACCCATGAATAGGTTGGCGTACGAGGGGGCCATCCTGGTACCCATGGCTCTTACTTTTAATTGTTGGTATGTCTGGCCTTCAAAAGTGAAGACACTCAATGAAGCTGGCTAAGGTAATGAGGAAAGAGGTTTTAGGTAGGGTGGCAGGTGATCGGCGTGAAAGGAAGTGCTCCATCGCAGCAAGGCCCTGGACGTGTGGAATATTTGTGTATAAGGAAGTGGCATCAATGGTTACAAGGATGGTTTCAGGGGGTAACAGATTGGGTAAGGATTCCAGGCGTTCGAGAAAGTGGTTGGTGTCTTTGATGAAGGATGGGAGACTGCATGTAATGGGTTGAAGGTGTTGATCTACGTAGGCAGAGATATGTTCTGTGGGGGCTTGGTAACCAGCTACAATGGGACGGCCGGGATGATTGGGTTTGTGAATTTTAGGAAGAAGATAGAAGGTTGGGGTGCGGGGTGTTGGTGGGGTCAGGAGGTTGATGGAGTCAGGTGAAAAGTTTTGTAGGGGGCCTAAGGTTCTGAGGATTCCTTGAAGCTTTTTTAAGAAAAACCTTTATCCTACTCCCAACATCACCACTGCTGAAGCCCAGGCCATCCGTGATCTGAAGGCTGACCGATCCATAGTCATTCTTCCGGCGGACAAGGGTTCCACGACCGTGGTACTTGATCGTCGAGAGTATGTGGCTGAGGGACTGCGCCAGCTTTCAGACAACACTACTTACAAAGTTTGCCAAGGTAATCCCATTCCTGATGTCCAGGCGGAGCTACACTGTGAAGCTTGCTATGTGGGAATGACCAGCAACAAACTGTCCATTCGCATGAATGGACACAGGCAGACAGTGTTTGTTGGTAATGAGGATCACCCTGTGGCTAAACTTGCCTTGGTGCACGGCCAGCACATCTTGGCACAGTGTTACACCGTCCGGGTTATCTGGATACTTCCCACTAACACCAACCTGTCAGAACTCCGGAGATGGGAACTTACCCTTCAGTATATCCTCTCTTCTCATTATCCTCCAGGCCTCAATCTCCGCTAATTTCTAATTTAAATTTGCTGCCGCTCATACCTCACCTGTCTTTCAACAACATCTTCGCCTCTGCACTTCTGCCTCGACTGACATCTCTGCCCAAACTCTTTGCCTTTACAAATGTCTGCTTGTGTCTGTGTATGTGCGGATGGATGTCTGTGTGTGTGTGTGTGCGCGCGCGCGCGCGCGCGCGCGCGCGCGAGAGAGAGTGTATACCTGTCCTTTTTACTCCCCTGAGGTAAGTCTTTCCGCTCCTGGGATTGGAATGACTCCTTACCCAACAGTTTATTGCGAAAGCTTGAATTTTGTGTGTATGTATGTGTTTGTTTGTTTTTCTATCGACCTGCCAGCGCTTTCGTATGGTAAGTCACATCATCTTTGTTTTTAAATATATTTTTCCCGCGTGGAATGCTTCCCTATTATATATATAAAAACAAAGATGATGTGACTTACCATCCGAAAGCGCTGGCAGGTCGATAGAAAAACAAACACACACATACATACACACAAAATTCAAGCTTTCGCAACAAACTGTTGCCTCATCAGGAAAGAGGGAAGGAGAGGGAAAGACGAAAGGATGTGGGTTTTATGGGAGAGGGTAAGGAGTCATTCCAATCCCAGGAGCGGAAAGACTTACCAATATATATATATAGTATAGACACAAGAAACGTTAAGCTTTCACATATAATATTGGTCTTTTTTAGCATTTGTTACTCTTTAAGATACATCAAACACAAATGTGCCATAAAAATATTAAATAATAGCATAAATGGCTGGTTGCCTAAGCCTAAAATTTTTCTAAGTGCGTGTCAAAGTGTTAAGTTGTCAATGAAAGTCAAACACTTTGTGATTTAAGAAGTTCATTGCACATTCTCATGTATAACATAATTCATCTTATGAAAAAGGAAATTTAATTAGTTAGTAATGCTTCTCAAACCACCATTTGCAATATTTTCCTGCATTAGAAATGTAAACAGTTGTGATGTCATGCTCATTTAAAGCATTTTGTGGTTATGGAGATTGCATAGTCTTCATCCTAAAGTCTTCGACACATTTTTCTGTTGTCAGATGTTCGTGCATATACTGCGTTCTGTTGTAAGCAGTGCAATTTTCTTTGCAACTAAAGATTTATTTTGGCATCATTCTCCCATTCACATTTCATGATACAATATTATTCTGCAGTAGCTGGCTAAAGTAAATTCTTTGTTAGATTATCAGTTCTTAGCTGTCAAAACTACAAAAATTTAACTGAAAACTAAAACAATGAAAATGTCTCAGAATTCTAAAAAATTTCCTGGTTTCCACCGGATGAAAACATTCACACATTTTTCCCAGATTTCCTGGGGTGTGTACAACCTGTTTTTAAATAGATGTAGATTACTACAGTCCAAAAATCTTCAGATCTTGCCCAAGTACCATATATTTCACTGCATTGTCTGATGATTTCCCTTGTTCCTGCTTCAGTATTTCTCCTGGAAACGTATCTGTTCTTACCAACTTTTCCGTTCTTTATTGCAACTATTGCTGTCTTTACTTCTTCTGCCAAGATTGATGGCCATATATCATCCTTATCCAGTGATACGACACTACATGTGTACTGAGAAATGATTTCCAGTCAACACTGTTAACATATTTCATCCAGAAGTAAACTGCATATCAAATTGTCAAAATAGCAAACATCATGGTGTATAATGTGTTAAAACAAAACATGCAGCTACTGATAGAGAGCTGCTTAATGAAACACGTTTGACTGAAAAGAGACCAATGCCTGAAGCCTTCACTGACTACGGTAGCAGAATATTCTCAAATGATCTTCCACAAAACACAAAGAAATTCTGCTTGTATGCAAAGACTGTTACTGGCACCAAAGTTAGTGGGTAGTCAGTCGCAGGTGAAAAAGGAACTGAAATTGAGAATAGCAAAGCAAAAGCAGGAATGCTCAACTCTGTTTTCAGATGTTCCTTTATAATGGAAAATCCAGGTGAATTGCCCCAGTTTAATTCTCGTACCACTGAAAGGATGGGTGAAATAAGTACACTATGTGATCAAAAGTATCCGGAGACCCCCCCCCAAAACATATGTTTTTTGTATTAGGTGCATTATGCTGCCACCTACCGAGAGATACTCCATAATAGTGACCTCAGTATTAGATATCGTGAGAGAGCAGAATAGGGTGCTCTGCAGAACTCGTGGACTTCAAATGTGGTCAGCTGACTGGCTCTAACTTGTGTCATATGATTGTACACGAAATTTCCACACTCCTAAACATCCCTACGTCCACTATTTTCGATGTGGTAGTGAAGTGGAAATGTGAAGGGACACTTACAGCACAAAAGCGTACAGGCCGAGCTCATCTGTTGACAGACCGAGGCCGTCGACTGTTGAAGAGGGTCATAATGTGTAATAGGCAGACATCTATCCAAACCATCACACAGGAATTCCAAACTACATCAGGATCCACCGCAAGTATTATGACAATTGGGTGGGAGTTGAGAAAACTTGGATTTCATGGTCGAGCAGCTGCTCATAAGCCACACATCATGCTGGTAAATGCCAAAACGCCTTCACATGTGCCCCAGTCAAGTGTGTAGGGACCCTTGCTGCTTGTGCTGTATATTAATGACCTTGCAGGCAATATTAATAGTACTCTCAAAATTTTTGCAGATGATGAAGTTATCTATAATGAATTACTATCTGAAAGAACCTTCATAAATATTCAGTTAGAGCTCAGAGAGGTTTTAAAATGCTGCAAAGATTAGAAACTCACTTTATGTGGTGTCATTGAGATATCAAAATGCTCCACTCAGAGTTGGTATCACCACCGAATCACTAGGAGGAAAGTCGCTGGCTGCCAGAGCGACCAGCTATGATGTGGCCTCTGGCCAAATCTTCAAGAAAGGTAAGTGCACCACCACTGCTGGCATGTATTTACTTGCATCTAGAGAGCTTTACGACCTGTCTGTGTTCCGCCACGAGTCAGATTACTACGAAGCCTGCTGAGTGTGCTACAGAATTGTAAAGCTTCAGTGGACTCAGTACAGTCTCTCTATTCCACACAGAGGACTCTGCATGTTATTGATAGTATTAATGACTTAGAAATTACATCCTGTGTACAGTATTTTTGATGTACACCACACTCATGGACCACTATCTTCTTGCAAGTTAAGCACCTTAAGGAATAAAACTTACTTTAGTTAAGATTATGTCATCATTAACAACTGTTTTAAGACAGTCCATTCCCACTGCCAAGCCACAACCCAACACTTTAAATGTCCAAAATGTTAAAATGTACAATTCGCAAAACTAAAAAACTTAGTATCCTCTGACTACAATATCGAGTTACAGTTAGAAGCAGTCAAGTCATACAAATATCTGGGTATAGCACTCTGAAGGAATAGGAAATGGAATGATCACATAGGATCAGTTGTGGGCAAAACAAGTAACAGGCTTTGGTTTATTTGTACACTCCTGGAAATTGAAATAAGAACACCGTGAATTCATTGTCCCAGGAAGGGGAAACTTTATTGACACATTCCTGGGGTCAGATACATCACATGATCACACTGACAGAACCACAGGCACATAGACACAGGCAACAGAGCATGCACAATGCCGGCACTAGTACAGTGTATATCCACCTTTCGCAGCAATGCAGGCTTCTATTCTCCCATGGAGACGATCGTAGAGATGCTGGATGTAGTCCTGTGGAACGGCTTGCCATGCCATTTCCACCTGGCGCCTCAGTTGGACCAGCGTTCGTGCTGGACGTGCAGACCGCGTGAGACGACGCTTCATCCAGTCCCAAACATGCTCAATGGGGGACAGATCCAGAGATCTTGCTGGCCAGGGTAGTTGACTTACACCTTCTAGAGCACGTTGGGTGGCACGGGATACATGCGGACGTGCATTGTCCTGTTGGAACAGCAAGTTCGCTTGCCGGTCTAGGAATGGTAGAACGATGGGTTCGATGACGGTTTGGATGTACTGTGCACTATTCAGTGTCCCCTCGACGATCACCAGTGGTGTACGGCCAGTGTAGGAGATCGCTCCCCACACCATGATGCCGGGTGTTGGCCCTGTGTGCCTCGGTCGTATGCAGTCCTGATTGTGGCGCTCACCTACATGGCACCAAACACGCATACGACCATCATTGGCACCAAGGCAGAAGCGACTCTCATCGCTGAAGACGACACGTCTCCATTCGTCCCTCCATTCACGCCTGTCGCGACACCACTGGAGGCGGGCTGCACGATGTTGGGGCGTGAGCGGAAGACGGCCTAACGGTGTGCGGGACCGTAGCCCAGCTTCATGGAGATGGTTGCGAATGGTGCTCGCCGATACCCCAGGAGCAACAGTGTCCCTAATTTGCTGGGAAGTGGCGGTTCGGTCCCCTACGGCACTGCGTAGGATCCTACGGTCTTGGCGTGCATCCGTGCGTCGCTGCGGTCCGGTCCCAGGACGACGGGCACGTGCACTTTCCGCCGACCACTGGCGACAACATCGATGTACTGTGGAGACCTCACGCCCCACGTGTTGAGCAATTCGGCGGTACGTCCACCCGGCCTCCCGCATGCCCACTATACGCCCTCGCTCAAAGTCCGTCAACTGCACATACGGTTAACGTCCACGCTGTCGCGGCATGCTACCAGTGTTAAAGACTGCGATGGAGCTCCGTATGCCACGGCAAACTGGCTGATACTGACGGCGGCGGTGCACAAATGCTGCGCAGCTAGCGCCATTCGATGGCCAACACCACGGTTCCTGGTGTGTCCGCTGTGCCGTGCGTGTGATCATTGCTTGTACAGCCCTCTCGCAGTGTCCGGAGCAAGTATGGTGGGTCTGACACACCGGTGTCAATGTGTTCTTTTTTCCATTTCCAGGAGTGTAGAATACTGTGGAAATGCAGTGTCTACAAAGGAGATCAATGACAAATCTCTCGTGTGATCCATCCTGGAACATGCCTCAAGCGTGTGGGACCCATACGAATAAAACTAACATGGAGTATTGATCATATATGCAGCAATAATGTTGTCAGGCTTGCTTGACCCTTGGGGGTGTGTCAGAGAGATGCTGAAGAAACAGGACTGCCAGACAATTGAAAATACATGTAAACTATCCTGAGAAAGCCTGCAGCAAGAATGGTCTTAGGCTTGTTATGGGGCGTGTCACAGAGATGCTGAAGAAACTAAACTGGCAGACTTTTGAAAGCAGACAAACTGTCCTGACAAAACCTTCCTACAAAGTTACAAGCACCGGCTTTAAATGCTGACTCTAGGAGTATACTTCAACCCCCATACTTAATGCTCCCATAGGGATTCTAAGAAAAAGATTTGATTAATTACAGCACAAGGTGTCTACACGGACAAGGAAAAAAATTCCGGATGTCCTGGTTAAAAGGACACTTTCCACCAGGTGAAAATAAACTTTGTGTGTGTTAAGTGACAGTATATTTTCCGTCGTAACTGTAAAATTTATCAATTCTTTGAATGATTATATTTTTATACAGCAGTGAAGAATTTCCCAGCAGTTTAGAATATGAAACTCAGGGGACAAAAACACGTTTGGAAAGATCTTTGACATGCAGCAACATGTATGCTACATATTTTCATATTACGAAAGCATAAATTCAAATTCCACCAAACACTGCATGCTACTTTTTGAAGCATTGAAATCGAGATTGCGATGTGCTTTTGTAAGCCAGTCACAGCTCATGTTACATGATCTCGCCAGCAGATGACAGCGGATATTCAGAGAATACGGCACATGATGTAGTCGGCCAATAGCAACATCATATTATGTAGCAGGAACACAAAAACAGGAAATGCTAATGGCTTAATTAACATACATAGTGTTGCTACTAGAAAAGAAAAGCTTTCACATATACTATTTGTCTCAAAGATTAATAAGTTACAAGAGAGGCTAAGCTACCACATATAATGTTGATCTTTTTAGCTCACGTTACACTTTAAGATACATCACACAAATGTGCCAGTAAAATTTTTAATAAATACATAAATGTCTTATCTTCTGGGTTAGTAATTCTTCTAAATGGCTTGTGATCAAAGAGTTGATTTTTAAACGAGAGTCAAATGCTCTGTGATTTAAGAAATTCATCGTATATTCTTGCACATATTTCATCTTGCGTAAAAGGAAATTTACTTTGAAAGTAACGCTTTTCAAACCACAATTCGCAAGATTTTCTCACAGCCTGTTAGAAGTAGGTAGGTTTCAGCAGTTGCCAGATAAGAGGTGTCACTGCGCTTGCACAGCTATGATGATGTAGGAAGCCTGCATGTTCGTATGTATAAAACGTTAAACGAGCTAACGTTATGTCATAAAAAAATATCAGAGGGTATACTCAGACCATCGGAATTACTTGGTCCATATTAAAATGCATAATTTGTCTTAAAGTGCATATTTGTATGTCCAGATTCCCAATGAAGTAGGTTTCAACCTTATATTAAGATTTTCAGTGTGGTTTCCGGGATTGTTCTTTATTATGGCATAATGCAATACATGCTAGAAGATGAAAACCTACACTTGAAATGAAGCGAACAGTTGAAACTTGCCAATAGTGTGGAATTAAACACTTTGTTTCAAATAAATTGATTGCCTCAATGGACAAGATTAATAAAAGCCACATTTCTTTAGCTAACTGACAAAAATAACTTCATTGTTCTACAAAGCGATTACTGCTTGACTGCCAGAAATGTGGAAATAAATTCTGAGACTGATAACACATTTTAGCCTTCTGTAATTATGTGAATGTATTTAATTCATTTGATAGTTCCTGGCCGCAGAAATCCATGTTGTTTCTATTTGATATGAGAGCAGTACACGAGGAGGAAACAGCAAATTCACTAAATGTAAACACGGGTCACTTAGAGACTAACCACCTCCCCATTATAACTCAGACTGCTCTGTGCATCAACCACGAATCAATGTTGTTTTCAAACTGGAGCAATACTAGAATTTGCCACCCGGTTCAGATACCCTGGTTACGTGTGGACTACGATGTTGTGGAGGTTGGGTAGGCGACAGAACACCAGTTTAGGAGGGGTGGGAAGTAACTCGCATAGGATGTCTCTCACTTCTGTGCATAATGATAGGTAATCAAAAGCCCTGCCGAAGGACATGGTTCAGTTGTTCCAGTCCTGAGTGGTGTTGGTTGACAAAGGGCTCGTTCCCAGAAAGGTGGGAGGATTGGAGATGTGAGGGGAAATGGCATGGGAGATCTATTAGCAGACTAGGTCTGGGGGTAATGCCCGTCTGTGAGGGCCTTTGTGAGACAATTGACATGCATATATGCCATTCCCAATTGGCCAGGTGTATGGGATGGATTTTTTGGTGTGAAAGGGATGACAACTGCCTAATTGAAAGTACTGTTGGGGGTTTAACATAGACAGGGGTGCAGATGGAACCACCAGAGAGGTGGAGTTCTACTTCTAGGAAGGTAGCACGCTGGGCTGAGGAGTACCATGCGAAGCGGATGGGAAGATGTTGAGGTTGTGAGGAAATAAAGCTAGGGTGTCTTGACCTTGAGTCCAGATCACGAAGATATCGTCAATGAACCTGAACCAGACTATGGGTTTGCTGTTATGGGAGGCTAGGAAGGTATCCTCTAGATGGCCCATAAAAAGGTTGGCATAGGAGGGTGCCATGTAAGTGCCCATGGCTGTGCACTGGATTTGTTTATATACTGTCCCTTCAAAGGAGTAGTTATGGGTAAGGATAAAGTTAGTGAGGTGTATGAGGAATGAGGTGGCGGGCGGGTTTGGAATCTGAAGGACCTTGGGAAATATAGCGTTCAACAGAGGTAAGACCATGAGCATGAGGGATGTTAGTGTATAGGGAGGGAGTGTCAACCTGCCCAATCCACCCTCTCAGCACTTCCTATTCCAGTCCTGTCATAGATTTATCCTACCCCATCAGGGGCCAGGCCACCTGTAAAAACAGCAATGTCATTTACGAGCTCTCCTGCAATCACTGTACATCTTTTCCTACTGGTATGACTACCAACCAACTGTCCATCAGGATGAATGGCCACTGCCAAACTGTGGCCAAGAGCAAAGTAGACCACTCTGAGCCACAATATGCAGCTGAACATAACATACTTGGTTTCAATAGCTGTTTCAATATCGAGCCATCTGGACCCTTCCCTCCATTACCAGCTGTTATGAACTGCATATCCTTACAACACATTCTCTGCTCCCGTAATCATCCCAGCCTACAATAACATACTGTCTTCACACCCTCCACACAACAGTTTGCAACCCCTCTGTTCTATCATGTCCTCCCCACTCTCTTCTCCCACCTTGTTTATTTGTCACCCTCTGCCAATGCACCTGCCAATCTTTCCCCAATCCTCTCCTTTTTCTTTCCTAATTTCCCCACCTTTCTGTGTCACTACCACCTGACACTGTGTTTGTTGGTATTCTGGTTTCGACACACTCCATCAGACTGCATTCATCTCTCTCCCCACCAGTACAAAACTATCCCTTCCCCCCCCCCCCCCCTCCTCTCCTCCCCCAGATTGATGCTTGCATCCTGCATGATAGTTGCACTCTGGCCCGAGATGCTGGATTTGGTGATCATATGTGCCAGAGGTGTGCTTGCCTGTGTGTATGAATAGTGTCTTTCCGTGTGCTTGCCTGTGTGTATGAATAGTGTCTTTCTCATTTGCTGATGAAGGCTGTGGCCAAAAGCTTTATGGAAGTGTCTTAATTGTGCCTGTCTGCAACTTAAAGTGTCTTCTTTACGGTAAGTAGCAATCTGCCTTTTCCTACATTGTTAATAACTGGTACAGTGGGAGGTACTCTCTGCCATGCACTTGCAAGTGGTTTGCAGAGTTTATATGTAGATGCAGATATTTTAAACAGCTATAAATCAAACTACTGAGAAGATAGAAAAGGAGTCTAGAATTGGGACAGTAATGGAGCTTTATACTTAGCTGGTAACAGATGTGGACATACTTAGCCAATTTTTGTGTAGAGCATCATCTTCCTGACAGGCAGCCAAGCCCTGAAGGTGTTGCTCCCTTGTCTGCACTGATAGGTCATCACTGAAAACTACTGCCTTGTTATCTGCTTCAGCTATCAGCTGCTGCAGCATAGTCACTGCATGGCCAGACTGTAGTTTTGTCATAGGCGAAGGAGTAGCTTGCACAGCTGCTGGTGCCTGGAATCACAGGTTAGCAACATGTTCAGTATAATCTTGTTTTACATTTTAATTTGAATACTGACTTTGTTATTAATGCACTGATTAAATATATCTGTACCATAACTTTAAAAAAAGGGCAATAAATCTGAATTCAGATTTGACTGGGCAGAAATGAATAAGTTTTAACTTAGACATTGTGGAGAATAGGAAGAACTAGATTAAAGATGAGGGGACAAAACACTGAATCCTATTTTTTTTTTAAATTTCCCTGCTAAAAGAAATGGATTCAGTGTTGTTTTGGTTTCTCTATTCCTGTCACTTGCCAGTCTCATGTAAAAGCACATTTCAAACAACTCTTTATTTCATTTCATTTGAGTTCTGTCTTCTCCACTGCCCACATTTGGCATCCAAATGGAGCTGAGCTTCAAACATAATTGTTCATAATTTTTTTCTTGCATCACAGTTTATATTTTCGGATGTTGGCAGCTCTTTCTTGCATCTACTTTCTTATCCACTCTACTTCCTAGACAGCAAAGTTAATTCATCTTTTCAAAGGTTTCTAGTTTAAATTTAACATTTGGCAACTCATGACATCCACATACAGCACATATCACCACCTTATTCCTTCTTCTATAGGTAGACAGGTAGCAATGTTCTATTTCATTAAGCATACCACTTAATTCCTATTTATTTTCTGTGATACCTGATATATTCTCAGTGGAGCACATTATGCTAATTTTCTAATTTCACAAATCACTTTCACACTGAGATAATCAATTATTCACTCCACAGTTTATTCAATACATAAGTTATACATTATAGTGGCAATGAGCAACCCTGCCTTGTATCGTTAATTTATCAGTGCTGAAAGCACCTGTCTGCATTGCAAACAGATAGTGGATAACTTTTCTATCCTTGGAGTTCATATCACATTGCTTGATACCCAAGCTGCCTGGCATTTACCTATTTTGATGTGGGAAACTGCCTAAAAACAACATCTGGGCTGGAGGAGTGCTCACAAGTTTCTTCACGTATGTCAGATTTAACAGCCACACATTGATAAGTAGATGCTACAGAGCTACCAAACTGTGGGGACAGTGATTAATTCACTGGCTCACTAGCCCCCATCATTTCCCTGCAAGTGATTCCATCCGGAGCATGCTTGCCAAGCTAAATCTCAAAAGAGGCACATAATGTCGAGGCAGGTACCTCCTATCTCTTAGTCAGTCCTATCTCTTAATAACTAGTTGCAGTTTATGTGTGGCTAATGGTACATTGAAAGAAGACTAGAAACCATAAAATCATCTATAAATAATGAACACTGAATGGGGATAGTTACAATGTTTGTCATACTATTTACAGCTACTAAAAAAGGGGGTCACACATAAAATGTTATCCTAAAAGCCATTTTTCTATCATTTAAAGCAATCTGGCAGATAATTACAGATTCAGTATCTAAAATAAAATGTGGAATTGGAGGATCACAGAAAGTCAAGAGATATCCCTCAACCTGTCCATAGATGATATGATTCCAAGTAGTATTGTGGGCCAATCAGTGTCAAAGAAGGTACCTATCAACCGTACCTGCTCCATGAAGTCAGTTGTATAGACCTTTCCAGCAGGATGAAGTGAAATCTCCTGTATCTACACTGCAAATAATTAACAGATTGTCTGAAAACTAATATGTAAAGTTCAAGAGTGCTGGTAACATCTCACCAAACAATAGGAGTGTTGTGTCGTCAATAGGCACGCAAACAAGACAGAAAACTTACACACACACACACACACACACACACACACACACACACACACACACACACAGAGAGAGAGAGAGAGAGAGAGAGAGAGAGAGAGAGAGGGGGGGGGGGGGGAGAGAGAGAGAGAGAGAGAGAGAGAGAGAGAGAGAGAGAGAGAGAGAGAGGTGAGAGGGGGGGGGGGGGGGGGGGGGGGTGAGAGAGAGAGAGAGAGAGAGAGAGAGAGAGAGAGAGAGAGAGAGAGAGAACAGGATAGGAATGCAGTGCAGAGACGTCAACACCAATGAGTTTGTGCAGCACATGGTGAGAATGATGTGGAGGAGTGGATTGGGATGGGGTGACAGAACAGAGGAAGGGGAGACCATTGGGAAGAGAATAGGTGCACGCACAGGAGGTTAGTTGGAGATTGACACCAGGAGGATTACAGAAACAAATCATATGTTGCAAGAATATCTCCCATCTACATAATTCAGAAAAGCTGGTGCTTGGGAGGAGTATCCAGATGGCACAAATTGTCAAGCAGCCACTCAAATCAAGCATACTGTACTTAGCAGCGTGTTACCCCACAGGTTGGTCAACTCGCCTTTTGCCCAAAATCTGGCAGTGGGTGGATCTACGATGGCCCTGCCTACATAAAATGCTGTGCATAAATTGCAGCAGAGTTAATATACAATATGGTACCTTTCACAGGTGGCCTCGCCTCTGATTGAATAGGATAGGCCTGTGGCAGGACAGGAGTAAGATGTGCTAGGTGGATTATTGGACCAGTCATGTGTCTGGGTTTTCCAGAGGGATATGGCCCCTGTGGCAAGAGGTTGGGAGTGGGCGTAGCATAGGGATGCACCAGGATATTGTGTTGGTTGGGTGGTCAGTGGAATACCACTTTAGGAGATATTTATAAGATGCCCTTTATTTCTGGGCATGATGATAGATAGCCAATCCCTGGACTGGACCAACTGAACAATATCCTTGATCAATACATATAAAACGTGCATCCACAACACATATGCATATTGTGGATGTAGATTTTATTTTTACGCAATTCAATTGCTTCTGTTGTGGTCAGCACATGGCTCATGCCAACATGGTGTGTGTGTGTGTGTGTGTGTGTGTGTGTGTGTGTGTGTGTGTGTGTGTAAGAGGGAATACTTATACCACTGTATGTATTTGGATTCAGGCCGCTTGAAACAACCTTCCAGGATAGCATGATTTAATGTTGCAGAGCAGTCCTTAATATCTGCATATCTGCTATGTTTGAAAATAACAAATTACAATATTAACAAATATTTTTAACAGCCATATGTGGTGTAATGGTTCAGTGAGAACCATCTGTTACTATGTGGAGGGAATTTTCTTAGGTCAGTCATGGTAGCATAGTTGCTCTGTCACCCAGGTGCGGTGGACTGGTGACAGAAACAGGAGTCCATTAGATGGGAGGATGGCAACCGGGTAGTTGAAGTTCGAGAAAACTTTTATAATGTATCAGGCTAGAGTAGATACAGGTGTACATCCTCATCTCCTGGACACAACTTGGCATTGATACATGGTGTCTTCATATTGGAGTAGTGGAGGCAGATGTGGCCGAAGCCCACCCATGCTGCTGGGAAGCTGCCTGGCTGCTTGATGGTGCAGATGCACTTGGTGTTGAGACTGTGGCTGGTGGTCATGGTCCTCATGGCCTGGCTGTAGCAACTGGAGTCACCCTTAACACTGGGCACTAGCATGAAGGTGGGGAGCTATGGGGACCCAAAGTCTAGACATCACTGTTGAAGTGGTAGAATGATATGACAAATCATCTGACCATTCTGTGTACTCCAATATGGAGGGAATAGTAATAGGTCTACCTGGGTAGAAAACCGGGATCCCAATTCACTTTTACAAAGAGTACTCTATGGCATTGGCCCCTTACTTAACTTGAATTTATTGTTACTCTCTCCACCGGTGCAGACTTCCAGGCAAATGGAATAAAGGTCCAGTGACTCCCGCATATTAAACTGTATAAAAAAAATTGACCCACTAAAATTACAGACCAATATCCTCAACATTGGTTAGCTGCAGAATTCTTCAACATTTCCTTAATTTGAATATAAAAAAGTTCTTTGAGATGGAAAATCTCCTGTCCACAACTCGATATGGTTTTAGAAAGCATTGCACACATGCAGAACTCCAGCTTGCCCTCTTCTCACATATTATCCAGCAAACTATGGATGAATGGCAACAGGCAGATTCCCTATTTCTTCATTTCCGAAAATCATCTGATACAGTGCCTCAATGCTCACTGTGAATTAAGTTTTGGGAATACAGAATAGATTCCCAGATATGTAAGGGGCTTGAAGACTTCTTAAGTAATAGGATCCAGTATGTTGTCCTTGATGGTGAGTGTTCATCAGAGACAAGAGCATCATCAAGAGTCTGTAGTGCCCTCAGAATTTTACAAAAGTATGGAGTCACTTGTGTTTCAGCCGCTTCGAACACACATTATTTTGTAGTGGGTTGTAGCATAAACAGATACACACTGCCGCAGGATGTTATTTGTGCAGGCTAACCGAGAAAGAGGAGCAAAACCGGGCCAACAAGTGACGCACTCGGTTGCAGCAATTCCGTGGATGAATTTCATGCACGAAAACATTGGTGATTGTTGTGTGTGGTAGAGAGACAACGGAAGGAAAAAAAAAAAAAAAAAAAAAAAAAAGATTATTATTAATAGTGACTTGGTCTCGAGTAGATGGACATGTATATTGGTATTGTATCGTTGAGAAAAAATGTTATTTAATTTGGTTGAATTCAGTCGTGTACGAATGCGCTAAGAAAGTGTGGGCTTACTGTTTAATGTGGCATTGAAATGGTGTATTGAATTTTGAATAAAGAATATGTTAACAGCCACTGAATTTTGAGAGAGTCTTTATTTTGACTAGATAATAGGATTTGGGAATAGTAGACAAATTTTCACCTTCTTCAAAATATGGAATCTTCGGAGGAGAGTTTGATGCAAGCAGAAGACGCCGGAGCTGCGGGGAAGCTGAGCCTGTATCTGGCATTCTAGTAAGTTCACACTGATAGTCCAAGGAGCGTGGCTCTAAGTTTTAGACGAGATGCAACGGGGCACTGCATAACGTGGCAACCGGTAAAGAAAGGACCTGTGAAGAAGGTGGAAGATTAATGAAAGCAAGTTGAAAATATTGACGAGTGTTGCCATAGCAACGAGTAACAGCAAACAAGATTCAAAGATATTTATCGAAAATTGTCCTGTTGGTTAGTGGTGATAGAAGCAAGGAAATCGAGAAGAACGAACGCCATCCATTAATTCACAAACGCCGCCGCCGTCTACAATGCCGCCGCCGCCGTCTACAAACGCCGCCGCCGCCGTCTACAAACGCCGCCGCCGCCGTCTACAAATGCCGCCGCCGCCGTCTACACCAACACCGACGCCGCTGGTAGCAGATCGTCAAGTCACACCGGGTGAGCGAACTTTGACTTTTGTTCAATTGTGCAGTGTAAGACTTGTGAGTAGGGGGTACTGTGAATGTTGACTCGACTTAAGGCTATGAAGAATAAGATGGAAGGGGATGATCAACAATCAGAAGGGCATGTTGGGGCTATGGGGATAGGAAACCAAGGACCTGATTTATGTGAATTAATGAAGTTTATCAAAACTCAGTTTGAGTCACAGAACACAAGACAAGATGAACTGAAGGCAGAATTAAATTCTAAACTAGATTTACAGAACTCAGAATTAAATTCTAAACTAGATTTACAGAACTCAGAATTAAAGTCTAAATTAGATTTACAGAACACTCAAATGCAACACCTCAAGTGAGACTTTAAGAAAGAAAAGTCTGACACTCTAAGTGAAAGAGTAAATATTTTGTTTAAAGGCTTAGAGGAGAAACAAGAGAAAAATTTACGGGAAATAGCCCAGAGATTAGAGTATGATGTCGACTGTAAATGTAGTAGCTTGGAAACCAGAGTCAACGAAAATTTTGATTCCTTGAAAGATGTCTGTAAGGTCACATTTGATGTGGTTAAACAGGAATTAAGTAACATTAAAACAAATGTACATAAACAAGATAAATTGCTCCCATTAGCTCAGGCGCAAATTTCAGGAGTTAGCTCACGTTTAGAAACTGTAGAACAAAATCTCAAAGAAAAGTTAATTACAACTTAGTTGATCAATCTAACCAGTATAGAGAAACAGGTGGATGGGCTAATAGAATGAAAAGTGGAAGAAAAATTAAGCATTGACATTCCTTCGCCTATAATGACCTCTGAATTAGATCATACTAAAAAAGACTTAGATAACCTAAGAAGGGAATTCAAAATTATTCAGGAAAAACTTGAAAAGAGTACAGTGTCTCAAAATCTTGTTCTAAATAAAGAAATAATTAATGATTTGCAATGGGGATCGAATTCAGGCTTTTCCTGACAGTTCCCTAGGGGTAAACCAGATGGGGAGGTACACCCCACCCATTTCCTAAAACCATTTAATCAGACCATGCCTAAAAGTTGGGAAGAGGCTAAGAAAGTACAATTTGCGATAGGTTATTTAGAGGGTGAAGCTTCAGAATGAGGTACAGTAAACATAGAGACCTTCACGTCCTGGGAAGACTTTCAAAGAAAATTTAAAGAAAAATATTGGTCGTCCAGTGCACAAGAGAAGTTAATTTCAGATTTATGGGACCCGAAACACTACAGCAACGCCCGAGGTTCGATGCGTAAGTATTTCGACTGGCACTTGATGAGGGCCAAGTATTTAGACAAACCAATAGAGGAGAATGGTATGTACAATGTTAAAGATATAAACAGATATGTACAAAACCCCCAGGGACGTTGACATTCTGTGTTAACGGGTGGAGTGACGTCCGCTGGTTCCCAAGTTGGATTCGGTGTTGCTCCTACTTTAGTTTTCCTGCACCAGATCCCCTTAACTTCTTCAACTATTCTGTCATCTATTCTCATACAATAAATCTATAAACGGTCGTTTTCACGTCAGCCTGAAACGACTGTACTGACAACTGGGTTAAGGGTTATCTCATTTTTGAGACTGACTTGACATAAATTTGTCAACTTTGAAACTGCATTTGGATCTGGAGATATTCCACTAGGAAGCATGCCAAAAACAGAAGGGTAATCTCATATGTGAGTTCCGCAAGGGTAAAACCCGGGGAATGTGTTCTGTACTTCTAGATAGAACATTATAAACGCCAGTGTTGAGGGAAATGGCATAATTCAGTGTTACATGATATTTAAATTTTTATAAAATGTTTTATGCCTTTTGTAAAGTATGATGTGATGGGGGAGGGTTTGTACTCAATTTTGTATAAGGGTGGGTAGTGTAGGCATAGACACAACCAACACTACACAAACACCACACCCTTCATACAGCCCTCGCAAACAAGTGTGACTGGTTCTTCATCATTTGCCATTCCATAGGAGTTGATAAGATCTTTTCTTTGGGGACTTCTAAGGTGACAGTGAGAATGTCCATTCTGTAGGAGACGCCGAACATCATACCTCCTCTGGCTTCTCACTTAAGTACTGGCGAAGTGGGGATCCTGTGGAAGGGGGGAGGGAAGGGTTTCCTGTCTTTGGGGCTATCTTCTTTCTTTCTTTCTTCAATCTTAGCAACCAACTCTTTTATTTCATTTCTTACTTCTCTTTAGAGTACCAATCTATCTTTCCCTCTATCCACATTCATATACTTCTATCGCTGAAGTCCTTCTATTTTCTGTGATTTATGTAAATCTTCAACTAAGAACCTTAGCTGGCCGAAGAACCATTTTCCACTGTTTAACATACCAAACAGTATCCTTACCTTGTCGTGGTGGTGGGGCTTGCGTGGTCAAACAATCCTGAGAGCTATGCCTGTGGTAGCTTAGCTACTGGTAGGGCCACACAAGCCAGACAGGTTGAAGATGAGGTTCCAGACTAAATGGCATACCCTGGTCCTCCAGGTTGGGGGTTGGGCGTGCGTCTAACAACCCCCCCCCTTGCAAAACCAGTCATGTTACGAAAGCTAGAGAGGAGCCTCGGATTCGGAACAGACACCCAATACAATGAACTAAACATAGAAAAGGACTACAATTTTGAACATGGAATGTACAGTCTAACCAGGAATTGGATTATGGATGCAAGAAATTCCATGGGTCTGAGTGTGGTTCCGACCATTTCTTGGTTAAAAGTCAACTCAGTCACCATGAAACCACACCAAAGAAGTAAACTAAAGAAAGTGGCACGTTTAGAAATACAAAAGGTAGCTCAGGAAGAAACCAGAAATGAATTTCAAGTTGAGATGAGGCATTGTTTTACAGTACTGCTGGAAACAGAGGACTTAGATGTAAATCAGCAGTGGAAGAAATTAGAAATGCGGTAAATGTGGTTATAAGGTTGCAGGAGCAGTCACTGGAAAATGAGTGGCAAGAAAGAAGAAATGGTTCAATGAGGTCTGTGAAGAGGCACACAACAGGCGAAAAGAAGCCCGTGACAAGTAGTTACAGTCAGCAACTGATCAGAGCAGTAAGGCAGAATTTTACAGAGTCCATAGAGAAACACAAGCTATATTCTGGAGAGAAAAGAGGAAGTTCATGAGTGGGGTTATTACAGAAGCAGAAGACTTCCATGGAAGGAGGATGAAGAACATGTACAGAAAGGTCAACTATCTGAAGAAAACCTATAAACTCACAGAGCAATTCATAAAAAATGCCAAAGGAGAGATGCTGACAAATGAATATCAAATTGCAAAGAGATGGGAAGAATATTTCAGTGACTTGTTAAATTGTGAAGACCCAACGATGATCTTTAACTTCCCCCGACCACAGACAGCAGACCCTGAATACCTACCGCCAACTGTAGAAGAGATCAGGAAGCAGATAAAACAGCTTAAAAAGGACAGAAGCCCAGGAGAAGAGGGAATCCATGCTGAAATAATTCAGGAAGGGGGGGGGGGGGGGGGTGAATACCTGGTCACAAGGATTCACAAATTAATAGAGACCATTTGGAACACTGAAAACATTCCAGAAGACTAGAGGAATGCAATAATCTGTCCCATCCACAAGAAGAATGACCGAATGGCGTGTGAAAACTACCATGGTATCACTGTGCTCAGTATTTGTTATAAGATCTTCTCAACTGTCGTCTAGATCGAATCCAACTGTTGGTAGATACCATTATTGGAGAATATCAAGGAGGATTTCATCACGGGAGATCTACTATCGGCCAAATCTTTGTCCTATGCCAGATCGTAGAAAAAATGTGGGAGTTTGGCCAAGGACTGCATTCATCGAGAAAGAATGCTGAGGTGTCTGGAAATAGTTTGGTTTTGCCAAGAAACTAGTAAGCCTCATGAAGGCCTGCCTGATGGATACTACAGCAAAGGTAAAAATTGGAAATAAGTTGACTGAAACATTTGAAATAAAAGTTGGGCTACGGCAGGGCGATGGACTATCACCTGTTCTTTTCAATCTTGCATTAGAGAAGGTAATGCGAGAGATGTCATCTAATGAACTCTCAGAAATCCAGACCGGAGATGTGAACATCAAGTACCTCAGATATGCCAATGCAAGAATAATTAGGGGAAATGGCTAACATTCTGGAAACAACAGGAAAATTGGACTTCAAATCAACCATGACAAGACGGAATACATGGTTCTACATTGTAAACATAATGAAACTCAAGAACCACTTCCACCCTTACAGTCAACTGAAGGTTCTTATCGTCAAGTCAGGGAGTTCAAATATCTGAGTGCAGTATTCAGAGATGAAGCATCCAGTAAAATGGAAATACAGGCAAGACTACAGGCAGGTAATCGATGTTACCATGGCCTTATGATCTCCTCAAAACCAGAAGTCTGTCAAGACATTTCAAAATACACATCTACAAAACACTCCTACAGCCAGTAGTACTGTATGGATATGCCATCTGGAGTACAACTAAGCAAGATCTGAACAGACTGATGATATTTGAAAGGAAAGTCCGTCAGAAGATTTTTGGACCAGTTTATGATAATGAGAGTGAAAAATGGAGAATTTGTCATAATACAGAGTTGTATGATATTTACAAAGAATTGAACATCATGGCTATAAGGAAGACGCGATGACTCCAGTGGGCAGGGCATGTTGCTTGAATGCAGGACAACCGATGGCCAAAAACTGTACTCAACAGGCAACCGGAAGAAGGCCTGTAGGAAGACCTAGAACTTCATGGAGTGACTGCGTATCCAAAGACCTTCAGAGGATGGGACTGCTGGAAGCATGGAAGAAAGGAGCCGAAGACAGACTGAAGAGGAGGCAATCTCTCAAACCAGCGAGCGGTCTTTTTGGCTTGATCGCATAAAGTAAATAAAAGTAAGTAAGTAGTAAGGAACATATTTGAAACATATTTGACCAGGTATTTGTCTTCGTTCACAGGTCCAGTTAGATTGAAGACCAATGTCTTGTATGACACCATTGTGATCTAGCTCATCATGTTGACGACTGAACAAACAGTGTTTCTTGTGGAGCATGTGTTCCACAATGGAGTCCAGTTTACCTCAGCAGTAGAAGCTGCATTTGCAGCAAAGTTCACAGGAGTGAAGATGCCTAACCACAGTGTTGTACGGAGCCTCATCACTAAGTTTCTAAAGACTGGAAGCGTTCATACTGCTCCAAAATCAGGCAGGCCATCCACATCCACATTTGAAGAGAAGGTGGCGGAAATGCAAGACATGATGCTCCGAAGTTCAAAGAAATCGGTTAGGCGGCTAGCTCAGCAGGCCCACGTGTCCATGGTATCCACTCACAAGATTCTCCAGAAGTCACTGTCGATGTACCCGTACAAAATGTCTGTTGAGCATGGACTGAGAGACACCCATCACCAAGCACATGTGAACTTTTGCAACTGGTTTCTGCCCTTCCTGCAGGGCAATGGTGAGGTGGTTCTTGACGTAAAATTTTTCATGGATGAGGCATGATTTCACCTCTCTGGTTATGTGAATAGCCAGAATAGTCGTGTGTGGACTGCAGAGAATCTGCATGAAGTTAAGGTGTGCCTACTGCATGATCAAAATGTTGGTGTTTGGTGTGCTGTGACTAGTAAATGCATCATTGGGCCAATCTTCTTTCAGGACACAATAAATGCAGAATGGTACTGCACCTGCATTCTGGAGCCCTTCCTAGGTGAACTGAATCAGGATGAAATTGAAAATGCCTAGTTTCAAACTTGATGGGGCGACTGCACATACCACTCACAAGGCGATGAACTTTATAAAGGACATCTTTGGTGACCGCATCATCTCTAGAGGACTCTGGCCTCCCCATTCACCTGACTTGGCTCTACCGGATTACTTTTTATGGGGTATGTTGAAGGGAAAGGACTATGAAGGCAATTTGCATGACACACCACATTAGGAACATCACTCCCAATGTTCTGCGCAATATCTTCAGGAATATGCACAAACGTGTGCAACTGTGTCTTCAAGTTTAAGGAGATCACTTACAGCATCTCTTATAACTTCCAGGACTTTAATACGGCAAGTTATGAACTGCATAGTTACTTATTGAACATCCTGTAATTAAAGACAGCTAGCTCTAAACACGAAAAAATTTAAGTTATTGCAGATGAGCAGGAAAAAGAAACCCTTAATGTTCAAATACAGCATTAGTAGTGTTCTTCTGAACACAGTCGCTTTGTTTAAATATCTGGACATAATGTTGCAAAGTGATATGAAATGGAAAGAGCAAGTGAGGATTGTGGTACAGCAGGCAAATGGTCTACTGCTGTTTATTGGGTCAACTTTGGGAAAGTATTGGTTATATGGAAAGGAGACTGCATACAAGACACTAGTGCCACATATTCTTGAATACTGTTGAATTTTGGGATCAACACCACGTCAGATTAAAGAAAGAAATCAAAGCAATTCAGAGGTGGGCTGCTAGATTTGTTACAGGTAGGTTCAAACAGCATGCAAAAATGGGTATGCTTCAGGAACTCAAATTGGAATTCCTAGAGGGAAGGTAATGTTCTTTTTGAGGAGCACTATTGAGAGAATTTAAAGAAATGGTATTTGAAGCTAACTGGAAAATGATTCTACTGCTGCCGACATAAGTCTCATGAAGGTAATATATAATAAATTAGAGCTCATATGGAGACAGTCTTTTTTCACTCATTTTATTTGTGAGAGGAACAGCAAAGGAAATGACTAGTAGTGGTACAATGTATGATCCGTCACATGCCATATGGTGGGTTGCAGGATATGTGTATGTAGATGGTATACAATGCATGTATAATGGAGGAGTTATGCTTTTGTTTTCCACACATTTGATAGCACCCACTTGTAAGAGGACTTAGTTTAACATGAACTCAGATTCAAGGATTCACTTTGAATTATTTGCATATACAATAAGTGACAAAAAAGCCTGGAATTGATTGAGGATTGAACCTTGAGGCTATAGATTTCATCTGACATTATTATTATTATTATTATTATTATTATTATTATTATTTCCCTTTCTCAGACGTTATGTCTCATTAGAAATGGAAAGTGACGCGGGCCTTGATCAAGCGTGACTTCCTTTTAACTGTACGGTGTATGTTACATTGCATTTAGGAACTTTTGGGTAATTGAACATGTATCAATAATAACAGATTTCTGTAGTTGTATATATAAGTTTGGATGTAGCTGTATTGCGTTGATGTACTGGTGGATATTGTGTGATATGACTCCTGTAGTTGATAGTATAATTGGTATAATGTCAACTTTACCCTGATGCCACATGTCCTTGACTTCCTCAGCCAGTTGGATGTATTTTTTAATGTTTTCTCCTGTTTTCTTTTGTATAGGGTATGGATATTTCGATTAGTTGTGTTAATTTCTTCTTTTTATTGGTGAGTATGATGTCCGGTTTGTTATGTGGTGTTGTTTTATCTGTTATAATGGTTCTGTTCCAGTATAATTTGTATTCATCATTCTTCTTCTTCTTCTTCTTCTTCTTATTATTATTATTATTATTCTTTACTTTCTCAGACGTTAAGTCTGGTTAAAAATGGAAAGTGACGCGGACCTTGATCAAGCGTCACTTCCTTTTAACTGTACGGTATATGTTATATTGCATTTAGGAACTTTCACGTAATTGAACATGTATCAATAATTACAGATTTCTGTACTTGTATATAAAAGTTTGGATGTAGCTGTATTGCATTGATGTACTGGTGGATATTGTGTGGTATGACTCATGTAGTTGATAGTATAATTGGTATAATGTCAACTTTATCCTGATGCCACATATCCTTGACTTCCTCAGCCAGTTGGATGTATTTTTCAATTTTTTCTCCTGTTTTCTTCTGTATATTTGTTGTATTGGGTATAGATATTTCGATTAGTTGTGTTAATTTCTTCTTTTTATTGGTGAGTATGATGTCAGGTTTGTTATGTGGTGTTGTTTTATCTGTTATAATGGTTCTGTTCCAGTATAATTTGAATTCATCATTCTCCAGTACACTTTGTGGTGCATACTTGTCTGTGGGAACATGTTGTTTTATAAGTTTATGTTGTAAGGCAAGCTGTTGATGTATTATTTTTGCTACATTGTCATTTCTTCTGGGGTATTCTGTATTTGCTAGTATTGTACATCCGCTTGTGATGTGATCTACTGTTTCTATTTGTTGTTTGCAAAGTCTGCATTTATCTGTTGTGGTATTGGGATCTTTAATAATATGCTTGCTGTAATATCTGGTGTTTATTGTTTGATCCTGTATTGCAATCATGAATCCTTCCGTCTCACTGTATATATTGCCTTTTCTTAGCCATGTGTTGGATGCGTCTTGATCGATGTGTGGCTGTGTTAAATGATATGGGTGCTTGCCATGTAGTGTTTTCTTTTTCCAATTTATTTTCTTCATGTCTGTTGATGTTATGTGATCTAAAGGGTTGTAGAAGTGGTTATGAAATTGCAATGGTGTAGCCAATGTATTTATATGAGTGATTGCTTTGTGTATTTTGCTAGTTTCTGCTCGTTCTATAAAGAATTTTCTTAAATTGTCTACCTGTCCATAATGTAGGTTTTTTATGTCGATAAATCCCCTTCCTCCTTCCTTTCTGCTTAATGTGAATCTTTCTGTTGCTGAATGTATGTGACGTATTCTATATTTGTGGCATTGTGATCGTGTAAGTGTATTGAGCGCTTCTAGGTCTGTGTTACTCCATTTCACAACTCCAAATGAGTAGGTCAATATTGGTATAGCATAAGTATTTATAGCTTTTGTCTTGTTTCTTGCTGTCAATTCTGTTTTCAGTATTTTTGTTAGTCTTTGTCTATATTTTTCTTTTAGTTCTTCTTTAATATTTGTATTATCTATTCCTATTTTTTGTCTGTATCCTAGATATTTAAAGGCATCTGTTTTCTCCATCGCTTCTATGCAGTCGCTGTGGTTATCCAGTATGTAATCTTCTTGTTTAGTGTGTTTTCCCTTGACTATGCTATTTTTCTTACATTTGTCTGTTCCAAAAGCCATATTTATATCATTGCTGAATACTTCTGTTATCTTTAGTAATTGGTTGAGTTGTTGATTTGTTGCTGCCAGTAGTTTTAGATCATCCATGTATAGCAAATGTGTGATTTTGTGTGGGTATGTTCCAGTAATATTGTATCCATAATTTGTATTATTTAGCATGTTGGATAGTGGGTTCAGGGCAAGGCAGAACCAGAAAGGACTTAATGAGTCTCCTTGGTATATTCCACGCTTAATCTGTATTGGCTGTGATGTGATATTATTTGAATTTGTTTGGATATTAAGTGTGGTTTTCAAATTTTTCATTACTATGTTTAGGAACTGTATCAATTTAGGATCTACTTTGTATATTTCCAATATTTGTAGCAACCATGAGTGGGGTACACTATCAAAAGCTTTTTGGTAATCAATGTATGCATAGTGTAGTGACCTTTGTTTAGTTTTAGCTTGATATGTCTCCTCTGCATCTATTATCAGTTGCTCTTTACATCCTCGTGCTCTTTTGCAGCAGCCTTTTTGTTCTTCATTTATAATTTTGTTCTGTGTTGTATGTGTCATTAATTTCTGTGTAATGACTGAAGTTAATATTTTGTACATTGTTGGTAGGCATGTTATGGGGCGATATTTTGCTGGGTTTGCTGTGTCTGCTTGATCTTTAGGTTTCAGATAAGTTATTCCATGTGTAAGTGTATCAGGGAATGTGTATGGGTCTGCAATGTAACTGTTAAATAATTTAGTTAGATGTGAATGTGTTGAGGTGAACTATTTTAGCCAGAAATTTGCTATTTTATCTTTTCCAGGGGCTTTCCAATTGTGAGTAGAATTAATTGCTTGGGTGACTTCATGTTGCAAAATTATCACTTCAGGCATTTGTGGTATCATCTTGTATGTGTCTGTTTCTGCTTGTATTCACCGTGCATGCCTGTTATGTTGTACCGGGTTTGACCATATGTTGCTCCAGAAGTGTTCCATGTCTGTTATGTTTGGTGGATTGTCCATTTTAATGTGTGTGTTATCTATTATCTGGTAAAATTTCTTTTGGTTTGTGTTCAATGTTTGGTTTTGTTTCCTTCTATTTTCACTTTTTTTGTATCTTCTAAGTCGTTTGGCCAATGCTTGTAATTTCTGTTTCTTTTCATCTAATTGCTCTATCGCTTCTTGTTGTGAGATTTTACCTAACCTTTTTCATTTTTTTTCTGATATTTCATTTCTTATAAATTGTGTTAGCTGTCCGATGTCCTTTCTCAGTTTTTCTATTCTGATCTGTAGCCTGTGTTGCCATGCTGGTTTTGTGGGTTTCTTCTGTGTGTTGGTTGGTTCTGATCTCTGCCTAGTGTGTATATTTAGTGTAGTGAGTGCTCCTATATAAACCAGTAGTTGTAACTCTTCCATAGTTGTGTTTTCATTTATTTTGTTGTGTATGATTGTGTTGATAGTTTTTATTGTTGTTTCGACTTGTGGGTTATTTGGCGGTCTATGCAAGAATGGTCTAATGTCTGTATTTGTGTCTTTGTATTTTATATATGTCAGCTGAAGTTTTTCTTCTATATCTAACATGTGTGTCAGTTCGTGTTCTATTTGTGCTTGTTCTGGTGGCTGTCTTAAGATTTCGTTTTTCTCTGATTGTTTAATTGATGCGTGTTGTTCTTTGTTTTTTTTTGCTCTGGGATGTTTGAGTCCATTACTGTATTTTCTTCTTCTGATTGCGCATTATTTTGTTCCAGTATTTGTTGTACTTGTTGTTTGACATTTTCTAATTCTGACTGGGGTATCCTGTTATTTTTTATTATTACACGGATCTGATCAGCTAGTCGTTGTTCTGTTAAAAATTTTAATTCTGGGTATCTGGTAATAAATGTTGTGTATACTTGTGATCTGTATCCAGTTGTGTTGGTTCCTAGGTTTGTTGCTTGGTAATAACAGAACATGAGGTGTTGATTAGCTTCATCTGACCATCTCATCCTCTGTCTTTGTTTTCCTTCTAGGGTGGTTGCAGGAAGCATATCCTGCAAAACACCTCTATTTGGATTTAAATCATTTCCCAGTTGGCTAGCAGTGTCGTTACCGTTGTGGGCGGGCATAGGGTTCAAGCGTCGTCCCCGACCATGACGGCGCTTGTACGAGGCTTCTTTAGTTCTGTCCTGAACCAACTAATCACACTAAAAGGGGGGTTAGCCCTATTAGTGGTTTGTTCTTTTCGTCGCCTTTTACGACTGGCAGAGCATACCGGAGGGCTATTCTTTTCCCAGGCCTCCAAGGGAATTATTATTATTATTATTATTATTATTATTATTATTATTATTATTTTCTTTTCTCAGACATAATGTCTGGTCAAAAATGGAAAGTGACACGGACCTTGATCAAGCGTGACTTCCTTTTAACTGTACGGTATATGTTATATTGCATTTAGGAACTTTCACGTAATTGAACATGTATCAATAATTACAGATTTCTGTACTTGTATATATAAGTTTGGATGTAGCTGTATTGCATTGTTGTACTGGTGGATATTGTGTGGTATGACTCCTGTAGTTGATAGTATAATTGGTATAATGTCAACTTTATCCTGATGCCACATATCCTTGACTTCCTCAGCCAGTTGTATTGGGTATGGATATTTCGATTAGTTGTGTTGATTTCTTCTTTTTATTGGTGAGTATGATGTCAGGTTTGTTATGTGGTGTTGTTTTATCTGTTATAATGGTTCTGTTCCAGTATTATTATTATTATTATTATTCTGCACTGAAGGCTTTCAGACAATGTACTTTACCTGTATGCTGGTATTTGGTGGGGGAGTCACAGGACCTTCAGAATTCCTTGGACGTGACTTCATAGGTGTAGAGGAATTGTCACCACGGAAACCTTTGAGAGCTTCTGTTGAAATATTCTTCTTCAATTGCTGTGTGAGGAAAATATTTAATAAGAAAAATATGTTCCAATTAAGTAATGTAAAGCTCATGGTGTTTAACAACTGTATGTCAGATTCACAGTCTATCAGTCCTGTTATGTTGCAAGTGTGTAACAAATTTGTTGGACACACGTTATGAATGAATACATAGCAGTATAATACATATGTTCCAAGATTTGTGGGTCTCAAAGTCCAGAAAAAAAAACGATTTTGTACATCATAGCTGCTGTAATGCATTTCTTGCAAAACATGTTCAGTGTATGAGCCATTCAGCAGTTTTGCAACATGCAAGTCTGGCGGATAATTCAGTTCAGCCATCCACTAATAATGTTTAATAAGTTGTGTGTGCCTTTACTGCTATTAGAAATTAGATGAGCAAATGTTTATCTCCACAGAGTACCACTTCATACTATGAGGGTTTTGTTATAAAGTACCTCTCCCTTTTGCACAACACTAAATAACACACATTTAAAAGTATAAAGAAGAGACTTATATGGCTGTTTGCCTTCTCATGCAAGACACTGAAAATAAGCACCACAAACAGAGACTAGTGTCAAATTCTACATGAGAGCAAACATTCCATTATATTAGTGATGAATATAAGGCTACATGATAGTCATCACGAGCATTATAGTATTTATGATCAAACAAGTGTGTCAAAGCTAAAAAATGGGCAAGCAACAAGGAAAGTGATGACAAAATTAGTGGCTTGACTTCTGCTAGTAACAATTACATTAACAAAATTAAGACAAAAATGTGAATTTACAAGATGATCTGAGTAAATAATTTCCTCCAATCTTTTACACTTTTCTAAAACAAGTTCATCACTGTATAAATAAGGTACTGAAAACATTGACGTCCTGTCGTAACACACTATTTTTCAGAACAACATAAAATGCAATGGATGGAGTTTGCTTTGTTACTTCCAACAGAATTAACTAAACTTTTAGGCAAAAACACCATCAGGAATGAGAGTGTAAATAGATACTCACAATCAATGGCTATATGATGCAAGAAATGCAGTTCTTTTATTTTTGCAGAGCATATCATGTGCTGATGGTTTATGAGGTGTTAAAGCAGTGTGTTGTACTGAGAAACTGTGTTGTCATACTGCTCTTCCAGTTGATCATCTAAACATGCTTTGCAGCATGATTCTGAGCTTTAGCTTAGCTCCTCTCCATTTCTACAACATTTTGAGAGTGTCTCTAGGAAGTGCTGGCAGGCAGTTAAAATTATGTTGCCATAGTGCAGAGATAAATTAAAGCTTCTGTGTTGTGATTAACATCCCAATAATGAAAAGTAAGTGCAAAAATTTCATGTTTTTATTTAACAACATTGGCATCTAAGTAATTATACATCCCTTTCTGAATGCTTTAGTGTAATGGAAATGGCAAATTATTATTGAATTTTGAGACTCATATAAAATACATTACTTACCTGGGTTTTCATGAATGTATCAAATAATGCAAAAGCAACATCTCTGTTGCTCTTTGTCCAAGCGCCTTTCAGATCATACACAACAAGTCGATGTGTGGGGGTGTCTCTGCTCCCCAGAGCACGTTCACTTGTATTGTGCATGTCACCCCTACTGGACACTATTGTTTCACGACCATATGAGACTTTGGCAACACTTAAGCAGTAGCATTTCTCAACAGGTTGTTGCAATGAAACATGCTGCAAAAAGACAGATATGAAACAAAGTAATTTCCCATTACTATCAACTAGATTTGTTGACTACTGTCTCTTCAGAGAATAGTTTTATCTCAAATCAACATTAAAAGTAACATCATCATTAAGCTGAAATTAAAGTTCATATCTCACAATAGTGCAAAACCTGTATAATAATGTAAAAATCTTTTTAAAAATAAGGATAGCAGTTATCCTTTGATACACAAAGGAAAGATTAACACTGCATGCTGAAAGCCCATTTCTGTTGTTTATCAGCTGTGAAATCCAAATCTGTTTTATCTGTCATCAATGGTGGCTGAATTCATTTTTGGCATGACACTGTAAACATCCACTTGCCAGTCTCACGATGTGTCTTTAGTGGAAACACTTTTGCAAGTACTTGTAGCAAATTGCTGAAATGAACGCGCCCAGGCAACTTCCATAAAAAACTTGCACACGTCTCTTTTCTAATGTAAAGACCTCAGCAAGTGTTTGAGGAAGTTACTTGCCAATGTTATTAGCTGGTGTATAAGCACTTTAATAATCCTTTGACATCAAAATTTTGATGTTGTAACATGCTAAAAGTGCTGCCTCTTACAGAAAGTTGTCTTTCAGTAGAGATACTACTTTCAACAATGTATTTTCTATTTTATTGGATTCATCACCAATTTTGAGATGTAGCAAGGTGGAATATCTCCACTTTTTCTCTTTTCTTTCAGGGCATGCAATACCAGGGTTGCAGTTTGGCAGGTGGACTGGGTGTGGAGCTGTGTCAGATAGGATGGGTAGATGGGGAAAGAGGCAGGAAGCAGGAGGAGAGGTTGGGGATGGATAGCTAGCAGCTCGGAGGGAGGTAATAGGTGTGCAAGACAGGAATGCAGAAGGCACGGGTCGCAACTGCACAGGATAGGCATGTGAGGCATGGATACCAGAATCAATGAGGTGCACTGAACAATGAAAATGATACAAAGATGTGAATTGGGAAGAAGTGACAAGACAGAGTTGGAGGAAACTGTCAGAGAATGTGGCAACATTCAGTCAGTGGAAGGTGATAGCAGAAGGGCTGTTGGAACAAACAATATATTGTGAGGATAACTTTCATCTACCTAGTTCAGAAAACCTGGTGTTGGAAGGAAAGATCCAGATGGGGTGGGCAGAGAAGCAGCCTGTGAAATTGAGCATGTTGTGCACAGCGGCTTGTTGTGTCACTGGATGGTTTATTTTGTTCTTCTTGAGAGTTTGGCAGTGGCCATTCATTCTGGTGGACAGCTGGTTGTGGTCAAACCCCACATAAAATGCTGTGTAGTGATTGTGGTTTGGGTAGGTCTTCCACCTGGATCTTTCACAAGGATAGGACCCCTGTGGCTAAGGATTGGACATGGGGGTGGCATACAGATGGACGAGGAAGCTGTGTCAATTGGGTGGATGATGATATCACTGCAAATGCCATCCTTCATGTCCATGAACCTTGTCGCAATTGAACACTACCTCTCCCAATGTCCTCCAACTCCTAATCCACCATGTCATCCCTCATACACCTTAGTAACTACAGCTTCACACACAACTATTTCTCCTTTCACGACAAGGTACACAAAAGAGTCCATAGCACAAACATAGACATCCACAGGGCAACCTTCTACACAACCTCGAAACACCTTCCTCTCCCATCTGCTTCCTTCGTCCTCCACAATCCAATATGCCACCCTCCTGGTCACTGACCTTCACCACTCCAATGGATCCATCCACACTTCTGTCCCTAGTAAACCAACTAACCAGCAATAGTAGCTCCATTTTGACAGATGCCACCCCTTCTATACACACACACACACACACACACACACACACACACACACACACACACACACACACACACACACACACAAAAAAAAAAAAAATACCTGCCACAAGCCTGGCCACCAGAGGATAGCATATCTACAAGGTTTCCCATGCCATATATTCACATATCCCTAATCCACCCACACCCTTAATAGCCAGTAGCAAAAGAATGCCGTCCTTGTCACCCAATATCACCCCAGACTGGGGCAACTGAACCTTATCATCCATCAGGGCTATGGACCATAGTGTCTATAAATGAGAAACTTCTTGCTCAGTTCTCACAACTCCTCTCATGGTATGTCTTCACCCACCAAATTACACAATATCCTGGTCTGTCCCTATTCCATGGATCCTCTCAACCCATTGCCACAAGTCATATTCCTGTGGAAGATCCAGATGCAAGATCTATGGAATTCACTCACCCAGCATCATTCTCCAGTCCTGTCACAGACTTATCCTACCCTATCAGAGGCAGGGCTACCTGCGAAAGCAGCTACGCCATATACAAGGTCTGGTGCAATTTATGCACAGCATATTGTGTGGTACCACCAGGGCTTTGATCATCTACCATCATGCCAAGAAATGGGGGACATCCTACCTAAGATCCTTCCTACTCCTCCTAATTCTGTCATCCAGTCAACTTACATAGCACTCTTCTCCATCCCCTGTCCACCCAGCACATTCACCTCCACTCCTGTTGCAGGGTTATCACATGTCATCTGTGAAAGCAACTATGTTATACACTAGCTGTGCTGCCATGGCTGCACAGCCTTTTATTCAACCACTAGCTGCACCCCGCAGTGCTACCCACTGTTAAACAGTTACTTTTAAGGAATGCCCAGGCATGTATGTGCTCCAATCTTCTTTTAGTCCCAACTCCCCCCCCTCCCCCCCCCCCCCCCCCCCATCCGCTCTGCACATCTCCTCCACCTAATCACCAACTCTTTCCATTCATGTCCACCAACTCCCACTCTCTCACTACCCCTCCATCTCCTCTGGCCCTTCTCTCGATCCATCCCTTCCTCCTCCCCCCTCTTCCTGTTCATCTCCTCCTGCCCCCTCTTGCTGTTCATCTTCTCCTCCCTATGTCCATTTCCTCCTCTTTCATTTCACTGTCCAGCTCCTCCTTCCCATGTCTCTGACCATCACTTCCTTTTCCCTCTCTGTCTGCATATCTTTCCCCACGGCCCTTCTCTCTCCATGTTGCCATCCCAACAGCATGGTGGTGGTTCTTACCCCTACAGTATTTCTTTCCACATCATAACTAAAATATGTACCAAATTTGCTTGAAATTGTTCCAGGGGTTCAGGTTAAACTCTTTACCAGTGACTTTGCCCGTGTATACAAATGTCAAATATATTAACATGTATTTAACATATGTAACACGTATCTATACACATATTTCAGCTTTATCTATAGGGAATTTTGCCCAGCAGTTTCATTTTCATGCTGCTTAATGTTTATGATATTGTACCTCCTAACCTCTATGCCGTACAACTACATAATTTTACAGGTATGTGTACTGTCTGCAAATTGAGTTAGTATTAAAGAAGTAATAAATTAAAACATCATGCACGACGCACCAGTTTTTCACATATCTCACTGTTTATGATGTCATACCTCATGAACTACAAGTCATAAAATGATATATTTTTCTATGTACATTCCGCAGCATATGTGGATGCTGTCTGCAAAATGTGTTGCGAACAGACTTAGTAGGACATCCTGCTCCATGTGGCAGTTTTACTGCATGAACAGGGAAAATGCAGTAAGCAATAAACATTTCTGCTTTCATCATTTTGTATGGTATGTCAGTGAGAAAAAGTTTGATAATGGTTTGAAATTATGAGTAAAATTTGTTGCAAGTCAGTAAGTGCTCTCATTCTCATATATTGGAGGAATGAAGTATTGGTATTTGCATATTGTAGGTTACATTTCTCTTTCACCTGCAACCTCATCTCTTTAATAGGTAGGTATATGTAAGGTAGACTACATGTTAAATCAGGGTTTAAGCTATCTCCATGCCAAATGTCATCCAAATCTGTCCAGCCATTTATGCCTGAAAGAATAACAAACAGTAATACACACATAAACTTTCACATTTATAATATATATAAGATGACCACCAACCAGTTGTTCATCAGAATGGAGGCCACTGCCAAAGTGTGGCTGAGAACAAAATTAATCATCCAGTCGCACAACATGTTCCATTTCAATGGCTACTTCTCAACCCATCCCATCTGTATCCTCCCCTCCAACACCAGCTTTTCTGAAATACACAGATGGGAGTTATGTTTGCCACACTCCTTCACTTCTGCAATCCTCCTGGTCTCAACCTCTGCTAACCCACTGTTCCCCATCTTCTACCCAACACTGTCCTGTCACCCCTTTCCAATTCATGTCACCTTCATTGTGTGCTGCACTTCAGTGGATCCATTACCCATGCATCAACATGCCTATCCCATGCACTTGCCACCTCTCCTGTCTTCATTCCTATTTTGCACACCTGCAGCCTCCATCTAAGACACTAGTTACCCATCCCAAACCCCAAACCCTCTGCTTCCTAGCTCTTTCTCCCACTGAAATGTGAAATGTGTTTTATTCATTTCATAACGTACACAATTTCAGAACATATATGTCTGATGTACGGGAGACATGTCAAGGTTACAATTAGCTTATTTGAAATTTTGTCACACTTACAATAATACTTTGTGGAGAATTTACTTACTTAAAATTTGTCAAATTTACAGTATTTACATCTACTATACCTATCATAAATTTTTATTCCATTTTAGGGATCCAGCTCAAAGTATCACTTCATCCTTCATGAAATCTTCCATTGAGTAGTAGTATCATTCAATTAGAAAATCATGAACTAGCTTTTTAAAATATTTATCTTCATATTCATTATGTCACACCCTTTTATTGTGTTGTGAATTTTCATGGCTATATACTGAGGAATCTGAGCATGCAGTTTTGAGTGATGAGAGGTGAGCATAAAGTTTTCTTTATGTTTTGTGTTGTATGAGTGTTCAAAATGTGTGTCTTTTTTTAATAGATGCACTCTGAATAGATCAGCTCTGCTGTGTAGGAAAGGAACCAGCTCACAGATGTATAAAGAGGGGACAGTAAATATTTTTAGGTCTTTAAATAATGGTCGACATGATGCCCTTTGCTGTGCAGAGCACATGTTGCGAATGATTCTTTTTTGCAACTTTAAAATTTGTGTAACATTTCCCTAGTTTCCCCAGAAAATTATGCCATATTGAGTAACAGATTCAAAGTAGCTGTAGTATGCTATTTTCCTGGTGGCCATATCAGTGGCATGGGCTAAAATTTCCATTGCAAATGCAAGGCTGTTTAATTTATTTGCTTGATATTCTATATGAGAATTCCAACTCAAAGTTCTGTCTAAGTTTATTCCTAGGAACCTGACTGAGTCAAGTTCTTCAATGTTTGTTTGTTGTGAGTGATACAGATTTCTTCAGTTTTTGAATGTTTGGTTTCATTATGTGGATTTTTGAAATATTTGGACTTCAGCCATTTTGACTGAACCATGTCTCCAAGTTAGTTAACGTATTCATGAAACACTGTCGTCTATTGTCAGAATTTTCGTTGTCAATTAGGGCAGAAGTATCATCTGTAAACAAAGTTAAATGAGTATTTATATGGAGAGGCAAGTCATTCACATAGAACAGGAATAAAATTGGTCCAAGGATTCAGCCTTGAGGAACACCTTGTGATACAGTTTTCCACTCTGAGAAGTAATCTACTCCATTTGATATGATTACTACCCTGTGTTTCCTCTCCAAGAGATATGATTCAAACCATTTCAAAGCAATATCCCGTATTCCATACCTGTTGAGTCTGAAAACAATCAGGGCATGGTTTACTGAGTTGAATGCTTTTGTAAGACTACAGAATATCATGCGACCTTAGCTTTCCTACCTAGTGATGAAGTAACTTTTTCAATAAACTCATTTATCGCATCTACTGTGTTTTTGACTTATTGGAAGGGTAGGACGAAAATATCAAATATGCGCGAAATTCTGAATAATGTAAATGAAGCGTAGTTAGTTGTGTGTGTGTGTGTGTGTGTGTGTGTGTGTGTGTGTGTGTGTGTGTGTGTTTTTGTGTGTGGTGTACGAAGTAGGATGGGTGAATATGTTAACAAAACTAACACTCAAAGTGTACTCATTGTACAATGGAACATGAAGTTCAACAGATGTGATTGATTTTGCGTTGTAAAGAGTGTTCCATATAGAACATACCTTTTGAAATGACCGCCATTTCTGTTGTCAAGGTGAAAACTTCTTACAAATCTGGTCAACACTAAGTAGAAACTGTTAAAAAACTCAGTGGAATGTTTGTTCACTATGGCACACTAAATAAATCAATTGTGATAAGACTGAATGATGAATTTGGGAGACATGTTTGTTTCTCGATATTTAACCTCCGGGTCATCCTCAAGTTAGTCATTCTGCAGAAAACATCATGAGTTGCAATGCTGCTGAAATTACATTGAAATCTATTTGCTGACATTCATAATAATGGGATATTCCCAGAACCAACATGCAACGAACTCTGAAAGAAGATCTCCACTTTGGGCCTAAAAAATCCAAGTGACACAAAAACTGCAACCACATAGCCACAAAAAGCATTAATCATTTGCATATTGGGTGCTTGTGAAATGACGAATGGACAAGTTTCATCAAGAAAATAATGCTTACTCATAAGATAAACTTTCTGTTGAATGGCTTCATGAACAAGCAAAACTGCAATATTTGAGTAAAAAAAATCCTTGAATAATTACAGAGAGACTATCACACCCAAAATGAGTGAGTGTATGGTATGGCATATGAACTGAGGGCATAACTGGACTTTACTACTTAGAAGATGGCACCAGAAATGCATTAACAGTGTACGGCAAATGTCATTCCTTGCCTACTTGCAGTAAAACATAGGGAAAGCCTCGTCAGAGAGGCCCACCGCATGAGCATCTAGGGAAGTGAGTCCAGTGGTGGTTTCCCATTGCCTTCCACTGGTGATGATGAAATGATAATCAGGACTACACAACACCTAGTCCCTGAGTGGAGATAATCTCCGACCCAGCCGGGAATCGAACCTGGGCCCCTCGGTGTCACAGACCGCCGCGCTGACCACTCAGCTATCGGGGGTGAACACTTGCAGTATAAAAATGACTGAAGTAAAATTTTGTCCAGTGTATATTTTGGTACAAAATGTATGTCAAAGAATACTAATTTGGCAACACTGTAATCCTAAGTATGATAAATATTTTCATCCAATACAGTATGGAAGTGTATAGAGTATTATGTTAAAATACCCGAGGTGGAGAGTTCGATTCTGGGTACTTATTTATTTATTTTTGTTTACTAATTTTGTCCTGCCAATAATACAGCAGTACACACTGTTCCTGAAAACATAAATATCCTACAATTACAGTATTTCTTAACAGTGCACATAACAATCATTCCCCAAAACTCTCTCCCAACATCCAACAAGTCCCATACCATAAACTACTGTCAACCCATCCACCTGAAACCTCAATCATACAGAAATATCTGTCCCATTCAATGGCTTCACTTTCACATCCACAAGCATGTCCAATCATGCTGGGCTCTCAACCCTAGGAGTGGAAAAACTTTCTCCCTTTTTTGCTATCAATCCCTTCAAGCAATGCCAACCTAATCACAACAATGCATGCTGTCTCTTCCAGTTCATACCACTATCCAACTGTGACTCTCCTCCTCTCCCACCTCACCATTCCCAGGTTACCTTCCAGGAATTCATAAGCTTCAACTTGGCCTCACAGTCGTTCCCATACTCCCTTCCCATGAGCACAAATCTCTCAATTGTAGAAAAAACAATCACATTCAACCTGAAGACAGGCCATGATCTGATCATCGTCCCTACACACAAAGGCTCCATGACTTTTTTTATGAATCACATCAATTACCTTTGAGAAGGCATCTGCCAACTCTCTGACTACCCCAACTAAACCATGCCATAGTGATCCTGTCCCTAAAGCCCATCTACACACCTTTCCCCTGAATCCATCTCCCACCTCATGCCAATGAACTCTCACACACATTTTCTATATGCTTCCCAAAGCCCATGAACCCAACAATTTTGGATGCCGCATTGCAATGGATTGCTGTGCTCCCACTGAAAAATTCTCTTCACTTGTTGGCCAGCACCTCAAACCAATTGGCCACAGCCTAGCCAATCACATTAAAGATGTGAACAATGTCTTTTACCATGTCTCAATAATCTCCATCCCATTAACCATCTGGATACCTGTTCATCACTGTTGATGCCATCTGCCTATAAATCAGCATCCCCCTTGCCCACGGCATTTCTACTATCAAGCACTACCTCTCACAACATCCTTTCAACTCCAAACCCAAAAGCTCATTACTCATACCTGTAATTAATTACATCCTCACACATAACTATTTCTCCTTTGTGTGGGGGAGATACAAATCTGTGGAACAGCCATTGGCACCCAAACGACACTCTCCAATGCCACTCTGTTTCGGAGCCATCTAGAGTAAACATTCCTAGCCTCCCAAAATACCAAACCTTCCTGATGATGTGCTCATGATTTGGACCCAGGGCAAAGAAATCCTAACCTCATTCCTCAACAGCCTCAACATCATCTCTCCCATTCACTTCACCTGTTCTTCATCAGCCCAACATGCTGCCTTTGACCTCAGTCTCTCTGATGACTTCATCCATACTTCTCTCCCTATCAAGTTCACTAACGATCAACAGTACTTGCAATTTTGATAGGTGTCATTGCTTCCATTCCAAAGGATGGCACATCTGAAGTGACACGAATTCCCTTGCCTATTACACTGAAGTTCTCACTAACTTCTTAACACACAGGTACTATCCTCCAAACCTAGTCAGCAGACAGATTTCCCATGCCATATCCTTACACGCACACCTAATCCACCCACCACACCCAAGAACTAGCTGCAAATCAGCACCCCCATAGTCAATACCATCCCAGACTGGAACAACTGAGCCATATCATTCACCAACACTATGGACCATTGTGTCTATAAATGAGAAATATGTTACCCTGTCCTTCCAACTCCTCCTCTCATGGTATTCAATCACTCTCCAAACTACACAATATCCTGGTAATCCATATGCCATGCACACTCCCAACTCATTGCCACATGGGTCACATACCGGTGGAAGATCCAGGTGCAAGATATGTCCAATTCACCCAACCAACATTCTACTCAACTCCTGTCACTGGCTTATCCTACCATACCAGAAGCAGGGTCACATGTGAAAGCAGCCATGCCATATACCAAGTCTGATGCAATTTATGAAAAGCATCCTCAGCAGGCATGACCACCAATGACTTGTACACCCAAATGAATGATCAATGCCAAATAGTGGCCAAGGGCAGAGTTAAGCACTCAATGGTGGAACAGGCTGCTGAGCACAACATGCTAGATATCAATGGCTGCTTCATAATCAGTGTCGTCAGGATCCTTCCTCTCATTACTAGCTCTTCTGAACTATGTACATGGGAGTTGTCCTTGCACAATCTCCCTGGATTCAGTAGTGTGTGTGTGTGTGTGTGTGTGTGTGTGTGTGTGTGTGTGTGTGTGTGTGTGTAGATGATTCAACATCTCTACTGTTGGGTGAATTGTTACATTTACACTAAATTATTTTCATTGTCAGAATCATCAATATTATAACTAATTATTAGTCAGATATATTCATGAAAAGTAATAATCAGTTAAATTAAAATTACTTTTCAAAGGACAAAAATAACCCCAAAAAATATCAATGTTGAGACGTTAAAAATACAGACTACATTCAGTATGAGTGGCCAGATGTAATACATCAGCAATGTGCTTAAAATTTTATAAACATACTTCCAAAGTGACATATGTTGCCTACTAACAGATGGTCAAAGTGACCTCTCTGCATTTCCAAACATTTAGCAAATCAGTGGACCACTCTTCTCTGAGCTCATAATGCAGTTGTGTCTACAGTTACAAGAGCAGCATGGACACACACTACCAATTCTATGGCATTCATCAGCGGAGCAATATAAACATGCTTCTCCCCAGAGGAAGAAATCCAGGGCATTGAGTTCAGGTGAACATTGTGTGCGGGTGTCTCTTAATGTTGAAGCCACAACCTCTGTAAACATGATTTCTGTCAATGATAATGTTAATATAGTACAGAACTTGATCCTCCTCCTCTCTTTTAATGTAGACCTTATCTTTTTTCATATCATTTGCAGTTCATTATGGAGCTAAGAACTAAGATGTACAAATGGCTGGCTGATTCTGTCATTCAGTTACTGATAGCAACAAGAAACAATTTACAGGAATACAAGAAAACTGATACAGTAGCCATATGGGGAAGGACAAGTGGCAGAAAACGGTGGAAGGAGACACTACGGTGGAATGAAAGAGTCAAGGAGGTAGTGGAAAGGAAGAAGAAGACCTCCAGACTGTGGTTCCAAGAAAGAATCGAATTAGCGAGAAAGGAATATAAGAAAAAGAACGAAGCACATAAGACAGTGGCTGAGGAGAGAAGAAAGTGGATAGAAGAATGGACAAAGATGATGGAGGAAGATGGCAGAGAGTAAGAAGTACTATTTGGAATGGTCAAAAGTAAGAGGAGAGCTTTGAGGAAGGGTGAAATAATGATAGATAAAAGTGGGAAAGACATTAATAACAAAGAGACAATGGAGACAGTGTGGAAGGAGTACTTTGAGCACTTGCTATATCTGTAAGGAGTTCGAGATGAGGACAATAGACTAAAGCAGGCAGAAGTAAACTCTAGTGGAGGGCAGCAAGGGGTGGGGGCTGACATGAAAAGAAATGGAAATCGCACTGGACAGGATGAACAGCAACAGGTGTGGACAAAGTAAGTGTCAAAATGGTAAAAGCAGAGGGGAGGTTGGGAAACAGCAGCTATATCTTGTGATGAAGTGGTGTGGAATGAGAAGGACGCTCCAAAAGCTTTTGAAGAGGGCACTAATTGTCCCTATATTCAAGAAAGGGAGTAGGGAGGATTGTAGAAACGTCACACTGATACCACACTGTGCCAAGGTATATCAAAAGATCTTTGAGAGCAGAATCTGAACGAGGATTGATAACAAATTGAGAGGGTAATAGCATGGCTTCAGACCTGCAAGATCAGCTGTTGACCTCATATATGCAGTGAGGAGCTACAGGAGCACCACTATGAATTAGGGGAAGACCTTACGATAGCCTTTCTCAATACAGAAAAGGTATTTGATAGTGTCTGTAGAAGAAAGGTCTAGGAAGCAGTAAAAAAGAAGAAAGTGGAAAAAGAGTCAACAAAAGGAGTGGAGAAGATGTACTGTGGAAGCCTGAGGTGTGTAAAAGTGGGAAATGAAAGGACGGATTGGTTCCAGAAAAAACGGGTGTGAAACAGGGCAGAGCATTGTCATCTCTCCTCTTCATTTTGGTCTCGGATGAGATACCAATTAAGATGGCAGAAAAAACATGATTAAAGCAATGGTGTTCGTGGATGACTTGAGGATCCGGGAAAATAGTGAGGATGACATTTAGTAACAGCTGGATGCTCGGGGTGGTATCGATAGCTACGATGCCGCAACGTAGGTCCACTCTGCTAGGTTGGCACTACAAGAGACACCGATGACAGCACCCTCTAGCTGGTGCTGTCAAGGTCTGCGAGCTCCGCGACTGCTTCACCCCATTTGATCAGGTGCAGACAGCCAGGACACCACCATGCAAGTTATGTAATATGTTTGCATATGTTATCCGCTAGTAAAGGTGCCTTAATTGCATCAGCAGTACCGAGATATTAGTACCTTTTCCTGTTCCTGTTCCTTATCCACGCACCGCCTCCCAGGAGGGATACAAAACTTGGGAAGAAATTGTGGGACACTATGGAATGAATGTTGATGTACACATATGTGAGATACTATTTACAAGTAGAAAGAAAGATAGATCAACTAGTTGAATAAGGATTAGAGCTGAACAGTTGAAGAAGGTGGAAAGTGTCAAGTACTTGGAAAACATGATAGAGAAAAATGGAAGAAATGTGAGACAGATCAGTGAACATGTAAAGCAGGCAGAAGTATTTCTATGAAGTTTTAGGAGCTTGGTTTGCGACAAGGACATCACATTAAAAAATAAAGAAGTAATATGTAGAAGCTCCTACATCACAGTACTGATTTATGCATCTGAAACTTGGGTAATGAAGAAAGGACATGTAAGCAGATTACAAGCAGATGAAATGAAATTCCTCAATAGTAGGATAGGAGTAACAAGGGGAGGCTGGACAAGGAACGAAAAGATAATGGAAATATTGAAAGAGGAAGCCCTGCAGAGCAAAATAGAAACATCAATGCTAAGATGGTATGGGAACTTAAAGAGAGGAATGCAAGAGGTTCCCGAGAAAGTACATCAAATGGAGATGTGAAGGAAATGACCAAGACGAAGGCAAAGGCAAAGGGATAGACGACTGAAAGGCATGGAGGAGTATGTTGAAGAAAATAGGCAAGGACTAGACAAGAGTTAGCACAGTAAGATGATGGGAAAACAGGACTATATGGCAAGGCTTATGTTCCAAATAGACCCAGGCTAGGGTTGGAAATTGTACAAGATTATTGATGATGATGATTATAATGATGGTGGTGACAGCAAAGCTGGATCCAGACATTATAACAGTATGATTTTGAAAGATCATTATAACATAGTAGTTGACAATGCAATGGCATAAATTATTTATTCTTACCTCTTTCCCTGGTTCTGACTGCAGTGCACTTTTCAGCCATATTTCTGCATCATTAACCTCACAATTCATGTACATAATGGACCATTCTGCTCTTGGCCGATGTTTCAATCCATCATCTATTGGTACAAGGTTTAGTATGTGTTCTGTAATTGGCAACAAATAATTTTTAAAGATGTATTTCAAATCACATTTCCCTATGTGCCAGTGAAAAAAAACACGTCCAGTACAATTGTAGTGGAGCATTTTATTTCAGAGATAAAGTAATGAGCAATTAATGCATTGGTTTTGAATTGAATACTTCCATCTGGAGATGCAAAACAAGGGCAAATAACACTGTCTTTTGCTATGGATCAAGAGTGTGTATGTGTAGCTTTTTCCTTACATCAAATTAATTTACACATTTTTGTTTTGTTTAACTCCAAAAGAGTTAACCTCATCACAGTACAGTTTGGAAGCTTAGTGCTGCCAAAGACAATATAGGCACTTTTGTGGGAGAATTGCTCGGGGACTTACCAATAATTTCTCCCTTCATATTTCACAATATAGTTCGTGTCTTTGGACTTGTATAATAAGATGTTAACTAACTGCAACACATAACAGGACAATGTGTAAAATTAAATGGATGCCTTTTTGCACATATATTATTTTGTACGTTCCATTTGCTGATACTAATTATGACCAGGCTGCTTCCCACAGTGACCCAAGTCATAAAAATGCACACCTGAACTTGAAGCTATGCGGCCTCCTAATAGCTCGAAACCTCTCTGCATGGCAAATGACATCCAGTATGAGACCTGGAACTTATGAAGTCCAAGAAGAAGATGGACTTTTCGATAATGACGACTCAAAGGAATTTTTCTCGGCCTCAAGTTCTTAAACACTGCTCCTCGTCTTGTAGGTCTTGTAACTCCTGATAGAATTAACTTCAGATTTTCAAACCACCTGTAACACAAAACATTTTTATGGAGTCCAAGGTACAACAAAAATATTGCAGTGGATTGTTGTGCTTAAAATTACTCATAATCAACATGGATATTAACCCATTAGCACTGGAATTAATTTTTTCGTGATTTTTAACAAAAATTTGTGTTATTATGTCTGTAAATGAAAGAGGAAGCTGCCTGGTCGAATTTTGCACAGAGCACAACATAATCATAACTAACACTTGGTTTAAGAATCATGAAAGAAGGTTGTATACATGGAAGAACCCTGGAGATACTAAAAGGTTTCAGATAGATTATATAATGGTAAGACAGAGATTTAGGAACCAGGTTTTAAATTGTAAGACATTTCCAGGGGCAGATGTGGACTCTGACCACAATCTATTGGTTATGACCTGTAGATTAAAACTGAAGAAACTGCAAAAAGGTGGGAATTTAAGGAGATGGGACCTGGATAATCTAAAAGAACCAGAGGTTGTACAGAGATTCAGGGAGAGCATAAGGGAGCAATTGACAGGAATGGGGGAAATAAATACAGTAGAAGAAGAATGGGTAGCTTTGAGGGATGAAGTAGTGAAGGCAGCAGAGGATCAAGTAGGTAAAAAGACGAGGGCTAGTAGAAATCCTTGGGTAACAGAAGAAATATTGAATTTAATTGATGAAAGGAGAAAATATAAAAATGCAGTAAGTGAAACAGGCAAAAAGGAATACAAACGTCTCAAAAATGAGATCGACAAGAAGTGCAAAATGGCTAAACAGGGATGGCTAGAGGACAAATGTAAGGATGTAGAGGGCTATCTCACTAGGGGTAAGATAGATACCGCCTACAGGAAAATTAAAGAGACCTTTGGAGATAAGAGAACAACTTGTATGAATATCAAGAGCTCAGATGGAAACCCAGTTCTAAGCAAAGAAGGGAAAGCAGAAAGGTGGAAGGAGTATATAGAGGGTCTATACAAGGGCGATGTACTTGAGGACAATATTATGGAAATGGAAGAGGATGTAGATGAAGATGAAATGGGAGATATGATACTGCGTGAAGAGTTTGACAGAGCACTGAAAGACCTGAGTCGAAACAAGGCCCCCGGAGTAGACAATATTCCATTGGAACTACTGACGGCCGTGGGAGAGCCAGTCCTGACAAAACTCTACCATCTGGTGAGCAAGATGTATGAAACAGGCGAAATACCCTCAGACTTCAAGAATAATATTATAATTCCAATCCCAAAGAAAGCAGGTGTTGACAGATGTGAAAATTACCGAACTATCAGCTTAATAAGTCACAGCTGCAAAATACTAACACGAATTCTTTACAGACGAATGGAAAAACTAGTAGAAGCCAACCTCGGGGAAGATCAGTTTGGATTCCGTAGAAACACTGGAACACGTGAGGCAATACTGACCTTACGACTTATCTTAGAAGAAAGATTAAGGAAAGGCAAACCTATGTTTCTAGCATTTGTAGACTTAGAGAAAGCGTTTGACAATGTTGACTGGAATACTCTCTTTCACATTTTAAAGGTGGCAGGGGTAAAATACAGGGAGCGAAAGGTTATTTACAATTTGTACAGAAACCAGATGGCAGTTATAAGAGTCGAGGGACATGAAAGGGAAGCAGTGGTTGGGAAGGGAGTAAGACAGGGTTGTAGCCTCTCCCCGATGTTGTTCAATCTGTATATTGAGCAAGCAGTAACATCCAGTATTGATTTAAGTGTCAGGAAGTCATTTCTGAAAGTATTCGTATGGAGTGTAGCCATGTATGGAAGTGAAACATGGACAATAAATAGTTTGGACAAGAAGAGAATAGAAGCTTTCGAAATGTGTTGCTACATAAGAATGCTGAAGATTAGATGGGTAGATCACATAACTAATGAGGAAGTATTGAATAGGATTGGGGAGAAGAGAAGTTTGTGGCACAACTTGACCAGAAGAAGGGATCGGTTGGTAGGACATGTTCTGAGGCATCAAGGGATCACGAATTTAGTATTGGAGGGCAGCGTGGAGGGTAAAAATCGTAGAGGGAGACCAAGAGATGAATACACTAAGCAGATTCAGAAGGATGCAGGTTGCAGTAGGTACTGGGAGATGAAAAAGCTTGCACAGGATAGAGTAGCATGGAGAGCTGCATCAAACCAGTCTCAGGACTGAAGACCACAACAACAACAACATGTCTGTAAAAGGCATAAATTACACAACAGAGTTGTTTCGACAAAAGTCATCACTGTCATTAGCGAGATATTTGATGTTGCCATATGGCAATGCTACGCGCTTTCACTACCTAAATTTATATGGATTACAACTTCAACTAAAATAAGTAGGTTATTGAAATTTCTTATTACATATACAAGTTTTGTGCAAATTTATTATTCAGTATTTATCATACAATTGATACTTTATAACACAGTACAATTAATAATCAAAAATCAAACCTTGAACTCAGCATTATTTTACATAAAATGGAATAAAACAGTCAATACACAATCCCACATTACACTTTGAACACGTTCTCACAATAGATTTACAGTCCTTGTGCGCACACCTTTTCTTCTTCTTTCCTTCTGCATGCTGGACGAGGTGGTCAGTGTTATCAAACCTAATTGAATCTGACATGTGGCTATGGGAACATGCCCTTGATGCAGATGGTCTCCCGGCTCCTTCTGGTAAAGCTCGGTGTCTTTGCAAGTACACTGTTGCTACTTCTCTCTTGAAATCAAGCTGAGAAATAGTTTAGTTTCTTGTTTTATTATACAAAATCCAACTGTTTTGTATGACGACATCTAACATCTATGTAAAGAGACACCAGTACCATTTCTTGCTTCTTATTGCAATGCGATAGCATGCTAGATTCTGATCCACCTGATCAGTACCTCCCATATACGTATTATATTTGGCTACCAGTTTTAGTCTGGGAATCATTATAGGCTCTGAGCACTATGGGACTTAATTTCTCAGGTCATCAGTCCCCTAGGACTTAGAACTACTTAAACCTAACTAACCTAGGGACATCACACACATCCATGCCCGAGGCAGGATTCGAACCTGCGACTGCAGCGGTCGCGCAGTTCCAGACTGTAACACCTAGAACCACCAGGGAATCATTATGTTTCGCCTTTTTTTTTTTTTTTTTTTTTTTTTTTTTTTTTTTTTTTTTAGTTGCGAGAATCTCTTGACTTGGCAACTTCTTGTGCACCACATGAAGAAGAGCTCATTGTGACAACTAAGTTATCCAGTCACCGCACATACAATAGTCCATCATTCTCCTCTATTTGGATCTGGGGCTCAACAAACACCTCACCTTCAATATCGTCATTATAAAGAATCTTCAGCACCTCAGCAAGCAAGAAACCTCTTCTAAAACAAAAAAGAGAAAATTCGTTCTTTTACTGAGTACAAGCGCCTAGCATTGCCATATGGCAACACCAACGTTCAAATGGCCTAAGTGAACATAATTTATTTCACAGCAGGCAGTAACCTCCAAAGAATATATATTTGAGTGTTTAGAGCACAACCATACTGAAAAACCAAATTATATATCATAAGTTACTGCGTAAAACATACTTACTCGAACTTATACTCCATTTTTCTTTGTCATTCAGCAAACAATGACTTCCAACACTGCTTACACAGTAGAATTTAAATGTATTGTTAAAACTGATCTTCACAGTCTTGCAGAATGGAATTCAGTGCTGCCAACACTCTCGCTTTGTTGATGTCGTGGAACCAACGATTTTAAAAAATGTTACAAACGTTGCCATATGGCAACACATGGTGCAAGTGGGTTAAAGGCTGCTAAATTTACATCCCAAAAAGGAAGTAGAACCAATATGAAACTTTCAAAGACAGATCTGATTTAATATAGATGAAAAAGGCTGTTTATATGTTTTACTGCTCCAAGTTTATGCACTTCTTTCATTGTAGAAACGGGTCAGGTTTCAGTACAATTATTATTGCAATTCATTTTGACTGCAATAAATCTATCATTCTCCAAGAGTTTTATGACTCCCCTTAATGTGTGATTTTATTCCAGCATTTGAAGTCATTTACTATCATATAACCTCACCTACCAGCGCCATTTTATTACAAATATTTGCTATTAAAAATTAGTGAAACAACAATACAATACAACAATAGTATTCTGACAAACAAAATATGCACTGAACATATACAGTTCCCTCCTGAATTTCAAATGTTAAATTTCTGCTAGACCTACACATGGAACATGACCTTGGTTCAAACTACAATGAATACGGAAGATATGGTATCAAAATAATGAATGTGACAAGTAACCACATTAATCATGCTCTTTATTACTTTACTAATGCACAAATGTAGAAGTAGGGCCTGGGTAAATTGAAAGAAGTAGACATTTAGAGATTCCATTAGAAAAAGTGGTGGTGATGGACATGAGGATCCAGATGGCCTGGGTCATGAAGCAGCCACTGAAATCAAGTATGTTACATCCAGCTGCATGTTGGGCCTCTGGGTGGTCCACTTTGCTCTTGGCCACAGTTTGGCAGTGACCATTCATCCTGGTTGACAGGTGGGGTTGGTACTCATAATGATATAAAAAGCTGTCCAGCGATAGCAGCAGGGCTGGTATATGACATGGCTGCTTTCATTGAGGGCCTGGGCTCTAATGGGGTAAGATAAACCTGTGACAGGACTGGAAGTGTTGGTTGGGTGGATTGGGGATATGATCCCTGTGGAAAGGGGCTGGAATTGGGAGCAGCATTTGGATGGACTACAATACAGTGCAGGCCGGGTGGGCAATGGAACACACTTATCCAAACACACACATACCCCCATACCTCATGTGTTTCATCCTTTTTTTCCCCACATTTTTTGAGCTTTTTTTTACATATCTGTGCATATTTTTACATATTTGTGTGTATTTGTGCAAATTTTTGTGTATTTGTTCATATTTTTGCATGTCTATGTACTTCTATGGGACTTTTTCTGTTATCCACCTCGCTCACAACCACTGAACACTTTCATTTGCCCATTTCCTATGTCATTTCCCCAAAGCCATCTGTGCCACAATGAACCCTAACACATCTTTCTGTGCCAGTTCAGTAAAGTATCTCTCTCAATGGCTAGAACCCAATCAAATATTCTGCTCCTAAAATGCTGCCTAAACCACAGAATAGCCCCCACCCCCTCCCCCTCCCAATACAGGCTAACCACAAACATTTCTTTCTCTGGATACACCCCCCCCCCCCCTGCCCTTTTCACAATAACCGTCACCTTTTCAGATTCTGCCAGTCCATGGCCCTCACAAACCTGGTACTGCAAAAATATATCTCCATGACACAGACATCCCAGAAGCCCCTTGCTCACTCTGCGAGATATTGTTACTGTGCAATCTATACTTCATACATCACATCTCTGAAATTGAATCCCTTGCCTTCCAGCATCTGAAAGAGCATTCCACACAATAGATCCTTAAGTTACCCAACCTGATGATAACCCACAGTCACTTTGGGGCTCCACTATCCAACCTCTATCCCACCCAGAGTGTTTCTCCTTGTTAACCACTCATATCACCTGGATCCTGCCTAGCTGACCTTTTCAACTTGCAACATTCCCCAAAACATCCTACGAACACTCCACTAAATCCAGAGCCATTACACTATTCTTAACTTTTCCACCAAAATCCTTAGCCCCACAGAAACTTCAGTCCTATCCAAGACCTCACCTTCAGCCCTAGACCCAAATTTAACCATGCTGGACTTGCCAAAGATCTACTCTCCTTCTCCCAGTTCTGCAGAGGAAACACTTGTCTGTCACCAGTCGCTCACACCAACGCCAACCTAATTCCACTAATCCCAACATTGAAACCTCCCTTTCCCAATTCACACCACCATCCAACTGCGATCCTCCCCCACCCCCTACTCCATCTAACCATTCTCTAGTCACCTTCCAGGAATTCTTTACCTCCAACTTGCCCTCACCATCCTTCCCCAGATTCCTTCCTCAGAAATCCAACCTCCCTGTAGAATAAAAGACAGCCATAGATAGCCTGAAACAGATCCTCATCTGCAGACAAAAGTTCTACCACTGTTGTGATGAACTGCAGTGACTATAAGGTGGAAAGCATTTGCCAATTGTTTTGACTTCTCCACATATAAACTCTGCCGGAGTGGTCCTATACCAGAAGTCCGACATAACCTTAAATCTCTGTTTAAAGCCCTAGATGCTTCCCAGAACCTCTGTGCTGAATCCATTCACCTCCTCATCCTTACGACAACTTACACACCCATTTCCTACATGCTAGCCAAAATCCTCAAACCCTAAAATCCTGGACAAGTCATTGTAGTTGGTTATTCTGCCCCACTCAAAAAATTTTGGCGATTGTTGACCAACACTTCCAGCCAGCTACCAAAATCTAGCCTCCCACATCACAGACACCAATTACTACTCCACTGACTCTCCACCATTCCCACCCCTTTATTTCCTGGATCCCTATTACTTCCTCATCCATCATACACCTTAACAACTTTATGTTAATACACAACAACAACTCCTTTCTACGGAAGGTACACAAACAAATTCACTCTCCTATGTCAAACCGTTTATGGACCATATAGAGAAAACCTTCCTAAGGTCTCCATAGCCCCACTCTGGTTCATGATAATTGATAATGATATTTATGAACCCAGCTCAGGGGCAAGACACACTACCTTCATTCCTTCAGGACCAAACACCTTCTCTCTCACCTGACTCACACAATCCTCCTCAACCCATTGTGTCACCTTCCTAGACATTGACTTCCTCCTCTCTGATGGCTCCATCAACACCTCTGTCCAACTTAAACCCACCAACCACCAACAGTACCTCCATTTCAACAACTGTGACCCCTTCCACACTATCACCCTCTCATACAGCCTGGCCACCTGGGGACAGTGTATTTGCAGTGCCAAGAACACACTTTCATATTATGCTGAATGTCTCACAAAGGCTTCACAGACAGGCACTATCATTCAGACCTTGTTCTTAAACAGATCTCCCATGCTATATCCCCCCCACACAATCCTCCCACCACTCCCAAAAACCATGTACAAAGGAGCACGCTCTCTGTCAGCCAATACCACCTCAAATTGGAAGAACAGAACCCCATCCTTCGTCAGGGCTTTGATTATCTATCACCATTTTCAGAAATGACGGAGATCCTACCGAAGATCCTTCCCACCTCTCATAAAGTGGTGTTGCGTCATCCACCCAATCTCCTCAATATCGTAGTCCATTCCTAAGCCACTTCCAATCTCAAACCCTTGCCACAGGCATCATATTCCCATGGAACACCCAGGTGCAAAAACTGCTCAATCCACCTATCCAGCACTTCCTATTCCAGTCCTTTTTTACATGCATATCCTACCCCATCAGTGGCCAGTTATATCACATACTAGCTCTGCTGCAATCAATGCATAGCTTTTTACACTGGTATGACTGTCCACCAGCATGGATGGCCATCGCCAAACTGTGGCCATGACAGAAGTGGACCACCCTGTGGCACAACCCTCAACTGAACATAACACACTCTATTTCAATGGCTGCTACACAACTCAGGCCATCTGGGTCCTCCCTTTCCACCATCGCCTTTTGTAAACTGTGCAGATGTGAGTTGTCTTTACAACACATTCGCTACTCCCGAAATAATTTTGGCTTCAACCTACAGCAACCTCTTGTCCTCACACCCTCCACCCAATAGTTTCTGGCTTGTCTGTCCTCACCACCTCCAATTCACATATCCTCAACCTCATTGTGTACTGCTCTCTACCAGCACACCCACCTGTCTTTCCCCCTTCTCTGCTCCTCTTCTTTTCCCCTCCCCACTCCTCCCTCCACCACAACTCAATGGCACTTGTCCCACCACCATCTAATTCCTGCACACTCCATCCGACAATGGTGAGTTCTCTTCTGACCACCTGTACCCTCCTACTGCTGCCCTTTCCCCACCACACTCTGGATTGCTTTCATTTGACACATCAGTTGCATTCTGTCAGAGTGTCTGGAGACCATGCTCACAGTTGCATGAGGTATGCTTGCTTGTGTGAATAAGTGTGTGTGTGTGTGTGTGTGTGTGTGTGTGTGTGTGTGTGTGTGTGTTTCCTTTTCTGTACAAGGATTTAGCCCAAAGCTCAGTGTCTAACAGCCCTTTTGTTGCTCTTAGCTGCTACTCGACATGTGATCTTTGTGGTGAGGAGCCACCTATTCTTTTCAAAACACTATTGATAATTTATGATTTGATTTTCTACTGCTCAAATGCAGGCAGTCTCTTTCTTTTTTTTACATTAAAGCATATCACTGATTAATCAATGTTTCAAAATTATTAATGAAAGTAAAATAGCTCCATAATCATTAACTCAGACTGGCAGGGAAACGTGCTAACCAAATGTAAGATAGCAAAAGATTGGAGATTAGAAATACAATAAAAAGAATTCTGAAAGATGACTGATATAGATGTCTAAATAATATTTCAATATTTCAGTTCATACCTTAGGGTGCTTCCATACAGTACAACTATAGGACAGTCGATCTCAGAACTCCTGTTCACAACTGGTTTAGTTTCCAGGGCAATGCTTATGTTTAAATTTTGTGATCGGAAAGCTCTGAATGAATCGTGTTCCTGAAACATGCAAATCAATAATCACATACCTGAAAAAACAGAGGTTGATGAAATATTTGTTTCTGATACCATATTAAACAAATAATTTTAAATAATGTAAGAAAAGACAGATTGCCACTTACCATAAGGAAGACATGTTAAGTTGAAGATAGGGATAATTAAAAGAACTAAGATACAGCTTTTGGTCACAGCTTTCTTCAACGAAAGAGAAACACACATCATTCATACACACAAGCAAGCACACCACATGTACACATGATCAGAAATTCCCCCATCTCGTGCTGGATTTCAACTATCACTTGGGATGAAAACAGCAATCTGGAGGGGGGCGAGGAAGGGGAAGGGACAGTAGTGTACAGGTGGAGGTAGGTGGTGAGATGAATGCTGTCTGGTGGAGTTTACAGAGACTAGAATGTCAACAGGCACAACATAAGGAGATTGTGGGGCAGGGAGGTGGGGAAAAATGAGTGGAGGAGAGGAGTGAGGAAAGATGGGTGGGTGCATTGGAAGATGATGGCAAATAAACAGGGTTGGAGACAAGAATGGGAAGGAGATGATAGGAAAGAGGAGGTGGAAGCTGTTGGGTGGAGAGAGAGAGGACAGTATGTCACTGTAGGTTGATACCTGGATACTTACAGAAGGAGAGAATGAGTTGTATGGATAACTCTGATCTGCACAGTTCAGAAAAGCTGGTGGAGGAAGGAAGGATCCAGATGGCTCAAGTAGTGAATCAGCCATTGAAATCAAGCAGGTTATGTTCAGCTTCATGTTGTGCCACAGGGTGGTCTACTTTACTCTCAGTCACAGTTTGGCAGTGGCCGTTCATCCTGGTGGACAGCTGGTTGGCAGTATAAAAAGCTGTGCAATGATTGTGGCAGAGATAGTAAATGGCAGCGTTCACAGGTGGTCCAGCCCATGATGGAGTACAATAAACCTGTGACAGGACTGGAATAGGATGTGCTAGATGGGTGGACTGGGTACGTCTTGCACCTGGGTCTTACAGGGATATGATCCTTCTGGCAAGGGGTTGGGATTGGGAGTGGCCTAGGGATGGACTAGGATGTTGTGGAGGTTTGATGGGTAACAGAACACTACTTCAGGAGGAGTGGGAAGTATCTCAGGTAGGATGTCCCTCATTTCAGGGCATGATGATAGGTAATCAAAGCCTTTGCAAAGGAATTGTTTCAGTTGTTCCAGTCCAGGGTGGTACTGGGTGACAAAGGTGCCAAGCCTGGTTCTTGGGAATGGTGGAATAATTGAGGATGCGAGGGGAAACAGCACGGAAGATCCGTTTGTGGACTAGATGTGGGGATAATGTGTTCCTGTGAAGGCTTTGCTGAGACAATCAGCATAGTGAGCAAAGTAGTTCTTGTCACTGCAGATACGCCATCCTCAGATAGCCAGACTGTATGGGAGGGATTTTTTGGTACAGAAGGGATGACAGCTGCCGAAATGCAGGTACTGTTGGTGGTTGGCAGGTTTAATGTGGGCAGAGGTGCAGGTGGAGCCATCACAGAGGGCAAGGTCAACATCTAGGAAGTTGGCATGCTGAGTAGAGAAGGGCTATGTGATGCAGATGGGAGAGAAGGTATTGAGATCGTGAAAGAGCAAAGATAGAATGTCTTGGCCTTGAGTCCAGATCATGAAGGTATCATTAATGAACCTGAATCACATTAGGGGTTGGTGTTTGGGAGACTAGGAAGGTCTCCTCTAGATGGCCAATAAAATGGTTGGTATAGGAAGATGCCATGTGGGTGCCCATGGCTGTGCACCGGATTTTACCGTATATCGTCCCTTCAAAATAGAAGCAGTTGTGTGTTAGACTAAAGCTAGTGATGTGTATGAAGAATGAGCTGGTGGGTTTGCAGCCTGAATGACATTGGGAAAGGTAGAGTTCAATAGTGGTAACACCATGGGTATGAGGGACGTTGGTGTATAGGGAGGTGGCATCAACAGTGACAAGTAGGGATCCAGGAGTTTAAGGGGTGGGGATTTCTTTGACATGGGAGGCTAGATTATGGGCAATTGGTTGGAGGTGTTTTTCAATGAGTGCTGAAATTCTCTCAGGTGGGGCACAATAACCAGTCCCAATGGGGGCTACAGGATTGTTGGGTTTGTGGATTTTGAGGAACATATACAAGATGGGTGTGCTGAGTGTCACAGGGGTGAGGGTGGAAGTAGATTGATGGGAGAGGTTCTGGAAAAGACCTCAGGCTTTCAGCAGGGATTGGAGGTTGTGTTGTACTTCTGGGATGGGATCAGTGTGGCAGAATTTATAGGTGGAAGAGTCAGATAATTGGTGGAGACCTTCTGCCAGGCAGTCACTGCGATTCATAACATTGGTGGAACTGTTGTCTGCAGGTAAGATGATTAGGTCAGGATTTGTTTTGAGGTTGGGTGTGGCTATTTTTTCTTCTACTGAAAGGTTTATGTTACAAAGAAGGGATCTGGGAAAGGATAGCAAAGCTAAGTTGGAGGTAAGGAATTCCTGGAAGGTGACCAGTGGGTGGGTGGAGTGTGTGTGTGTGTGTGTGTGTGTGTGTGTGTGTGTGTGTGTGTGTGTGTGTGTGTGTGAGGGGGGGGGGGGGGGCATCACAGGCAGATGGTGGTATGAACTGAGAGAGGCAGGGTTCAATGTTGGCATTAGGTTGGTTTTGGTTGGAGGGGCTGATGGCATAGAAGTGCTGAGGGTCTCAACAAGGCCTTCACAGGCAGACACTAACCCCGCAGGTGGAAGGGGCAACTAGTTGAGGAGCACAATAAGCTGGAACATAATTTCTCAACCAAACAGATCACAACACTGGAACACAAGTAACTAAATTGATTTTGTGATCACATAGCAGTGGTGGCAGAGACTATAATATAAAGTTGGTGTCAATGTTGAAAGCTACACTCAAAGCACATCCATAACTGCAGGTATTCACATGAGTTTTCTTGTATCCACCAGTAGTTTTGCATCTTTGATAATGTACATTTGGTAATGAAACATCAGTAATTACTTGTAGATTATATAAAAATAATGGAAATATTCAGAATGAAGAATCCCTTGGAAGTGGAACATTGGAGATTTTAATAACAAACACAAAAATGCACATAAGTAAAGAATGGGTTTTCTGAAAACAGTATTGACAAACAAAGCCATTCTACATTTTTGTTGACAACCAAGAACGAAGTTCTCTGAACAAGTGACAGCTCTGTGGTATAATGAAAAATTTGTACCAAACCTGAATCTTATCCACCTAGAATCCATAATGGATTTAAGTGATAATGTGATAAGTATACAATGACTTAACAGAAGATTTCACTGTAGATGATGATGTCTAAGGTTTTGGAAACATACAAATTTTGAAATTGAGTATACTTCCTGTATAAAACGTGTTTAAAGTTCTTTGAGAATGGTAAATACTACATAGCATATACAGCAATGTAGGAAAAGGTAGATTGCTACTGACAATAAAGAAGACATGGCAAGTTGAAGACAGGGAAAATAAAATGACACTTCCACATAGCTTTCAGCCACAGCCTTCATAGAGAGAGAGAGAGAGAGAGAGAGAGAGAGAGAGAGAGAGAGAGAGAGAGAGAGAGCACGCACGCACACACACACACACACACACACACACACACACAAAAAGCAAGCAAGCAAGCACATACAACCGCCAACTCGAGTACCTCGGGTTGGAATGCAACTATCATGTGGAATGCAGGCAGCAATCTGGAGAGGCCGAGAACAGCCAAAGATTTACAATATTTCTGAAATGGGGCCCCTTGAGTGTTTGAAATAGGACATCAAAAATTTAAAAAAAAATGTAGATTTTACAAAAATAAGTTCTTTTGTAGTGTACATTTTTCTGATGAGTTTGATACATAAATACATATGTTCAAGGAAATGTAAGACTTGTTATTTGGTCTTAAGCGGGCCAAAGTGCAGTGCCACACCTCTTCACACAGCACTCTTCTAGTGCACGTCACTGTATTTAGCTCTGTGGAAATCACACGTGTATACTTTGTAATCGAAGCCATCAAACCTATATTCAGGACAGTGGACATTAAAATGTCCTACGATGCCTCTCCTGCTCCCAGTCGGCAAGTTTGACATCATTATTTGGGAGAATAAGGACTCTTCAGAAAATTGTCACTCTTTATTACCTATTAGCTATTAATTTTCTCTTTTGTGTGATGTAAGATTAAAAATATGAAACACAAAACCAGTAAAGACAAGAGACAAGGAGGACAGTACACATTTCTTCATTTCTTAGGTCCCAGCATTTTTTTATCTCAAATCTTGCTACAGCTTTACATGGCGTGCTGTGAAAGAATCTATTACCTCATAAAAGTTCCCAAATGTTTTTCCTACATAAAAAATCAAAATGGCATTGCCTAATACTGAAAAGCTGTTAATACAAATAGTACAAAAGACTGGTGTGGTTTCTCGATTTCTATTTTGTCATTGTCTGCTAGATATAAGAAAATAGGCCTTTCTAATAATGCACAAATTGTAACAACACTAAATAAGTGAGACTGTTTTGGCACAAATAGCCATTTTTACCTGCCTCATTTACATAAACAACATGACAGAATATAATTAACTACGTATCAATATCAAATGCATATTAGTCCTACTACAAGCAAAAAGTTTTACGTTAGAAAAGAGTTTCACATTTCATTTATATGCTCCAGTTTCTCAAGCACGAGATCAAAAAGTAGTAGTAGTAGTAGTAGTAGTAGTAGTAGTAGTTGTTGTTCTTGTTGTCTTCAGTCCTGAGACTGGTTTGATGCAGCTCTCCATGCTACTCTATCCTGTGCAAGCTTCTTCATCTCCCAGTACCTACTGCAACCTACATCCTTCTGAATCTGCTTAGTGTATTCATCTCTTGGTCTCCCCCTGGGATTTTTACCCTCCACACTGCCCTCCAATACTAAATTGGTGATCCCCTTCATGACTCAGAACATGTCCTACCAACCGATCCCTTCTACTGGTCAAGTTGTGCCACAAGCTTCTCTTCTCCCCAATCCTATTCAATACTTCCTCATTAGTTATGTGATCTACCTATCTAATCTTCAGCATTCTTCTGTAGCACCACATTTCGAAAGCTTCTATTCTCTTCTTGTCCAAACTATTTACCGTCCATGTTTCACTTCCATACATGGCTACACTCCATACAAATACTTTCAGAAATGACTTCCTGACACTTAAATCTATGCTCGATGTTAACAAATTTCTCTTCTTCAGAAACGCTTTCCTTGCCATTGCCAGTCTACATTTTATATCCTCTCTGCTTCGACCATCATCAGTTATTTTGCTCCCCAAATAGCAAAACTCCTTTACTATTTTAAGTGTCTCATTTACTAATCTAATACCCTAAACATCGCCCGACTTAATTCGACAACATTCCATTATCCTCGTTTTACTTTTGTTGATGATCATCTTATATCCTCCTTTCAAGACACTGTCCATTCGGTTTAGCTGCTCTTCCAAGTCCTTTGCTGTCTCTGACAGAATAACAATGGCATCAGCGAACCTCAAAGTTTTTATTTCTTCTCCATGGATTTTAATACCTACTCCGAATTTTTCTTTTTGTTTCCTTCACTGCTTGCTCAATATACAGATTGAATAGCACTGGGGAGAGGCTACAACCCTGTCTTACTCCCTTCCCAACCACTGCTTCCCTTTCATGTCCCTCGACTCTTATAACTGCCATCTGGTTTCTGTACAAATTGTAAATAGCCTTTCGCTCCCTGTATTTTACGCCTGCCACCTTTAGAATTTGAAAGAGAGTATTCCAATCACCATTGTCAAAAGCTTTCTCTAAGTCTACAAATGCTAGAAACGTAGGTTTGCCTTCCCTTAATCTTTCTTCTAAGATAAGTCGTAAGGTCAGTATTGCCTCACGTGTTCCAGTATTTCTACAAAATCCAAGCTGATCTTCCCCGAGGTCAGCTTCTACTAGTTTTTCCATTCGTCTGTAAAGAATTCGTGTTAGTATTTTGCAGCTGTGGCTTATTAAACTGATTGTTCGGTAATTTTCACATCTGTCAACACCTGCTTTCTTTGGGATTGGTATTATTATATTCTTCTTGAAGTCTGAGGGTATTTCGCCTGTTTCATACATCTTGCTCACCAGATGGTAGAGTTTTGTCAGGCCTGGCTCTCCCAAGGTCTTCAATAGTTCTAATGGAATGTTATCTACTCCCGGGGCCTTGTTTCAACTCAGGTCTTTCAGTGCTCTGTCAAACTCTTCACGCAGTATCGTGTCTCCCATTTCATCTTCATCTACATCCTCTTCTATTTCCATAATATTGTCCTTAAGTGCATCACCCTTTTATAGACCCTCTATATACTCCTTCCACCTTGCTGCTTTCCCTTCTTTGCTTAGAACTGGGTTTCCATCTGAACTCTTGATGTTCATACAAGTGGTTCTCTTATCTCCAAAGGTCTCTTTAATTTTCCTGTAGGCAGTATCTATCTTACCCCTAGTGAGATAAGCCTCTACATCCTTACATTTGTCCTCTAGCCATCCCTGGTTAGCCATCTTGCACTTCCTGTCGATCTCGTTTTTGAGATGTTTGTATTCCTTTTTGCCTGCTTCATTTACTGCATTTTTATATTTTCTCCTTTCATCAATTAAATTCAATATTTCTTCTGTTACCCAAGGATTTCTACTAGCCCTCATCTTTTTACCTACTTGATCCTCTGCTGCCTTCACTATTTCATCCCTCAAAGCTACCCATTCTTTTTCTATTGTATTTCTTTCCCCCGTTCCTGTCAACTGTTCCCTTATGCTCTCCCTGAAACTCTCTACAACCTCTGGTTCTTTCAGTTTATCCAGGTCCCATCTCCTTAAATTCCCACCTTTTTGCAGTTTCTTCAGTTTTAATCTACAGGTCATAACCAATACATTGTGGTCAGAGTCCACATCTGCCCCTGGAAATGTCTTACAATTTAAAACCTGGTTCCTAAATCTCTGTCTGACCATTATACAATCTATCTGATACCTTTTAGTATCTCCAGGATTCTTCCATGTATACAACCTTCTTTTATGATTCTTGAACCAAGTGTTAGCTATGATTAAGTTGTGCTCTGTGCAAAATTCTACCAGGCGGCTTCCTCTTTCATTTCTTAGCCCCAATCCATATTCACCTACTATGTTTCCTTCTCTCCCTTTTCCTACACTCGAATTCCAGTCACCCATGACTATTAAATTTTCATCTCCCTTCACTATCTGAATAATTTCTTTTATTTCATCATACATTTCTTCAATTTCTTCGTCATCTGCAGAGCTAGTTGGCATATGAACTTGTACTACTGTAGTAGGTGTGGGCTTCGTATCTATCTTGGCCATAATAATGCGTTCACTATGCTGTTTGTAGTAGCTTACCCGCATTCCTATTTTCCTATTCATTATTAAACCTACTCCTGCATTACCCCTATTTGACTTTGTGTTTATAACACTGTAGTCACCTTACCAGAAGTCTTGTTCCTCCTGCCACCGAACTTCACTAATTCCCACTATATCTAACTTTAACCTATCCATTTCCCTTTTTAAATTTTCTAACCTACCTGCCCGATTAAGTGATCTGACATTCCACGCTCCGATCCGTAGAACGCCAGTTTTCTTTCTCCTCATAACGACATCCTCTTGAGTAGTCCCCGCCCGGAGATCCGAATGGGGGACTATTTTACCTCCGGAATGTAGTAGTACAAAATTTTTATATGAATTTAGAATTGTCATATTCTTCCATATAATTTGTAGGATGGCCCTCTTTTCTCCATTCTCGTTCTAACAAACACTCTTGTCATCACTAATTCTGTAACTACCCCTGTCAATTTCAAAATTATTCTTCGGTTAACTTCCTTAACCCTTCGAGAATCACCGGTTTCATTATTCCACATTTATTTTCCGGTTTCGCATTATTACATGTTCGTACAACACATTTTCTGTGCTCTTCCAAGAATAGAACTTAAGCAGCTGCTAATCAGGTACTGTGCAACTGGCCCGTATTAGTGCAGAAATCTGGCAAAAATTTTCTGTCAGAATTCCAGTTTCTTATCATTTGCACACCCAATCAACCACATAAACAAACAGTGATTGACACTGACCTGTTCAGATTTTTTTGGCTCAACTTGTATAGCCCTGTCCCCTTTTGTCTGTGGGAAAGCCTTTTTATTTCTAGATGCAACAGGGAATCCCCTGGCAGAAAATCATGTACACTATGCACATATTCAGAAATCAACTTATGATTCGATTCATTCGGACATCAACTTAGAATGTGTTCAAAAACCAACAGGGATGTGTTTCAAAGTCATACGAATAATTGATAGACCAATGTGCAATGGATGCAAGGTGCTTCGTGAAATAATGTTTTTTTTCTTCAAGAATATGAATTTGGCACTCCCTGAAATTGCCACTCGGGCAGATACCCCTGTTTACTGCCCCTCCCTCTCCCCCCCTCAAAGATCCAGGCCTGGTTGAGGAAGGGGAAGGGATAGTACTGTACAGGTGTGGACAAAGATGAACGCTGTTTGGTGGAGCCCGAGATGCTGGAGTTGGCAGTCTTCTGTGCATGAGATGCATTTGTTCGGTGTGTGTCTCTCTTTTACTGATGAAGACTGTAGCCGAAAGCTGTATGTAAGTGTCCTTTAATTGTGCCTGTATCCAATTTGACATGTCTTCTTTAAGGCAAGTAGCAATCTGTCATTTCCTACATTGTTGACATTCCTACGTGGAGTTTCCATCATTTGATTTTTACAGAGCATATACAAGTTGCTAAAATGAAAATAAATTAACTGTTCAAGTCTGTTTTGCAGAATGCATTTAATGAGTTAACCACTGCGCAGCATGGAGCCAAGTGTAAAAAAAAATCAATATCTGTATCATTATGAAGCTTCAAGGTTTGTATTACTATCACAAATTTGATTTATAATGAGTCTATATTGAATTTAAATTATTTATAAAGTTTTATTTGTATTCAACTTTAACTTTATTGTTACAACCTGCTTTCATGTGAGTGACAATGTATCACATGCTAAATTTTAACAAACATTTGGGTTATACATTAACAAAGAATTGTGAACAGGTATCATCAATTATTATTGGTTGCTATTATAAAAATTAACTAGCCAACTGCCAACATTAAACCCTCCTCACTAGTGATACAGACAGATAGCAAGACAATGCCACATAACAATTTTGCAGTAAAAAGAAAATTACAAAAATAAAGTGTTACAACAAAATGATACAACCCTCTTCATGATGTTACAAACATTAAGAACTATGTGAGCTGCTTTGAACTATGGATCATATTGTCAACAGAGATGAGGGAGGGTGGAAGAAGATAAGTACAGCCAGAAGTTACTGAGAGAGTCTAGAAATGTTCAGTCAAATTAACATCCACAAGTTTCATTAACCATTTTATTCCTTACATGTACATGTACTCTACATACATTATCATTTTTAGCACAGTTTCTCCACTTTGCTCCTGAGCAAGTCACTCAAAATATTAATTCTGAATATCATATTCACACTTCAGACCAGACATGTTCCCATGTGGTATCACATGACGTCCCTGTACATGCACCAAACCCATCTGCAGCTACATATTCAGCTTGCTCTATAATAGTAAGACACAAAAACTGGAGTGCGTACATAATACCTGTCTAGAGGGAAGGAAGGAACAAAGGAAGGATTAAGATTTGGTTTTAACATCCAGGTGACAAGACCATTAAAGATGACACAGAAGCTTGGATGGGGAGGAATTCTTTCACGTCCAGTTACAAGTCATTGTCCTCGCATTTATCTTAAGCAGTTCAAAAAAACCACATAAAACATTAATCTGGATGGCCTAACAAGGATTTCAACCACTCTCTTTCTGAATGTGATTCCAGTGTTTTAACTGTTATGCCACTTTAATTGGGCAACGAAGATCAAAAGGGGCCGGAGGTGAAGAGGATCCATATGTGAGAAAGATAGATACTCTCCCACACAATCAACATACATGTGTTCTACAGTAATGTAAACATACTTTTCTGCAAAACTGGATATTAACATACAAAGTACTGGTAGCCACGAATAATAGTCAACTGGTTGATCACATAGATTACAGCTGCTGCTGCAGTTTCACTAGTAATCAGCACTCAATTAGTAAATGTAATTGATTTTGTGTGATATTTCTATTTTGCCAAGAAGTCATGTAAATCTGTATGCAGTTATCAGTAAACAATGAAAACAGTGTTGCACTACTGTAATGCATTTTGTGTTAACTATAACTTCTTCCAAAGTTAGGAATCACTTAGTGACAAACAACAACCTCCTTTCATGCATCATTACATCATTTACTTGTTGGGCGATGGGTTAATAACATCTATTTTAGTCATTTTCACTTGCTAATGGCCAACTGTGTGCTCTGTAACACAGTTGAGCATGTCTAAACAATGGTGTTTTCAGTATGCAATAATGATGCAAAAGCTACAATAATGAACTTACTATGCAATCCTTCTTTTATATTAATGCTTTAATATTTGATTTTTTTTTCTGAACTCTGCAAATTTCTTTCGATTTCTTGATTTATGTGGAGCAGTGTATGTTTAATCAGATTATGCCACAGTGACAGAGCACTAGTAATAACAAAGCTTTGGTAGCTACTTGCTAAGCCACTCTGCATTTAGTGAAATGTGATTAGCTACAGATATACGGACAAGTCACATTGATGTGACCATCTGTCAAAAGCCTGAATAACCACCTTTTGCAGTGTGGATGTGCAAGAAAAGAGTGACTGAGGCTCTGGAAGGTACTGACAGGATTCCATGCTGATTATAGTGCTGTCGCCAGCTGCGCTAGGGTTCTTGGTTGAGGTTCCGTGAAGGGAACAGCATTGAGATGGTCCCACAGATACTTGATTAGGTTTAAATCTGGGGAGTATGGTGCACTCATCCTGGTGCTCTTCAAACTGTGCATGTACACTGTGAGCTGTGCAAAACATTGAATTGTCCTGCTGGTAAATGTCATTGTGGGGAGGAGAAAACAAATTTGCATTTAAGGGTGGACATGGTTACCAAGGATAAATGCATACATGTATTGATCTACTGTGCCTTACCAAATGATATCACCCAGAGAATGCCATGAAAACATTCCCTGGACCACGATGCTACCTCGTCTGGCCTGGACCCTTCTGACAAATGTTGCAGGGCCATACATGCCAACGGCCATCTATCCGATGGAGCATAATATGTGATTCATCTGAAAAGGCCACCTGTTCCCACCCAGTGGATGTCCATTTGTGGTATTGGCACGCAAATTCCTGCATTCATCACTGGTGTAACTGTTGTGGAGACCCATATTCAGGAATGGATGCTGAATGGTTGTTGAGGAGGCACTGTTGATAGCTCCTTGGTTCTTATGGGCAGTCAGTTGCTCAACAGCTGCACAACGATTTGCCTGTACACATCACTGCAGCCATCATTCATCACCATCAAGTACAGACCAAACTGAGGTATTTTGGAAATGCTTCCACCCTTGATCCAAAAGCCAATGACCTCACCTCTTTGAACACCAAATAAATCACTCCATTTTCACATTACGTCAATGACTGCACTATTTTCCATCTCCCCTCAACACACTTGAAATATATCCACTGTTAGTGCTGCCTCCTGCCATCTGTGAATGGTTACTGCATGTTGTCGGCGAACAAAGGTAGTAGTCACATTAGTGTGACTGGACCGTGTAATACCAAAAGCAAGTTTCACTTGACCAGCTTTTTTTCATCATAGGTGCTTCACTTACCTTCTTAATCACACATGTATATCTTATCTGTGTGTAACATCGAACCTGTTGAAGAACAGATTATTTTGTTCAGCCATTCCCTTGGAACATGTCACTGAAGTTCATTGTTTAATTTATTTTCTTCTCAGAAATTTTGTTGTAGTTTGTTATATAGTTCATTATTTAAAAGTGTCACATATTTTATCTAAGTTCAACAGTTTTACGCTGATTTTCACTTAAATAATTCCTCCCATTTTAGTCCTATTCAAACATTAACAACTGTCATCTTTGGAAACCAGCTGAGATACTCTGTAGATCCACTAGTTTAAAACCTCTGACCCTACAAAAATTTCACAGCTGCACATATTTTTCTTTGTACTTGGTGATGACACAGTAGCCAGAGCCCAATTTGAACATAAAATCATAAACATTGTAGTATACCACACCAGTGTCATGTGTGTTTTCTTTCATAATGAATAAAATATTTCAATATTTCATGAAGCCTATGACAAAAGTATTGACACAAAGAGCATATATTAACGAAATAGAATTCCTGACAAGAAAGGAGAGATAATCTTACATTATAGAAGCAATATCTTGATCATGATCCATTTAAATAAAAGCAGAAATTGTTGGATAATGGCTTCACCTAGATATTTCCATGGAGGAAGATATTCAGTTACATGCACCCATACAGCTTCTGCATGCTTTCTAATGTCATCTACCCTTTGCCTGGACCTCATGGTCAAGTGATTAATATTGCTGTCTCTAGATCGCAGGGACCTGGTTGGAGCTTTACTTCACTCAGAAACTGGGAATCTGTGTTGTTTTAATCAATTCATTTCATCTTCATCGATACTTCACCAGTCCGGTGTCAGATAGAACGATTTGCACCAGGTGACTGAACAATCCTGGACGGTGGGGCCTCTCAGCCAGTAATGACATATAATCATTTCATCTGCATATTTCCCATTAGCTTGCCATTGCAGTATTTTCCTAATCGGTTGTGATCCAGCAAAGTACTATCTTTCTTCTGTCCATTTAACTGTCTGTACGTCAGACACACACATCCATTTCATTTTCGCTACAGCCATAACACCTCCCAGTCCAGTCTGTTCCTGGATCCATTTGTTTGATTTCTAGTCTCTGCTAGTAACTGCCAACATGTGTGTCTCCATTACTCATTGATGCACTCTCAGTTTGTCAACTGTTTTGCATTAAAAGTCCTAGCATCAGAAATGCTAATACTACTGATTGTAAGCTTCCCTATTCAGATACATCAGAAGATTGACACTGAAAACCCTATTTAATTTACTAAAATCACTCCACACCATTTTTAATCTTCTGTTTATTTCTTCTGCTGTCAATGTAATATACTGCTGAGTTATCATATTACACACAATATTCCCAAGTTTAAATTTCAACTGTGGCTAAGTTCACAGTCTTTATGTAATTATTGAATGTAGTCATTGCACTGATCGCTGATGAATTTTCAACAGCCATAAGCAAATGCAAGCCAACTGAGGAGCTACTTGATTGAGCAGTAGTGGCACCAGTCATGAAAACTGACAATGTCTGGGTGAGTGGTGTGCTGACCACATGCCCCTCTATATCCACATCCGCTTAAGGACTGAGGGTGGCACGACAGCCAGTCGGTACCATTGGGCCTTCATGGCCTGTTCCGACTTTTTTTTTTAAATCCTAAATCTATATTCAGAGTGTGTATTTGGTAATTATGAGTTATGAGAACTAAAGAAGCTAACAATCCAACAACTTAAATAAATGAAAAACAACAGATGAAAGGTAAAGGTTACCTGGTTGCTGGAATATTCTGGTAACTTGTCTGGAGCACAGGGCATGACTGAGTGGTGATCATTTGGGTCAGACAAACAAACCCAGTTTAGTTTAGCACTGAGTTTCAGATTGGGTAGATGAAGTAATCTGCAGTCATCATATTTGGAAGCTGTTCTTACGTACACATTGAGCTCACCTTTGAAGACAACTTTAGCTGTAACAAATTGTGAATAAAAATATGTTACTTTTCCTCATGTTTATCATCTGGCAATTAAGAATTCAAATTTGCCTGAATATGATAAAATAATGATGGAAGTACTAATGAAGATAAATAAATACTAAATATCTGAAACAAACATAATTGTACTCGTAAATAATTTCTCTCTCACCATTTGTCCAGTCAATAGCCACATCACTCCAGGTCAGCTCCATTTCTTCAGTTGTGTTATATGGATCTAATGATGCATGTAACAACACTGTCAGTTGTCGTATGCACATTGTAAGACGACCATGAAACAAAAGTCTCATCTTATCCCAGAATGGCAATGGTGGACTTGGATCTCGAGAAGGAGGAAATATTTTCTCAAGACCTTTGCAAGAGAAAATAATATGCAAAGTAATTATTACAAATGTGCCTTATGAAATAATTAGCCACACATCAATTACAATCAATAACCATTATCATATAAAAGGAAACAACCACTAAAGAGTCCTTACTTAAGTTACACTGAGCTATAACAGGTTCCCAGCATGGTCCAAATGCGTAACTGAAATGTTCCACTTCACAGTTGAAGTCATGGTAGAACTTGAGAGATGTCATGCTCCTCTGTACAGTTGTCTCTCCCCAAGGATCACCAAGCCGTATGACAACATCACGTTTTGCTGGAAAGTTTTATCCCAGTAAAAAATATTATTTACAGCAAGTAGTCATATATTTTGATCTATAAAGCAAATCAAAATGTAAATAAACTTAATTACAGACCACTGATGATGATATACCTCAATAAAGTGAAACGCGTCTGGTGAAAAAAATCAAACAACGGATCAAAAATACTCTCATGAAAAATTAAAAAAATCTTTACAGATTAGTTTACCTCGTCTTGTAGCTTCCTGTTCTGCCCCAACCAGTTGTCCCCAAATGTGGAAGTCTCTGATATCCAACCACGGCTGTGGAAAGTCACGCAACTGGAACTTCCATTCTTTACAGCTGGCACAAATTGATCGACACCACAGAGTTGTAAATTCAATTCCCTCTTCTGGCCACGGACTGAAAATTCAAAAATAAACTGGATAAATAACACAGTAACAGAGAAAACATACAGAAATGTGTGTAAACAAAGGAAGGTGAACTTCATTAGCTTTACACAGAAAATAAACAAGAATGGAACAATGTATATTACAACAGTTTTTCCACAAAACTGAGGTCCTTTAGTTAACTCACCAAAAAAGTGATGTAAATTGGTGCACTTATTATCATGACTGTGTTACAGGAAGTCAATCCACAGTACTTGAGTGTGCAAGTAATTTAAAGACAAGGCACATAGTGACCATAGTGTCATAACCACTGATATAAGGACAATAAATGAAAACTAGTGAATAATGAACACAGCAGAAATTGAAAGGGTGGGATTTTAAGAGACCAAACTGAAATGGACATGTTGCAGAAATAGCTTCTACCAAGATTTCCGAGTCGAAGTTTCAGGACGCTTTTACAGAGAAGCTGCAAAGCTTGAAAACTATAGAAGGAAAACTGTACTAAAATACAGGAAGAGTCACAGAGGATCAGCACTTGGTGCGGTATTGGCAGTTGACAAATGTAATGTAGTTCATATAAATGAGTACAAAGACCCATTACTGTATTGTATCATTACATGGTTGTAGAACACTCAATGGAAGCAGTCAGATCCATAAAAAATCTAGGAGTATACATAAGGATGATGACATAAACCTAACAGCACATAAGGCAGGCTGAGATTCATTAGAAGAATCCTCAGAAATTGTAGTCCACCTGCAAAAGAGGTACCTTAGTGATCTCTCATATGACCAATACTTTAATATTGCTAGTCAGTCTGGGACCATTAGCAGGCAGGTCTGACAGAAGAAATACAGAAGATCCAAAGAAGAGTAGCCCATTTCATTACAGGTTCATTTAGCAAGTGCTAAAGCATCATCGTGATGCTCAGCCAACTCGAGTGGCAGAAGATCCAAGAAAGGCATTCTGCATCACAGTGAGGTTTACTGTTAAAATTCCAAGAGTGTATGCTTCTCCTACAAATATATCACAGAAGCACACAGAAACAAAATTAGAGAGATTCTGCAAACCATTCGCATTTGGAACAGTAAGTGGGAGGGAGAGGGAGGAGGAGGTGGAAGGTGGGAGGTGGGGGAGGAAGCACTGGAACACAAAGTACTCTGCACCACGCATAGTGAAGATAGCTTGTAGAGTATAGACGCAGATTCAGATGGAGGGCACTTGCCTGGATAAATAGAACTCATGGTGCATGCCCTTGCTGAGCACATTTAGTGGATTCAAAAAAATCACAGCGAAAGAGGCATTACAGGGTCATACATAAGACACCTAGATTTAAAAATAAAGAAGGCTAAATGTATACCAGCATCATAAAGAAAGATAATTATAGAACAAAGCTTTGAGAAACTAAGAAGGAACACTGGAAACATTTTCGGTATGAGCAATTAAAATGACTTATGGGCATCAGCCATACAAACTACTACTGCTTTCCCACCATTCTGTCTATTCTTCACAATGGAACAATGACAAATGGCTGGAGAGACTCATCCAAATATTTACTAAACACTGTCTTTCCTAACACCACCTCAAACATGTACAATAACTGTCAATCACTACTCCATAACCAGATAAGTTTGATGTCTTACTGCCATTAGATCTGGATGAAATAATTGAGAGAGCTGCACTAAAATGTGGCAGACACTGGGACCAGATAGTATCTCTGTGGATGTGATAAAAAAGATAGCATCAATCATACTACCATTCCTATCATATCTGTTTAACCCTTGAGTGGGAGCACCAATTTGCATAACACAATTGGATGTGCACAGCATTTTATACACATGTAAAGAATAGCTGCCTTTGCTTTACCACAGTAAACATGCATGAGGCAAATCACAGGTTAATCTTAGCTTAATTAAATGATGATAAAATAAACTTACATTTAATGAGGTAAATCACTGTTTAATCAAACAATAATAAAATAAACCTTCAATCATCTCACTCTGTTGCCATGTACAAATATTAACCCACAGTAATGACCCACACAAAGCATTTAACAGCACAGTTGCATCAGACCCCTGCCAACCACTTATTTGATTACTAATTATCTCACCTAGACAACTGCCTCAATGTGGGCCTGTGTTGATATCTCGGAGTCTGTGTCTTTTCTTAAACTGATTGTAAATATTTTTTTCAACTAGAATACTCTTTATATTACTTTACTGCTACCAATTTCAGTATAAGACAACACAACTTATTAGTGTAACAGTATTATGAAAAGGATTGTTGCTGCTCACCATAAAGCAGAGATGCTGAGCTACAGATACACACAACAAAAAGACTGTCAGAAAGTGAGCTTTCGAACATCAAGACCTTCGTCAGAAATAGACAGCACATGCACTCACACACGCGCACGTGCACTGTTACGCACATTGTTAGGCACACGCGCGCACTGTTAGGCACATGCACGCGTGCACGTGCACGTGCACAACCTCCGTGTCTGGCAGTGTGACCTCAGCAGCCAGAGACTCGAGCAGAGACTCGAGTCTCTCTCTCTCTCTCTCTCTCTCTCTCTCTCTCTCTCTCTCTCTCTCTGTGTGTGTGTGTGTGTGTGTGTGTGTGTGTGTGTCCAATGAAGGCCTTGTTGGCCAAAAGCTCACTTTCTGACAATCTTTTTGTTGTGTCTAGCTGCGACTCAGCATCTCCGCTCTGTGGTCAGTAGAAACCATCCTTTTCACAATATTGCAGCTTATTACTGTGTTATAGCTCGCATCATGTAAGACGGCGCTTCTGCGCATAGAGGCGGAGCAGTGAAGGGATGAGAACTGCACATATGCGGCAGCAGAGAGTGGGCAAACAAAGTCCATGTTGCTGAACTGCATTGCTGCGGACAACTGTCAGGCTCATTTGCCTATGGTACATCATATTATACGTTCAGATCTATGAGGGGAATAGTAAATATTAAAACTAATTTTGATCAGTCATCATGAGAGAAATATTAATTCACGTCTTGACGTCGTCGTGTGCACTGCTCCACAGGTTTACCTGCATGACATCGGGAGGCAAGAACAGCTGACACAGCTTTGTGAAGATGTGAAGTACAATTTTTCTCAACATGACAATTGTCTAATGACAAGAGCATTGAAACTGCTTGCAATAATTTTCATTTATTGCTATTTGAAATGTATTATAAGTAAAAATTTAATACACAACAAAATTAACTTCAAGCACAAACCAAAATCATTATATTTGCTTGCCAACTGCTTCTACTCAATAGAATTTTAAAAAATGTGTATAAGGTGTGTGTGTTTATGTGTTTGTAGTTAAGTGTAATCACTGTGCACAAAAAATAAATAGTGGTAGAAATGACAAATGAAAAGACTATCATAAAAAAGGTCAGTAAGTCATAATTTTTTGCAGTTAACGGACATTACGAGTGTAGACTAACTCATCTGCGAGTAACTCCACAGAATGATGACTGATCACATCAAAAACGAGCGATATCTTGACAAGTAACATTTGCAGTCAATTTAGGACCTTATTCAATTCATGCTTTGAAAATGGCAGGGGTTTAAATGTGGAAATATTAGACTTTTTATGAATTTATCCAGCTGCATTGTCACATGTTATTAGAGCATAAACATGGTAGGAGAAGCACGTAACTTCTCCTTGGGCAATATGCTGAACATTATAACCTGCATAATTCAAAGGATACAAAGTCCTAATCAAAACAGCTAGGAAGTTCTCATTATCATGTACGCAACTGATATGTTGACAAACACACTTTTTAAAACATGAGTCTTTAAAACTAAGAAGTATAATTAATTTGTTCCAAAGTCCGAACAACCTGACTGTAAATTTACAATGACAGGTTCAGGGCTCTATCCATCATCACTTCCGTGTGAAATTTTCCTTTCTGAAGCTTTTCAGCACGCAGCACAGATTGTGTCCACGCTACAGGTGGATGGTTTTAACAACGATGTTTTAAAGTGCTACATGTGAATGATGAATGCTTGATATCACAAAAATGTATTACAGTTATGCAGGCAAAAATTAACTTCGATGGTAAGTACTTTGTCAACACAAAGACTTTTAAAAGACGTTGGTTCCTGATGTGTTAAGAAGAGAATTTTTAGTTCAAAGAAGTGACAAAGGTGCAGCATGAACTACATCCCATATAATGCTTGATGATGATACAAGAGAAGGAGGTAGTTCAGCAAAGTGTTACCTTGATGAAACATGGGTCAGTTAGAATCATTCCAGGAAGATGTGGTGGAAAATGAGTGATGGTACTGGCAGTTTTAAAGTTTTCATAGGAACAGGTTCTCAGATAATTATTCAGCATGCTGACTCTTCGTCTTGTTTTGTTTCTGAGAGTAAACTTGTATTTACATGTACAAAAAACAGCAGTGACTACCATTTGGAAATGAATGCTGTCATTTTCATGACATGATTCACAATTCTTGTCATAACTTGTTCGAAGTCAGCCATTGCCAGTTATAATCCAACTGTTACAGAGAAAACACCAAGTACAAACACCAGAAAAGTGGATATTTTTCCCTTTCTTACAAATAAAAATATCAGCACAGTATAAACCAGACTCAAGCTGATCTACAGCTCATTAATTTATACAAGTCACATGACAGAATGTACAAATTTGACTTCCTTGCACATGAATGGGATCATACAATTTTATGTTTACCCACATTTCACCGTCAACGTAGCCCTATGGAATTAATTTGGGCAAAGGATGGGGCTATGTAGGAGAGAGAGAAAAAAAAAAAACGTTCAAGATAACATTCACTGAATCGCTTGTGCACGAGGCAATAGACAACAGTGATTTTGATGCTTTCCAGGCAACACGAAACCAACTGTTTCTACGGTTCCTACAGCTCTGATACTTTCGTTTAAAACCCTCTTTACAGTTTCCTTGCCGACATCACAAGGTTCTGGAGTCTGTGCTTGTGATTTCAAATGTAAACAGTAGGACTCCAGCTTTCAAATTCATGTTTGAAAAATGCGATAAATAATCCCCCTCGCGGGCTTGTGAAGCACTGCACATTTATTGCTATCACCTGGCTCTTTTTTTTTTTTAATTACACTTAAACATTTACTGATATACAGTCACACCTATACTGCTACAAGAAAAAAAATAATTAAAAAAAAAAGTGACAATTGGATGAATAACTCGGCTGTTGCAAAGTGTGGCAACAGAGCAGCATGTAGGAGCAAGGTTCTCGCTGTCTAGCTGTAACTCGCTGCTACCCGCTCATAAAGAGAATGAATATTATTTTCTGCCAATGGCTAGTGGAGGGGGGTGGGTAGAAAGGCTGAAAATTGGGCCATCTTCCAACATGACACGGACTTAAGCTGAAGTAATAATGGAGGTATAGGTATGGGCTTTCAATTGTGAAACAACAGTGGAATGGTACAAAACAATGTTATTTGGGACAGGTGCAGTTTGTACACAGTTGCACCCACTTGAGAGCTAATAAAGCTCTGAGACAAGGCCGTGTACCAAATTCTGAAATCCACACATATAATATCACAAAAAAGGTCATGATAAAAATCCAGCAGAACTATGGACCTATATGTTTAATATTAATAAACAACTTGGTAACTATTCTAGAGTTGCTACTGTACAAGCATCTTCAAGAGCACATATAGCTCTTACAGATTAGCTAAGCTTGAATGAGTTTGGTTTTGGCAAAGGTAAACTAATTGATTATATTGCCAATAGGGCTCCCCCCCATGAACCATGGATCTTGCCGTTGGTGGGGAGGCTTGCGTGCCTCAATGATACAGATAGCCGTACCGTAGGTGCAACCACAACGGTGGGGTATCTGTGGAGAGGCCAGACAAACGTGTGGTTCCTGAAGAGGGGCAGCAGCCTTTTCAGTAGTTGCAGGGGCAACAGTCTGGATGATTGACTGATCTGGCCTTGTAGCACTAACCAAATTGGCCTTGCTGTGCTGGTACTGCGAATGGCTGAAAGCAAGGGGAAACTACAGTCGTAATTTTTCCTGAGGGCATGCAGCTTTACTGTATGGTTAAATGATGATGGCGTCCTCTTGGGTAAAATATTCCGGAGGTAAATTAGTCCCCCATTCGGATCTCCGGGCGGGGACTACTCAGGAGGACGTCGTTATCAGGAGAAAGAAAACTGGCGTTCTACGGATCGGAGCGTGGAATGTCAGATCCCTTAATCGGGCAGGTAGGTTAGAAAATTTAAAAAGGGAAATGGATAGGTTAAAGTTGGATATAGTGGGAATAAGTGAAGTTCGGAGGCAGGAGGAACAAGACTTTTGGTCAGGTGAATACAGGGTTATAAATACAAAATCAAATAGGGGTAATGCAGGAGTACGTTTAATAATGAATAAAAAAATAGGAGTGCGGGTAAGCTACTACAAACAGCATAGTGAACGTATTATTGTGGCCAAGATAGACACGAAGCCCATGCCTACTACAGTAGTACAAGTTTATATGCCAACTAGCTCTGCAGATGACGAAGAAATTGAAGAAATGTATGATGAAATAAAAGAAATTATTCAGGTAGTGAAGGGAGGCGAAAATTTAATAGTCATGGGTGACTGGAATTCAACAGTAGGAAAAGGGAGAGAAGGAAACATAGTAGGTGAATATGGATTGGGGCTAAGAAATGAAAGAGGAAGCCGTCTGATAGAATTTTGCACAGAGCATAACTTAATCATAGCTAACACTTGGTTCAAGAATCATAAAAGAAGGTTGTATACATGGAAGAATCCTGGAGATACTAAAAGGTATCAGATAGATTATATAATGGTAAGACAGAGATTTAGGAACCAGGTTTTAAATTGTAAGACATTTCCAGGGGCAATTGTGGACTCTGACCACAATCTATTGGTTATGAACTGTAGATAAAACTAAAGAAACTGCAAAAAGGTGGGAATTTAAGGAGATGGGACCTGGATAAACTGACTAAACCAGAGGTTGTACAGAGTTTCAGGGAGAGCATAAGGGAACAATTGACAGGAATGGGGCAAAGAAATACAGTAGAAGAAGAATGGGTAGCTCTGAGGGATGAAGTAGTGAAGGAGGCAGAGGAACAAGTAGGTGAAAAGACGAGGGCTAGTAGAAATCCTTGGGTAACAGAAGAAATATTGAATTTAATTGATGAAAGGAGAAAATATAAAAATGCAGTAAATGAAGGAGACAAAAAGGAATACAAACGTCTCAAAAAAGAGATCGACAGGAAGGGCAAAATGGCTAAGCAGGGATGGCTAGAGGACAAATGTAAGGATGTAGAGGCTTATCTCACTAGGGGTAAGATAGATACTGTCTACAGGAAAATTAAAGAGATCTTTGGAGAAGAGAGAACCACTTGTATGAATATCAAGAGCTCAGATGGAAACCCAGTTCTAAGCAAAGAAGGGAATGCAGAAAGGTGGAAGGAGTATATAGAGGGTCTATAAAAGGGTGATGTACTTAAGGACAATATTATGGAAATGGAAGAGGATGTAGATGAAGATGAAATGGGAGACACGATACTGCGTGAAGAGTTTGACAGAGCACTGAAAGACCTGAGTTGAAACAAGGCCCCGGGAGTAGATAACATTCCATTAGAACTATTGAAGACCTTGGGAGAGCCAGGCCTGACAAAACTCTACCATCTGGGGGGCAAGATGTATGAGACAGGCAAAATACCCTCAGACTTCAAGAAGAATATAATAATTCCAATCCCAAAGAAAGCAGGTGTTGACAGATGTGAAAATTACCGAGCTATCAGTTTAATAAGTCAAAGCTGCAAAATACTAACGCGAGTTCTTTACAGACAAATGGAAAAACTTGTAGAAGCCGACCTTGGAGAAGATCCGTTTGGATTCCGTAGAAATGTTGGAACATGTGAGGCAATACTGACACTACGACTTATCTTAGAAGAAAGATTAAGGAAAGGCAAACCTACGTTTCTAGCATTTGTAGACTTAGAGAAAGCTTTTGACAATGTTGACTGGAATACTCTCTTTCAAAGTTTAAAGGTGGCAGGGGTAAAATACAGGGAGCGAAAGGCTATTTACAATTTGTACAGAAACCAGATGGCAGTTATTAGAGTCGAGGGGCATGAAAGGGAAGCAGTGGTTGGGAAGGGAGTGAGACAGGGTTGTAACCTCTCCCCGATGTTATTCAATCTGTATATTGAGCAAGCAGTAAAGGAAACAAAAGAAAAATTTGGAGTAGGTATTAAAATCCAAGGAGAAGAAATAAAAACTTTGAGGTTCGCCGATGACATTGTAATTCTGTCAGAGACGGCAAAGGACTTCGAAGAGCAGTTGAACGGAATGGACAGTGTCTTGAAAGGAGGATAAAAGATGAACATCAACAAAAGCAAAACGAGGATAATGGAATGTAGTCCAATTAAGTCGGGTGATGCTGAGGGAATTAGATTAGGAAATGAGACACTTAGAGTAGTAAAGGAGTTTTGCTATTTGGGGAGCAAAATAACTGATGATGGTCGAAGTAGAGAGGATATAAAATGTAGACTGGCAATGGCAAGGAAAGTGTTTCTGAAGAAGAGAAAGTTGTTAACATTGAATATAGATTTAAGAGTCAGGAAGTCGTTTCTGAAAGTATTTGTATGGAGTGTAGCCATGTATGGAAGCGAAACATGGACAATAAATAGTTTGGACAAAAAGAGAATAGAAGCTTTTGAAATGTGGTGCTACAGAAGAATGTTGAAGATTAGGTGGGTAGATCGTGTAACTAATGAGGAGGTATTGAATAGGATTGGGGAGAAGAGAAGTTTGTGGCACAACTTGACTAGAAGAAGGGATCGGTTGGTAGGACATGTTCTGAGGCATCAAGGGATCACCAATTTAGCATTGGAGGGCAGCGTGGAGGGTAAAAATCGTAGAGAGAGAGCAAGAGATGGATACACTAAGCAGATTCAGAAGGATGTAGGCTGCAGTAGGTACTGGGAGATGAAGGAGCTTGCACAGGATAGAGTAGCATGGAGAGCTGCATCAAACCAGTCTCAGGACTGAAGACCACAACAACAACAACAACAACAACGGGGCTCTCCAGTATGTAGACAGAGCAGACAATAACTGTTACACAGAAATTATGATCCAAAGTTCCTAGCACATTAAAACTGTGTGCTGGATCGGGAATCAATCATAGAACCTTGGCTTTTGGGGACAATGTTCTTACTGCCTGAGCTATCCAGGCACAATTGATGACCCACCCTCACACCTCACTCCTAGTAGTACTAGTACCTCTCTCCTAGTACACCTCTGATTACACCAATCCCCTAGGTTGTGATTGAGACACCTCTCTAAAACAGCATTTCTTAAACAGTGTCCTGTTGAACATTGTTGTTCTGTGGAGATTGTGAGGAAGTGAATACGGCTTTCTCAAAGATAACACAAGCTTTTAAACAGACAGCCGCTCTGTCCATCATCAGTGTTGCGTGCTTCAGGTGATGCCATAGGCCATTTTTCACTTATTTTCAAGTTTCTACAGTAAGATTTTGCAGTAAATATGTTGTCAATACATAGAGCATACTCAGAAATTATTATAAATGAAAGTGTTCCCAGACTTTATGTACACCCTGTATTGTTAGCCAATCGACAGACTGTAATAAATCTTAACAAGTGTATTTTTATGCAAACATCCACTTTTTTGGATGGAACAATGCCTGTTGACATTAACAGACTAAAAGTAGAATAAATTAGAATGTCAGTGGTGTTTGTTGCAGGATTATAGTGTGGCCTGTTCACAAAATATGTTATTTTGAAGAGTTCCTGTGGTGACACTTGTACAATACGTGTGTTAGCACAAGAACTAAACATTGTACACATGTCATACATATTGCATTTTGAAGAGAAACTCTGAAAGTTTTTTTTACCAACATTCGATATGCGAACCATGACTGACCAGGCAGATGTCAATATGGTAATCAAATTCTTGCCATACCCATCCCAGCATGGCATTGTCTATGGTGGCAGTCGCTTTCCGTATTCTCTCCCAGAGCTCTGCTACATCACATGGTAGAGGCAGTACATATACCAGACCTTTAATGTGTCCCCACAGAAAAAAGTCACACGGAATGAGATCTGGTGATCTGGGAGGCCATTTCATGAAACAGCTGTCCCCTTCTGTAGCACGGCCAATCTATCGATGCGGCAGATCCATGTCAGGTACCCATGAACTTCACGATGAAAATGGGGTGGTGCTCCATCGTGCTGAAAGATCAACTGAGAGTCCGACTGCATTTGAGGCATCTGCCATTGCTGCAACATGTCCAAGTAGGAATATCCAGTGACAGTGCTCTCAGTGAAGGAGAATGGCCCATACAGTTTTCAATGTGACACGGCATAAAAAAACATTTACCTTTGGTGAATCGCACTCAAATTCAGCGCATTCATGTGGATGCTTTGTACCCCAGATTTGACAATTATGCCTGTTCACTTTCCCATTAATGTGAAAAGTGGCTTCATCACTAAAAATTAAGAGATCAACAATGCCATCCCCATCCTCATTCAATTGTTGCAACTGCGAACAAAACTCGAAACACTTGTCTTTGTTGTAATCATTGAGCTTCTGCACTAGCGCCAATTTGAATGGTCTCATAGACAGCTTCTGTTGCAGGACTTCCACACTGTCATTGGAACCATTTCGAGTTCACGGGATGCACGACGCACTGATTTCTTTGGACTCATTATGAATGTCTTTCACGCGTGCTCCACATTCACTTCACTCACACTGGGATGTCTGGTTCTCTTTGCTGGGCACAAGTAACCCATTGTAACGAATTAGTTGTGCCTTGTGCCAGTGGTAAATGGCCTTCCTTGTTGGTAGCTTCTTACCATACTTGGTTCTAAACATCAACTGAACAGCTGTAGCACACTTGTTTTTGTTGAACTTCAACACACAGAAAGTTGCACCGCATCTGAACTCGCCATGTTTGTGACTAGCACTGACTATCGGCAAATTACCGAACTACACTGTGGCGGTACACACGTAAAAAAAACTTTCAGGGTTTCTCTTCAAAATGACATATGTATGATATCTGTACAATGTTTGACTCTTGTGTAATAAATAATTGGAAGACTTCCTGGACTTTATGTACACCCTGTATGAGTCCAAGACTACCAATCCATTCTGTGAAAAGCACACATCAATAGCACTTTCCATTCCACAATATGTGTGGTACAAGTTCTACGTGATTCACCCTGTACGCTGTGAGATGTTCTTCTATGGATGCTAAGAGCCTTTAGTACAGCACCAGCTGATGCTCTTCTGGGAATATTTACCACTGACATGACTCTTCACAAAACAGAAAAACTTTGTATCCTATGAGTATAACGAGTCACTCATACAAATATTTTGGTGTAACACTTTTCAGGGATATGAAAAGGGGTGAGCACATAGGCTCAATCGTGGGTACAGCAGGCAGCAGACTTTTGTTTATTGGTAGAATAGTGGGGAAAAAGCAATCAGTTTTCAAAGGAGACTGTTTAAAAATCACTTACGCGACACATCCTAGGGTACTGCTTAAGTGTGTTGGACCCATACCTGATAGGACTAACACGGGATATTGAACACACACAGAGAAGAACAGCACAAATGGTCACAGGTTTGTTTGCTTCATGAGAGAATGTGTCACAGAGATGCTGAAGAAGCTGAACTGGCAGACTCTTGGCATCAGACAAAAACTATCCTGATAAAGCCTACTTAAAAAGTTTCAAGAATCGGCTTATAACTACAACCCCCTATGTATCACTCCCACAGGGATCACGAGGATAATAATAGGTTAATTACAGTTCCCACAGCGGCATTTAAACTATCATTCTTCCCATGCTCCACATGTGAATGGAACAGGGGAAAAAACCCTAATAACTGATACAATGGGATGTACCCTCTGAAATGCACTTCACAACTGTTTGCAAAATATAGATGTAGATGTAAGATGCCTTGCTGCAGCATATTGGAAACTTAGATAAAGTACAAAAAAACTGTAGACTTCAGAATGAGTAATAAGTCAGATCTTAGAAACGAGCCACTAGGTAGAATGGTCACAGGATTGGGACAGTGTTGATAGAGGATGCTAGGAGCAATGCACCTCGTGTGGTGAAGTGCTGTTATTAATTAGGAACGCAGCCACATCGAGTGTGTCGACACCATTCCACTTCCAGTAGTCTTGGTATGCCTGTTGCTGCATTGTACAAAGCACTTTTAACAAGATAATAATAAGTTGTCTCTTCCTCTATGAATAGATGATGAATGCAGCTAGCCGCTAACTTTGTGTAATGTCTTGTCTGTATAGATGTGTATCTGTTGTCTTTAAGACCTTTTCACCTTCACACATAAATCTATACAGTAATGTAAGGGCCTCCCGTGTCTTGGTTGATCCGTGATAAGACAGGCGAAAAGTTATACTAATGGAGGATTATTAATATTATCTCTATTTTCATTCGCTCTCTCTCTTTCTCTCCTTTATCTATGTACAGTTTTTATTATAATATTTCATTACATGAAATCAGCCAAATAGGATCTTTGGTGGAGTCCTTTGTCTTGGTAATCAGTGGCTGGCTTGCTGTAAGAGATCTTTACATTTATTATTACTGTTAAACACTGTATTCAGTCAGGAGAATCAATCGTGTGGACAATTTGTTCCTTTTACGAAAGATTGCGAATTCCAGATGTGTACGAAGCCTTTTTGGACGATTTAACACAGACTCAGTGATTGCAGGCTCTCTTTGACACAGCTGAAACTTCCCCACTAATTACAGGGCCAACGTGATCATCAAATGGTTCAGAAAAAAACTCATTCGTTCATTCACTCCGGAACAAAAATTCACAAACCTTATTTATGAAGGAAATTGTGTATTAAATCCATCTCCATTACATGTCCAGATCTCCAGTGATTCCACATCTTAATTATTTTCCGTTTACACTCTCTTTCTATTCAAACAAACCGCTAGTGGCACAAAAGTTAATTCGCTCGATTTAGCGAGAAGAAAATCAGAATATGTATCTCTCAGAAATACGTCAATCCCTCAATCCCTACTCCAGAAGCTGTCCTAGTTACCACTCTAACAACCACGGAGAACGCATATATGCCTCTCTGTTATTTCAAAGAATAAACGCGCTAGAAAATACTTTGGCGTCGTCTAGCTGTCGCCGCATATGTTACGAGAAAATCAGATCAGATACTTTTCCAAAGTGAATGAATGTGGATGGTTTGATTGACAGTGATTAATTGGTGGTGGTAGAGGGTATTTTCTGTGGGGACATTACACACTGTCTGAGAATTTTCTTTTATCTCAGCTATCATTGCAAATCTTTTTCCTTTCACTGGGGTTTTCAACTATGGAAAAAAAAAAGTCTGCAGGGATCAGGACTGGAGAGTACACAGGATGAGGCAGCACAGTGATTTTGTTTCTTGTGCTACAGTTGCGCACCAACAGGGATGAATGTAAGGTGCATTATTGTGATGCAAGAACTATGAATTGTCTCACCACATTTCAGGTCGTTTCCTCCTCACATTTTCTTGCAGGCACTGCAACACATCCTGATCGTATCATTGATTAACAGTTTGTCCCAGCAGCATGAATTCATGATGAACTAATCCTTCAAAGTCAAAGAAAACTGTTAGCATGGCTTTGACATTTGATCTGACCTGACAAGCTTTTTTTGTCTTGGAGAACTTTTCCTAACCAATTGTCAAGATTGAATCTTGGTCTTATCATCATAACTATAGACCCATGTCTCATCAGCAGTTAAAATTCTCTTAAGGAACATCTCGTTCTCACCTTTAAACTATACAGCCAAAGATTCTATTTCATTTATTTTACAATTATTCCTGGTACTAACAACAAATGACATGGCATTGTAGACGTAAAATATGACTGACTCATGTCCCAGTTCACTTGAAATGTGTAATGAGCAATCACCATTATAACTCTCTAGATCTGCAATGGCTTTCACTGGGTCACCAGAAAACCTCACAATTGCAGCAGTGATCCAATAATTAGCATGATAAGCTGTATCAGTCTTCGTAACTGTTAAGTTCAGAGCAAACCCACAAAACATGGATGGGCCCTGCTGAACCATTTGCACTCTGTCTTCACTACTCATAACAACTTCTGTATCATCAATGGCCTTACACACTGTCAGCCGAGAAAGCCTCAATCTTCTCCCATAACGTGGCACCTCCGTTCGCCAGCTAATGCTGTTGCACGTGCAGCTGCACAACGACCAACGCTGTCTTTCCAGATTCATTACTTGCATAGCCCAGCGTCAGCCTTCAGCTTCTAGATAATCAGTCTTTGATTGGTATGCACAATTTCATTGATGTTCCTGACACGAGCATCATTGATAGACATTGAAGGGTGCCTTGAACGAAAGTCATCGTTAACTTCTGTCTGGCTATTTTTAAAAAACCATGTGAACCATTTGTAGTGCTGAGTATGGCTTAAGCACTAATCACCAAAGGCTTCCTGCATTATTTGGTATGTGTCTGAAAAGGTTTTCTTGAGTTTCATGCAAAATTTAATGCACATGTATTGCTCCTCTCTGACGTCTCAAAATTTGCAAACTGTGTGACACAATGTTCTACTCAATACAGCACTGGACAATAACTAACAGACATACAACAATGAAGCTTTTGGCAATTACACATTAAATACAGTTATGTGCAAGGATGCAAGCTGCATTCCACTCCAGTACACCACTGGGATGAAATTGCGAATTTTCTGAACTTTTTTTTAACAGACCTTCTAAATATGTTAGTAACTAGTAAATGGATAGTAGTTCTATCTGCAAAGAACTGTGACAATGGATGTTTTCTGGGTCATTCAATAACCAGACATTAATTATAATTTCAATGGTCTATGTTATTCAGATATTGATATTGCTACAACAACAACAACAACAACAACAACTACAACTACTACTACTACTACTACTACTACTATTATTCACATTTACTTGATTGTTTTTCTTGCTATTTTGCAGTTTACAGGCTTTTGTTCTGTGGTTGCTGCTTCTCCATCATTCACAACATGTTTATCCTGTTTTGACTAACTTATCTCTTATCTCATATTTTGTAGGTTTTCAACATTAGTTTGTTGCTCGTATTTGATTGTTCATTTCCTTTGCCCAAGATCCTGAGTGACATTTTCCTCAAATTCTCTTTTGTCACTCCTGAAGTGAACAAATCAATTTTATCCTTGGTGATGTACCTTCAGTCATTAACAAAATTTTTATTTAAAGATCAATGCATTTAGAACCCTCACAGCTGATCTCCAGCTACTTAAAATGTTAGTTTGTTGCTGTTTGTATGTAGCAATTCTCACTGCTCCTACAAATGAATACTAGCATGTATTTATTTAACATGACCAGTGGGAGCTGAAATGTAGAAACAATAACAAAGTAACATACTAAGTAACTGAAGATGAGTCTTCAGGGCTCAATATGCACTGTGTCTTACAAGAAACGTCGTCTTCTGAAAACTAGTGTTACACCACATTATATTTGAGCCTACATCTGGCTATAGCTCAATTAAGTTAAAGAAAAATTTGGTAGGAGCACCGCCCATTGAAGGCACGTATTTGAGTTTGAGACCCAGTCTGATGTGAAACTTTAATTTGTCTGGAAGTTTCAAGATCTTAGTCAACTGATATATTGTGAAACATCATTCAAATAAAATAATGGTAACCATTAGTACCCTACGACCCCTCTCCATCCTACAACATATATTTAAGGCCATATTATGAATTCATGAAAATCGTCTTTGAGGATGTTATTCGAAAATAATATCTACACAAGAAAACATTAGTAAATTTACAATAATGTAAACTGCAAATGTTTTTAAAGGAACAGATCCAATTTTAGTAATTCACATATTATACTTATCTGTTAAGTGTACATCATTTCATTGCACATTACGGAAAATAAAGTATGGCTGAGGATTTAGTTAGGCAACAAAGACTATGCTTCTGGTTACATTTAAGAAAGGTAAGTAATATTGCCAGGACAAATGAACTAAAATGTATAATCTTAAGCTGTTATTACGCTCCATGGCGGAGAGAGAACATAAGGAAATAAATAACTTTTTAGCAATGGAGCATACACAATAAGAGCAAATTTTCAATCATTAATTAACATCCTAATTCTCTGTGCAATACTAGAAACATAGGTGTGGAAAGTATAAAACTGTTATTTTACGTGGAATGAATTTCTTCTAATGCTGCATATTTGATTCATTCATGTTTAGTCAACAAAATTATCAACAAACAATAAATATTGCTTCTGGATTACTTGTTCTAGCAAATTTGAATGCGCTGCAATAGCTGAAAAGAATAATTACAGCCTGTAGTGTTTCGAGAATTTCTGTATAAATTCTAGAACCACTCAGCCTTCTACTGTCTCCAACACACGATATTGTAGATGTGAGTTTGGTTTGGTTGAATCCTACCTACTGCGCATCACATGTTTGTGTGTGCAGGTTTGAAATTCAGTTGCGAGAAGAATGTGGACACAGCGGTCGAATGGCAACAACAGGTACTTGTCGGGCGATCCATGGAAGTTTTAGTGAAAGTGTATGGAAGAACCATGGAGCTTCTATGTTATTCTGTGCTCATTGTGTCGGTGACCACTGTTATAATAACGAGAACAGTTGAGAAGGTATCCTTGAGAAAAACTCTCGTCTTAGTCTTGTTGAAGGGAAGACGTGCTTTGATCTATGTTGAAAATGGACATGGTCTTTAAGCCAACTTTCTCGTATATCTAAATTAGTTTGTTTCTGATGTTTGGAGACACAAGAGACTTACTAAACAGTATGTATTAATGTGAAGAGTGGGATTTGTAACATGTCTGAAGTTTAAATGTACATCGATAATTGAAGCAAATGAAAATTGGTATGTCTACTTATTTTTATAAGTAGAAAGAGTCTTAAGAAATTCCTGTACATAGCAGCTTACTTCAAAGAAGAAGAAAGAGAGAGTGATTGCAGCAGTGGGCTAACTAGCAAAGAAGGTCGCCCGAGCATCTCAAGTAAGTCATCTCGTAAAAGAAGTGGAAGTTTGTGTATCTACTTCACACTTAAATTGTCCAAAGCGTTAGGAATCCCACCCCCTTCTGATTCTTACCTGCCATTTCCCTTAAAAAATTAACCAAGAATTTGATTAGTCTGTGTCTAAACAATTACTGATTTTTGAATTAAAATCCGTATAAAACACCAGATATCTGCAAGCAGTCCAAAATGATCTTTTTGTCATCATCCACCTGTCATCTACTGGTCATCTACCAGTACTTATGAATCATTTGGCCTGTAATACTTGGATTAATGTCTACCTGAGGGATGTTTTAGTGCTGGAGTGACAGATTCCAAAATATAAGTGAAACACATATTGTGAATTTATTACAACAGTTGAACCTTTAATAATAATAATAAAGTCTACTTCTCATGGCTAAGTGCAACCAATAAACAGCCACCTCACTTTAGACTTCCACTGTGGCTGTCTTAGTGCATCTAGCGATAAAAACAAGTATATATATTAAAGGCTTAATGGAAATTATAATACAGTCACAGTGACATTTTCACTTATTCGCCAATTTCTGAGCATCCTGCTAGGACACTGCAATAATGTAACTTAATGGATACAAAACCAGATGTTTTAGACCGAAAGTACCTGTAGGTTAGGGATTAAATCTTTAAATATATTATATAATATTAACAAAATTACTTGTGATTTCTTTTCCTAGTTAACCATGTTCTTTTCTCAATGATTTTAATCTCTCTTCCTCCCCCTCTCAATTGGTGATTAATCCCAATCTGACCTTACAATCAACAGTATTAAAAAAGACTTTTGAGAGAGATATATCATTTGCTTCTAAATTACAAGGGGGATACAAGGACAGGCTAGTACTTAGGGGAAAAAAGCTATACACAGCCTTCAGAGTTGTTAGTTCCCAAAGCTGATTACAGTTTTTCTTCTACTTTTAAGTGCATCTGCTCACAGTACTTGGAGTTTTGTCTCCTGAAGGTAAGTACATGTCAGCCTCTCTGACTTCTTGTAAGTGTAACTTTTTCTTAGATGAATTTTCCTTCTGATATATTACTTGTTGCTCTCTATTAATACATATAGTTAATTTGTAAATTTTCCAAATTGCTTCTTCATGTATAATAATACTACTAATGTTCAAAAGGAGACTGTCAAGTTGGGATTTCAATTTATACCTAAGCACACAGTACCTTTTAAATCGAAATAAGTGCCTTAAAAGCTAACCTCACTAAAATTACCTGTCATGGTCAATTTCCTTCATAACCCTAACCACATTCTCAGTTCCATGGATGGACGGATCTGCTAGCGCCAGAATCTCAACATTATTCATAATCCATGCAAATAATCTGGTACGTGGTGGCCCAGCTCGTGCCATCTGCTTTGAGCGTTGTACGTATATCTCGGCATTCCTCTTGTTTAGACTGGCATACAACTCTTCTATTTTACCAGCTGGCAACAGTAACAGGCTTTTGTACAGTTCTTCCACTTTTGCATCAAGCATCTTTTGGCGCCTGAGACTTTCTTTGTACTCATCTTCTAATAATTCATAATTATCTCTAAGCCGTACTTCAAATGGATCATCACCCATCTCAAATGTGAATTCATTTACCTGTAAGATTTAAGGTGTGAGTATTAGGTACCAGTATGTGAAAATCCCCAGAAATAAAGGAATCAAAAGTAGTTCACAATACAGATTCTATAATTACCAGCAGATATAAATTCATGTGCACTAGTTTTTACACTTATAACAACAAATATATCTGAAAATGTACACTGAAATATTCTGACTGTGCTTCTCTATAATGTGCCGAGAGATGCTTGATTACCTTCTAATGACAAAGTCACTGAGTGATACGCGCACACACACACACACACACACACACACACACACACACACACAGGGTTAATATCATACCAATAACGAGGTTATTATAAACGGGGCACAAATTACATTTGGACAAAGATATGAGAGGGAGCTGGCAATGTCTGTCTCAAAGGAATCATCCAATCACTCACTTTAAGCAGTTTAGGTCACCATAAAATCCTAAATCAAAATGAACGGAAAGATATTAAAATTCTGCTCTTCTTGGATCAGACTCAAGAGTCATAATGATGGCACCATTTTCTTGTTGAGAAAAATAGAGTTAATGAGGGTAAAAAGTTATATGTGTACTGTACTAACTGAGGCTTTATTTCTTACAGTACAGTACAGTACAAACCAGGATAGGTACTCTCAGGATGCAGGTATCAGATTATTTACAAATGTTGCTAATGAGATATTATTTCAATTTGTTTTTGACTTTATTTCGACTGTCAGTTTCATATCTTCAATTCGTTAAAGATTTTTGAAGCAGGGAAGTTATACCACCACTTGAAACTTAATGGGAATATATCACAAAATTTTAACTCTGTATCTGTACAAAACTATTTTTGCATCAAGGCACTCTTTAAATACTCAGAAATTAATTTAGTTAAGAATTAATTAGCACCTTGTTGTTGTTGTTGTGGTCTTCAGCCCTGAGACCGGTTTGATGCAGCTCTCCATGCTACTCTATCCTGTGCAAGTTTCTTCATCTACCAGTACCTACTGCAGCCTACATCCTTCTGAATCTGCTTAGTGTATTCATCTCTTGGTCTCCCTCTACGATTTTTACCCTTCACACTGCCCTCCAGTACTAAATTGGTGATCCCTTGATGCCTCAGAACATGTCCTACCAACCGATCCCTTCTTCTAGTCAAGTTGTGCCACAAACTCCTCTTCTCCCCAATTCTATTCAATACCTCCTCATTAGTTATGTGATCCACCCATTTAATCTTTAGCATTCTTCTGTAGCACCACCTTTTGAAAGCTTCTATTCTCTTTTTGTCTAAACTATTTATCGTCCATGTTTCACTTCCATACATGGCTACACTCCATACAAATACTTTCAGAAACGGCTTCCTGACACTTAAATCAATACTCGATGTTAAATTTTTCGTCTTCAGAAACGCTTTCCTTGCCATTGCCAGTCTACATTTTATTTCCTAGCACCTTCTTAAATAGTACTAACAAGTTATTGTTTTAGTCATCAATCTTGAGAATGGTACGATGCAGCTCTCCATGGCAGTTTACCTTTGTGCAAGTCTTTTCATATAGCTTAACTGCTGTCCCCTACATAGGATGTATCCCATCAGCCTAACCCTTCTTTTATACTTTTAATCAAAGTAACTTTGTCATTGGCTTTTCAGCATGTAGAGTGGCACAGATCAGCCACAAGCAAACGAAGTTGTTCCTCTAGCACAAATTACTCACTATGTTGCCTGTTTGATAGGTACCAGTAGAGCCCTGTCAAATGTGATGGCTATTCCCCACCACTGTCAATCAAAAAGTCCTTTTAATTGAGGTTTAGTCAAATTATGGCATAAAGCTCTTTCATTCACTACTTAACTCAGTAAATCTTTATTAATTACTTCATCTACCCTTCCAATCTTGAGCATACTTCTATAGAACTTTAATTCAAAAGTTTCTACTCTCTTCTTGTCTGTACTGTTGATTTGATTTGTCCGTCTGCACTGCTTATAACCCACATATCACTTTCATATAAGGCTACTCTTGAAGCGATTACTTTCAGAAAATAATTTCTAACACTTACTTTCATATTTGATAATGATATATTTCTCTTTTTTAGGAACACTTTCATACCTACTAAATTTCATAAGCTCCCTACTTCAGCAACCGTCAGTTACTTGGCAACCTGAATCAAATTTCCTCAGCATCATCTGATTTAATTTGATGGAGATAGTCAATTCAGTTTTACTTTGGTTCATGTTCATATTATAATCTCTTCCCAAGACACTGTCAATTCCATATAACTGATCTTCCACGTCCGTTGCTGTTTTTGGCAGAACTACAATGCCATTAGCAAATTATAAAGTTTTTATTTCTTCTCCCTGAACTTACAAAATTTATCCTCGATTTCCTTTACTGCTTGCTCACTATACAGATTGAATACGATGAGGGGTACATTACAGCTTCTCAATTAACAAGTAACAAATAGTAACATGAAACTGTTATGAAAATTTTCTTTCGAGAATGAATTACCAAAATTACTAGTGGCTTAGGTCATACATTAGCAACAGCACTGCAAATGCACATGTATAACAGACATGCTTCATTATGATGGCAATAGACATGCTTCATTGTGATGGAACAGAGTAAAGCCCCCTTTTTGCTGAGCAATACCATGGTTATAAATTAAATTTCTGTCTTGTTATGTTGATATATGTTTCATAATAACATAACTCAAGAGTCAACTGCATCTATGAAATACTTTCTTTTATAAACATTAGCAACAGCACTGCAAATGCACATGTATAACAGACATGCTTCATTATGATGGCAATAGACATGCTTCATTGTGATGGAACAGAGTAAAGCCCCCTTTTTGCTGAGCAATACCATGGTTATAAATTAAATTTCTGTCTTGTTATGTTGATATATGTTTCATAATAACATAACTCAAGAGTCAACTGCATCTATGAAATACTTTCTTTTATAAACATTTTTAAACCAATCACACTGAATGTATATTTTGCTGAATACAATAAATTGTAATACTGTGGCAACAGAAAATTCCATTTTTTCTATGATTTAGCATATATGCAGAAATTCATCTAATGTTGGTGGAGATTTATGAAGCTGCTGCTTCATTTTTAACTATTATGAAGTCTTGCAGATGATCCACATGAAGAGCATCCCAAATTCACAAACAATGATGTAACCAGACCATTGGTAATGACAGATGTATGAAGTACGTCAGGACAAAGGTTAGCCAGAACACAGGCTATAGGGCATTTCATATGAGCAATTAAGCAAGAGATAGCTTTGTGGAAAGTGAGTACTGCATTTATTGAATGACAGCCAACAGTAGACTAAAAGAAAATGGTAAAAAACAATCTATGAGGAGCAATCAAATCAAAACAGAACACCCACCACAAGAGGACCATGGAAAGTATCATTCTAAATTAATCTTCACAGACATTTATTCCACCTGAAGATGAGACCATCAATTCCAGTTTTGTAGAATGTGGTCAGCTGCTGATGGATCCACAACCACATCCACTCTTGGAGTTCCTTGTCTGATTGAGACTGACATTCATGCATGTTTTTCTCCAGTTTGCCAAAGATGTAAAAATCACTTGGCGAAAATCCGGGCTATACAGAGGTTCTTGCAGTGTTTCTCAACCAAATCGCTGAAGCATAGCCTTTTTCCAATAGGCAGTAGGGGTGGGGGAGGTGGGGGAGGGGGGTGGGGGAGGGGGTATATTTACATCTGCCAGCATTCCAACAGCCCCAGGGTAAATGGCAAAGCCAACTGTGGAAACATCCCACACCTGCCCAGCCAATGACATCCAAAGCTGTTCAAAGTTCTGGTAGTGCCATTATGACTTTCTTCTTCAACTTCATGAGCCCTTTGCTTGCAGAGTTCCTGGAGTGTGGAACCAAAATCAATGTGCAGCACTACAAAGACACTTTGATAAACTGCGATGCGCCATAAACTCAAAACGCCCAGGAATGCAGTTGAACAGAATCATTCAATTGCACAATGATGTCCTCTCCCCATTGCCAATCAGACAAAGGCAGTGATTTGGCTGGGACACACAGTGACATCCTGTGTACAGCCGTGATCTTTCACCATGTCATTTTCACATCTTTGGCGATCTGAAGAAATACATGAATAGATGTTTCAGTCAGGGGGGAAGTGCGAGAGTGGGTGTGTTTTGGATCTAACAGCCACCGAAGCATTCTACGTAACAGGAACTGATCCAGGAACAGTCATCTCATCTTGCAGGGATAAAGGTCTTAATGCATATGACGAATGCTTTTGAATGGAGCCATTCCATGGTCCCATCATGACAGGTGTTCAGTTTCCATCTAACAGCCCCTTAAAATCTAATGAACTTGTTACTGAGGCTGAGAGAAGAAACAAAGATGCCAGCAATTAAAACAATGGGGGGAGAGGGGACGGAGTACAGCATCTAAAAGTGATGTAGATTTCATCTGCCAGAGATATTTTGATTAGTCTATTTTGGAATGTAAAAGGGGTTTTCGTTACTTATGTCACAAAAGAAATGCAGCAACAAGCAAATTCTGCAAAGGTTTTCTAGTTTGTCAGGACATTGTACCTGCCAACTATGGGTGCTCTGATAATACAAACCTGAGGGATCTAAAATATGAGCTGTACTCTCATACACCCTACTCATCGGAATTGTTCCTGCCTGGCATTCAGTTTTTCTCACATCTGAAGAAATTTGTGGTAAGAAACATTTAGAGTTCAATAAAGAACCACAGACCTTGTTGAGGTGAAGTGGCTTGTGTTCCTCAATGATACAGATAGCTGTACTGCAGGTGCGACCACAATGAAGGGATATCTGTGGAGAGGCAGGACAAATGGCCTTTTTTAGTAATTGCAGGGGAAACTGTCTGAATGATTAACTGATCTGGCCTTTTAACATCGGCGAACATGGCCCTAATATGCTGGTGCTGTGAATGGCTGAAACCAAGGTGTAACTATAGTCATTAATTTCCCCCGAGGGCATGTGGCTCTACTGTGGGGTTAAATGTTGGTAGCATCATCTTTGTTAAAAAAATTCTGGAGGTAAAACAGTTCCCCACTCGGTTCTTTAGGTGGGAACTAATGAAGAGTATGTCATCATTGTGTCAATCCATACCAAGTAGTCCAAGAAAAAAATAATTGGTTGCTTAACCATCACAGAAAAAATTTATATTTTCTCGGTGAATTCACCAAAGTTTAGTAGTTACAAAAATATTTTTTAAAAATTTATCATTTATTATTTTGAAATGGTGGCCATATTTGTTCCAGGCCGCATGAACTTTTTCATATTTGCAAGCATCTACATTTTTTACAATTATTCAGTAGTGGATTGTCCTAAGCCTTTCAGATAAAATGCATTTAGTTCAGGACACATTGGGCTACAAATTAACATCATTATCACTTAGCTGAACGTATTCTTTAATGTATTTTTAATAGTTCAAAGTTATCAGCCACAAATTAAAAAAAAAAACTCAATATTTGAACAGTAGTTTTCCAAAGAAAGATTAATTTATCAGCTTTAATATTTTTTCTGCTATTACACTGTATAGTATAGTTACTTTTTGCAGAGAATCAATGTTGAGCAGCTGACACTTAAAAATGCACTATTTTTAAAAACTGATCTTTTTAATTTTTCCATTTTGTGGCCTGCAATATCTTTGTTTGAGGACCAGATAAAAACATGAAAATTTCACTGTTAATAAACCTTTATGATATCAAACTTCAGTATAAGTTTCAACTTTGAGATTCAATTGGAAGTTATAGAAAAAAAATTACAAACACGAGTCAAAAATATGTTTTTTAACATCTGCGATATCTAGGCTTATGGAATAAAATATATCAATTACAGTATATAATTTAATCATATCTATGATTACTTACTTTTTTATTGAAAACAAGCCTAGTAATTAAATTATATTGTTCTCTTGTTATTTGTTTTTAGTACATCGCTCATTGAACATTTGAGAAATTTGTTCACTCAGTTTGGGTGTTAGATTAGAAGTTTGCCCAGTCACATTTGTAAATTCCATGGGAGACAGCTTCCTTTGTACATTTTTAAGTGGCATCCAAACTTGATCCATCTCAATTTTTTAAAAGATGTCCTTGGTCCTGGAGGGTGATACAATACAACATGTACATCTTGGTTCTGACAGTCAATATTATCAACTTCGCCAATCCACCACTGTTCATTGTAAACAGAAGCCACTGTGTCTTTATTTTGAAGAACCAGTTGTACAAGTTTTCCACACTGATAAAGTTCACTATCAGGCGAAGTTGACGTGATCATACACTTTAGTAAGTTGTGTGAAAGGGGTAAAAAACAATGAAAAGATCAAGTGCCTTCAATCTTCTGTCAAGTGCTGTATCTTTCCTTCAAGACACTGTCATAGACTTCTTGTATTTCCTCACATTGTACAAAAACATAGGTAATTACATTGATATGCTTTTTACAGAATTCAAACATTTCTTGAGGAGTTATGATATGATTGTCATCGGTCCACTGCAGACTTGCTTTTGTGATAGCTCGCTACTCCTGACACCATCACAAGCATTCTTCCCCTGGCATGAAGTGAAAAAGTGCCATTCTACAATAAACCGAAAATCTTCTTTATGAAACGAGATGTTAATAATTTTTTCTTGTTTTTATATTGACTTGCTGCTCCATCCAAAAAGTAAATCAGTTTTTTTATGGAAGGGTGGTGCTGTTTAATGTAGTTTGTTAATTTTAATTGAAAAATGTGCACTTTTGTAGTGTTGTGTTCAAGGTAGTCACTTATTACACACAAGGTGTGGCTCCTTAGTTTATCTTTATAATAGAATACAAATGGATGAACTGTGGCCTGTTTGTTTACCCAGTGGTGCCCTAGTACTTCATCTTGAACAACAAAGGAATAACTTTCCGAAAAGTCATCAAGAACTAAGCATTGATCAGCTGAAAAAGTTTGCTTTTTGTTTTTCAAAAATTTACTTTGAGCTTTTACAATAAAATGATGCATTTTCAGATTTTCACGGTTAGCCACCAACACTTAGAAAACTCTTCTCGTGATTTTATGACTGTCACCATTTCAGTTCTGTCTCGTGTCACTCATTGTTTGTATTTTATATTGTCAGGCAGCAAATCGTCTTCTTTGGATTCTTCAAACATGTCAAGTAAGGGTTTGTTTGCCTGGACAATCTTCACATTTTCCCTTGATCATACAATTGTAACTGTCAATACTGCATACCGTAACTTCCAAAAGGTCTTTATAGTCAAATCTAAAATTGGCCCCACCTATCATCAACTTTACATTCTGATGACACACACACACACACACACACACACACACACACACACACACACACAAGCATTTGGGTGCCATATGCCCCTGCAACAATACACCATCTTGGTCTCAACTCTCAAAACTTTGATCTTCCAATTTTAATGTCAGGATTTTCTTTTTTAAATTCAGTGAATAGTTCATTTAAATTACACAATATTAACCTTTTTTGTTTTTGACTGTTGGAACCATTTTCTTTCACAGAAACAAAGTCTTTTTTGGCAGACATCAAACGGATGCTATTGTCATAATACTTATATAACTTTTATAACTTTATTGATGGTGTTCTCATCTACCAAATTAGATGTACTTTTCTTTTGTAATGCTGGTAAAATTCCCTGTTCTTTTACTAATTGCCTTGTTAACTTAACAAGACATTCTGACACATTAAACTCATCACTAACTTTTGCTCGACTCCAAGAACTTGGCAGTAAACCGATAATCCTAATTTCATCCTCTTTGTTTGAAGTACTGCATTTAGTTTTTAGTTTTTCTATCAAATCATCATATTCAGTTGGTGAAGTTTCAGAACTTCCATCTGTTTTAGTGCAAATTGTATTTTGAAATGAAACTTACAAATTCTTTTTGACTGTAGCTGCCACTTTCTCAATTTTTGTATTCACGGCACTTGCTCTTTTTTCTTGACTTAGTTTTCTAATTTTACTAGCAAGCGATATACCTGGGATTTCACAATTTGTATCTAATTTTTTAATGGTTGCTGTAAGTCACAAAATTCTGTATCTGACACTTCACTATCCTCTCTACTGTGAATTACAAATATCTTAGAATAACATGTTGGACACAATGATTTTCCTGGTACGAGACTGACAAAAGGGCTTTTATTTTTAGAATAATGATCAAATGTTATTTCTCACAGCCTTTTTGTTATTGGTTTCTTATGTTTCTCAAAAGGGTCCATGCAAGACTGACCAAAAAGGTGATGAAATTTTTTTAAGTAGTTCATTTCATGGTACTTACATGTGGATTTGACCTCTGGGCTGACTCTTAAGTAAAACAACACTTTTTCTTCTTCACTGTAATCTTCGATTAAAGTAATGTCTTTAGGATACACTCCATACACGCTTTTATGACATGCTTCATTAATAATAACACCAACAGAACAATGAGACACCATTTTTCAGCTGCACAATTCAAGAAATTCTAGCTAAATAAGTGTGAGTAGACAATTGTTGGTGTAAGGGGGAAGACAACAATCAGACTTGTATAGGCTTGCAGATGCAATTGTTAGCCTGCTGAAACAATTAACACAGCATTGTTTCGACAAATAATCATTAGCTAGTGTAATGTGGTGTGTTACATTATGCAATGGGTATACTTTATTTGATTAGCCTACCAGATATCACAGATGTTAAAAAATGTATTTTTGACTTGTGTTTGTAACCTTTTTTTCCATAACTTCCCATTGAATCTCAAAGTTGAAATTCATAATAAAATTTGATATCATAAAGGTCTATTAACTGTAAAATTTTCAGATTTTTATCTGGTCCCCTAAGAAAGACATTGCAGGCCACAAAATGGAAAAATTTAAAAATCCATTATTTAAAATAGTGTATTTTTTAAGTGTAAGCTGCTCAACATTGATTCTCTACAAAAAAGTAACTATACTATACAGTGTAATAGCAGAAAAAACATTAAAGCCGAGAAATTAATCTTTCTTTGGAAAACTACTGTTCAAATATTGAGTTTTTTTAATTTGTGGCTGATAACTTTGAACTATTAAAAATCCGGTGAAATTTTTTTAAGTGCTTTATCTGAAACGTACCTTGAGCAGTTAAACAGAGAACCGACTCACGGCGATAACACATTAGACCTTCTGGTGACAAACAGACCTGAACTATTTGAAACAGTTAACGCAGAACAGGGAATCAGCGATCATAAAGCGGTTACTGCATCGATGATTTCAGCCGTAAATAGAAATATTAAAAAAGGTAGGAAGATTTTTCTGTTTAGCAAAAGTAACAAAAAGCAGATTTCAGAGTACCTGATGGCTCAACACAAAAGTTTTGTCTCAAGTGCAGATAGTGTTGAGGATCAGTGGACAAAGTTCAAAACCATCGTACAATATGTGTTAGATGAGTATGTGCCAAGCAATATCGTAAGAGACAGAAAAGAGCCACCATGGTACAACAACCGAGTTAGAAAACTGCTGCAGAAGCAAAGGGAACTTCACAGCAAACATAAACATAGCCAAAGCCTCGCAGACAAACAAAAATTATGCGAAGCAAAATGTAGTGTGAGGAGGGCTATGCGAGAGGCGTTCAATGAATTCGAAAGTAAAGTTGTATGTACTGACTTCGCAGAAAATCCTAAGAAATTTTGGTCTTATGTCAAAGCGGTAGGTGGATCGAAACAAAATGTGCAGACACTCTGTGACCAAAATGGTACTGAAACAGAGGATGACAGACTAAAGGCCGAAATACTAAATGTCTTTTCCAAAGCTGTTTCACAGAGGAAGACTGCACTGTAGTTCCTTCTCTAGATTGTCGCACAGATGACAAAATGGTAGATATCGAAATAGACGACAGAGGGATAGAGAAACAATTAAAATCGCTCAAAAGAGGAAAGGCCGCTGGACCTGATGGGATACCAGTTCAATTTTACACAGAGTACGCGAAGGAACTTGCCCCCCTTCTTGCAGCAGTGTACTGTAGGTCTCTAGAAGAGCGTAGCGTTCCAAAGGATTGGAAAAGGGCATAGGTCATCCCCGTTTTCAAGAAGGGACGTCGAACAGATGTGCAGAACTGTAGACCTATATCTCTAACGTCGATCAGTTGTAGAATTTTGGAACACGTATTATGTTCGAGTATAATGACTTGCCTGGAGATTAGAAATCTACTCTGTAGGAATCAGCATGGGTTTCGAAAAAGATGGTCGTGTGAAACCCAGCTCGCACTATTCATCCACGAGACTCAGAGACCCATAGACACGGGTTCCCAGGTAGATGCCATGTTTCTTGACTTCCGCAAGGTGTTCGATACAATTCCCCACAGTTGTTTAATGAACAAAGTAAGAGCATATAGAATATCAGACTAATTGTGTGATTGGATTGAAGAGTTCCTAGATAACAGAACGCAGCATGTCATTCTCAATGGAGAGAAGTCGTTCAAAGTAAGAGTGATTTCAGGTGTGCCACAGGGGAGTGTTGTAGGACCGTTGCTATTCACAATATACATAAATGACCTTGTGGATGACATTGTAAGTTCACTGAGGCTTTTTGCGGATGATGCTGTGGTCTATCGAGAGGTTGTAACAATGGAAAATTGTACTGAAATGCAGGAGGATCTGCAGCGAATTGACGCATGGTGCAGGGAACGGCAATTGAATCTCAATGTAGACAAGTGTAATGAGCTGTGAATACATAGAAAGAAAGATCCCTTATCATTTAGCTACAATATAGCAGGTCAGCAACTGGAAGCAGTTAATTCCATTAAGTATCTGGGAGTACGCATTAGGAGTGATTTAAAATGGAATGATCATATAAAGTTGATCGTCGGTAAAGCAGATGCCAGACTGAGATTCATTGGAAGAATCCTAAGGAAATGCAATCCAAAAACAAAGGAAGTAGGTTACAGTACGCTTGTTTGCCCACTGCTTGAATACTGCTCAGCAGTGTGGGATCCATACCAGATAGGGTTGATAGAAGAGATAGAGAAGATCCAACGGAGAGAAGCGCGCTTCATTACAGGATCATTTAGTAACTGCAAAAGTGTTATGGAGATGACAGATAAACTCCAGTGGAAGACTCTGCATGAGAGACGCTCAGTAGCTCGGTACGGGCTTTTGTTGAAGTTTCGAGAACACACCTTCTCTGCGGAGTCAAGCAGTATATTGCTCCCTCCTACGTATATCTTGCGAAGAGACCATGAGGATAAAATCAGAGAGATTAGATCCCACACAGAGGCATACCGACAATCCTTCTTTCCACGAACAATACGAGACTGGAATAGAAGGGAGAACCAATAGAGGTACTCGAGTACCCTCCGCCACACACCGTCAGGTGGCTTGCAGAGTATGGATGTAGATGTAGATTACAGAATACATTCAGCTAAGTGATAATGATGTTAATTTGTAGCCCATTACAGAATACATTCAGCTAAGTGATAATGATGTTAATTTGTAGCCCAGAGTGTGCTGAACTAAATGCATTTTATCTGAAAGGCTTAGGACAATCCACTACTGAATAATTGTAAAAAATGTAGATGCTTGCAAATACAAAAAAAAATGCATGCGGCCTGGAACACATATGGCCACCATTTCAAAATCATAAACAATAATTTAAAAAAAAATATTTTTGAGACTAATAAACATTGGGGAATTCACCCAGAAAATATGAAATTTTTCTGAGATGGTCAAGCAACCAGTGCTGGACCACTTAGTATGGATTGACCCCATTAGGAAAAACAAAGCTTGTTTCCTACAAGTCAGAGCATGGAATCTTAGATCTCTTAATCGAGTAGATAGGCCAAAGAATTTAAAAAGGGAAAGGGATGAACTAGATATAGTGATCATTATTGAAGTGCAGTGGCAAGAAGAATAGATTTCTCGTCAGATGAGTACATGTTTATAAGTACAGAATCAAGTAGGGGTAATGCAGGAGTAGGTCTAATAAAGAATAAGGAAATAAGAACCCATGTGAGCTTCTATGAACAGCTTAGTGAAAGCTTAATTGTAGCTAAGACAGATATAAAATCAACATGCACCGCAGTAGTACAAGTTAAAAAGGCAACTAGCTCTGCAGATGATGAAACAATTTAAAGAATCTTTGTGCTATGTGGGGAAAATAAAAGTGGTCCAGAAAATATTTCCAGGGTATGGGTTATTGACCTTTGTTAATGAACAGGAGAACTGCCTGCAATAGAAAATGCTGGAAACTGAATGTGCAATGCATAAATTGGTTGCTGTCATATATCTGCACATGCACATCTCCCATATGCTCCATCCTAAGTACTTTACTGTGTTGTTACGATTGAATGATTGATGGGAACACTTATGTTCAGTGATCTATTAAATGTGACTCAAAATGATGCTCATGATAAAACTGCTTTGTTCATTGCTGAATATTGTGCAAATCACAAATGATGGAACTGTTTGTGCAAGAGTTTAAGATGAAGTGTTATAGCAAAACCACCAGCAAAGTCTGCAATACAAAACTTAGTTTCAAAATGGTGCAAAATGGGCTCTGTAACAAATAAAAATTGTAACTGTCACCAAGAAGTCAAATGGCAGAAAACATTGTGGAGGGAAGGAGGCCTGGAACAAAGTCAAATGAAATCTCAGCTCATTTGTCTGTGCAAATGGGAATTAAGAGATTGTCAAACATTATCAAAAGTGTCTGCATCTGTTTCCCCACAAATTTACTGTTGTGCAATAGTTTAAGTGTCCAGATTAACCTTCATGTGTTGAGCCTTGCCAGTGGTTTGTAAGAAGTAGGGTCAGGCCTTCTGGATACTGAGTTTTTCATTTCTTCGGACAAGGGCTGGTTCAGCCTGTTGGAGTTTGTGAATGAAATGTTTGCTTTTCCAAAAGTTTCAACACTTTTTTTCTGAAACGGTCATTGCTTATTTTCTCCTTTAAGCTTTCAGCAAATGTTTGTTTCTGTTGAGATGTAGCAGCATTTTAGTAGCATTTTTCAACAGTGAAGAGTGTGCTGCTCTGATTTAAGATGTTTTTTTGATATTATTTTCTTTTCCCATCCAATTTGATAGTTACATCATCTACAGAACATTGATTTTTACCGTAGATGTGCATTCATCGCTGTGTGACCCGTACTTGGCAACACTACACATAGAAATTACAACATAGAACGAAATAACTCTATTCATGGAGGAAGAGTTTTTCTGTGTGTGTGTGTGTGTGTGTGTGTGTGTGTGTGTGTGTGTGTGTGTGTGTGCGCGCGAGCACGTGCGTGCGTGTGTGTGCATGCGCACGCACGCACGCTTGCGTTTGTTTGGATCTGATGGGCCCCCAACGGCGAAGTCATCAGCGCCCTTACACTTACGAAAACAAACAAATGTGGAGATGAACAAAAAGTGTTGTGCACACATGCAATCGAAATGAGCACACAGTCACTCTGTGTCACATGCACTGTCACATGAATTAAAACCAATTAGGAGGGAATAGAGCTAATCAAGAAATTAAAACACAGAGAAAACAAAACACAGAAGAACTAAAAGCAGAGCACAAGGAAATGTGACTTGCTGACCACTTAAAAAAACTAGGGCAAGCCAGCCACCCTTTGACACATTAAGAACATCTCCCTAAAATGTTGGGCAATTCACAAAACTTTTAAACCCTAACCACATTCATTTCATCATTACATAAAACAGATGGCAGATCCACTGGCAAATCCGCCGCAGTCAGCCGGTTGGCAAATAAAATGCAGTCCAATAAAATGTGGTGCACCGTTATCTGCATGCCACAAGCAACACACATTGGAGGGCCCTCTCACTGGAGTAAGAATCCATGTGTCATAGGGCTGTGGCCTACGCAAAGACGAGTAAGAAGGACCTCATCCCACGAGCATGGCTGGAAGGAAGTACTCCATGGCTGAGTTGTGAGCTTGATGACACACAGCTGGTTACTGCTCACTTCCTGCCACTCACGCCCCCCCCCCCCCCCCCTTTCCAGCACATGACTTTGCACCTTTGCACCTCAACAGCGAGGTGACAGCATGCAGGGGGATAGCACACCGAAATACCAGAGGATCCTTGGCTGCTCAATCTGCCCTTTCATTCCCTGCAATCCCAATGTGTCCAGGTGCTCAGCAGAAAGACAACTCCTTCTCCAGTCGTCGTAATTGTAAGAGGGCATCCTGGATATTCTGTGTTACTGTATCTGCTGGATACAAACATTGGAAGAGTAAAGGGTGCTCAGAGAATCTTAGCAGACAAGAAATCTAACACGAGGAGACATTTCATCTGCTCCAGTGCTCGTAAGTGCACATAATTCTGCGTAGAAGATGGTGAATTCTGGAGGCAGTCTGACCTTGAGGACACGATCTAGAAGAATGACAGAGCAACTGACAGAGTCCCCCTACCTAGACCTATCTGTAAAAACAACTACATGGTCGTGCTACTCAGATAAAATATCAGAAAATATTGCATTAAAAAGGAAGCAGGAGTGTTATCTCTCATGCACTGCACCAAAGATAAAATCACTCTGGGTCTCTCCAGTAACAAGGGCAGCAGAAGATTAAAACCCTGGATTTAGGGTCGTACTGGCTCCACACCGAGTGACTGCAGCACATGCTGCACGCAGATCCCAAATGGCATGGTGGATCATGGACGGTTAGAAAAAAAGCGTTCCAGAGGTGGATGAGCAACAGTACGGTGTGCAGGTAAAGTTGGAGCTACAATGAACTTGCACACCTGACACACTATGAAGAGCTGGCGCAGGATGGTAAGTAGCGGTTCCCCCACCCCTGCATAGATGCTAGCTATGGGACTCGTCAGCCAAATGCCCTCTTGATGCACAGTGTCAATGATTTGCAAGTAAGAGGGCTTCACTGACCCACAAACCATGCAACCCTAGTCCAGTCATGAACACACAAAAGCCGATAAAACTGTAGGAGATGGGCTCTGTCTGCTCCCAAAGGCCTGTGGCTAAGGCATTTGATGATGTTCAGTGCCTTCAAGGTACTGGCTTTCAGGTCTTGCAGGTGTGGTAACCACGACAGTCAGGAGTAAAAAATGAGGCCCAGAAACAGCACTGTGTCTGTAAAATGTAGGATGGTGTCCCCCACACTGTACAAGACTCCTTACTGTAGATGTGATATGTTGATGGCTATGGCAAAGAGGGTTACACTGCTCTGAGGAACACCATTCTACTGCTCAAATAGATCAGACAGCGTGTCACCAACTTGGGTCCTAAAAAACCACTGAGACAGGAAAGACTGTATGAACATGGGGAGGTGGCCAAGAAAGCCTCATTGATGCAGTTGCCTGAGAATACAGTGTCTCCAAGCAGTATTGTATGCCTTACTTATATCGAAGAATATGCCGATACAGTACAGAGGAAAGCCTACGGAATAGTCACCTCTAAGAGGGTCAGATTGTCGACAGTGGACCAAAATCTTCAGAATCCACATTGAGAGTGGCTAAGGAGTTGCCTGGTCTCTAACAACCAGACCAGACAATGATTAACTATTCACTCCAGGGTCTTTCCTACACAGCTTGTTAAGACAGTACTCCAATAACTACTGGGACATGTGCAGTCCTTTACTGGTTTAAGGAGAGGGATCAGAGTTGCCGCTCTCCACAAGTTGGGGAAGTTGCCTGCCTGCCATATTAGATTAAAACATTCAAGGAGGATTTCCATTTGATTCCACTGGAAAATGTTGAAGCATGCAGTATTGGATTTGGTCATAGGCCTCAGAACTATTGGACCTGAAGATCAACTCTTCTCTCTCTATAGTCACATGATAGCAACAAAATGCCGGATACTTGCTTGCATTGGCAGTAGTTTGTACAAAATGTTCAGCCAGAGAGTGAGCAATGTCTCTGTGTGTTGTTTAGAGGCATCCCTATTTCAGCACTGCTGCTACTGGTAAACAGCTGTGTTTACCGGAAATCCTCAGGATGGCTTCCCATACTTTTATAGAAGAAGTGGAATGACTGGTGGAATCCAGGAACACATACCATGACCTTTCCTTTCTCTCCCAAATGATGTGTCAAGCCTTGACCCTCACGATTTGGAAGGCCCTAAGGTTGTCTGCTGTCGGTTGGCATTTAAAATGTCAAAGAGCCACATGCCTTTCTCGTATCACGGAAAGGCACTCATCTGTCTACCAAGGTACTAGTTGCCACCTAAGATGACCTGAGCACTGTGGAATGGAGAGGTCAGTGGCACGATGGATCACTCGTGTGATGTGGTCCACCCATCCTCCCATGCTGTCGCAGTGTTCAAACACAATAAGCTTGCTCAAACGCATCCACCTAGCCCTGCTGACCATTAATTTTGGGGGCTCAGCTTCAAGTGGTGAGCCATTTAGTAGGTGAATGTGGTTTGGGAAATGGTCACTGGAATGAAGATCATCAATGACTTCCCAGCGAACAGAGTCAGCAAGGGCAGGAAAACAGAAAGAGAGGTCAGTGGTTGAGAATGACCCATTAACAGTAGAGAAATGTGTGCGAGTACCCATGTTGATGATGCACAGCTTGGGAGACGTCACGAGGCTCCCGAGGGCAAATATTGGTCGAGCCCCACAGGACACGATGGGCATTGAAGTCTCCCAGGAGGGGGAATAGTCGTGGGAGTTGTGTGATAAGATCTGTGAGAGCCTCAGAGTCTAGTGCATCTTGTGGAGGTAAATACAGTGAGCAAACAGTGATCCTTCAACACATGCAAATTTGGACTGCAACTGTTTGCAGGTCAGTAGCCAAGGGGGGAGAGCAGAGGAGTGGTGCGCATTAGTGACAAACACTGCGACACCTCCCTTGGCCCTTATCCCCCATAGGTCATCCTTGCAGTATAGCATATAATCCTGTAGCACGGGGACATTAGAGGGGCTGCCTGAATCCAAGGCATCTAACTCCATGATATCCTCCTCATTAATCAGATGGGAAAGAATGATGTCTGATGACATTCAGGACACTTTTGACCCGAATGTCGTGAGCCTTTCCCTGCACCCTGTCTCTTCGAGAATGAGAGGGAAAGGGGGCATTGAGAGGCACTCTGCTTTTCTTGTACCTTCTGGATGCTCACTGCAGAACTGTTGTTGGTGTTTCATGGAGCAGCTGCCCAGATTGCTTTGCCCTTACACTTTTACCTAGACATGTACACCTGCAAGTACAGGTGCTTGCTGTGGATACAGGCACACTAGGCATCATCTGCGTCAAAGCATCTGCCTTGGGAATAGGTTTCTGCACAATGGAAGAATATGAGGTGGCAAAGAAAGGGGATCTTGTTGCCTCATATTCTTTTTTGGCTTTGGTATAAGGGATCCACTTGGCCACTTTTCTCTCCTGTATTTTTGTTCTTCAGCAAAAACAGTACAGTCTCGGCTCCAGACTGGTGCAGTTGATGCAAATTGCCGGAGACGAGCAGTCAGTCCCAGCGTCATGAGCAGCTTTTCCACAGTTCCTGCAGATCGCTTCACCTCCACAATTAATGGCTGTATAGCCGAAATGCTGGCATTTATAGGACTGCATAGGGTTTGGAACGTAAGGCCTAACATTAAGTTGAAGAAACCCCGCCATAAGATGTTCAGGCAGTGTCGGAGAATTGAATGTGACAATGAAAGTGGCAGTCTTTTCAGTTGCTCCATTATTCCTGCGCATTTGTTGCTCCTCACCAACTATTCCCTGAGATGCCCATTCTCGCTTTAGTTCTGCTGTGTCTATGTCCATGATATCTCGGCATGTGACAACACCTTTACCAGAGTTGAGAGAGGCATGCATCTCAACAATTATATCATAGTCACCCAGTTTTTGTGATTTCTTAAGAAGGTCTACCCGCTTTGACCTGTTAGTTTTGACCAACAATGGGCCACTATGCAATCATTTTATAGATTTTAATGTTCCCACAGGGCATTCCAATCCCTTATGGATATAAAAGTGGGATACTTTTTCAAATGTCTCCTCCTTCCTCTTTATCACCAGACACACATTGTTATTCATGACTCCATGAGCCCTGTTACTGCAGTCCAAAGTATTCTTATTATCAGGATGACTAGCCTCTCCCATTCTTTTGGATGAATGGGTGTGAATACTCCCAGGTGGTACACCCTTCCCATTGGGAGGAGAAGAAGAAGATTTCGAGGGCCCCATCTCAGTCCCAGGAGCAGCTAGGGAAATAAGGATCCACTCAGACAGGGCTCCACGTGCCTGAGTAAGCCTTATACAACTGAGGTGTGGCAGCTTCCCCAGACATTGTCCACTAATGATTGTTCCACCTCAACAGGCACGCATCCCATCAGTGTGCAGCACACTTTGATATTGAGTTTTTTTATAAAGGTTTATTCCATCTCACGATCCGTGCAGTCAAGCCAATATTCCCGTTCCCTGAGATACGCAACGTTCCACCTCCGCACTGTGGTTGCTGAAGCATGCCCAGAGCTCACAATGATGGGGGATAGGTGGCAATTATGAGTCCCCAGCTCGGGACTCCTGTGGTCACCAAGCCTGTGCCCAGGAAATCAATGCTGAGCCCCTGAGGGTGGGGAAAACTTTCAGCTTGGTCAAAATGTATAGACAACTTCTGTTTTCGAGTCACTGTAGTGCAGACACTATCCACTGGCAGTCAACCACAACCATAAACAACTATAATCATCACTGGCAGTGGGATATTGAGCTGTGCAATGAAACACACCCATCCTCCCTCTCATGTGGCTGCCAGCTAACACCCATGTTCCACATTTCTTCGAAAGGTCAACTGATACGGGGTCATAGGGATCACCAATCCCGTCTAGTGTTGCAAGATTCATAACTAAATTTCATGATGGTGTAGTACTAGTCTGATCACTCATTTCAAAATAAGAAAACAAGAATTTCAAAATGGAGCAATGTAAAACACTAAAGTATTTGATAACATCTGCTGTGCAATTGCTTGCAGACTTTGGCAGCGTCCTGAACGAGGTAGTTCAGACCTGACCTCTACTGGTATTGACACAGCTACAGTTCAAAACTCCTGCCATCTAAAATTTTCACATTAAAATATCAATGTTATACCAACCTGGGAACTGTAGCTAACAGACAAACATACATGTGTCTCTGTCCTAAGATGCTAGGTCCCAACGCTAAGCCCTACATTGCCTGCATCTTATGTAGACCATTCAAGCACCCACAATTGGTGTGGCACCACAGCCTCAACTGCACTGATGCATCACATTACCTTTCCAAATTGGGTTCCACCAAATGCTGTGCAATACCAGTAACAGCAAATTGGTTACTTTTTTATATTTATGTGTGGAAAATCAAACTACTTCAAACTCTCTCTGATAGAATAGTTTGTTTGGATTCAATTTGCTATGAAGAAGCATTTGTTAACCAATTTTGCATTTTGACATTCCGAGTCCAATATCACATCTGTATTTATCTTTACACAAAAACATTTTTTTTTTAGGTCTACAATCAGTATGCATCAGAGAATCCCCATGAGTACTCTGAAGAGACATTGCATAATCTTAAAATTGGTGTTTGGTGCCCAATGTCTCGTTCTCAAATTCTAACACAATTCTTTCAACAAACTGCTAATGCTAACCAATATGTCCAGAACTGTTTACTCCACATGTTGAACAACTCACAGAAAATGAACGACTTATGTACATTTCCAGCAAGATGGAGAAACAGCACAAGTTGCCTCGACAACCTTGCCGTGAGTGTAAGGACTGTTCGATGAGGAGAGGAAAACCAGTATGGAGAGTTCAATCTCCTGACCACCTCAATCACCTGATCTCTCTCACCACGATTTTTATCTGTGGGGCAAATTGAAGTGTTAGGTACACTCAAATAATACTTACACACTCAAAGAGCTACAGCAGAACACTATTGCTGCTGCCTCTCAGGCAGAGCTGTTATGAGTGTCATGAGCACAGCACTGCACTGATAACAATGGTGGCCATTTTTGGCATCTTCTGTGATGTTCATTGACATGACTCAATGTCCAGTCGCTCTTAAATATTTTCTGGGCTAGTTTTATTTTGGCCATCCTGTACAATGTGATATGAGAAATTATCCAGACAGTTAAGGGAGACACAAATTTAATTGTGGTTGTGGGACTGGAATTATAATGCAGGAAAAGGAAGAGTAGGAAAAATAGTAGGAGGATGTGGACTGAGGGAAAGGAATGAAAGAAAAGCGACCTGGTGGTACTGTGCACAGAACATTATTTAATCGGTACTAATACTTGGCATAAGAATCATGTAAGAAAGTTATACACATGGAATAGACCTGGAGATGCTTCAAAGATTCAGATTGATTATGTAATGGTAACATTTAAAATTACGGAAAGGAAATCACTCAACTGTAGCATATCAACACATGGAGCACAGAAACATGTAACAGAAAATAGCCTTCACATTAGTTTTCGAGAACTAGCTCTTTTTCTAGGCATAGTACACACATTCAAGCAGACAACCATACAGGCACCGTAACTGATTACTCTTGCTGCGGCCACAACGGTGTACATTTGGCTTCTGTGTGGTTGTCTTCGTGGCTGTGTGTACTATTGCTAGAAAAAGAGCTAATGCTTGAAAGCCTGTCTGATTGCTGTTTTCTGTTACGTCTTTCTGTGTTCCATGCATCAATCTGCCATAGGTGAGTGGCTGCCATTTCTTGATTTTATGTACTGCATCAGTCAGGAATTTCCATTACCATTTTATATAATGTTAAGAGAGATTTTGAAACCTGATTTTAAAGTATAACACATTTGGAGGTGCACAAGTTGATTCTGTTGACAATTTATGGGTTGTGAATGGCAGATAAAAACTGAGAAACTGCAAAAAGATACAAAAATTAAGGAGATGGAATCTGGATAAATAAAAAAACTAGAGGTTCTTGATACTTTTCGATTGATTGATTGAGAGGGGTTATTGGACCAAATGGTGAGGTCATCAGTCCCGCGATTCCGAAATTAGTCACAGAAGAATGAGGGTCCGGTAAAAGTGGATGGATCCAGTTAGGGGAGTCAAATTATAAAATAATGAACATTAAACACACACAATAAAGGCATAAAAATGTGACACCAATTCTAAAAACTGGAAAGATGGGGGGTGGTCATGGGGGGAGAGACCGACAAGACTGTAAAAGAAGTCCCAACCACAACCAACCTGCCCCAAGATGTAGAACCTTACATCTGGAAATAAAAACCACTTTCACGGAAGAAACTGAGGACCAATTCAACCAAGCACGGATTGTCTGCTAATATTAAATTTAAGGAATTGGGAAGACTATACTTAACACAAAGGGTCAAAAGAAGGGGACATTCCACCAATATGTGAGATATCAGTCTGGGTCCACCACCACATTGTGGGGGTGAGATGGGTATGACCAATGTGTAAATGGTGTAAAACAGTGGGCTCCTTCCGAGAGAAGCAGAAGGAAGAGTGCCAAACTGCAGTAGACTCTTTGATTGTGTGGAGTTTATTACTATGAGCAGTAGCACCCCAGATGGCATTGCACTTTTGTGCAAAGAAAGTTTTGACGTAGATCCGCATATCTGCAGCTGGAATCATGAAAGAATATGGGGTTAAGTATCTGCTTCTCTAGCCAAACAGTCAGCCAGTTCATTTCCTGGGATGCCCACACGACATGGGACCCCTAGAATGATGACTGAACCGGTGGCATGCTCAAAGGCAGAGAGGAGGTCATGGATAGCAGAGCCAAAGGGTGACAAGAGTAGAATCTATCGATAGCCTGCAGGCTGCTCATGGAGTCTGAACAAATTAAAACACTGTGGAGGGAGGCCTGAGAAACAAAAAGGAAGGTTCTGTGAATGGCTAGAAGCTCTGCTGTGAACACACTATATAACCCCGGCAATAAATGGTGTTCGAAACCAGTAGGAGACGTGAAAGCATATCCCACTTTATCGATCATCTTAGAACCATCAATGTAAAAGATGGTGACACCCTGGAAGTCTGCAAGGATGGCACATACAAGACACTGGAAAACCAGAGGAGCGACAGATATCTTAGGACCCTGGAATAGATTTGTTCTAATTCGTGGTCTAGGCACCATCCAAGGAGGGCCAGAGGAGGAAAGATATGGGGTGTAGTCCATTGAGTGGAGATGGAGATCTTGACAGAGGGAAGTGAGACACATGCCAACTGGCAATCCCACCCATGGGCAGGTGTTAGGAGGGAGACAAAGAGCACAGGATACACAGGATGGTCAAGGAACTGGCAAATGGTGATTGCATAAGAAACAAGGAATTGGCTCCGTCGTATGTGTAGAGGGGGAATCCCCGCTTCTGTGAGGAGACTATCAATGAGACTACTGCGAACGGCACCAATAGCCAGACGCACCCCACAATGATGGACAAGGTCAAGCAGTTCCACAATGGTAGGAGCTGCTGAGCCATAAACCTGACTATCATAATCTAGTCTGGACAAGACCAAACTACAGTAAAGATGAAGTGTGGAACAGTCTGCACCCCAAGATGTGTGGACCAGGAGATGGAGAGCATTAAGCTTCTGCATACATGTAGTCTTTAGATGGTGAATGTGGGGCACCAATGTCAGCTTGTTATCAAAAATAAGGCCCAAGAAACAAGACTGTGCTACAAGATCGAGGAGCTGGTCACCTAAATAAAGGTCTGGATCGAGGTGTACTGTAGATCGACGGCAAAAATGCATAACCTACATTTTGGAGGGAAAAAACTGGAAGCCATGGGAGGTGGCCCATGCAGAGGCCCATCAGATGGCGCCCTGCAGCCAGCACTCAGCAGATGTTACCGAGTGGGAGCTGCACCAGATACAAAAATCATCGACTTACAATGCCGGGGTAGCCAGAGGCCCAACAGAGATCACAAGTCCATTGATGGCAATGAGGAAGAATGTGATACTTAGCACAGAACCCTGTGGGATATTGTTCTCCTGGATCCGAGGTATGCTAAGTGAACTGTCAACTTGAACCCAGAAGAGCCAGTGAGATAAAAACTTGCGGATTAAAATCAGAAGGGGACCACAGAAGCTGCAGTCATGGAGGGTAACTAAAATGTTATGGCGCCAAGCCATGTCGTATGCCTTATGTAGGTCAAAGAAGACTGCGACAAGGTGCCAGCGGTGAGTGAAGGCCTGTTGGATGGCTGATTCCAATTGGAGTAAATGGTCAGTTGAAGAACATCCTGCCCGGAAGCCACACTGATATGGGGACAAAAGGCCCCGAGATTCGAGTACCCAACATAATCTGAAACTGACCATGCTCCTGAGCAGTTTACAAAGTACATTTGTTAAGTTAATTGGGTGGTAGCTGTCGAGAGATGTTGGCTTCTTCCCGGGATTAAGAACGGGAGTAACTATATTGTCTCATCATTGGGACGGAAAAACACCTGGGAGCCAAATGTAGTTGTAGACCCTGGGGAGATGTTGCTTCTGGGGAAAGTCCAAGTGTTGGATCAACCGGTTGTAGATGGAAACTGGGCCTGGGGCCATCTCTCAGGAAGAGGCAAGAGCCTGAACAATTCCCATTCAGTGAAGAGTGCATTATAGGGCTCAGTGTGGTGCAGAATGAAACAGAAGGGGAGTCTGTTCAACTCTGCGTTTCTGCTGGAGAAAGGTAGTAGAATACAAAGAGGATGCCGAATCTGTCGCAAAGTGTGTCACAAGGTGTTCCACGAGTACCATTGGATCAGTGCACAGAGCACCTTGGAGGTTAAGACCCTGGACAGCTGACTGTCACTGGCGGCCCAGAAGGCTATGGAGCATGGACCAAATCTGCAATGAAGAGGCATACATCCCCAGGGTGGAAACATAGCGCTCCCAGCATTCCTTTTTACTCTGCTTAATAAGGAAACGAGCTTTAGCATGGAGACGCTTAAAAGTGAGGAGGTTGGTCTGTGAAGGGTGTCACTTAAATCATTGCAGCACCCTTCGGCAGTCCTGGACAGTGACGGCGACATCCTTGGTCCACCACGGTACCGGTCGACGACAAGGGGGGCCTTTGGACATGGAGATAGCTGTACCAGCAGCATGAAGAATAGCGGACGAGATACCTTGCACAACTACGTTGATGGAATTCGAAAGGGAGGTGTCGAAGTGTACAGCAGACGTATATAAAGTCCAACTGGCCCTGCAGAATGCCCAAGGTGGGTGTCTGTATGTCTGGCGGCAGCAGGGGAACAATAGAATCAGCAGAAAGTGGTCACTGTCACAAAGGTCATCATGGGGTGACCAACATGGGAAGCCACGAGGCCAGAGGAAGAGATCATCAGATTGACAGCAGAGAAGGTGCCATGAGCAGCACTGAAATGAGTAGGGGAACCATCACTGAGGAGACACAAATCAAGGTCCGTGATAAGTTGGTCAATTAGGGTACACCTACGCATTGAAGTGACACTTCCCCACAGTGGATGGTGAGCACTGAAGTCCCCAAGGAGGAGAAATGGGGTCGGGAGATAGTTCAGCGTATAGAAGTGGCCTATCTGCAGGGAGATAGACACTGCAAATGGTGATTGCCAGAGTTGTTTGCACTCGAACCATTATTGGTTCCAAGTTGGTACATAGGGGGATCCAGTCACTAATGACATCGGGGCAAACTGAACTGCAGACTGCACAAGATGCTACCCTGGGGCTGGCACAGTTCTGGCAGAATGCCAGATAACCACGAAATGTTGGAGAGTGGTCATTACGTAAATGCATTTCTTGAAGAACAAGACAGAATGCAGAATAGGATGAGACAAGTCATTGCATTTCTGGTAGGAGATGATAGTATCCATTGCAATTCCACTGGATGATAATGTGGTGAGAGTCCAAGTTAGACATAAAGAAGCTGAGAGGTGGTTATATGTCACTTGGTCAGTAGTCGTCACCAACAAGGATGGGGTGACATCCAAAAATAAAATGTCAGATTGCAAGGGGGGGGGGGGGGGGGATGGCACCTCTGGAGGCACCGGTGATGCCTTGGCTTGAGATTTATGTTTCTTCTTCTTCCCTTTTAGAGGTGGAGCATGGCAGGGTACAGAGGGAGAACAGGTGTCTGCAAGATCTGGAACCAAAACAGATCAGGCAACCTTGGAACACACAGACAATGCATCTCGTGGCTGAGTGGCGGTAGGAGTCTTCTGGTCTGAGAGATGCCGCAGAGAGGGGTCCCGGGAGGGAGCCCTATTACTGGCAGGTGCCGAAGAAGGGGGCCACTTCTTTAGCTGGGGAGGGGGAGCAGCTCCCGGACAGGAGGTCGTGGAAACTGCAGGGGAGGGGGAGGGGAGAGGAGGATGGGGCTGGGGTAAGGAAGAGGAAGGAGCAGGAAGTCAAATAGCAGAGGCAAAAGTTGAATTTAATGACACTGGATGGAGTCTCTCATACTTTTGGCAAGCCTCAGCATAAGACAAGCGATCTGTGGATTTAAATTCTTGGAACTTATTGTTTTCTCTTGTAAGCTGGGCAATTCAATGAGCGAGGGGAGTGAGAGTCAGCACAACTGACCCACACAGGTGGCGGAACACAGGGGCTTTCCTCATGGAGACAGTGTCCACAGTTGTGTAGTTTTCGAGGGAGCATTAGACAATGACTGACTGAAATGATGGAGCGAAGTACAATGGAAAACAAATGGTTATATTTGAGAGATGAAACTGAGAATGTAGCACAGGATCACAAAGGTAAAAAGACAAAGCCAATTAAATATCACTAGATGCCATGGCAGATATTGAATCTACGTGATAGGAGGAGAAGTTATAAAAATGCAGTAAACAAAGCAGGGTGAAAGGGAATATGGATGTCTAAGGGATGAGGTGACAAAGTGCAAAATGGCTTTGTAGAAATAGTTCGAAAACAAATGCAAAATTGTAGTTGCATGCACAACTATGGGGTGTGCCTATAAAATTAGAGATAGCTTTGGAGAGAAAAAAAAGCAGCTATATGAAATCAGGAGCTCAGATGACAGGCCAGTATTACGCAGAAAGGCAGTAAGCTGGAAGGAATATATGGAAGGCTACACAAGAGATATGAACTTGAAGGTAAATATGAAACAGAAAAAGTTGAAATGGGGGGTACAATACTGCGGGAGAGAAGAATCTGATTGAACTTTAAAGACCTAAGTCATAACTAGTCCCCTGGAGTGGACAACATTCCCTCACAGTTTATGGGTCCTGGGGAGACATGCCATGAGGAAACTATTCTACCTGGTGTGTGAGATGTAAGAGACAGGCAGTGAACTTTTCGTTGTGGTAAGCTGTTACAAAAGAAGAAAATGCCTTTTTTTTTATTGTGAAATTACTTTATATATAATGTAGCTGAATAATCTCCTTTTTGAGGAATTCATTGAATTCAGGTTCAATATCAGCTGCCTGTTTTTCCACTGATAAAAGGGCTAAGTTTGTAAGCCATTCTTGAGGTTGCAAACTATGTACATAGTTCTTTATCCTTTTTAGAACCAAAAAGATTCTTCAGATGAGCCAGTGGTTGCTTGAACTATGGAAATAAGTTCACAGAGTTTTGCAATTCCACAGTATGTTGTTAGGAGTCCATGTGATTTAATAAACATCAACAAACCACTGTCACTTTTATTTTGCATTTATCCTGAAATATACAGAACTAGCTGTGACCTTAAGCGGGAAAAATCAAAAAGTGATCCACAGTAGCTTTTAAGTGATTGCACAGCAAATCAGTGAATCACTGGTAATACTGATCAAAATTATTGACATTTAAAAGCTGCAACAATAACAGAGTGTCCAAGTTACAGACTAACTTTAATTGTTTCCAAATTGACTGCATCATCACATCTAGAACAATAAGTTACTGGTTAATCTATATGTTGATCATGAATACCTCTTTCTTTCTTTTTTTCCAAATTTGTCACATTTTGTTTGCAATACTTCTTTGAATTCATTAATTCTTGTAACAAAGTAGCCAATGTCTTATGCTTTTGCATATTAGGACATCCTGTGCACCACTTATTGCTGCTATGAAGTCGTGACTCAAACTGCTGTATGCAGGATTTTATGTTAATTGTGATGTGTAATTCAAATAACAGTCTTCCCTTTTCCATTTTGTTCCTCTTGCCTTGGAAAAAGCAGGTGGCAAAATTGTGCAGCAGAATCTCTCAGACTGCACAGTCACACTGCCGTTGCCCTCTGCTCAGGATTACAAATGCAGCAAGTGCGGTTGCTTACCTTCCTGCTATCTATGCTATGGTTGTTATAAAACTATGGAAAGTCCAGGTTGGAATATCAGCAATAATATTAGAAAAAGGACACGCTGCTTCTCACCGTAAAGATGGCACACTGCGTGGCAAAGAGGCATAATGAAAAGACTGCATACATTTAGCTTCTGGCGAAAGCCTGCTTCAGAAAAGAAAAGCCACACATACACATTCACGCAAGCAAGCACACCTCATGCATACATGACTGCTACCACTGGCAGCTCGGACCGGAATGCCATCATTCTGGTCTGAGCTTCCGGATATGGTGGGCACAAGGTGTGCTTGCTTGTGTGAATAGGTGTGTGTGTGTGTGTGTGTGTGTGTGTGTGTGTGTGTGTGTGTGTGTGTGTGTGTGTGTGGCTAAAAGGTAACTGTGTGACAATATTTTTGTTGTGTCTATCTGCAACTCAACGTGTCATTTTTACGGTGAGCAGCAATCTATCCTTTTCTTACTACTATGGTCATTACAAACTGTTACGGGTGTTTAAGGAGTTCAGGTAACGTGAAACTATATACCATGTGTGTAATTAGTCATTTAACATAACCATGAACTTTTAGTCTTTATAAACTTACAGCAAGGCCCTGGTGACCGTGTGTAACAGCCAGCCAGCCGTGCATCTCAGAGCTCTAGTGGTTGTTTGTACAGACCGATCAGAAAACATCAGTAGTCACTTGAATCATAACACATAGTGAGCACAAAGTTAGAGAAATAAGCAGTGCTAATGCGAATATACTGCACAAATCTCATTTGTCAATGCAAATAAAGAATGCTTCTAAACATTAATGTTTCCATTAATTTTGTCGTTGTTCCAGTTTATGTTTGGTAGCAGTGATTACCTTGCATCCACTGAATCAAGCCACTAGAGACAGGTAAAATATGCCCAGGGATCAAGAAGAATGTAACAATTCCATTCCAAAAAAGGATTGTAAATGACAGGTGTGAATACATTATCACCAAACATCAATTTAAAGATATATTTGCAAAAAAACTGACAGAAGAATGGAAAAACTGGCAGCAACTGACTTATGAGAAGATTAGATTGGTTTCTGGAGAGATATGAGAACACACGTGGCAATATTGACCCTACAACTTATCTTAGAAGGTAAGTTAGAGATAGGGAAACCAATGCTTTTAGCACTTAATAGATTTAGAGGAAGGTTTAAACAGAGCCGACTGGAATAATGTCCCAAAAATTCAGAAGGTAACAGGAATAAAATACTAGGAGTGTTTTGTTATTTACAATTTGTATGAAATCCAGACGGTAGTTATGAGTTGAAGGACCAGAAAGGGAAAGTAGTGGCTGAGTAGGAAGTGAGACAAAAGTGTAGCCTATTACCCATGTTATTTAATCTGTATGCTGATAAACCACTAAAATAAAATGAAGAGTGTCCAGAACTTCTGCATAATACTGGTCCACAGCCACCACTCTTGTAAAAGAGTTTTACCAGCAGTCTGATCCAGCATTGAGAGAGTCATGCCAAGCACCTCAGATGCGAAATGGGGAGCAGCTATACACCTAACATATTGTTTTTTTGTTTTGTTTTGTTTCCATAATGTTCCCCCTTCTTCCATTCAAATTTGACATCATTCTCTGCAGTGGTTAATATTTTTTTTTTTTTACAGCATTTTGAAACTGGAAGTTTAAATGTACTATGGAAAGTCCAGGATGGAATAGTAACAATATTATGAAAAGAATAGATTGTTACTCACTGTAAAGATGGTACGCTGAGTCAACCTCTGTCAGAAAAAAGGGCGCTAGCGCGCGCGTGCGCCCCCCCCCCCCCCCCCCACACACACACACACACTCTCTCTCTCTCTCTCTCTCTCTCTCTCTCTCTCTCTCTCTCTCTCTTCCGGCACATATGAGTGCTATCTCTGGCCTCTGACCAGAACGCAACTGTCATGTTGAATGAAAGCAGCAATCCAGAGTGGGGTGGCGAAGGGAGAGGGATAGCAGGGTATGGGTGAGGGGAGTGAAGTCAAGTGCTACCTGGGGACAGGAACTAGATGGTAGCAAGACAAAGCTGCCACACACAGCCTCAGGAGGCAGTGGGGGAACATTGGGGGAGGAGGGAGGGGGGAGGAGATGAGGAGGACAGAAAAAAAGAGAGAAACAGTGAAGGGGGTCAAGATTGGTGAGTGCATCAGCAGAGAGCAGCACATATTGAGGGTGAGAGGATGTGAATTGGGAGGAGGTGATGAGATAGAAGGACAGAAACTGTTGGTTGGAGGGTGTTGGGACAGTATGTTACTGTAGATTGAGGTCAGTGTAATAGGATAAAACTATAGGAGAACCTGAAGAAGAAATCAAAGCTGAAAGCTATAAAGAAGGCACGGCCAGGCAGCAGGTGCTGGTCATTGAACTGCACGATCAGCTCATGTGTTATCAGACTATGAGGACCAGAACCAGGCCACAACACAACGCCACATAATCGATGTAGCTTGGCCAACCTACTGTCAGCTATGCAACAGCTTCCACGCATATACTCCAGATGCTTCAGAAGCAATGCTGTTAACGTGGAGCAGGGGAAGTCATATTTAACCAAGGCCACACCAGTTATTCACTGGTTCACCAGCTGGGTAGTATGTGATGCCTTGTCTGTGTCAATTGGAGCCATCACTGTAACTCTGCTGCAACCCGGTCATAGACCAGCAACCGGCACCTGTCTCCCCAGGCCAGACAGCCAACAATGGATCAGCTGCCTGCCTCTGCTCTCCAGTCGTCTGTCCATGGGACAACTTCACCCAATGCCATAGCCATGCCACTGCTACTACCAAGACAGAAGACGCTGCTGGCTGGCCTTTCTCCACACTGCAACTGAATGAAATCATGAAATCTTATGCAACGTCCCCCCCCCCCCCCACCCCGTCCCACTCCGCTTGCCAAATCAGTGCACTAGGTCGACACTCCACTGCGCAATCAGCTAACCTCTCTGCACCTGCACCACTGGTTGCAACTACACCTGCTGCTCATTGTGAAGCAAGAAATTCACTTTTCTAGCCAGATGGATTAGTTGAAGACTTGTTCATGTTCATGGAGAAATCAAGTTGAATGACTGAATAAAGGATTGGGTATCTGTCCAACGCTGGTCTGTCTGCCACTTATTTATATGCCTCCTTTGTCTTCCAAACCATCTATGGACCTTACCATGCTGACAGGAAGATTTGAACCCACCCTGACAAGCAAGAACTCCTCATGCTTCACTCTGGTTCCTCTGCAATCATTCCACACCTGTTACATTTTGCCTCCCGATGTGCCGATGTGGAGTGAAGGCCTTCTATATTTGGCATCAGAATTGAGATTGGTTTGGAGACTGATGGATCAACAACACTCAAGAACATACACAACATGCTGATGCCAGAAGACTGCAAGTGATTATTCAATAGGGACAGCAAAATATGTATGTAGCAGCATAAGGCTTTGTATTTTCACTCAGGGGTTTCCATACATCCTTTGGTTCCAGCTTCCCTATTTATTTTTTTTATGTTATGCCATGGTTAGATATTGCTGTAGTGTTCTGTAAGAGACTGAGGTTGAGCTGTTAACTCCAGAAACATGCACCCAGAGTAGTTTACTGGGCCACTCTACCCCATGCTCTGAGTCACATCCCATAGTATGTTGGGTTTGTCGTAAAGTAGAACATTACACCAGCTGGTACAGAGAGAGTGCCTGGCTCAAGTATAGAAAACCTCGAGTACCCCAAAAATATCAGTAACTTTGTAATGATAAGCCAGAAGAGGCATAAGGATTTTTTGCTGAAAATAAGGAATGGTATACAGTAAATGTTAAAGGATGATAAGAGTAATATATGAATTAGTAATTAAAGATAAGCATCATCTAGGATTTAAGGTCATAACTAAGTCTGGGATATTAAGAGATGTACCTGGGAAAATGTGATGCCAAGGCAGAATAAATCTGATACTACTTAGATCATTATGATAGGTTTAAGCTGCAGTACAATGCTTTTAGTGTAACTAGACTAACAGTATTGCTGGGTTGGGATTATTGTCTTCAGGTCATGCAGCATTGTCTCGAAGTAGGCAAAACATTAAGATATCACATGGATGCAGGACATGTCATTGGCTGAAATGTTATCAATTAAACTGCTCCAGGTCCTTGAGAAGCAATATTTGTGATAGTGGTAGATCCACTGGCAATAGCCAACTAAGTGAAATAAGTGTTATCTTAGGAAAATCTATCAGATGCTGGAAGAGATGTGGAAGTAAAGGAATTAAAAGGCTTTTTTTTATTGTGTGACAGGTGGAGCTGTTACAGTGGCTGAGATCATGGAAGAATTAAGTACAATACAGGTGGGGTTGATATAACACATGTTACATTATGAAGCAGGACCACTGGATAAATCTATCAGACTGAATGGAACTACTTAAGGAATAGAGTTCAATTAGATTCCCAAGTCATGATATCTTGAAACCATTACGTAAAATTACCGTAGATCTCCTACTGCTGCAAATAAACTTTTCCCAATTGCTAAGCTATCAAAATATGGTGCAAAAGAACAATGCACAACCTGCAGAGTTTACATAGACCAGCATTATTCAGAGCAGTACATGAATCATTGTTTGCAAAGATTAGTTCTGTTCCACCTATGTTAATGTAGAACTTAGCTCACAATACACATATTCGCCTTGTTAGTCAATAATGATAAGTTATAAAATATTAGTGTAAACTAGTAGATAGATTTCATTAATTGCGAGATCATCGTGCTAAAGTAAACAGGTAGTATGTGCACAGATTTATGAAAAAAGAATTGTGCAGGTCAAGAGGTGCCTGCTTGTTTTTACTGTTAGTGCTGGATAGTGTATCATATTGTTTGTGTACATGAGGGGTAAGACTTAACAATATTATGAAAGCAATAGTTGCTACTCACCATACAGTGGAGATGCTGAGTCACAGAGAAGCACAATAAAAAAGACTGTGACAAAATAAGCTTTTGGCCAACAAAGACACACACACACACACACACACACACACACACACAGTCTCTGGCAGCTGAAGCCAGACAATGAGCAGCAGCAGCAGCAGTGCATAATGGAAGAGGCAAGTGGGTGGTGGTAAAGAGGCTGGTATGGGGAGGGGGAGGAATAGCAGGGTAGGGGGTGAGGGATGGTGAAGTGCTGCAGGGGAGTGTGCAGGGATGAGATGGAGAAAGGGTAGAGCAGCTACGTACTGTTGGGAGGTTAGACGGATGGCGGGGGAGAGAGGGGGGGTGTGGGGTAGCAGAAAAGGAGAGATGTAAAAAGACTGGGTGCATTGGTGGAATAGAGGACTATATACACTCCTGGAAATTGAAATAAGAACACCGTGAATTCATTGTCCCAGGAAGGGGAAACTTTATTGACACATTCCTGGGGTCAGATACATCACATGATCACACTGACAGAACCACAGGCACATAGACACAGGCAACAGAGCATGCACAATGTCGGCACTAGTACAGTGAATATCCACCTATCGCAGCAATGCAGGCTGCTATTCTCCCATGGAGACGATCGTAGAGATGCTGGATGTAGTCCTGTGGAACGGCTTGCCATGCCATTTCCACCTGGCGCCTCAGTTGGACCAGCGTTCGTGCTGGACGTGCAGACCGCGTGAGACGACGCTTCATCCAGTCCCAAACATGCTCAATAGGGGACAGATCCGGAGATCTTGCTGGCCAGGGTAGTTGACTTACACCTTCTAGAGCACGTTGGGTGGCACGGGATACATGCGGACGTGCATTGTCCTGTTGGAACAGCAAGTTCCCTTGCCGGTCTAGGAATGGTAGAACGATGGGTTCGATGACGGTTTGGATGTACCGTGCACTATTCAGTGTCCCCTCGACGATCACCAGTGGTGTACGGCCAGTGTAGGAGATCGCTCCCCGCACCATGATGCCGGGTGTTGGCCCTGTGTGCCTCGGTCGTATGCAGTCCTGATTGTGGCGCTCACCTGCACGGCGCCAAACACGCATACGACCATCATTGGCACCAAGGCAGAAGCGACTCTCATCGCTGAAGACGACATGTCTCCATTCGTCCCTCCATTCACGCCTGTCGCGACACCACTGGAGGCGGGCTGTACGATGTTGGGGCGTGAGCGGAAGACGGCCTAACGGTGTGCGGGACCGTAGCCCAGCTTCATGGAGACGGTTGCGAATGGTCCTCGCCGATACCCCAGGAGCAACAGTGTCCCTAATTTGCTGGGAAGTGGCGGTGCGGTCCCCTACGGCACTGCGTAGGATCCTACGGTCTTGGCGTGCATCCGTGCGTCGCTGCGGTCCGGTCTCAGGTCGACGGGCACGTGCACCTTCCGCCGACCACTGGCGACAACATCGATGTACTGTGGAGACCTCACGCCCCACGTGTTGAGAAATTCGGCGGTACGTCCACCCGGCCTCCCGCATGCCCACTATACGCCCTCGCTCAAAGTCCGTCAACTGCACATATGGTTCACGTCCACGCTGTCGCGGCATGCTACCAGTGTTACAGACTGCGATGAAGCTCCGTATGCCACGGCAAACTGGCTGACACTGACGGCGGCGGTGCACAAATGCTGCGCAGCTAGCGCCATTCGACGGCCAACACCGCGGTTCCTGGTGTGTCCGCTGTGCCGTGCGTGTGATCATTGCTTGTACAGCCCTCTCGCAGTGTCCGGAGCAAGTATGGTGGGTCTGACACACCGGTGTCAATGTGTTCTTTTTTCCATTTCCAGGAGTGTAGTTCTGGAATAAGAACAGGGAAGGGGCTAGATGAGTGTGGTCAATGACTAACGTAGGTTGAAGCCAGAAGGTTAGAGTGATCTACAATATATTGCAGGGAGAGTTTCCACCTGTGCAGTTCAGAAAAGGTGGTGTTGCTGGGAAGGATCCATATGGTACAGGCTGCGAAGCAGTCACTGAAATCGAGAACGTTGTGTTGGGTAGCATGCTCAGCAACAGGGTGGTCCAGTTGTTTCTTGGTCACAGTTTGTCAGTGGCCATTCATGTGGACATACAGGTTGCTGGCTGTCATGCCCACATGGAATGCACCACAGTGGTTGTAGCTTAGCTCACTGATCACATGATTGGTTTCACAGATAGCCCTGCCTTTAATATGGTAGGTGATTTTTGTGACCTGACTGGAGTAGGTGATAGTGGGAGGATGTATGGGACAGGTCCTGCATCAGGAATATGAGCCATGAGGTAAGCGGTTGGGGGGCAGGGGTTGTATAAGTTTGGATGAGTACATTGTGTAGGTTCGTTGGATGGCAGAATACCACAGTGGGAAGTGTGGGAAGGACACTGGGCAGGACATCTCTCATTCTGGGGAACAATGAAAGGTAGTCAAAACCCTAGCAGAGAATGTAATTCAGTTGCTCCAGTCCTGGGTGGTACTGAGTTATGAGGGGAATGCTCCTCTATGGCCGGATGGTAAGAGTTTGGGAGGTGGTGGGTGACTGGGAAGGTAAGGCACGGGTGGTTTGTTTGGTACAAGGTTGGGAGAATAATTACAATCTGTAAAGGCCGCAGTGAGACCCTGGATATATTTTGAGAGGGAATGCTCATCACTGCCGATGTGATGGCCATGGGTGTCTAGGCTGTGTGGGAGCGACCTCTTGGTATGGAATGGGTGGCAGGTGTCAAAGTGGAGGCATTGCTGGTGGTTGGTAGGTATGATATGGTCAGAGGTACTCATGTAGCCATCTTTGAGGTGGAGGTCAACAGTTAGGAAACATCTAGGAAGGTGGCTTGTTGGGTTGAGTGGTACCAGGTGAAGCGAATGGTGGAGAAGGCGTTGAGGTTCAGGAGGAATGTGGATAGGGTGTCCTCACCTTCAATCTATATCCCAACACTCGACAGATTCCAAACAAACAACCTCCTTCCTAGTCACCATGACCAACTATATCCTCACCTAAAATTACTTCTACTTTGAAGGCATTACCTATAAACAAATCCAGAGTATGGTTCTGGGCACCCACAAGGCACCATCCTATGTCAACCCATTCATGGCCATGTAGAGGAATACTTCCTAAACACCGAGAATCCTAAACCCCACACCTGATTCAGATTCACTGATGACATCTTTGTGATCAGGATCAAAGGTGAGGACACCCTATCCATATTCCTCCAGAACCTCAACACCTTCTCCACCATTTGCTTCACCTGGTCTTACTCATCCATCAAGTCACCTTCCTCGATGTTTACCTCCGCCTACAGTATGGCTATATCAGTACCTCTGTCCATATCAAACCTACCAACCACCAGCAATACCTCCATTTCAGCAGCTGCCACCAGTTCCATACCAAGAGGTCCCTTCCATACAGCCTAGACACCCATGGCCATCATATCTGCAGTGACGAGTGGCCCCACTCAAAATATACCGAGGGTCTCACAGAGGCCTTTATAGACCATAGTTATCCTCCCAAGCTGTACAAAAACAAATCACCTGTGTCTTATCTTTCCAGTCACCCACCACCACCCAAAGCCTTACCGTCCAGCCACAGAGCAGCATGCCTCTTGTAACTCTGTACCACCCAGGACCAGAGAAACTGAATTACATTCTCCGCCAGGGTTTTGACTACCTCTTTTTGTGATCAGAAATGAGAAATATACTGCCCAGTATCCTTCCCATTCCTCCCATAGTGGTACTGCAACGTTCACACAACCTACTCAGTATACTCATCCATCCCTACACAACCACTGCTCCCAACCCTGTATGTCATGGCTCATATACCTGTAACAGGCCTTGATGCAAGACCTGTCACATACATCCTCCCACCACCACTTACTCCAGTCCAGTCACAAATATCACCTATCCTATCAAAGGCAAGGCTACCTACGAAACCAGTCATGTGATCTACAAACTAAGCTGCAATACTTGTGCTGCATTCTATGTGGACATGACAACCAAGTTGTTTGCCACATGAATGGCCACCGACAAACTGTGATAAAAAAATAAGTGGACCATCCTGTTACCAAGCACGCTGCCAAATATGACATCTTTCATTTCAATGACTGCTTCACAGTGTATGCCATATGGGTCCTTCCCACCAACACCAGCTTTTCTGAATCCTACGTTCCTGTAACTCTCCTGGCCTCAGTTTTCGTTAGTCATTGTTCTCAGCCATCTAGCCCCTTCCCTATTCCCATTCCAGCACTACACAGCCCTCTACTCCACCAATGCATCCAGTCTTTTTAGTTCTCCCCTTTTCTGCCACTCCCTCTCTCCCCCGCCCTCTGTCTAACCTCCCAACTGCCCTAATATCTCTCCATCTAATCACTGCATGCTCCCCAGCAGCACTTCACTTCACAGTCCCCAACCCCTAATCTGCTATCCTTGGCCCTCCCTGCGCCAGCCTCCTTCTTGCCCCCACCCAGTTGCCTCTCTCATCATGCACTGCCGCTGCTGCTCGTAGTCTGGCTTCAGCTGCCAGATACTGCGGTGTGTGTGTGTGTGTGTGTGTGTGTGTGTGTGTGTGTGTGTGTGTGTTTGCTATATAGTGAGTAGCAACTATTGTTTTCATATTAATGTTCCATTCCATCCTGGATTTTTTCAGAGGTAATACTTAGTGTTATATTTGAGACTCCTATTCAAGTGGTTAGAGGAACGTGATGTAAGAAACTGAAAATGTGGGAGATGTGAATTTTATCGAATAGGTATTAAGCTGGAAGACCAGCAGATACAATGCCTTAGTGACTTATCTTGCTCATGGTGTGAAACAGTATAGCTGTTACGTAGACAAAATGCAATTAATGTACAAAAATAAGCAAGTGAGAACATGTGACTCAGTGGTTATTAGAAAATGTAGGTAAGTGCTAACAAAGTCAGATGAATAATGTACGAAGTGATACTGTGAGTGGAGAAGCAAATAAATATTCTAAATAACTGTAAATAAACTACTGTCTATGTCCCAGCAAATTACGAAGATAAATTTTCTTTGCAGAAGGGAGGAGATTGTAACAGAATAAAACCATAGGAAAACCTGAAGCAAACGTCAGAGCCCAGGACTGTAATAAGGACACAGTAAGGCAGCAGATGCTGTGTTGGTAACTGAATTGCATAATCAACTCCTGTGTCCTCAGACCACAAGCACCGGAACAAGACCACAGCTTGATGTCATGCAATCGACACAGCTTGGCCCCCTTGCTTGTGTGAAGGTGTTTGTTTTTTTCTGATGGAGGATTTCCCCAAAAGGTCAATGTGTAACAGTCTTTTTTTGTGCCAGTCTGCACCTCAATGTGGCATCTTTTAGGTGAGTAGCAATCTATCCTTTTGATAATATTATTGAACTTTAATTATCACCATCCTATATTTAGCCTACTTGTCTTTTCTCTTTTTTGTATATAATATCAATATTTTTTCCTGCACATTTCATCCTCATTTTCAAAACAGTGGTCATGAAAACTGGTATTCTGTCAGCCCTCCAAATGCATGGCCTTGGCATGGTATGCAGTAAGCAAGTGTGTGTGTGTGTGTGTGTGTGTGTGTGTGTGTGTGTGTGTGTGAGAGAGAGAGAGAGAGAGAGAGAGAGAGAGAGAGAGAGAGAGAGAGAGAATACTCACCTTTCTTATTAAGTTTCTGTGTCTTACACTAAAAAGTCATTTTTTTTTGCATAGTTACCTTTATGATTAAATCAGGAGGTAATGGACTATCGACGGTAAATGGTTTTTTCTGCTTTTTATGCACTAGCTTCAACCACTTGAAGTGACTAATAAATTCATTCTGTACTGTCTCAGCAAAAGAATGATCATACGGGAAAATTGCTTTAAATGATACTATTGTGACACACCTGAAAGAATAAAAGTAGTTTTTTAACAATGACTTAAGAATGTCCTTGCCTACATTCAATGTAAGACATGAAAATGGAAAGTTAAAAATACAACATAAGTAAAGGGAAAAATTGTTAATCAAATATACAAGCTGGCGAATTTTGTGAACAGGATCACAAATATGAGTACTGCTTCTCAAATGCCTATAGAGGTAATTACATTTCACGGAATAAGTAGAAAAGTTGCAGAGCAAAGGAAATTTCTTCAAAACAATGACTTCAGAGTGAACAAAGTGGCAAATATAAAGAGAAAAAGCAAACACTTATTGCAATACGGTTCTTTAACTTGTCTCTCCTCTGAGTCAGAATTCTTGTGTAATACTGACACTTCACTTTCTTTTGTTTGCTTAGCAATGTAGTTAAAGAGAATGTAGATGAACCTCTGCTTCATTAGTTTTTAGTATCGATAGATGTTAAATGTGCAATATCAGCTTTGATATAATTCTTAACTTCGTTGAAGGTGGCATTCACTATAATTTTATATACATTAAAAAAAGCCAGCACTATGCCATAATCAAGAAATAAATGCATTGTTGTATGTGAAAACTATAATCATTATTCATATTAGGCCCCTTTTGAAAAAAATTACACAATACTCATAACAAGAATATATTTTAGAATGCAGGCTTTCATGGCCAATATTTGTTTTATTGTTGCTATTTGTTTTGTGGGCATAAGGCTGTGGTCCAGGATATAATTCTCTGCCTAACGTTTTGTATTCCAATGCTGGCGAGATCATCAGAGGCTTTAAAGACTCAAAATGCAGTTACAGTCTAAGGGAAGTTCAGCAAGCTGAACTTAGGGCTAAATAAAACAAATAGCGCCAATTCTTCCCCACTGCAAGCTCCATAAACTATGTCAGTGTGATGCTGTGATCTTAAGCAGCAGTCTGATGATGTCACAAGCCAACCGTTGAGTGGATGCGTGTAAACAGTTTGAATGTGTAATACTTTTCTGAGTTGTTAAAGCCTCTGATCAAGTCCCTAGCACTGAAAGATGATATATTAGGCAGAGAATTATATCTTGGACTGCAGCCTAACTCCCATAAAACAAGCATTAGCAAGAATATATTTATCACATTTTATAGCTGTCTGAAAACAGGCAGCAAAGGGGGGCATTACTAACAATTTTGCATGACACAAATTTATTGGTAGTGAATATACTTGGTAACTACTTAATATTCTCACATTTTTACACAAACATAATGTGGAAGATGATGATGTCACCTCCAGTCCATAGACTGGTTTGATGCAGCTCTCCACATTAATCTATCCTGTGGAAACAGTCATTCATTCATTCATTCATTCATATCCTGTAGATCTCACCAATAACAAGAACTTTCAGTGATGTCAAATGAATCAATGTATATCTTAACAAATGAAAAGCAAGCCATAAAAACTTAATCTGTATACAGTATTAACAACAAATATATATTGCTTGATACTATTTGTGATTATGCCAGGTAAATGTAATACAGTAAATTACAAACAAAATTGCTTAACGTAGTCAAACCTTACATCTCTTCTACAATATTTACTCCTCATGTTTTCCTCCATTACCAAATCAACTATTTCTCGAAAACCCAGAACGTGCCCTATCAGCCCCCCCCCTTTTTTTTAGTCAAATTATGCCATACAGCTCTTCTCTCCACAACCTGATTCAGTGTCTCTTACTTACTTAAGTGATCTACTCATCTGATCTGCACCACACTTCTGCAGAACATCTCAAACTTTTTTTCCTTTCTTCTCTGGACTGTTTATATCCCTTCCAAAAGGCTTCACTCGAAACAAATACTATAACAAAACATTTCCTGATCCTTAAATTTATATTCAAAGTTTTCATATTTGTATTATTCAGAAAAGCTTATTTTACTATTACCTGTCCTCTTCTGCTGTCATCAGTTATGTTACTGCCAAATACTTTTCAATTCCCACAGCATCATCTGACTCAAATCCACTACAGTCCAACACCATTGTTATTTCTTTGTTGATGTTCCTCTTACAACCTAAGATGCTGCTATCTGTCTTTGACTTACTTTAAGGACTTTCTGTCCTTTAAATAGTACCACAACCAGTTGTTCAACATTGTTGGTCACAGGTGTGGTTGTGGCTTACTGATATGGATTGATGATCAGGAAGCTGTAAGATCAGTCTCAGTGGCTCTGACACCGTACCAAATGGATCCCAAGACTGGGAAAATTACCATCCGTCCTCTCTATGATTACTTGCAGGTTGCAAGCCTAGTCATATGAGCTTGTTTTGCCAGTCATTTAAACAACACCCACCATTACCTAATAAATAATCATTTACCATACACCAATCAAGAAGGAATTTTACAAAGCTTTTCAAAACAACAACAACAACAACAGGTAACTACTGTATGAGTCTGTGTTTCCTACTTTAAATAATTTCAAAGATATTTAACATTACCTAAAAACATAAATTTAATAATTTCCCACTGATATGTTAATAAGCTTTCATAAATGCAACAAAGGATGATTTAAGACAAACACTTTGTTGTTAAACAGTTTATTAAAAACTGTTTGGTTCACAACAGTGTAAGTTAAGCAAGGATTCAATTTTTAAAACTGTAGTTATTTTCAATGTTTGATGATATTATTTTCACATGTTACGCCGTCAGAGGGAATGGGATGGTGAATATAACACACAAGTGATGTATGGACCTTGAAATTAGTTTATAATGAATGAAAAAAGAGTATGTAACTCAAGCAGTGTAATCAAGCAATGGGTCACATATGTGGTATAACACACTTAATGTAAAGTAATCAACTTAAGGATCCTAGAAGCATAATCTTTACTTCTGTCCTTATGGATTGAAAACATAAGACTTTTTTTTCAATTTATTTAATTTTTGGAAAATACTTATCCTGGAAATAGGTTAAAGTTAACTCATAATTGGGTACTAGTCAAGGAAGGAAATTACCATGTTGTGTGTGAAAAACTCTGAAGCTGATTGGCTAAAGTATGTTCCAATCAATTCAAACAGAGAAGACAGATTTTTGTGCACAGTAGTCTCAAGAAGTTATAATTCAGGTCTCATTGAGTGTGGAATTATTTAGTTGTTACTGTGATTTGTTTTTGTTAAGAAGCATTTGTAGACTTACAGAAAGCTTTTGACAATGTTGATTGGAATACTCTCCTTCAAATTCTGAGGGTTGCAGGGGTAAAAGACAGGGAGCGAAAGGCTATTTACAATTTGTACAGAAACCAGATGGCAGTTATAAGAGTCGAGGGGTATGAAAGGGAAGCAGTGGTTGGGAAGGGAGTGAGATAGGGTTGTAGCCTATCCCCGATGTTATTCAATCTGTATATTGAGCAAGCAATAAAGGAAACAAAAGAAAAGTTCGGAGTAGATATTAAAATCCATGGAAAGAAATAAAAACTTTGAGGTTTGCCGATGACATTGTAATTCTGTCAGAGACAGCAAAGGTCTTGGAAGAGCAGTTGAATGGAATGGACAGTGTCTTGAAAGGAGGGTATAAGATGAACATCAACAAAAGCAAAACGAGGATAATGGAATGTAGTCGAATTAAGTCGGGTGATGCTGAGGGAATTATATTAGGAAATGAGACACTTAAAGTAGTAAAGGAGTTTTGCTATTTGGGTAGCAAAATAACTGATGATGGTTGAAGCAGAGAGGATATAAAATGTAGACTGGCAATGGCAAGGAAATCGTTTCTGAAGAAGAAAAATTTGTTAATATCGAGTATAGATTTAAATGTCAGGAAGTTGTTTCTGAAAGTATTTGTATGGAGTGTAGCCATGTATGGAAGTCAAACGTGGATGATAAGTAGTTTAGACAAGAAGAGAATAGAAGCTTTCAAAATGTGGTGCTACAGAAGAATGCTGAAGATTAGGTGGGTAGATCGTGTAACTAATGAGGAGGTATTGAATAGAATTGGGGAGAAGAGGAGCTTGTGGCACAACTTGACTACAAGAAGGGACCGGTTGGTAGGACATCTTCTGAGGCATCAAGGGATCACCAATTTAGTACTGGAGGGCAGCGTGGAGGGTAAAAATCGTAGAGGGAGACCAAGAGATGGATACACTAAGCAGATTCGGAAGGATGTAGGCTGCAGTAGGTACTGGGAGATGAAGAAGCTTGCACAGGATAGAGTAGCATGGAGAGCTGCATCAAACCAGTCTCAGGACTGAAGACCACAACAAGAAGAGTGTTTTGGAAAAAGATTGTGATCTGGTGTAATAAACATTTTTGAAAGTTTTGAGAATATTTTTGACATTCTTCCTGATAGATGGAAAGAAAATAAAAAGAAATAACAAAAAAGTATTCACATCATCATGGTGTTCCATACAGTCTTAACTCCAAACATTAGGTTACTGAATACAGTGTAATATTGAGCAAGCACACCAAAACTAGCGGCTCCTCGGGTAGCAGAGTACTTGTGGCGTGCACATGGGGGCTTTTTGGGCTAGGCAGTAGTGTGAAGTGTCCTGATGAACACTCACCAGTCGACGTGCAGGCAGGGAAATCAGGACATGCTCAGTGTAAAGACGCTTCAGCTATCAAGATATTAGCAGTAAATTTTCAGAGTGTTCGGAATAAAGTTCCTGAATTTACTGCCCTCCAGGAAGAGTGTGGCACGCAAATTATTCTCGGAACTGAGATCTGGCTGAACCCTGAGATAGGAAGTTCTAAAATATTTAGTGAGGGTTGGAGCGTGTATCGGAAAGACAGATTAGACACCGTAGGAGGTGGTGTCTTCATTGCAATTGACAAAAATATTGTGTCTACTGAGGTCGAAGTAGAGAGTAATTGTGAAGTTATCTGGACATGTTAACAGAGCTAGGAGAAATAAAGTTAATTGTTGGGTATTATTACCGGCCACCAGGACAGCAAAACAAAAGCTGAAATTTTAAATTTAGCATTTGAGAAATCTTTCACGCAGGAGGATCATAAAAACATACCGCCGTTTGAGTCTCGTACAGATTCCTGTATGGAGGACATAGTGATAGACATCCCTGGGGTTGTGAAGCAGCTGAATGGGTTGGAAATAAATAAATCGCCAGGTCCTGATGGGATTCCAATTCGGTTTTACAGAGAGTACTCTACTGCATTGGCTCCTTATTTAGCTTGCATTTATCGCAAATCTCTTGCCCAACGTAAAGTCCTGAGCGACTGGAAAAAAGCGCAGGTGACGCCTGTATATAAGAAGGGTAGAAGGGCGGATCCTCAAAATTACAGACCAATATCCTTAACATCGGTTTGTTGCAGGATTCTCGAACATATTCTCAGTTCGAATATAATGAATTTCCTTGAGACAGAGAAGTTGCTGTCCATGCTTCAGCACGGCTTTACAAAGCATCGCTCCTGTGAAACGCAACTCGCCCTTTTTTCACATGATATCTTGCGAACCATGGATGAAGGGTATCAGACGGATGCCATGTTTCTTGATTTCCGGAAAGCGTTTGACTCAGTGCCCCACTGCTATGGGATTGGCTCACAAATATGTGAGTGGCTCAAAGACTTCTTAAGTAATAGAACCCAGTACGTTGTCCTCAATGGTGAGTGTTCATCGGAGGTGAGGGTATCATCTGGAGTGCCCCAGGGAAGTGAGGTAGGTCCGCTGTTGTTTTCTATCTACATAAATGATCTTTAGGATAGGGTGGATAGCAATGTGCGGCTGTTTGTTGATGATGCTGTGGTGTACGGGAAGGTGTTGTGGTTGAGTGACTGTAGGAGGATACAAGATGACTTGGACAGGATTTGTGATTGGTGTTAAGAATGGCAGCTAACTCTAAATATAGATAAATGTAAATTAATGCAGATGAATAGGAAAAAGAATCCAGTAATGTTTGAATACTCCTTTAGTAGTGTAGCGCTTGACACAGTCACATCGATTAAATATTTGAGCGTAACATTGCAGAGCAATATGAAATGGGACAAGCATGTAATGGCAGTTGCGGGGAAGGCAGATAGTCGTCTTCGGTCCATTGGTAGAATTTTGGAATGATGTGGTGGATCTGTAAAGGAGACCGCTTATAAAACACTAATACAACCTATTCTTGAGTACTGCTCGAGCATTTGGGATCCCTATCAGGTCGGATTGAGGGAGGACATGGAAGCAATTCAGAGGCGGGCTGCTAGATTTGTTACTGGTAGGTTTGATCTTCATGCAAGTGTTACGGAAATGCTTCAGGAACTCGGGTGGGAATCTCTAGAGGAAAGGAGGTGTTCTTTTCGTGAATCGCTACTGAGGAAATTTAGAGAACCAGCATTTGAGGCTGACTGCAGTACAATTTTACTGCCGCCAACTTACATTTCACGGAAAGGCGACAAAGATAAGAGATATTAGGGCTCGTACAGAGGCATATACAGGCAGTCATTTTTCCCTCGTTCTTTTTCAGAGTGGAACAGGGAGAGAAGATGCTAGTTGTGGTACGAGGTATGTAGATGTAGATGTAGAAACTCATGTCCAATGTTGGACTTAACCCCTTACATGGAACATATGCCTGAGAGGGTGCATGGGTCTGGAATGAAAGCAAGTTTTCCAGGGTAAATTGGCACAAAGAGGCTTGTGACATTCACTGCACTAAGACAGAATACCAAATAAAGCTCTCAAAGCCAGCTAGAACCACAGGGCAATTTTCAGCTCCTCTAGTGGAACAAACATACCCGCCTCTGAAATGGGTGTTCCATTCTAAGGGTTAAAAATCATTTCTTGACACTCAAAAGTTGTGGTTCTTTAAACAGCAGGTTGTAAATTCTGTGATTATGCTGACTAGTACTGACAGATCTGACATTCAAAGGAACATGATAGTACAAATTAAGAGCAAGTAGATCAAAAACTGTGTGTTAGAATGGAGTTGATAGCAGCCTGTAGACTGTTAAAATGACAATATAGGAGAAACATTTTAGACAGGAACTTATTTTATTCAACAGCCTCAATTAGACCTATAATAAAGAACCCTGTGTGCAGTACGTAACAGAACATATTATACACCCTGCTGATATGTACAGTGCAGTCTAACTTTTAAATGGCTTTTCCAGGCTGTACCATACCACATCACTTCATGGCAGCCCATTGTTCAAAGAAAACTCGTGGAGGTAAGGAAGTTACTTCCAACAGACAGAGAGAACCTGTGCCATCACATGGTGTATTTGATACGACAAAGCAATCATAATTACCAAAATATTAAGTAACATATTACATTAAATAATACACTTAAAATAATGTACAGTTAACACAGTGAAAACAAAACAGCAAAAATTAACAATGAACCAATAGATGTTTTTTATTTAGATCAACTGAACACAATAACTGAGAAGCAATTAATGGAGACAAATAGAAAAGTGAAATTATCCAGGAGTGCTTTTGTTTAACTATGTAGTATTTTCAGAAATAGGTTTCAATTTTTCTAAAGTATACAGTATTTGTGTATTACCAGTTTTTACCTTTAACAGTAATGTGTTGACTTTCAAAAGCATTCAAAAATTGACGGATGGTCAATGAGCAATAGACTGAGGCACACTGAAAATTATTGTAGGACACAAAAAAACATATGAATCAGCAAACACGTTGGAGGGGAAGACATTAAAACTTGATGAAAATTAAAAGGTGGTGTGCAGTACACGTGACAAGGTGAATAGATGAAAGGTAGAATAACAAATTCCTTCAAAGGGATAAGGAAAGACCAGGGCTACGACATAACAAAAAGAAAGTAGGTGGCATCAGAAAACATGCAGAACCTGTGGGGATGTCTATCACTGAGAACCACTATGCATGGAGGAGTATAAGGTCTGTTCAAAAAATTCCGGAACATTAATAATTTCTTGCCAATGGTGTGTTGCGCCAAAGTGCAGTTTGCATCCCTGCATATGCCTGTGTTTAATGTGTAACTGCTAGAGGTCTCATTGTTGTATGTCTGTTAGTTATTGTTCGTTGCTGTATTGAGTAGAATGTTGTCTCCCACAGTTTGCGAATTTTAAGATGGCAGAGTTAGAGGAGCAACGCATATGCATTAGATTTTGATCGAAATCCCAGAAAACCTTTGCAAAGACACACCAAATGATACAGGAAGCCCACTGTGATTAGTGATTAAGCTGTACTTGGTGTTACAAATGGTTCACATGGTTTAAACATGGCCAAATTGGAGTTAAAAATGACTCTTGTTCAGGACGCCCTTCGACATCTGCCGACAATGCTTGTGTCAGGAATGCCAATAAAACTGAGCACACTAATCGAAGACTGACTGTCCAGACTGTCAGAGATGCAGAAGAATGTAACATTTCAGGTTGATCATGTCATGAAATCCTGACACAGCATCTTGGGATGCATCATGTTGCCATCAAGTTGCCCATGACTCACAAGTAAAGCTCAGAAAGACCTTTCCCCTGCAATCTGTGAAGAGCTTTTGGATCATGCAAATGAGAATGCGATGTTCCTTTAGAGAATCACAACTGGTGATGAGACAAGAATCTACGTTTATGATTTTCAGACCATGGTTCAATCTTCACAATGGGTTGGGAAACACTCTCTAAGACCAAAAAAAAGCTCATCAGGTCAGGTCAAATCTCAAGGCCATTCAGATAATTTCATTTGACTTTGAAGTATTAGTTCATCATGAATTTGTGCCCAGAGACAAACTGTTAATCGATGGTACCATCGGGGTTGTATTGCGATGCCTATGAGAAAATGTGTGAAGGAAATGGCGTGATATGTGGTGAGACACTTCATAGCTCTTGCATCACGATAACACATCCACACATAACTATTGTACAAAAAACAAAATAACTGTGCTACCTCGTCCTCAGACCTAGCCCCGGCAGACTTTTTTTATTTCCAACATTGATAACCTCACTGAATGGGAAGATTTGCAATGATACAGAAGATAAAAGAAAATCTGCAGACAGTGCTTTGCACAATACAGCAGAGGTGTACCAAGTCTGCTTCCGGAAGTGGAAATGGTGTTGGGAGAGATGTATCAATTGTGAAGGAGAGTATTTTGAAGCAGAGCATGAACTATATAAGTAAAAAGATAAGCATAGAAAAATATTGTGTACAAAGTCCCAATATTTTCTGAACAGGCTTCGTACAGAGGAGGCATTTATTATCTAGTGAATGGTAAATGGTTGAAGATAGTAATTACAGTGGATACAGAACGGCAACATGAAAGTATGATATTCAACAAAAGTGTAACACGGGAATCATATATCTGGGGATTACATAACTCAGTGACAGCAAGGGACAGGACATTCAGTAGTCTGCCAACACCAATACCTGGAAAAACAATTACACGTCCCCAGAATGGCAAGTTATGTATGCAGCTTTCCCTGTGTTTTGTTACTAGTTTATTTCTTAAATTTTGTGCTTGCTATTCTACTTAAAAGGTTCAATCCCACGTTTTTTTGACTAAGTGTAAATTCAGGCAGTCTATAGCCGCAGTTTTCATTTCTTGTGAACACAGATCATTACAGCATCAGCATTCATTGGTGACAAGTCAGCAGGGTGGGAAATTGCATATCTAGGTTTCTGTCGACTTTTGTACTTTACTGCTTCAGGACCGGTGGGGGAGGGGGGGGGGGGGGTGGTTTCTGCAGCCTTCAGCAGGCAGCTGCTTCGGGGTGTAGTGTTGGCGGAGAATCTGGTGAATCGTATGGGATGACTCAAGTATTGCACGTTTTGCTTATGGGCTCTGTTGTGAGGCAACCTCTAGTGTGCCAAACATGGTGGAGCTGCCCTCACAGCAGGGTGAGGGGCGGGTGGTTACACATTTGTATCACTCCAGGTGGTGGGCCCATGAGGAGACTGGTTGGCTGGTCTCACTTATGTGCCCTGAAAGTGAGCAGGTGCCTGTTCCTTCAGCAGGGTCCAAGCAGGCACACATGGGCTGGTCTCACTTATGTGCCCTGAAAGTGAGCAGGTGCCTGTTCCTTCAGCAGGGTCCAAGCAGGCACACATGGGAAGAAGTTTGCTAGTTATTGGGAGCTCCCACATTAGGTGCATTATAAAGCCCTTTAGGGAGATAGCACTCAGGGCCAGACAGATAGCCAATAGGCATTCAGTATGTCTGCCAGGGGGCCTCATCTGACATGTGGAGGAGATCTGGCCTGTAGCTACTCAGCATGCAGGTTGCTGTTGTCTGCAACTTGTGACTCACATCAACATGAGTCGAGAAGGCTAAGAGAGTGTTTCCACTAGAACGAGCAGATAAATAATAGTTAGCATCTCGCTTAGATAGTCAACTGACATTGCTTAGTTCCAGTATGATGGACAGGAAGGAAGGAAGACTAAGTTTAACATCCTGTTGACACTGATGTCATTAGAGACGGAACACAAGATCTGATTGTGTCAAGGATGGGGGATGGAAACCGACCGTGCCCTTTCAAAGGAACTATCCTGGCATTTGCCTGGAGAAATTTAGGGAAATCATGGAAAACCTAAATCTGGATGATTGGATGCGATTTGAAGCATCATCCTCCCAAATACAGGTCCAATATGCTAACCGTATCGCCACCTCGCCTGGTCTAGTATAATGGAGACACAGGAATTATGTGCAAAGTTTAAATGGATTGTAAATTGTGCTCTGGAGAAGTATGTGCCTACTGGGTGGATTAAGAACAGAAAAGATACACCATGGTTTAACAATGGAATTCGGAAAATGCTGACAAAGCAAAGGCTGCTGCACTCTTGGGTCAAAAGAGGAAACACAGATGATGACAGGCAAGTGTTCATTGAGATTTGTGCATCTGTAAAAAGATCTATGAGTGAAGCATACAACAGTTACCACCATCATACTTTAGCAAAAGATCTGGCCAGTAAACAGAAAAATTCTGGTCCTTTGTAACTCACTAACAGCATCTAAGGCTTCTATTCAGTCTGGTGTGGCGATGAAGACAACAAAAGGAAAGCTGAAGTTTTAAATTTTGCATTTAAGAAACTATTCGTGCAGGAGAATCACAAAAACATACCATCATTTTATCATTACACAGACTCAAGTATTGATGACAAGTGATAGGCATCCGTGGTGTAGAGAAACAACTGAAAGAGTTGAAAACAAATATGTTGCCATGTCCGTGTGGAATCCCAGCATAAGGTGTGCTCACTTGTGTGAATGAATCTCTTTTTCTAATCAAAGTCTTGGCTGAAAGCTTTGTCTAAGTATCTTTTAATTGACGCTGTCTACAATTTAATGCATTAGCTTTATCGTAAATAGCAATCTATCTTTTCCTACAATGTTGATAAATTTCCTTAAGACAGAAAAGCTCCTGTCCACTGTTTTATAAAGCATGGCTCATGTGAAATTCAGCTTGTCTCTTGTCTCACATGATACACTGTGAACTATGGTTGAAGGGATCACAGACAGATTCCATATTTCTTGATTTCTGAAAAGCAGTTTACACAGTGCCCCCCTCCAGACTGTTGACGAAGGTACGAACGTACAGAATAGCTCTCCAGATATGTGAGGGGATCGAAGACTTCTCAAGTAATAGAAACCAGTACAGTATTCTCAATGGTTGGTGTTCAACAGAGACAAGGGTATCATCAGGAGTGACCCCAGAGAAGTGTGATAGGACTGCTATTATTTTGCATATAAATGAATGATCTGATGGACAGGATGGGCAGCAATCTGCAGCTGTTTGCTGTTGATGTTGTGGTAATGTTAGCCAGCTCTAAATGAAGAAAAAGGTACATTAATGCAGTTGAGTAGGAAAAATAGAGCCATAATGCTCAAAGGCAGCATTAGTAGTGTGCTGATTGACACATCACATCATTTAAATTTCTGGGCATAACACAGCAAAGCAATATGAAATTGGGCAAGTATGTAAGAATTACAATAGGGAAGGCGAATGGTCAACTTCGGTTTATTGGGAGAATTTTAAGAACGTGTAGTCCATCTGTAAAGGAGATCACTTATAGGACACTAGTGTGACCTATTCTTGAGTACTGCTAAAGTGTTTGGGATCCACACCATGTCAGATAAAAAGAAGACATCTAAATAATTTAAAGATGTTCTGTGAGATTTGTTACCAGTAAGTTCAAACAGCATGCAAGTATTATCGAGATGCTTTTGGAACTCAAATGTAAATCCCTGAATGGATGGTGAAATTCTTTAAGAGGGATGCTGTTGAGAAAATATGGAGAACTAGCATCCGAAGCTGGCTGCACAACAACTCTACTGCTGCAAACACACATTTTGTGTAAGGGCCATGAAGATAAGAGAGATTTGGGCTCACTCTGTTTGTGAGTGGAACAGGAGAGGAAATGATTAGTAATGGTATGGGGTGTCCTCCACCATGTACTGCACAATAACTTGCAGAGTATGTATGTAGATATGTAAATGTAGACAAGTGCACATTGTAAAAGTATTGTGTAAGGAACTGACAATGGTCTTGACGAAAAACTAACCTGGATTTTGGGGAAGTGATTCAATGGAATCATCAAAAACATTAATCAATGTGAACAGGTGAGCATCATTATCTAAGGAATTGAGTCCACTGCATTTTCTTGCTGAATCTGTCTAACAATAAAAACCACTCACCAGTACAAACAGTTACCAAATTCGTGGTTTACCAGTGACATGCAAATTCTCTACATTATTGCTATATACAATGAAAAAACATAACAGCATACAAGTTACAAATAAATTATTTCTCCAATAACTTGTCAGCATTAATGTAAAAGCAAATCAATGCCATATTTTGGTGTAAAAAAAAAGAGTTTTAGAATTAGGTATATGTTCCAACAATGTCAAACAGGCGTGTCATTTCAAACATCTGACAGCTATGACTTTAGATATAAATAACAGGTGGACAGATTGTAGTCTTAACCTGGAATTAGCATTGCCTAAGGAAAATAATAATTGTACATTACAAAATTACAATTTATGCAATGCAACTTCTCAACTTAAAATTCTGCTTTCATATTTGACCACTTCTTGGAAAATTAGTCACATATTTAGACACTAAACTATATTTCTTCTTCCAGCACTTTCAGTAACAATAACAAGTATTCAACAGCAAAGTTACTGGTATATGCCTAACGGGTAACTTACCAAGTTCTATTCCACGGTAAGACAAAACCCTCTGTGTTTTTTCTTTCTAACATAATTTCTTTATTTTCTTTGATATTTGAAATATTCAAGCCTTCAATTAAGAATATGTTATTTCCATTCACAGAGATCCCCAATGATCCGGTCTGGAAGCTGTAGTTCTTGTCTTTAAGACTTGCAATGATTTCTTCTATAAAAAAAGAGAAGAACAACAGCTTTAAACTAATGATACAAAAAAGTAGCTAAGTTTACAAACAAAACAGAGCAGATGAGAGAAGTAAAAGATAGCATTGAATAACTGAAAAATACACTGAAGCAGCAAAGAAACTGGTGTAGGCATGCACATTCAAATGCAGAGAGATGTAAACAGGCAGAATGCGACACTGTGGTCGGCAACACTATATAAGACAACAAGTGTCTGGTGCAGTTGTTAGAGCAGTTAGTAGTGCTACAATAGCAGATTATCAAGATTTGAATGAGTTTGAATGTGGTGTTATAGTCAGCGCACGAGCGATGGGACAGAGCATCTCTGAGGTAGCGATGAAATGGGGATTTTCCCACATGATCATTTCATGTGTGTACTGTGAATATCAAGAATCTGATAAAACATCTAATCTCTGATATCACTGCAGCTAGAAAAAGATCTTACAAGAACAGGACCAATGACGACTGAAGAGAATCATTCAATGTGACAGAAGTGCTACCCTTCCTCAAATAGCTGCAGATTTCAATGCTGGGCCATCAACAAGTGCCAGTGTGTGAACAGTTGAACAAAACATCTTCAATATGGTCTTTCAGAGCAGAAGTCCCACTCGTGTACCCTTGATGACTGAACGAAACAAAGCTTTACGCCTCGCCTGGACCCGTCAATACCGACATTGGACTGTTGATGATTGGAAACATGCTACCTGGTCAGACAAGTGTTGTATCAAATTGTATCGAGTGGATGGGCATGTATGGGTATGGAGACAACCTCATGAATCCATGGATCCTACATGTCAGCAGGGGACTGTTCAAGTTGGTGGCAGCTCTGTATTGGTGTGGTGCGTGTGCAGTTGGAAGTGATATGAGACCCCTGATACATCTAGATATGATTCTGACAAGTGACACATACATAAGCATCCTGTCTGATCACATGCATCCATTCATATCTATTGTGCATTCCAATGGGCAATTCCAACGGGACAATGTGACACCCGACATGTCCAGAATTGCTACAGAATGGCTTCAGGAACATTCTTCTGAACTTAAACACTTCCTCTGGCCACCAAACTCCCTAGATATGAACATTATTGAGCATATCTGGGATGCCTTGCAACGTGCTGTTCTTCACCCTCTCGTACCCTTACGGATTTATGGACATCCCTGCATGGTTCATGGTGTCAATTTCCTCCAGTACTACTTCAGACACACCAGATGTCATGTTGCGGCACTTCTGCATGCTCACAGGTGTCCTACACGATATTCGGCAGGTGTACCAGTTTCTTTGGCCCTTCAGAGTATGATGAGCTGTTAGGATTCAGAACTGGAAACACATTAACTTTCATTATGAAAAAGTGCATTAGGACAACAAGAAAAAAGGATAGATGTAAAAAATACCTTTAAGAGTAGAATGTCTGAGAACCTAAGACAAACAAAAGACATAAAAAATGAAAAAAGACAAATGATACAATTCTGAAAGAGCATGAGATAATTCTAGAAATGTTAAATAAATGTTACGAACTGCATCATGTTATATGAGTACACACAGCTACAGTTATTTTTATTTTGACAACCTATTTAGGCCAAAATTTGACCATACTCATGTCATAAGGTGTCTTTTTGACTGTGCATTTTGCAGTGGGAATAATTAATCAACCTCTTCAAATACTCCATATTGATATAATTTGTTATACAGGGTGCATCAAAAAGAATCATACAATTTGGCATGTCTATGTTTCTGAAACTAATAAACATATACAACAAAGTTTGTTTTTCAATGAACGAGAAGCTGAAAACGTTTTTTTAACACCTTTTCATAAATGTTTAATATGTCCCCCTTGATATGTCAAATTTTTCCCACACTGCAGTGAACATGTCTTCAGTTATAGCTTCCACAGCTGATGCGATGTCTCAGTTCATTCATTGTTGTTGGTAACAGAGGCACATAAGAAGAGTCCTTTATAAGTCACCACAAGAAATAATCACATACAGTCAGGTCCAGTGAACTTGGGGGGCCAGAAATGTAACGCTGAATCATTTGGTCCAGTGTGACCAAACCACTGTTCAGTAATACTTTGGTTTAAAAATTCCTGCACTTCTACATGCCAGTGTGGCAGAGCCCCATCCTGTAGGTAAATGAAGCCATTCAAATCAGTCTCCAACTGTGAGAAAAAAAGTTCTCAAGCATATTGAGATATGTGCTTCCTGTAATGGTGGATGCGATCAACATCTGTATCAGAGACTCGGCGCTATTGGGGCTACACAAACAACTTGTTTCTCAGAATTGTTCATGCCATCATCTAATGCTCTGTGCTGTTGGATGATTCACACCATACCTAGTACGAAAGGCACACTGAACATTTATTACTGGCCCACACTGCGCAAAACACTGAACACAAAACGCTTTCTATTGTCCGAACACCATTTTTTCTCTGACTGAGGTGGGTGCACACTGCTGCTACCTAGTGGGGACCATGCAACACTCAAGAGTTTGCTCTTTCCAACAGTACGTTGTTAACGCATATATCTCAAATAACATAATATTTACGATTTTTTTTGAACTCGATGATTTGTTTTGATACACTCTGTATAACTAGTCATATACTTCTGCCTTCCAGTGTACACTGTCAATATATTTGGAACATCCCTCATGTTGGTTTACTGTCACAACTGCCAAAATTAAATAGGTAAAACGGACATGAGTGCACTAAATCCAAAGCAGTTCGGAAAGACAGACGTTCCATGAACTACAATGTTTCACTGTAGTTACAGGCATCGTCGTCATTAGTTTTGTGTATGATATTGCAGCATGAAGAAAGCAGTGAGGGACTATAATAAATGGATGTTAATCAAGTTTTAACTCTAGAAAAATGATCATTGAAGATAATAGATTACACTGAAGAGTGACAAAATGTTTATTAGTCTTACCGTGTATCTTCCAGTTTGCATCTAGTTATTATGGTCCCCCTTCATTCACATTACTCTGTCAAGCGAGTGACTTAAAACAAGAATCTTCAGAACTCACCTGATGTTAAAACAACATGGTGGTTCTGTGAAAGGTGGATCCCGAAATGGAACTGGCCCTTCACTCTTATGGTCATTCCTCTACCACCTTGGAAGTGATCCTTATGCAAATTGTGTTGCTCTGCTGTTCTGGTGGTTTGAGCTGCAGTAGTAAAGTAAAGAAAAACGTTTTCGTATGTTAAAATGCTGAAGGATTTGATCTCATATGGAAGGTTTCTCATTAAGCAATAACTACACAAATTGTGTCTTTAGAAGAGAGAGTACTAGCACAGTTTGCTGGCAACAGCACTCGAAAAAAGGTAACTGTACTGCTGTGTGTTCTTAGGTCTTTTCTCTACAAAATTTTATTCAGCTAATAACAATATCTCACCTGTAATATTTGAACAGAATGAGTGTATTTCTCCTACCAATGTAAGAAGTTTAAGGTGCAGGTTTGTACTCCATGTTGAATGGAATTCTTCTAGAAGATGTATACTTATATCATGCGTACTATATTTGCATCCAATACGAGCTAGTTTTGCATAACTTGCAAAAGACTGAAAGAAAGAATGTGGTTGTATTATCAAATTACTATAAATAAATTATGTGTAGCTTTTTCAGAACAAATATTTATCACTTTTCATAAATATAAATATAAATAATAATAATAATAATCAGTGATTACTGACTGAACAAAAAAATTAATATTTATATTCATGAGCTTTATTATTTCTAGGCATAAAATAATGTATTTATACTATCTTAATTCTGTACTAGCCTTTATTTCTTCAGACTTGAGGCAAATATACTGACTCTTTGTGGGTAGAATTGAGGCCACTTTTGCTCCTTCAAGGATCACACAAAGCTTTGAACTGGTACTGTCTGTCTGCATTGAATCCAATCTGACCATTATGCAAACTGCATAATAATAAAAGGAACACATTTGAGTATTTAAATGTTCACAGGAAAGGTGGCATCGTAATTTCTATTGTTTATATTACAGACATCTCTTCCATATAGATCTTGTTCATAGTAAAATGCCACATAAAATAGTTACCATTTTTATCTGCGAAGAAAAATCCATTGACATGGGACAGTGAAATGTTGACAACAGAAGAACTGATGAACTTCTGAATACTGGTCTGATTCTTATTCCCAGAAAAACTGTGTATTACCTTTTGGTTATTTTGCACATTTGAGCCTTTTCGAGCAGGTCTGTATTCCTGTATGCACCTGAAAATTTTATAAAAGGAAAACTATATACATATATCTAAAAACAAAGATGATGTGACTTACCAAACGAAAGTGCTGGCATGTCGATAGACACACAAACAAACACAAACATACACACAAAATTCAAGCTTTCGCAACAAACGGTTGCTTCATCAGGAAAGAGGGAAGGAGAGGGAAAGACGAAAGGATGTAGGTTTTAAGGGAGAGGGTAAGGAGTCATTCCAATCCCGGGAGCGGAAAGACTTACCTTAGGGGGAAAAAAGGACAGGTACACACACACACACACACACACACACACACACACACACACACACACACACACACACACACACACACATATATATATATATCCATCCACACATACACAGACACAAGCAGACATTTGTAAAGGCAAAGAGTTTGGGCAGAGATGTCATTCGAGGCGGAAGTACAGAGGCAGAGATGTTGAAAGACAGGTGAGGTATGAGCGGCGGCAAATTGAAATTAGCGGAGATTGAGGCCTGGCGGATAACGAGAAGAGAGGATATATTGAAGGGCAAGTTCCCATCTCCGGAGTTCTGACAGGTTGGTGTTAGTGGGAAGTATCCAGATAACCCGGACGGTGTAACACTGTGCCAAGATGTGCTGGCCGTGCACCAAGGCATGTTTAGCCACAGGGTGATCCTCATTACCAACAAACACTGTCTGCCTGTGTCCATTCATGTGAATGGACAGTTTGTTGCTGGTCATTCCCACGCAGAAAGCTTCACAGTGTAGGCAGGTCAGTTGGTAAATCACGTGGGTGCTTTCACACGTGGCTCTGCCTTTGATCGTGTACACCTTCCGGGTTACAGGACTGGCGTAGGTGGTGGTGGGAGGGTGCATGGGACAGGTTTTACACCGGGGAGGTTACAAGGGTAGGAGCCAGAGGGTAGGGAAGGTGGTTTGGGGATTTCATAGGGATGAACCAAGAGGTTACGAAGGTTAGGTGGATGCGGAAAGACACTCTTGGTGGAGTGGGGAGGATTTCATGAAGGATGGATCTCATTTCAGGGCAGGATTTGAGGAAGTCGTATCCCTGCTGGAGAGCCACATTCAGAGTCTGATCCAGTCCCGGAAAGTATCCTGTCACAAGTGGGGCACTTTTGGGGTGGTTCTGTGGGAGGTTCTGGGTTTGAGGAGATGAGGAAGTGGCTCTGGTTATTTGCTTCTGTACCAGGTCGGGAGGGTAGTTGCGGGATGCGAAAGCTGTTTTCAGGTTGTTGGTGTAATGGTTCAGGGATTCTGGACTGGAGCAGATTCGTTTGCCACGAAGACCTAGGCTGCAGGGAAATTCTCTTAATAAGAACAGTCCAGAAACCATGCTGGGAATAATACCAGAAAGAAATTAACTCAAACACACAGTTGATAATACCTACAATAGCCAGTTTATAACAGATTTGTTAGAATGACTACAGCAACAAAAAACAACATATTCCAAGGGATTATAGGAAAGAATACATCCTGTATTGCAACATGGAGGCAGAATACCTAGACAGAAAATATCAAGAAAAGGCAACCTAGTCTTCAGAGACAGGCTCTTACTCTCTATTCATGAATCATATAAGAAAAGATGGACAGAAAGTATAAAAAAATCTAGAATTGGCTAACAGCAGTAGGAAAGTATAGTCATTCCAAAGGGAACGAGGTGAAGCAACAGTCATCCCAAATCAGAATCCGACGTAACACCTTCCCAAGCAGTGTTACACATGAAGAAACTTGCAGAAAACATAAAAGTTGATCTGGTTTTCGAAAAAGAAACAAAGAAGCAGCTAAAGGACAATAGAGAAAAAAATAAAACACCCTAATCTCTCCTTACCCTTCATAGAGGAGCAGCTTGAGGCAGTAATCAAATACCTCAAAAACAGGAAAGCTGCCACACTGTATGGTATATTTCCTATTTCCCTGCTCATTACACAACTAACAAAGAAAGCACAACAATGGCTGCTGCTACTACTACACTTTTACAATGAAATGCTGGACAGTGGAAAAATTTCTCAGCTATTTAAAATCGCAAAACCTATTGATTTACTCAAGCCAGGAAAACCCAAAGAAGACCTAGCAAGCTATTGTTCAATCACACTACCAAGCATTTCTTACAAGATGCTGGAAAGGCTTCTGTATAACCGAATATATCCATAATTGATGCCATAACCACACTACACCAAGCAGGATTTCTTGTGAATCGAAGCTGCTGTGAGCAAGTTCTCATCTTGACATCATTTGTAGAAGCAGGCTTCTTATAGAAACAGAAAACCTCAGTGGCACTTACTGATCTCGCAGCAGCATATGGACACAGTGTAGCTGGATGGATTAATGTATAAGCTAAATCAAACTGATCCAAACACAAAGATCAATGCTCTAATGGAAAACATGATTAAATATAGCTCTTTCAAAGTTAAACATTGGAGAAAGATAAGTAAATTTTATACCATATCAAATGGTCTCCCATTGAGTAAGGTTCTGCCCCCGCTTTTATTTAACCCGTACGCCAGTGACATAACCACTAATGATTCTATGAGTGTAGCTACAATGACTAACTAGCGATTGCAGCTCAAGGTAACACATTTGAAGAAGGTGAAAGAAATACTTACTAATGAGCTAGAAAAGAAAGTGGAGACATTGCTAGAACCCTAATATAATAGAAGTCAGCTCATTCCACCTAACCAACAGAATCTTCCACAACAAAAAAATTGTGACCTAGCTGACACCTCAAATATTTGGGTACGACTCTCAACAGGTACTTGACATTTAAGAGACAAATGGAACTAACACGACAAAAGCTAAAATCGAGAAACAACGTATTAAGGAAACTTGCTGGTGCTAGCTGGGGATATAACACAAACACCTGTTTACGCTGTCACCGAATACTATTCTCCGGTTTGGAGAAGAAGCAGCCATGTTAACAAAATAGATATTCATCTATATGATGTGATAAGGATCGTGACAGAAACACTCACATCTACACCAACACCATGGATGTCAGAACTCACTTATACTGGTCTCCAGCTCTCCAATGATAACAAGCAACAACACATGAATGGATGAAACTCCAAAGATCCAGAGACTTACCTATTCTTGAAATATTGAGCAACTTAGCATGCATTCGATTAAAATCTAGAGAACCAATTTGGGTAAATACTGGCCAACTCGCCCCAGAAAGCTATAATCTACAAGATGAATGGAGAAATCACTGGACTTCCATCTATGGTCATAAGAATTTAGGTAACAGAGACCCAACTATCCAACCCCTAGATGTAAACCAATCTAAAAAATATGGACTGATGATGACCAACGTGACTGCAGAACACTGGAACAAACTATGGAGCACATTTTGCACAAATCCCCAAAAAGAAAATTCATGGATGCCCGGAAACACTTTATAGATGCGACATAACCTCTTGGTTCATTCCTATGAAATACCCAAACCACCTTCCCTACCTTCTGGCTCCTACCCTTGTAACCGACCCCGGTGTAAAACCTGTCCCATGCACCCTCCCACCACCACCTACGCCAGTCCTGTAACCCGGAAGGTGTACACGATCAAAGGCAGAGCCATGTGATTTACCAACTGACCTGCCTACACTGTGAAGCCTTCTATGTGGGAATGACCAGCAACAAACTGTCCATTCGCATGAACGGACACAGGCAGACAGTGTTTGTTGGTAATGAGGATCACCCTGTGGGTAAACATGCCTTGGTGCACGGCCAGCACATCTTGGCACAGTGTTACACTGTCCAGGTTATCTGGATGCTTCCCACTGACACCAACCTATCAGAACTCCGGAGATGAGAACTTGCCCTTCAACATATCCTCTCTTCCTGTTACCCACCAGGCCTCAACCTCTGCTAATTTCAAATTGCCGCCCCTCGTACATCACTTGTCACTCAACAACATCTTTGCCAGTGTACGTCCGCCTCGACTGACATCTCTGCCCAAACTCTTTGCCTTTACATATGTCTGCTTGGGCCTGTATATATGCGGATGGATATGCGGATGGATGGATGTGTGTGTGTGTGTGTGTGTGTGTGTGTGTGTGTGTGTGTGTGTGTGTGTGTGTTTTTATTGTGTCTGTCTACCGGCACTTTCTCGTTTGGTAAGTCGCAGCATCTTTTTTAATATATTTTTCCCATGTGGAATGTTTCTTTCTATTGTGTATATATATATTTTCTGTAAGTCATGCAATGAATCAATAAATTGTCCAGAGTACAGATGGAAAAGAATGGTCCTTGCAAAACAATAGGATTAGTAGTTGATTTATTGGGGGTAGTCTAACACTGAAGCCACTGCCCTATTTTGGAACTTATTTACTTACTCACATTCATACTTCAATTTTGCTACAAGCTGAACACCTACATGAAGAAAGGCATATGAAATAATCTAAAAATATGTGAAGTGGGGGCTTTTAGGCAGAACTGGCAATTTTGGCTCCTTATAAAATATGAAATGGATTATTTTAGTTACATTTTCATGACAAAGGACAAAAAAGAAACTTATATACAGGGGATGTGAATATTTAACATTTACTGTCCTATATTATAATGTAAAAGTGAATAGTGTACACCAGATGATGATTAATAACTGCACACAAATATTGTGACAGCTATCCAGAAAGTAGCCTCCAATTTCAAGTAGCATGGGAAGTAGGGCACAGAATGATAAAATCACTCCAACAACCCACGCAGTCAGTCAATGTGATTACACTGGGAGAGTAAGAAAGCAATATTTCTTCAGGTTTCGATACAATAGCCATTCAATATGAATGCTGTAATTGAGAATCCAGTGAAATGTGAAATTTGTTCTGCAACACAGCGTTTAGAGGCAAAAAATCACCTAGCTCTTCATGTTTATTACGGAATTTGTGTTGTATATGAATCAAATGTGATGCTTGCTTGAAAGTAAAGAATGAATGTTTATGATGGTGTGAGATCATATTGCCTTGCCCATCAAATCAAAACATGCACATCAAACTTTGTCAACAAGAAAGATTATGACTACTATGTTTCAGAACGCTGAGGGAATTAGGTTTGTAGATATCATGCAGTGTGGAACTGCATCCAGTTCTGAAACTTACTGTGAGACATTAAGAAAACTGAAAAGAGCTATTCAAAACAACCAATACGGTCTCTTCACAGCTGCTATACAAGATAACACATGATCATATTTTGCTGGAAACTTCAAGAATTCCTTGATCAATTCAAATGTAACTTTTTGTATGTCTGCTCTACAGTGCAGGCTGGACTCTAAATGATTTTCAACATTCCACACGCACCCCCGCCACACACACGTACCCCCGCCACACACAAACACACACACACACACACACACACACACACACACACAACGATGCTAATGAAATACAAGTTTCATACACAGCCCTAATCAAATATTACTGCAAACTTTTGCACATGGTGCAATTCAGCATCACATATACAATTATTATACTCACAGAGGTAAGCTCACATTAGATAAGCCTGAAACTGAATTTTTGAACGCTGCAATTCATTGCTGTGAGTGGGTCTCCAGAATTATAAAAATAATAACTCAACACAGTGTACTGGAGCAGGACAGTGGTTAGCATATAAACCTGTTGTGTAGAAGGTCACAGGCTTTAATCTCATCAGAAGCAACACTTTTCTGTTATTTCTAAATCTAATCAAAATATTGATTATTATTTTTATTCAATAGATTCTTTTTAATGTAGTTTTTTAATTTATAATACTTTACTGCAACATTTTCATCATTGTATTGAATTTTTTATTTGTCTTATTTTTCTTCCTACCATATTTTTTTATTTGGAATCTGCCCGTGTCACCTATAACACTGTTCGACATAGGTTCTATTTCTGATATCAAAGTATGTGCTTCTAGACCATTTTACCATGGGAAATTCAAATATGTAAACAAAATATCATTGTCAGGGATACTTTTTATGTAATATGTATATATATGTATATTCACAATTCATGCCAAACACAGAGACGTTATAGAGAAATACAGGTATGTTGCCGCATCATGTAGTGATAGAACGTGATAATTTCTTGTGCAACAGCAGGTGGGAAGAATCAGACATCATTAGGTTATTCCCCGCCACATCTATCTCATTAACTCGAACGGCGATAGCCGGTCGCTGCCTCGGCAGTAAAGCTTCACGCCTCCTAGGGGCAGGTGCATCGAGTTTACAACAGTGGTGTTAGCCGCAATTTGTGTCAGTCTTAACGAGTGGGTGTTTTGGCTGACAAGTAACTGTCTGTCATATTTCCGAGCACGATTGAATTTTTTAGTTCCTGTGTGTAAATTGATTGAGCCTGGTGCTGAAGGTAAAACGACTGCTTGTCTTTACACATCAGCATTCCTCTGGTTCCCTACTATTAATTTGATACAGGTGTATTACCAAAGTGGTATTTTTAAATTTGCAGGAATGCCACGTCGTTGTGGATGTCAATATAAGCTGGACAACTTCTGCTACATCTGTGGGAAGTTCACTTTTGCCAGAAATAGGAAGAAAATTTCTTCAGTCATAAAGAAAGCATACAAACATTACTTTGGAGCAGAGGTAGAAGACCAAGATCAAGAATGGGCACCACATTTCTGTTGTCCTACATGTTACTGCAAACTAATTCAGTGGTGGAAAAGTAAAGAGAATGTGGTGTTGTTTGCCATTCCCGTGGTGTGGAGGGAGCCTAAGGACCATGTTACTGATTGTTATTTCTGTCTAACAAAAATTCTGGGTTTTACAAACAAAAATTTGAAGAGGCACATTGTTTACCCAGATCTGCCTTCAGCGAGAATGCCAGTGCAGCATTCCGACAACCTTCCAGTACCTTCAAGAGCTTGAGGTCAAATTCCGTGACAGTGAAATAAGTAGTACTGAAGAAATCACAGATGATGATTCTTTATATCACTGCACAAGTGAGTCATCGCCACATTTGTTAACACAGGCAGATTTAAATGATTTAGCATGAGATCTAGGACTAAGTAAACAAAAGGCACAGCTGCTTGGTTCAAGATTACAAGAGTATAATCTACTACACCAAAGTACTAAAATCAGTGTGTTCAGGCACAGAGAACATGCCTTTCTTTCTTATTTTTCAACTGACGAAGCACTGATATTTTGCAGTGACGTTGCTGGCCTGATGAAAGTACTGAACTTCACTTATATTTCACAGGAGTGGAGACTTTTCATAGATGCATCGAAAACAAGTCTGAAGGGTGTTTTGCTCCATAACGGAAATAAAATACCCTCTGTTCCAGTAGCTTACGCTAGTTTGACAAAAGATAATTACGAATTCATACAAAGGATGCTAAATTCATTAAAATACAATGAACACAAATGGAAAATATGTGCAGATTTCAAGGTAATTGCTATGGTACTGGGAATGCAACAAGGCTACACAAAGTATGCCTGTTTTCTTTGCGAGTGGGATAGTCGAGACCGAAATTCTCTCTACGTAAAAAAGAAATGGCCTACGCGAAGATGGAAAGTTGGCGAAAAGAATGTACAACGTGAAAGTCTGGTAGCTCCTGAATATATACTACTTCCATTGCTTCACATCAAACTTGGCCTGATGAAACAATTCGTGAAGGCCATGGATCCAACAGGCTGTGGGTTTGCATATCTAGCTACCAAATTCCCCCGCCTTTCAGCTGCAAAAATAAAGGAAGGTGTATTTGTGGGCCCACAAATCAGGGAGCTGCAGAAAGATGCAAATTTTGAAGTATGTTTAACTGATAAAGAAAAAACTGCATGGGACTGTTTCAAGATGGTGTCGGAAAACTTCCTCGGAAGAAGAAGAGCTACTAACTACAAAGCAATGGTGAAGGATATGATCAAAGCATATCAGGATTTGGGGTGCAATATGTCTTTGAAAGTACATATGATGGACTCTCATCTGGACTACATCACAGAGAGTTGTAGTGATGTATCGGATGAACATGGGGAAAGATTCCATAAAGACATTTCTACCATAGAAAGGTGCTATGAAGGGAAGTGGGTACCTTCTATGTTAGCAGATTATTGCTGGAATATCATTCAAGAGAAGAAAGATTCACAATACAAGAGAAAAAAGTGATGCGCATTACAAGGCAGTGGCTCATTGTTTGTCAATTTTCTGTAATTTCTCATGTCAAATAAATGCTTCAAAGTGTATACACAAAGGTTACTGTGTTATATGTTAGATCCCACCCTCCATTAATGTGATGAACTTATAACATCAGAAAGGTGTGCATTTGTTTGTCGAATTTCACCTCACGTTTGCTGCACTATATCAGAAACTGAAAAGAGAAATAAAATTGCAATTACTCATAAACTATCCCTGACAGAAAAAAACCAAAAACAGTTTTCAATTCAGCACTCAAAATACAACTAGGATCACAATATTTTCTATCAGAAATAGAAAAAAAGGTTTTTTTTGTAGAACAGTGTAATCTGCCACCAGGTACCAAACAGGACTACTGCTCGGGTGGTAAAGCGGCAGCTCATGTAGCCAGTGTAAGGTTAGCTTCAGGTAATCAATGATAGCAATAATGCTTTTAGTGTTGAAACTGAAATATTTCTGTCTTGAGTTTGTTCCTGGAGGTTAGTTTTAACTACCATGAACAAAGCGATTGCGATTACAGTTCTGTCGCAGATTGTTGACCGCTGTTTTCTCAGATACATTACACATCACAAAGTTGTGGTTAGATTAGGACATGAGTTTAAGTGCTACAAAATGCTTTGTCTGCAGCAGTTCAGTCATTGGTCACTTAAAATTAGCTGCAAAAAAGAGCATCTCACATTTCCGTCATACCTAACAGTGACCACTTCCAACGTTGCTCCACATTACACATTAACAGCATTTGTTGAGTGACATGCCATGTTTGTGTGTCACATATAACCAAATAGTCATGGCAGCCGATCTGGTAACACTGTAGTGGCAAGTATCAGACATAAACTGTTCAGTAATTTTAATCGGGCTATAGGTATTTGTCAACTAATTAAGACAGACAGTGAATGGCTAAACCTGAATGATAATTATGTAGAGATGTAATAGAGAGATGTATTTATAAGATTTTTCTAAGAATTTTTTTGGCTGTTACAGTATTTTATTTACAGCTTAATGGTGGTTGCTTTTTGGATAGTCCTATCTGGTGGTGGTGGTGGTGGTGGCGGCGGTGATGATGATGATGATTATGACAACAAAAAGGCTAATGTTCATAATCTGGGCACTTTGTGAGAAACAGTTCCAACCTATGAGAAAAATTAATCCAACACACAACTTGCTGTGAAAGCGAAGTTTCACTTTGTACAACTGTATCTGCAAGTCACAATTTTGAACTGTTAATTTAATACAGATTGAAATGCAAACAATTTCTACCATACAAAATGAGTTCATAGCCACCTGACAGCAATAGAAAGCAATAATTTGTAATACTAACTGTACAGATGTAACAACAGAGATGAATGAAACATATCTTCATTCAGCGAGATTGCAATTCATTATAAAAGTGACAAAAATTGTGCATTATAGATTAGTCTTAAGGCCCACCTGAGAGCTTGGATAAGAAGCTGTGCAAGTGGTGGACTCCATTCCACACGTAAGATATCTAGCATCGCATTCACTTTCATTTGAACTGAATCTTGATTCTGGACGTTCATCAGAAAAACACCTAAGAACAGTGGAGTTCCCCAAGTATGGCACTTCTTTAGAATATGTGGATCCACTTCAACCACTGAATCACCAAGACAACACCACAGTGACTCCATAAGTATTTCACTGTTCCATCGGCACTGTTCTAGCAGTTCTTTCGCTCTGCTGCCATACTGTAGATCTATGGACACAAAGATTCATATTCCTGCAGAATTCATGGGTTAAGTTATGGTCGTAATCATAGAGTAGTTACATTTTAACTTAATTATGAATTGATATGTATATAAAAGTAGAGCCCTATAATAAAAGAAAACCTACGACTCATTTCAAGCTAGAAGCATCTAATTACCTGGGGAAGAGAGCAATTATTAAAGGGAAAAAAATATAAACAGGCAATCAACTATCTCCTCTCTCTTGGAATATAAAGGGCTGAACAGATAAAAATGGAGAGAAAGTGTCACAGACAGACTTGTGAAAGAGTTTATGCATTATTTACATATAGTTTGCAAAAACAACAAAAATGTCATGTATGAAAGTTTATCTAACCTTGTGTAGAAACTTCCTACAATATTTGACAATGAAAGCACTGATGAACCACAATACTGTATTCAGTCACTGCAGATTGTGCATTCAACAAAAAATTTTAGATGATTTTTCTTACAATTTTGTAGAAGGTTTAATTGACAATCACTGCCTTGAGTGACTTCACATGATATTTGGAGATCTTATCTTTCCCTGAGAATGGTGTTATAAAGGTTCACCAAAGTTAGACATGAACAAATTCTCTTGAAGATGTACCCAACAGCTGATGCCCAAGAAAGTGTGTATGTTTAAAGAGTTCGAAAGAGATGTATACTGTTCTTAAAAAGTGCATGAGGTGTACGGGGGGCAGTTTGAAAAGTTCTCAGAACGGAATAGAAAAAAAGTACTTACATAACTGAAACTTTTTTCTTTTTCAATCTTGTCTCCATGTAGACTAATGCACTTGTTCCAACAATGTTCCAGTGCCTTGATCCCATCTCGAAAACGAGTTTCCTCTAGGCCTGCAAAATAGTTATCAACTCTGGCTGTTTGAAGTGAATCTTTGTCCACCAACAAAAAGTTTCAGTTTTGGAAAGAGATGGATGTCTGACAGAGCCAGATTGGGTGAATAAGGTGGGTGTGGCAACACTTCATATCTTAGTTCATGTAATTTTGCCATGACAATGGCACATGTGTGCAGGTGGGCATTATGTTGAAGGAAGATGACTCCCTTTCTGGCCTTTTGTTGCAATTTGTCCAGGAGGTTAGCATAGTATTCTCCAGTAATTGGTTGTCCAGTGGGGAGGTAATCTACGAGAATCCCCTTCACTTCCCAGAACACTTATGCCATGACCTTTCCTGATGAAGGAGTTTCCTTTGCTTTCTTTGGTGGTGAAGAATCAGCATGTTTCCACTGCTTTGACTGTTGTTTTGTCTCTGGGGGTATAGTAGTACACCCAAGTTTCATCTATGGTCACAGACCAGCACAAAAAATCTTATTCGTGTCTCCAGAAACGAGCTAAACGTTGTACTGATATGTCCATTCTCACGCATTTCTGATCGAGCTTCAAGAGTCGTGGCACTCATCATGTAAATAATTTTTTCATTTCTAATTCTTCAATTAAAATGTGATATACCCTTTCACATGACATTTGGCAAGTGTGAGCAATTTCATGCATTTGCAATCGGCGATTCTCCATGACCATTTTGTGCACATTTGGAATGATTTCCAGAGTAGTGACATCTTGGCCGACCACTGCGCAGATCACCACCTAAGCTCTCCCGACCAAATTTAAATCCATTTGTCCACTTGGCAACAGTTGAATATAAAGGAGTAGAGTCCCCCAGTGTATTCTGGAAATCAGCATGAATGTCCTTTGCTCTCATACCTTTCTTTACAAACTATTTAATCATTGCTCGAATCTATTTTTTTCCGTCTTCACAAATCACTACGTGCGAACAGCAATAGAGCCACGTCACCGCCACAGCTCTCTTACAAGAGCACCGACATGGCATGTATTTACAGGCAACACACCGATGAATATCATGTGTAAAACTCGTTGCGCTAGCACCGACCTCTCGTGGTGATTACGAGAACTTTTCAAACCACCCTCGTAGTTTTGGGTTTGGATTAGCAGCTTTTCTGAGGTCTCAGATTATATTATTCTTCTTTTCTCCATCTCCTTAAGGTCTCCAAAGAATGAATGGATACTGAGTCATATATCCAAGCAACTACAGATTCTGTGTTTGTAGTTCTGTCAAAAAATATTTAACAAGCTTAATTTTGTGTTGTAAAAATGATATTCACAGTTGTAACTGGTGGCTTATGTGACTGTACCGATTGACTCCAGGACAATATGACCATTGTGCACCTGGATCTATCTCCAATGACACTCGTTACACTTTGACACAGGCAGGAACCCCCTACCCAAATGTGGTACACAAACAGATATGGATCATATTTACACATACCCCTAATTTTTGTGCCTGTCAATTGCTCGACACCTCAACTATACAGTAAGTGCTTACCTTTAGTGCTTCCACTATTTGCCATCAACGTGTCTGAAGAAGGCAACTACAGACTGGTTTATTCAATGATGGCATTCTAAGTGTTCTGAAAGAACCTTTGAGAAGCATCGACTATTTTTAAAAATCCTGACAGCAGACACTTTCACAGCCACTTGATGTTTTGATATGGTTCCGAATGATGTTTACTCCTTCCCAAACATCAAATATCTCCTTCAATAAAATTTTCTGGGTTTGTGACCGCATTGTCAATATACAGGGTGATTCAAAAAGAATACCACAACTTTAGGAATTTAAAACTCTGCAACAACCAAAGGCAGAGCTAAGCACTATCTGTCGGCGAATTAAGGGAGCTATAAAGTTTCATTTAGTTGTACATTTGTTCGCTTGAGGCGCTGTTGACTAGGCGTCAGCGTCAGTTGATGCTAAGATGGTGACCGCTCAACAGAAAGCTTTTTGTGTTATTGAGTACGGCAGAAGTGAATCGACGACAGTTGTTCAGCGTGCATTTTGAACGAAGTATGGTGTTAAACCTCCTGATAGGTGGTGTATTAAACGTTGGTATAAACAGTTTACAGAGAATGGGTGACAGAGCACTTCATCACTGGCCTCCAAGAAGCCCTGATCTTACCCCCTGCGATTTTTTCTTATGGGGGTATGTTAAGGATATGGTGTTTCGGCCACCTCTCCCAGCCACCATTGATGATTTGAAACGAGAAATAACAGCAGCTATCCAAACTGTTACGCCTGATATGCTACAGAGAGTGTGGAACGAGTTGGAGTATCGGGTTGATATTGCTCGTGTGTCTGGAGGGGGCCATATTGAACATCTCTGAACTTGTTTTTGAGTGAAAAAAAAAAAAACTTTTTAAATACTCTTTGTAATGATGTATAACAGAAGGTTACATTATGTTTCTTTCATTAAATACACATTTTTAAAGTTGTGGTATTCTTTTTGAATCACCCTGTATATAAAACTACCGATGTTTTGGTCCCTGTTGCAAGTAACTTCCTCCAGAGTGTTTTTGTTTACTCACAACAGGGACTGAAATATCGGTAGCTTTATATATATATATATATATATATATATATATATATATATATATATATATATATATATATATATATATATATATATATATATATATATATATATATATATATATATTTTTTGATAATGTGGTCACAAACACAGAAAATTTTTATTGAATGTGACAATAGCCACAGAAGCCTACGTTTATAATTAAATATCTCATCCACAATCATTTTTTCCCATGAGCTTCCAGACATACCTACAAACTGTTTCTGAATAATAGGAGGAAAACTATAGTACAGTCACTAAATGGATTCAAAGAGTACCCAATTGCAAATATTTTAAAGGAAACTATACTGAGATGATACAAAGGTAAGTTTCGGGACCACAGAAATTTGGATTACTCTCACAAAGTCTTCAAAGTTAATCTTCTGAAGCAATGGGAAAGTGAACTGTAATCAATGTATTAATGAAAATTGAAACAATAACAAAAGAAGCAATTAGAAGATGGATAATCAAGAAACATCAGTAGTTCAGAAGGGCTACGGTGCAATATGTACAGAGTCTCTATATAAAGTATCAGGAACAATTTTTTCCTGATGTCACTGTATGTTACACTGCACTCACACTGTGCCTGCTCAGCACTCAGTGGTGGGGGAGGGGGGGGGGGGAGGGGGGGGGGGGGGAGTGACCAACTTGTGCCAAGTGCCAGACACCAAAATAATAATTCATTCAGGCATGATCATGTTTTTAGTGGAACCCTGTCGAGTGACTCTGTGAAAGCACAAAATGCAGCGAATTATTGAACATTCATATGCCATAAAATTTTGTTTTGGACTGGGGAAATTGTGTATAGAAACATTTGGCACGATTCACCAAGAGATCAAAGATGAACATGTCACAAATCACAGTTATTAAATGCTACAAGCTCATCGAAGGTGGCTAAGAGAGGATGATGAGATCATTTGTGTGTGAAGCGCTCAATTCATACCGTTGGTTAAGTGTGCACATGGACATAGGTGCAACTGGAACCGATAAGATGACAGTGCACACCATTATCACTGAAGAGTTGGTAATACAAAAGACCTGCACTAAGCTTCAAAATGGTCTTGTGTGGTTCCGTAAACTTTCCCGGTGTAATAATTGGTTGTATTGGTGTCAGATATCCAGCCAGAACATCTCGTCATCTGGACACAATATTTCGATGGTCTACTTGGCTGCCAACATCAGGTGAGTAGGCCATCACACTATTTCATTAGTACTGAAATTGAACATGCCACGGCGGGTTCTTTTTACACCAACCATGGGTCCAACATAACTACCCTCTACCGACACTGGTTGTGCAAGCTCACAGAAATGATAAATCGATATCAAACACTACTGACAGTTTTTGAAGACCGTGGGCTTACACATAAGGGCCGATATATTCAAGCATCAATTTTTCATCCAACTTACCAATGTAATGGGGTCCTACATACATTGCTAAAAAGAACTTACGCCACCTAAGATGCAGATAGTTTGACACAAGAACTGGACCATCTAAAAGCTGTGTTCAAGCAGAATGGTTATACTGGAAATCAGATCCATTGTGCTTTACAGATTGCACCTTTGTGGGAACCAACAGAAGGTGCAAGCATATTGGTGGCATTCCTACCTTTTGCAGGGAGCATATCTTCAAAAATTGGTAGAATTTTAAAGAAATTTAATATTAAAAGTGTATTACATCTGCCAGCTAAGACCAGAGCCCTGTTGGGCTCAGTGAAGGATGATTTTGATTTGAAAAAGCCCAGAACCTACAAGAGACTTCCTGTCATTGTGGGAAAGTCTATATTGAACAAATGATTTGTATGGTCCAGGATCCTTGCATGGAGCATCCTCGCCATATGCGTTTATTTCAGACAGAAAAATATGCAGTGGCAGAAAACTGTCTTATTGAAGGACATAAAATGTTGCACTATGAGACACAAATGGTTGCCCCTGCATCGTGGCATTGGGACTGTGTAGTGAAAGAAACCATTGAAATCCAGCTATCTGACAATATTATAAACAAAGATAAGGGGTATCCTTTAAGTAAGAGTTTGAAGCCTGTCCTGCTTGAAATTAAGAAATAATGGTCCTTGTCTGGGTCTTCAAAAACTGTCAGGTGTTTGGTATTGATTAATCGTTTCCACAAGCAAGGTGGTGTACCACTGAAATTTTGTGCCCAGATGGTGAGATGTTCCAGCTGGAGACCCAATAGATACATCAAAAAGGTCTTGATAGACAACCAAAAGCAGAGGTGAGAGTCTGCTTGCAAAGACCTTTCTGCAATGAGTTTTTGGACAACATAATCACAGGAGATACAACTTAGATATTTGAATATGACCCAGAAACAAAGTGCCCAAGTTCTGAATAACACACTGTAGCACCATCTCATCCAAAAAAGGCTTGAATGAACAAATCCAAAGTTACTCATCATTTTCACCATGGTGGTGGTCCACTATGAATTTGTAACTGAGGGGCAGACAGTAAATGGCACTTTTTTTACCTATAAGTGCTAAGAAGACAGAAGCAAAGGATCAATCTGTGAGGACAGCCATCACCGGAATGATGATTCCCCAACCCTGTTACAGTCTCGACTTGGCAACTGACAGACTACTTCCTCTTCTCAAAAGTGAAATCCTCCCTCAACGGACACAACCATAGAATCCTAAGTGCTGTCAAAGAAGCCGGATACATATCCTTAAGGACCCTCTGGAATCCACCTACCAGGAAGCCTTTGAATCATGAAAAAGTCACTAGTAAATGGGTGTTAATGCTGAAGAGGTGTACTTTGAAGAGTTTTGAGGCATTTTAGCAATATATCAAATAAATCTATTTTTCTCAAACTTTTCCCAATACTTTTTACACAAACCCTGTACAAGTGCCTTAAGAATTCAAGAATTCCTCTACGATATGGAAGAAACAAGAGGAAACAACTTTGCTTTGTACCTGAAAACACTTTCACTATCAGATATTTTATCACTAGTGGCAGTATATAAAATAGTTTCATGGCTGTGTATTTCACTCATTTTTGTGCCAAAGTAACAGTTACTAAATGTAACTGAAGATATTTTTTCTGTCGAAAAATGGAGAGTAAAGAAATTTTGGAAATACATTTATCTAGGTAACCTATTTAAATAATTAACATTGCAAGATCAGAGGTTAATGTAAGTATCAGATAAGCCATTGCAAATGTGAATTGCTGGTGCATTAATAACCAGCGTAGCCACTAGAACTTTGAATACAGGCATGCAAATGTGAGTGCATTTAGTTGTACAGGGGCTGGATGTCGGATTTGTGGGATGGAGTCCCATGCTTGTTGCACTTGGTTTGTGGATGATGCTGGAGTTGTCATCTAACGATGTCCCATATGTGTTCAATTGGAAACAGATCTGGTTATTAAGCAAGCCAAGGCAACATATTGACACTTGGTAGAACATGTTGGGTTACAACAGTGGTATGTGGGCGAATGTTATCCTGTTAGAACACCACCCTTGGAATGCTGTTCACGAATGCCAGCACAAAATATTGAATCACCACACCGATGTACAAATCTACAGTCAATGTGTGTGGAATAACCATGATAAAGTTCCTGCTGCCATACGAAGTCACATCCCAGAGCATAACTCCAATTGTATGTCCGGTGTGTCTAGCACACTGACAGGTTTGTTGCAGGCATTCAACTGGCATATTTCTAACCAACATATGGCCATCACTGGCACTGAGGCATAACCAACTTTCATCAGGAAACACAAATGACCTCACCCTGCCCTCCAATGAGGTCTTGCTCAATACCACTGAAGTCGTAAATGATGGTGGTTTAGGCACAGTAGAATCCATGCAAGAGGCATCTGGCTTGGTGGTGTCCTTGAAATAAAAGATTTGTAACAGTTCACTGTGGTGCCAATTGTGGTCACATTGCTACTGCAGATGCAACAGAGCCATACACCAAACACGATGGGCTTCCATCTTGGTAGAGCCACATGACAGCCAGAGCCTGGTCTTCTTGTGGTCATACATTTTCATGACCACCACTGTCAGCAGTCATGTACTTTCCTCCAAGTCTGTCTTTAATTTTGAATAGGGAACATCCAGCTTCTCGTGGCCCTAACACATGACCTCATACGAACTCAGTGGGGTGTTGATAACAGTGTCTTTGTGCCTTACAGGCGTTCTTGACTAATATCAACTCACCACGTCCTCTCTTAAAGGTTAAGTGCTGCTGACAACCTTTACAACATGTATGTAAAGTGAAAATGTTCAGCATCTTCATAGTGGCACTATTACTGTCATTCTTACGAGACTGGCATGAAATTGGAAGAGACATCATTTTTCAGATATAGAAAGATGCATATAACTTTGTTTAATGTCACACGACTCCTTGGTGTTGTGATTTTTTTCCATCAGCTTACTTGTGTCTAAAGAGATCACTGCTGAACAATTTATAGTCTTCAGTCTACTTAAGCTCTACTGACTGCCAAATTCCACCTCATCTCATTTAGGACATGCCCCCATACAAAACATGCAAGTCAGCCTCACTTTCTCACTACTATTGGCAAAAGTGCCCTCACTTACGGATATTAAAACTGCCATGTGTTGTTGTGTATCTCTTCTGAGCAGTTGCATGTGCTGAATTGTAGATTATATGCAATTTAATGACAACTCTCTATCTGTGCAACAAAGTCACTATGGGACAATTAGAAGCTCATCATCATGGAGTAGTCACAAAAATAATTCCTTCAAGAGTTAAGAAAAAATTAAGTTGAAACTTCCTGGCGGATTAAAAGTGTGTGCACCGACCGAGACTCGAACTCGGGACCTTTGCCTTTCGCGGGCAAGTGCTCTACCATCTGAGCTACCAAAGCACGACTCACGCCCGGTCCTCACAGCTTTATTTCTGCCAGTATCTCATCTCCTACCTTCCAAACTTAACAGAAGCTCTCCTGCGAACCTTGCAGAACTAGCACTCCTGAAAGAAAGAATACTGCGGAGACATGGCTCAGCCACAGTCTAGGGGATGTTTCCAGAATGAGATTTTCACTCTGCAGCAGAGTGTGCGCTGATATGAAACTTCCTGGCAGATTAAAACTGTGTGCACCGACCGAGACTCGAACTCGGGACCTTTGCCTTTCGCGGGCAAGTGCTCTACCATCTGAGCTACCGAAGCACGACTCACGCCCGGTCCTCACAGCTTTATTTCTGCCAGTATCTTGTCTCCTACCTTCCAAACTTTACAGAAGCTCTCCTGCAGACCATGCAGAACTAGCACTGCTGAAAGAAAGGATACTGCGGAGACATGGCTTAGCCACAGCCTGGGGGATGTTTCCAGAATGAGATTTTCACTCTGCAGCAGAGTGTGCGCTGATATGAAACTTCCTGGCAGATTAAAACTGTGTGCACCGACCGAGCAGATGGTAGAGCACTTGCCCGCGAAAGGCAAAGGTCCCGAGTTCGAGTCTCGGTCGGTGCACACAGTTTTAATCTGCCAGGAAGTTTCATATCAGCGCACACTCCGCTGCAGAGTGAAAATCTCATTCTGAAAAATTAAGTTTATGATAAGTAATAATATCACCAGGCCATAAGTCAATTATAAGTAAGTACTTTTATCTACAAGCAGAACAAAAATAATCATGCTTTAGCAGCAAAACAATTTAAAAACTACAACAGATCTGCAATTGTGTAACAAAACTATATAACTGCACTGAAACAAAAGTAAAACAGGAAGTTGAAGTTCATCTTTTCCTGCTGACAGTAGAATGTCTCTGTTGTGCAATGATGCAAAAAAGAAGTTGTGATAATTATGAGTCTCAGCTTTCAACAATAGCGAAAGTCAGCTTTCTGTGCAAAAAAGAATAATTTGGCAGGAATCATACTGGCTGAATAAAACAGCATTTAGATTTGCAAGAAGATCCTTTAAAGACTATTATGCCATTTCCATGTGAAGCACTAACAATCATTAAGAGCAGTGGTGGCTCGTGGATACACATTCTGGGTGTTCACAAATTTTTAAATTCAGATAAATACGAGAGTGCAAAATTAATAGCATCTGCTGTATAACAGTTATGCTCATCAACATATTTATACAACTTCAACCACTGACAATAATAATAATAATAATAATAATAATAATAATATGCTTAACTTGTCTGAAAAAAGTAAGAATTTTTGTTGTGTAATTTTGTTCTTTTGTACATAATTAGGTATAGTTTATGGCAAGAATGAAATAATGTTCAAGCTTTCGCTACTCTCCATTCCACATTTTCATGTAAGTGTGAGTTTTCATGCTCTTTTCTTTTTTTGGGGGGGGGGGGGGGGGCGGGGGGGAGGGGGGGGGCAAATGTACAAGATCACTAATTCATGTATTAGTTAATGAATTAACTTCTTGGCTGAAAATTGGACATTCTTACATTGCACCCACATAACAACTTACGCTTATTACACACTTCTTTGTTAAATATTCGCTTGTAGTTACACTTATTTGATTTCATCATTTTGTCAGACAACGAGTCTCGTTTGCAATGTGGCATACTTTTCTTGCTAATTTTCTTTTCTGTTAGCACTTAATACAGGTTCAACAGGGTTCATTATGACACGCCAAAGAAAAGTCGATTCCTGCATAGTAGACAACCAACTCCAAATGTAAACTGCCATTTGCGGAAATGATTAAATTCAAATAGTAATATCTACCATATAGGTCACTTGACTAGAATACAAATGAGGCACTGAGAGCCATAAGGGTCAAAATCACGCAGTCTTCGATCGCCCTATTTAGTGAATATCTGAGAAACCATGGAGACAGCTTTTCATGAATGTTCAAATATACGAGGATTGTTCAATAAGTAATGCCCCACATTTTTTCAAAAATGTCATTAATATACATAAACATCCTTGTTGGCGCTTCACATTTGATGTTTGTTCTGTGCGCCGGTGAAGTTTCAAACCGTTCTGGCAGATTGCAGTACAGCATTAAAATGGTGTCTACATTACAAGCACCATACTGTGACTGAATTCATACGTGCAGAAAAAGAAACCATGGTGACCATCCATAAATGATTGTGTGCACTGTATGACAAAGCTACAGTTCATAGAACTACAGTTGGACGATGGGTAAAGAAGTTACAGCCTCAGGAAATGCAGAAACTGAGCTCCATGATCAGCCATGCATGGGATGTCCTGTCAGAGCCACTGCTCCAGACATGCTGAATTGTGTGGATGCCATTATTCATGCTGACAATTGGCTCTAAAGTTGAAAGTCAGCACTGGAAGTGAGTCTGCATTGATCAAGACTCTCAGATATTCAAAGAGGTCCTCATGATGGGTTCCACAAATACTCACAGCGGATTCAGATAAAGGCCGTTTCATCTGAATTGTTGGAGCATTTTGATACGGATGCCGAGGCGTTTCTGTCACAGATTGTTACGGGTGACAAAAGCTGGGTGCACCACTTTGTGCCAAAAACAAAAAGGAAGTCCACGGAGTGGCATCATCTTCATTCATCACAAAAGAAGAAATTCAAGACAACGCCCTCTGCCAGAAAGTCATGGTGACAATCTTCTGGGATCATTCTTGTGGATGTGATGTCAAGAGCTTCAACCATCAATTTGGAGGCATACATGAAGACTCTGAATAAACTCAACAACTGATTCCGATGTGTTCGATCGGACAAGAATCCAGCAGAAATCTTGCTCCAAAATGATAACGTAAGCCCACACACAAGTCTGAAAACCTGGGAACACATCGTCAAATTTGGTTGGACATCACTGCCTCATCCATCCTACAGTCCAGATTTAGCACCCTTGGACTACCATCTCTTTGGGCTGCTTAAAGATTCTCTACAGGGAACACACTTTGAAGATGAAGAGTGTGTCAGTCCTGCAGTGAAAACATGGCTATGTCTACAGGACAAGAGCTTTTACCAGCAGGGAATACAAGCTCTTCCACAATGTTGGTATACAGCCATAGAAAAATAGTACATGGACAAGACATGTTTATTTATAGAGTCACCAAATTCTTACTCTTAACAATAAATATGTTCCGAGATAAAAAATTTGGGGCATTATTTATTGAACAACCCTCGTATGTACAATATGAGCCTACAGTACATATAAACCATAACATTAACAGATGTCAGAAGCACAAATAAATGCTACATCAAACAATCGTTGATGACATGCTTCATGGTTCTCAGCACCTTAAATGGATTAATCTATGATAACACCCAAAACTTTACATACACGTCGCATTCAGAATCCCACAAAATTGGTTTTTCTCTCAGTATAACTATAACATATACTGATGTCTGATGTAAATTTAGTATATAGTGTGTAAATTTGCATATTGTTGAGTGTGCTACCACCTAACAGGATTTTTGGGAAATGTAGATATAAGTATGCTGCAGTGGGCTACCACCTGGTGGCATTGATGTAAACTAGTAGTTGAGTTGTACGCTATGAAGTGTGCACATCAATAATCAAATCTGTACGTATTTGGCATGTAAGGCAATTATGTCACACCAGTTGCACATGTGCAGAAACTCCTTGAAATATGCACAAGTGAGGGTGTGCTCACAACCCTGATGCCAAGTTTCACTGAGTGTGGTGGAGCAATATGTAGCACAGCACAGTAGATTTAGTGCAGTGTATTTCATATTACCGCATTTCATACGTTTAACAGCATTAAAAGAAAAATAGTCAATAAATCCACAAGGTATAAAAAGTTAGGGTGTTCACGTGATCTTGTTCTCTTACACAGCAGCCACAGCAAAAAGTAAGCTTTCTGTGCAAAAAAGAATACTTTGGCGGGAATCATACTGGATGAATAAAACAGCATTTAGATTTGCAAGAAGTCTTTTTAAGACTATTATGCCACATGCAAATCATTAACAACCATTAAGAAAAACTACAGTTAAATCAAGTTAAAAATTTCTTGCAGCTAAAGACAAAATACTTGATTATGGCCAGTTGCTTACAGAGAAGTCAGAACACTATTCAACCAGTTCCACAGAAAATAATAAATGGTGATAAATTTACTATCAATGGGATGAAAAGTATGAGACTCTTTTTGCCATTTCTGACATAATTACATGAGAGAAATACAAATATAAAAAGTCTACCACAACTGAACAAGATGTATGAGGCAGTGGATAGCTACTTGTGTTGGTTCATAGAGAACTGAAGTTCATTCTATTCACCATAAGCTAGTCAACATACTCTCTTTAACAGGTAAAATCACAAACATAAATCTGTACCATATTATTCAATCTGTATAACAATAGAATAGTGTTCTCCACAGAGACCACTGTGGCTATGCTGAAAGAAAAGGAAATCTGATAAAAAGTAAAATATGGGAAAAGTTTTGTAACTTGAGATACCTTTGAATTCCGACTGCTGGTTTAAGCTGACCTTGCAATGGCTGAAACCAGTCAATGCACAGTGTTGCCGGTCAGGAACACGCAGTAGAGCAGAAGCATTCCAAAATTCAGCACAGCATTTCAGTTGATAGTACTTGAGAATATTTCTCAGCCACAAGTTATCATCTTTGGATGAAACCAAAATGTCCTCCTTTCCACTGGATACACACATAGCCTATGAAACACAATGATGTTCAACACTGTAACAGTCTTCATACAACATTTATGGAGTTTCACTGGAAGATATAAAACAACATAGAAGCAATAAACTAATGAACACACAATGGAACTGTAAACAAATTAATGCATTTATCAAACAGATCAATCACACAATTACCAATAAAGGTGCAGTGTGGGTGTTTGCACGGAATTAAATAAGAAGATATTGTACACAGCAGACACCTGTACTGGCAAAAATGAAACATCCTAATGGAGATAGCAAGAAATAACTATAATATTTTTCTCAGTACATAAATTTCTTACATATAATGGAGTCCACTGATAAATGATTAAATAGATCATATACTGTATTCACATCCTACTTCATAATGTTGCCCTTCAATACAGCACTTTTTTCCCATTGAACCTATATTACCAAATGGTTCACTCGCTTTCATTTGTTTATTCATTGATCTTTTTCTGTAGATCTTATCACAAACATGAGCCTTCAGAGATGTGGAATGACTCAAAATTTATATTAACAAGAGGGAAGCAACTTTCTGAAACAATCTATACACTATATTGAGAATAAATTATCACTATATGGAGTACTATTCTGCTTATGCAAATGAAATATAACCCATTAAATGAGCATGAAACTTGCTTAAAAAAATCTGCTACTTCCTCAGTTATATTTAATACCTATTGAATATCTCCTGTTGCTACCTTTATATTTACTTGACTACAATGTCATTTTTTTAAGGAAATAGTTTCCTGTATCTGTAAGGAAATATGCTTGTTTGCAACACACCATGACTTGTTTCAACGAACACTGCTAGCTGTTTAGTAGCTAACAGGAATTTTCAATCTTCGAGTCTAGCTAATCAGAAGTGAGTATGGATTGAACATACACTAGCCTTTCTTTGAAATGCACTCTGATGGATGCGTGCTGTGTTCCAGCTTCTACACTCACATGAGGAAAGATATCTGAATGAGAATGCTGACCTTGGGGCGTCAACTTATCCCCCGAGTTCAGTAGCTGCTGTGATGACAAGTGAAGCTTAAACTCTGCTGTTGTACAATGCATCATGATAAAGTCTTTCAAGAATGAGAATGTTAATGCTGCTGAAATCCATCGCCACTTACTTCCACAGTTTGGAGGAATAATCCTTTCTTGTTTCCAAGTAAAGCATTGGTATAAGGAGTTCAAGAAAGGTTGAAAATTTATTGACAAAATGCCCTACCTGCGTCAGCCCCATATCAGCAATACAAAGCCAAATGATGAGCAGGACGCTGCTCAAGTTGCAATTTCTCTAACACTTCTCATGAAGTATAAGGAAGAAAGTTACACTTCACTTCTAAGAATCAGCATATGTGATGTGACTCAAAGCAATCATTACATTCATAAACTGAAGAAAGCCCATATGAATGGGACACCTCTGAAAGCTGAGAGATGGTTTTTCGCTGCTAAGATTATGGCCACTGTGCTCTGGGAGTGAAAAGGTATACTGCTGGTCAGTTTCCTATAGGAACTCTGTATCATTCATGCTGCCTATCACTGTGATCTGAACTGCCTGCTTGAGAGGAAGTGTAGCAATCCGATCATAAGTTTGTTGCTACTCTATGATAATTCACATACAGTAATAGTAATTCAACAAATATTGGCCAATATGAATTGGGCTGCCCTTGAAAATCCAGCCTATAGCTCAGAATGGTCGCTGTGTCACTTCATGTTGGAGCTGCTCAAAAATGCCCCAGACAGAATGCACTTTGCAAATAACACAAGTGTTGAACAGTTTGTGAACAATTTGCTTCAGTCATGCACTAATTCTCTCTTTGAAAATATTATTACAAATTGGTTCACCAATGACAAAAATGTATCAATAAGATGGATTATTATGTAGAAAAATAGTGAATATTAAATATGATAATTTTAATAATATATTTTTTACTATAACTGGTACACTGACCAATCGGTTAGAAATGGAGCTCTCTCTCTCTCTCTCTCTCTCTCTCTCTCTCTCTCTCTCTCTCTCTCTCTCTCTCTGTGTGTGTGTGTGTGTGTGTGTGTGTGTGTGTGTGTGTGTGTGTGTGTGTGTGTGTGCGCACGCACATGCATTTGAATGTGTGTGCATGTGTGTACACCATGTTACAAAAACACTCCTACAATCTTTGGGGTTAGATTCCTTACACCAAAACAAGTTCATATAAACACACATGCAAAAATTCTTCGTTTCTGTGTTGTTGTTGTTGTGGTCTTCAGTCCTGAGACTGGTTTGATGCAGCTCTCCATGCTACTCTATTCTGTGCTAGCTTCTTCATCTCCCAGTACCTACTGCAACCTACATCCTTCTGAATCTGCTTAGTGTATTCATCTCTTGGTCTCTCTCTACAATTTTTACCCTCCACGCTGCCCTCCAGTACTAAATTGGTGATCCCTTGAGGCCTCAGAACATGTCCTACCAACCGGTCCCTTCTTCTAGTCAAATTGTGCCACAAACTTCTCTTCTCCCCAATTCTATTCAATACCTCCTCACTAGTTATGTGATCTACCCAGCTAATCTTCAGCATTCCTCTGTAGCACCACATTTCGAAAGCTTCTATTCTCTTCTTGTCCAAACTATTTATCATCTATGTTTCACTTCCATACATGGCTACACTCCATACAAATACTTTCAGAAATGACTTCCTGACACTTAACTCAATACTCGATGTTAACAAATTTCTCTTCTTCAGAAACGCTTTCCTTGCCATTGCCAGCCTACATTTTATATCCTCTCTACTTCGACCATCATCAGTTATTTTGCTCCCCAAATAACAAAACTCCGTTACTACTTTAAGTGTCTCATTTCCTAATCTAATTCCCTCAGCATCACCCGACTTAATTAGACTACATTCCATTATCCTCGTTTTGCTTTTGTTGATGTTCATCTTATATCCTCCTTTCAAGACACTGTCCATTCCGTTCAGCTGCTCTTCCAAGTCCTTTGCTGTCTCTGACAGAATTACAATGTAATCGGCGAACCTCAAGGATTTTATTTCTTTTCCATGGATTTTCATACCTATTCCAAATTTTTCTTTTGTTTCCTTTGCTGCTTGCTCAATATACATATTGAATAACATCGGGGATAGGCTACAACCATGTCTCACTCCCTTCCCAACCGCTGCTTCCCTTTCATGCCCCTCGACTCTTATAACTACCACCTGGTTTCTGTACAAATTGTAAATAGCCTTTCGCTCCCTGTATTTTACCCCTGCCACCTTCATAATTTGAAGGCGAGTATTCCAGTCAACACTGTCAAAAGCTTTCTAAGCTTTCTCTAAGTCTACAAATGCTAGAACGTAGGTTTGCCTTTCCTTAATCTTTCTTCTAAAATAAATCGTAGGCTCAGTATTGCCTCACGTGTTCCAACATTTCTATGGAATCCAAACTGATTTTCCCCGTGGTCGGCTTCTACCAGTTTTTCCATTCGTCTGTCAAGAATTCGCGTTAGTATTTTGAAGCTGTGACTTATTAAACTGATAGTTTGGTAATTTTCACACCTGTGAACACCTGCTTTCTTTGGGATTGGAATTATTATATTCTTCTTGAAGTCTGAGGGAATTTCACCTGTCCCATTCATCTTGCTCACCAGATGGTAGAGTTTTGTCAGGACTGGCTCTCCCAAGGCTGTCAGTAGTTCTAATGGAATGTTGTCTACTCCCGGGGCCTTGTTTTGACTTAGGTCTTTCAGTGCTCTGTCAAATTCTTCACGCAGTATCATATCTCCCATTTCATCTTCATCTACCTCCTCTTCCATTTCCATAATATTGTCTGTGTTATTAACAAAAATTAATGTTCAGTGGCTTTCCAGGTAGAGCCCAACAATTCACTTATCTAGGCACCTGTTTGACCCACCTTAGCCTAGATGGCCTAGTGTTGCCAGGGAGACTTGTATACGTGTGTCATTCATCAGTCTTCAATATGTCTATTGTGTATGTGTATGAGGTCTGTTAAAAAAAATTCCGGTACTTTGTCCACAAAATTTTCCAAAATGTACCTTTCACTTACTATGCATGGTCTCCTGTGAAATACTCTCCTCCATAACTGACACACCGCTCCCAGTGCCGTTTCTATTTCTGAAAGTGTGACACCTCTTCCTGGACCGTGCAAAGCACCATCAAATTTTCTTTTATCTCATCTATCATTGCAAATCTTTGTCTTTTCAATGGGGATTTTGACTTTAAAAATAAACGTAAGTCCACAAGGGCCAGGGCTGGGGAATATGGAGGATGATGCAGTACAGTGATTTCGTTTTTTGTCAAATGTCATGCACCAACAGGGATGAATGTGTGGGTGTGTTATCGTGATACAAGAGCAATGAATTGTCTCATCGTATTTCAGGACGTTTCCTTCTCACATTTTATTGCAATTGTCGGAACATGTCCTGATAGTACCATCGATTAACAGTTTGTCACTGTGGCACTAATACATGATGAACTAACCCATCAAAATAAAGCTTGAGCTAAAAAATGAAAAAATGCAAGCTTTGACTAACCCATAGCCAAAATTCTTATTATTAGCAAGTTTGTTTTTTTTTGTCTTCGAGAAAATTTCCTGACCCACTGTGAAGAATGAATCTTCGTCTCAACATCAAGTTTCCATAACTATACACCCATGTCTCATCACCACTTATGATTCTCTTTGGGAACTGTGCGACACAATGTTCTAGTCAATACAGCACTGAACAATAACTAACAGACAAATAACAATGAGACTTCTGGCAGTTACACACTACACACAGGTGTGCGCGAGGATGCCAATTGCATTTCGCTCCAACACAACATTGGTGCGAAATTACGAATGTGCCAGAGTTTTTTGAACAGACCTTGTACTACAGGTGGTGAGTTAACTGAAAGTTCTCTGTTTAACTGTGACAGCATACTCATTTTGTGAGCAAGCAGAAATGATTTAATGTATGTCTGTGCAACTGTTAATGGGCACATGGAGGCACAGCTGTATCAGACAGCATTTTCAGAGCAAAGATAGTTGCATCATCCAACCTTTTGTGCCGTGTATTGTTGAGTTGTCAAGACAGGATCCGTAGCAGTACAGACTATGTACTTGGGAAGAGACTGAGGAAGACCATGTGGTGCTCATACGTGTGATCAGGAAGAGGACATTCTACATCTCCAAGATCAGCACGAAAGATATGTCATGAGAAATTCAAGTATCTGTATCATCTTCAACATATGCAGGGCATTTTGCCTGCCAATCACCCACCAAGGGAGAACTTTTGCTAATAGACTGTTGTGCAAATTACCAATCCATTCTTTGTCTCTTCAATTTATTTACAGACAAGGCAGCATTTGGAAGAAATAGTACAACACCTTTCCACAAACAAATACATATGGGCTGATTGCAATCCTTATGCTGCAGTGGAGGCTAGAGATCAACATCAGTTTAAGATTAATGTGTTCGTAGGTGACTGCCTGGTACTGCTACACATTCTCAAAGCATGTCTTACAGGTGGTGTCTGCTGGGACTTTATTCAGAACTTCCTCCTATACCTACTAGAAGATGTGCTCCTGCAAATAAGAAGAAACATGTGGTTTACGCATGATGGAGCTCAAGCACATTTCAGTCTCAGTGTCCGAGATGCAATGGCTGGAATCTACCATAACAGATGGATAGGTAGAAGAAGAGCATGGAACCAACCTCAATCCTTTGTATTATTATCTACGAGGTCACCTTAAACAACTGGTCTATGCAGCAGACAACCTGGATGCAGAAACTGTTCATCAACGTGTCATGGAAGCCTGGGAAACCATTCAAACCCATCATCAGGAAGTACTGAAAGGGTGTGACAGCCCATGATTTGATGAGTGCATGTTTGTTTAGAAGCATGAGGAGGACATTCTGAGCATTTATTATTAATTTATGTGTTGAACTCCAATCACCTAAATTGTAAACTTTCATTATTAACTCTAAAATGAAGGATTTTTTGTACGCACATTCATGAAAACTTTTTTCTTCTTTTCGTGTAAGGAAACTGTCCCCAAAGTTTGTAAAATCATTTGTGAAACACCCTAGACAAGTATCAAAAACTGCTGTAAAATACAACCACTTTCTTTCATTGGATGAACTTTGTGTGTCTTCCTCTAAATGAAGCAAATCTGAAATTGCATTTTATACATTACTTAATTTTATTACAATGCCCTCCACAGACTCACCAAACACAACTTTATTAGAGGCCATCCGATGCTGACAGTTAATCATTTTTGCTCAGTCAGTGCTACACTACGACAACAACGTCATGGCCCCAACTTCCATGGTGCCTCACAGCTTTACATTCGTGTGACACAGCAAATGGGTCAACAAGTATAAAAATGAGTGCTGCCCCAGACTTGTCATTCTTGCAGAACTACAACAAACTGGAAGGAAGCCAGTATTGCAATGACGTAACAACGGCACCTTGATTTCTAATATATGCAACCCTAATCACTGGATCTGTATTCGCTCCATTTCTGATTTCTAATGGGAATTTGACATAGTTTGTTTTCAATAACAGATTAAAAAACACTACCATTGTATCATATATTAACGAGATTTGATTGCTGGAAATGCTTCCTCAATAATAGGAGAATCTGTTTAACACTTGTGCACCATAATAATCCCACTCTGAACTCAAGCAATGAGGCAATGCCTACATCAAAATTACTCTGTGCCCTGTGATTTTTATAATCAGTAACAGAAAATATTAAGGACTAAATGTACTGGGAATTGAGTCTAACAATTCAACATGGCGTCCGGTACAGTTGTTTATAGTGAGAAAGTGAACAAAAGTTATAGTTGTGTGGTGAAAAACGGAACATACGTAAATTATAACAGTGAAATAGTGAAGCTAAATGAACGCGTATCAAGCCTGCAATTAATTGTAGATGTACTAAGGCAGGACATTGCGCATTTAGAAAATGAAAATGCCGAACTGAAAAAGGCGCGTAATATCCCGATCGCCAAAGCAAGTAAAACACGGAACTGGGAGCACAGGACTAGCATGATCACGGAAGAAAGAAGCAAAAAGGTGATAAATACAACGAATGGAACGAACCGCGGTAATAAAAGCAGTTTCAGTGTCCTACCTACAATAAACGAGTGCTCTGAAGTGGATATAGGCCTAAAGGCAGAAACAACAAGGCAACATATGTTTACTAGGCCAAAAAGGGTTGGTCGTGTGAAACCCAGTGACTGTAGAATTACTGTTGTAACAAAAACCCGTTTTCATGCACTAGATTCAGATATAAATGTGGAATCCACGGAAAACTGTGACGACAACAACACGCCGAATCTATATAGTGACAAGCACATGAGCAGAAACTTCCGCAATAAACGTGAAGACAAACTCAAAGTGAAAATATTCTCTGATAGCCATGGACGTGAGATCGCAAAAATACTACGTTACAGTTATTGTATACAAGCAACTAGTATTGTCAAACCAGGTGCACCCATCCAAGAACTTGTTAGAAACATAGAAACTGAAAATGATCGTCATATTGTCGTCATAGCTGGAGCCAATAATGTATATAAAAACGACCTCCACAGTGCAACACGAAACCTTAAGGCAATACTAAATTCAACAGGAGAGAAATCAGTTTTTGTAGTCGGAATTCCACATAGGCATGACCTTTCGGAATGGTCATGTGTGAACGTGGAAATCATAAAAGCAAACAGGCAATACTCAAAGATTTGCAGGGCCTACCAAAATGCATATTTTATAAGTATGGACTCCTTGCAAAGAGACTGTTACACGAGACGTGGCATGCACCTTAATAACAGAGGCAAGAAGATTCTGTGCCAAAACATCAGCATGATACTGAAAGCATCTGACAACCAAGAAGTAATTGCTGCTCTTCCAGTTCCTTGCTTGACGCAAGCAGAGCCTGAAGGTTACTTCTATTGCAGCAGTAGAAGTAGAGGTGGAAGCAGCAATTGTACCTACACACATAACAAATGCTGCAGCAGCAGTACCTACCACACTTCATCTACAGAATTCAAAAGCAGCAGAATATGAAGCAACATCCAAATCTCCACTGTCATCAGTTGTCACAACAATGCCTACAGCAGCAGCAGCAGGACCTATCACACTTTACCAGCAAGTTTCAACAGCAGCAGAAGAAGAAGCAACCACCTTATCTCCTCAGTCACCAGATGCCACAACAGTGCCTCCAGACACCATAACAGCAGTTCCATCAATTCCTCTAGTAGCAGCTGCATCTACAATATCATCACAAGGAGGAAAGAGTAGGTATACAAAAGTAGATGTGCTACCACTCCAAGTGAACAATTTTTTAGTAAAAGGCAACAAGAGGCAGAAATCCAAAAGATAAGCCCTGAAAAACGTTTGAAAACCAATCACCATAGTGTTCAGTGTGTAAGCAATAAGAGCATGGATCTTAAAATATGTTACCTTAACGTTCAAGGACTGAAAGATAAAGAACTTATCATAAATGAGTTTGGTCTTGATAACCAGTTTGATATTTTTTGTCTGAGTGAACACTGGGCTAATGAGAATGAACTTGCAGTTGCCAAATTTGATAATTTTAGTATAGTAAATAGCTACTGTAGGAAAGAGCACATTAGAGGTGGTGTGGCAATTTATTCCAACCAGTCACTCAATTGTACAATAACCAAACTAGACCTAAATTCCTTGTGTGATGAACAGCACTTTGAAGTTACGGGTATAATCATTAGTAGTCATAAGCTAATAGTAGTATCCATGTACAGATCACCAAAGGGAAGCATTAACATATTTTTAGAAAAAAATGGACATGCTATTGAGTGAATTAAGTAATATTAAATGGCTACATTATGATATTGCAATAGGAGGTGATTTGAATGCTGATTTTGATGTTACTAAATGTAAGGGTAGTGTTGCAGATCTGGAAAACTTACTAAGACAATACAATTTACATCATGTTAATAACAGGCCCACAAGAAACAAAGCATGTTTAGATAACATCTTTGTAAACTTCAAGACCACTGAATACACATGCGAAGTTGTAGTGTTCCCATTCTCTGACCATGACTCCGTATCTCTAAATTATGCAAGTAAAATTCCCCTCAATAGGAGCAATGCAAACAGCCCTGTCCCAACAGTTGTGATTACCAGACCCATAACTGAGGATAAAATTAACACATTTCGTAATTCCCTTGCTGACAGAGACTGGTTTGGCCATTGTAGTGTCGATGGACATTACACATCAAGTAATGACCTGCCAGCCAAAATAATATTTGATAGATTTTTTAATGCATTCTTGACCCTATTTAACCATAGTATTCCCATAAAGAAAATCAAAATAATGGACAGCAGCCACAAATCCAGATCTCAAAACAGACAAAATATATGGTACACTAAACAGCTGACAGATCTAAAGAAACAAGTTTTGTTACTGTACAACATATACAATAGTATGAAGTCTGACTGTGCCAAATCAGCCTATGTGGAATGCAAGAATGAATACAAAAAAGCCATCCTGCAAGCCAAAAAAACCTACAATGCCAACAGCATACATAATTCCACCAATAAATGCAAAACCGCTTGGAAAGTAATTAACAGCGCTGCCAGAGATACTAAAAAAGACAAAATTAATATCCCACCACAAACACTCAATGAGTTTTTTATTGATTCAGTGAAAGAAATAGGAGACGCAATTATCAAACCAGACATTAGTCCATCAGAGTTACTCTCCCAAAATTGGGGTAGACAGTCACTAAATACAAGCATGGTAACCTTCTCCGAAGTATCGCCTAGATATGTACAAGGGGTCATAAAACAACTGAAATCATCTGATAGCTTAGATATATATGGCATATCATGCAACCTGCTAAAAAAAGTGTGTGACTGCATTCTCTACCCCTTAACCCATTGCATAAACAAGTGCTTACTTGAGGGATATTTTCCTGATGAGTTAAAACTGTCTAGGATCGTCCCATTATACAAAAGGGGAGATAAAGACTCGCCATCTAGCTACAGGCCTATTTCAATAGTACCCGCATTCTCCAAGGTAATAGAATGCATCATGTACCAACAATTATCATCTCATTTTGAGAATCTAGGAATAATTAATGCTACACAATACGGGTTTAGGAAGAATCTTTCGACCATTGATGCAATCAACACGGTAGTCAGTTACATCCTCAAAGTTTTTGAGAACAAAGGCTTTGCCCAGGTCTCATTCTGTGACCTAAGCAACGCCTTCGACTGTGTTGAGCACATGCCACTACTAGAGAAACTAGAATTCTACAGCATCAAAGAAAACAGTCTCAGACTATTAAAAGTTTATCTCAACAACCATAAACAGGTAGTTTGTGTTGGTAAGGAAATGTCAAACATAGAAAATGTTAAAGTAGGTGTGCCTCAGGGATCTGTACTGGGGCCCTTCCTGTTTCTGATAATGATCAATGACCTCCCCTCGTTTATTAGATCCACCACTGTATTGTATGCAGATGGTACGACTTTTCTCCATAGCAGTAACAATCTTAAAACCTGTGCTGAAAATACACTCACTCAAGCAGCATATTGGTTCAGAGCAAATGGTTTCCTGCTAAATGAAAATAAAACTCAGCAGATAATCTTCACTCTAAGAGACAAGCCACTATCTGATGACCCTAGTTCTGTTAAATTCCTGGGAGTTTATTTAGATGAAAAGTTATCCTGGGGCCAACATGTAAACTATATTAGTAGTAGACTATCTAGAGTAATTTATTTATTAAGACAACTAAGAAATTGTGTACCTGAAACGTACATCAGATCATCTTATTTTGCATTTTTCCAGAGTGTAATATCCTATGGCATTATCTTGTGGGGTAACTGTAGTCATATACATGACATCCTATTATTGCAGAAGAAAGCCATTAGGATAATTACAAATTCTTCACATAAGGCTCACTGCAAACCCTTATTTACTAAACAAAAAATTATGACTGTAATAAACCTCTATATATACAATGTCTTAATCTTTACGAAGAAGAACCTACAAGATGTGAAACGTAGAGAAAATGTACATTGTTACAACACAAGAAGCATCAAACACATATACACGCCTTACCACAGACTATCAAAATCAATGAATAGCTATGAAGTCACAGGGCACAAGCTATTTAATAAGCTGCCACATGCCATACAGGATCTTCCTGAACATACATTCAAAGAAAGACTGCATGAATGGTTTATTGCCCACCCATTCTATGATATCAATGAATTCTTCAACTGTAAAATGCAGTAATCCAACAGATGACCCACTGTACTTTTATTGTAATATGTTGTTGTTGTTGTTGTTGTTGTTGTTGTTGTGGTCTTCAGTCCTGAGACTGGTTTGATGCAGCTCTCCATGCTACTCTATCCTGTGCAAGCTTTTTCATCTCCCAGTACCTACTGAACCCACATCCCTCTGAATCTGCCCAGTGTATTCATCTCTTGGTCTCCCTCTACGATTTTTACCCTCCATGCTGCCCTCCAATACTAAATTGGTGATCCCTTGATGCCTCAGAACATGTCCTACCAACCGATCCCTTCTTCTGGTCAAGTTGTGCCACAAACTTCTCTTCTCCCCAATCCTATTCAATACTTCCTCATTAGTTATGTGATCTACCCATCTAATCTTCAGCATTCTTCTGTAGCACCACATTTCGAAAGCTTCTATTCTCTTCTTGTCCAAACTATTTATCGTCCATGTTTCACTTCCATACATGGCTACACTCCATACGAATACTTTCAGAAATGACTTCCTGACACTTAAATCAATACTGGATGTTAACAAATTTCTCTTCTTCAGAAATGCTTTCCTTGCCATTGCCAGCCTACATTTTATATCCTCTCTACTTCAACCATCATCAGTTATTTTGCTCCCCAAATAGCAAAACTCCTTTACCACTTTAAGTGCCTCATTTCCTAATCTAATTCCCTCAGCATCACCCGACTTAATTAGACTACATTCCATTATCCTTGTTTTGCTTTTGTTGATGTTCATCTTATATCCTCCTTTCAAGACACTGTCCATTCCATTCAACTGCTCTTCCAAGTCCTTTGCTGTCTCTGACAGAATTACAATGTCATCGGCGAACCTCGAAGTTTTTATTTCTTCTCCATGAATTTTAATACCTACTCCGAATTTTTCTTTTGTTTCCTTTACTGCTTGCTCAATATACAGATTGAACAACATCGGGGAGAGGCTACAACCCTGTCTTACTCCCTTCCCAACCACTGCTTCCCTTTCATGTCCCTCGACTCTTATAACTGCCATCTGGTTTCTGTACGAATTGTAAATAGCCTTTCGCTCCCTGTATTTTACCCCTTCCACCTTTAGAATTCGAAAGAGAGTATTCCAGTCAACATTGTCAAAAGCTTTCTCTAAGTCTACAAATGCTAGAAACGTAGGTTTGCCTTTCCTTAATCTTTCTTCTAAGATAAGTCGTAAGGTCAGTATTGCCTCACGTGTTCCAGTGTTTCTACAGAATCCAAACTGATCTTCCCCGAGGTTGGCTTCTACTAGTTTTTCCATTCGTCTGTAAAGAATTCGTGTTAGTATTTTGCAGCTGTGACTTATTAAGCTGATAGTTCGGTAATTTTCACATCTGTCAACACCTGCTTTCTTTGGGATTGGAATTATTATTTTCTTCTTGAAGTCTGAGGGTATTTCGCCTGTCTCATACATCTTCCTCACCAGATGGTAGAATTTTGTCAGGACTGGCTCTCCCACGGCCGTCAGTAGTTCCAATGGAATATTGTCTACTCCGGGGGCTTTGTTTCGACTCAGGTCTTTCAGTGCTCTGTCAAACTCTTCACGCAGTATCATATCTCCCATTTCATCTTCATCTACATCCTCTTCCATTTCCATAATATTGTCCTCAAGTACATCGCCCTTGTATAGACCCTCTATATACTCCTTCCACCTTTCTGCTTTCCCTTCTTTTCTTAGAACTGGGTTTCCATCTGAGCTCTTGATATTCATACAAGTCGTTCTCTTATCTCCAAAGGTCTCCTTAATTTTCCTGTAGGCGGTATCTATCTTACCCCTAGTGAGATAGGCCTCTACATCCTTACATTTGTCCTCTAGCCATCCCTGCTTAGCCATTTTGCACTTCCTGTCGATCTCATTTTTGAGACGTTTGTATTCCTTTTTGCCTGTTTCACTTACTGCATTTTTATATTTTCTCCTTTCATCAATTAAATTCAATATTTCTTCTGTTACCCAAGGATTTCTACTAGCCCTCGTCTTTTTACCTACTTGATCCTCTGCTGCCTTCACTACTTCATCCCTCAAAGCTACCCATTCTTCTTCTACTGTATTTATTTCCCCCATTCCTGTCAATTGCTCCCTTATGCTCTCCCTGAATCTCTGTACAACCTCTGGTTCTTTTAGTTTATCCAGGTCCAATCTCCTTAAATTCCCACCTTTTTGCAGTTTCTTCAGTTTTAATCTACAGGTCATAACCAATAGATTGTGGTCAGAGTCCACATCTGCCCCTGGAAATGTCTTACAATTTAAAACCTGGTTCCTAAATCTCTGTTTTACCATTATATAATCTAATCTATCTGATACCTTTTAGTATCTCCAGGGTTCTTCCATGTGTACAACCTTCTTTCATGATGCTTAAACCAAGTGTTAGTTATGATTATGTTGTGCTCTGTGCAAAATTCTACCAGGCGGCTTCCTCTTTCATTTCTGTCCCCCAATCCATATTCACCTACTATGTTTCCTTCTCTCCCTTTTCCTACACTCGAATTCCAGTCACCCATGACTATTAAATTTTCGTCTCCCTTCACAATCTGAATAATTTCTTTTATTTCATCATACATTTCTTCAATTTCTTCGTCATCTGCAGAGCTAGTTGGCATATAAACTTGTACTACTGTAGTAGGTGTGGGCTTCGTATCTATCTTGGCCACAATAATGCGTTCACTATGCTGTTTGTAGTAGCTTACCCGCATTCCTATTTTCCTATTCATTATTAAACCTACTCCTGCATTACCCCTATATGATTTTGTGTTTATAACCCTGTAGTCACCTGACCAGAAGTCTTGTTCCTCCTGCCACCGAACTTCACTAATTCCCACTATATCTAACTTTAATCTATCCATTTTCCTTTTTAAATTTTCTAACCTACCTGCCCGATTAAGGGATCTGACATTCCATGCTCCGATCCGTAGAACGCCAGTTTTCTTTCTCCTGATAACGACATCCTCTTGAGTAGTCCCCACCCGGAGATCCGAATGGGGGACTATTTTACCTCCGGAATATTTTACCCAAGAGGACGCCATCATCATGTAATCATACAGTAAAGCTGCATGCCCTCGGGAAAAATTACGGCTGTAGTTTCCCCTTGCTTTCAGCCGTTCGCAGTACCGGCACGGCAAGGCCGTTTTGGTTATTGTTACAAGGCCAGACCAGTCAATCATCCAGACTGTTGCCCTTGCAACTACTGAAAAGGCTGCTACCCCTCTTCAGGAACCACACGTTTGTCTGGCCTCTCAACAGATACCCGTCCGTTGTGGTTGCACATACGGTACGGCTATCTGTATCGCTGAGGCATGCAAGCCTCCCCACCAACGGCAAGGTCCATGGTTCATGGGGGGGATTGTAATATAAGCTAAAATATTTCAGTAGTCAATACCTTATCACGCTGTATTATAAATTGTAACTACATTTGACGTTGTCAATTGCTGTAATGGCCTAAAGACAATAAAATCTTTATTATTATATTATTATTATTATTATTATTATTATTATATCACTAACAGGCTTCTGCAAGGTGTGCAGCTATCTGCTTTATGAAACATTCTAACTGCTGACTTCTGCTGAATAAACAGTTTATTTACTTTATGTATAGTGCCAAAGAAGATAATTTTTCGTGATAATGATATGAAAATATGCTAAGCAAATCATCACTACTGTCAAAGTCAGAGTAAAACATTCTAATAGTAAATCTGTGCCGACTGTATTTTGTTTTTCAGCAGGATCCCAAGCAATTTTGCACAGAGTATTTCATTTAGTGTATGGGTATTGATGCCACTTCTGCAGTTTTGATGTATTTTGCACTTGTTTGAAACAGAGTAATATGAATTTTTGTAAGATTAAGATATGAACAATTCTTTGTGAACCAGCTGAAGGCTGGTGCTGTTATCAAATAAGCTATGTCTGGTATGGTTGATTACGGACTCTTGAGTGGTTTGCTTCTGTCATCAGCAAAGATTACAATTTTTGTACTCTTATTTAAAGTCACTGATAATCATCCATGAAACACTGGAAAATATAGGATGGATAATGACAATATTATAAAAAAAAAAGGCTGATACTCACCATATAAGGAGATACTGAGTCAAAGATAGATACAACAAAAAGATGCCACACATGTTGAGCTTTCAGCCAATAGGCCTTTTTGTGAAGCAGATAACACATTCATGCAAGCACAACACACACATACTCACCTACCCCCACCCTCCCTCCCTCTCTCACACACACACACACACACACACACACACACACACACACACACACAAAACCACTGTCTCCAGCCACTAAGGCTGAACTGTGAGCAACTGTGCCTGATGTGAGAAACAATCTGGATAGTAGGAGAAAATAGGAGGCTGGGACTGAGAGGGGAAGGGAGCCTCCAAACCTACCCCACATCCACTCACAGCTACCAGAACCTGCCTTGCAGACCTACTACATTTACCTCACCCTCAGAAATTCTCTCCCGTGGGCATACAAAATACAGAAGCTAAACAGACCACAAACAGTGTCATGAACATTTCCTCCAAAACCTTTAGTACCACAGAACTATCATCCTTTCCAAACACATTAACTTCTGCCTCACTTCCCAATTCAATCATGCTGGGCTTGTTAAAGACCTTTTCTTCTCCCAGGCCCTACAGTGGAAGCACTTTTCACCACTAACCCTACCACTCGGACTCAACCCAAAGCCAATGTTGAACCTTACCTGACTCGGTTCACTCCTCCATCCAACCATGATTCCACCCTCACTGATGACCCCCCCCCCCCTCCTAATCACCCCATTATCATTCCACAATTCCTTAAACTCAAACATTGCCTCATCATAATTCCCCAAATCCCTCAAAATGGGAATTAAACTTGTGGTTGTTGTTGTGGTCTGCAGTCCTGAGACTGGTTTGATGCAGCTCTCCATGCTACTCTATCCTGTGCAAGCTTCTTCATCTCCTAGTACTTACTGCAACCTAAATCCTTCTGAGTCTGCTTAGTGTATTTATCTCTTGGTCTCCCTCTATGTTTTTTACCCTCCATGCTGCCCTCCAATGCTAAATTTGTAATCCCTTCATGCCTCAGAACATGCCCTACCAACCGGTCCCTTCTTCTTGTCAAGTTGTGCCACAAACTTCTCTTCTCCCCAACTGTATTCAATACCTCCTCATTAGTTACGTGATCTACCCATCTAATCTTCAGCATTCTTCTGTAGCACCACATTTCGAAAGCTTCTATTCTCTTCTTGTCCAAACTATTTATCGTCCATGTTTCACTTCCATACATGGCTACACTCCATACAAATACTTTCAGAAACGACTTCCTGACACTTAAATCAATACTCGATGTTAACAAATTCCTCTTTTTCAGAAATGTTTTCCTTGCCATTGCCAGTCTACAGTTTATATCCTCTCTACTTCAACCATCATCAGTTATTTTGCTCCCCAAATAGCAAAACTCCTTTACTACTTTAAGTGTCTCATTTCCTAATCTAATTCCCTCAGCATTGCCTGACTTCATTTGACCACATTCCATTATCCTCGTTTTGCTTTTGTTGATGTTCACCTTATATCCTCCTTTCAAGACACTGTCCATTCCATTCAACTGCTCTTGCAAGTCCTTTGCTGTCTCTGACAGAATTACAATGTCATCGGCGAACCTCAAAGTTTTTATTTCTTCTCCATGGATTTGAATACCTACTCCGAATTTTTCTTTTTGTTTCCTTCACTGCTTGCTCAATATACAGATTGAATAATATTGGGGAGAGGCTACAACCCTGTCTCACTCCCTTCCCAACCACTGCTTCCCTTTCATACCCCTCGACTCTTATAACTGCCATCTGGTTTCTGTACAAATTGTAAATAGCCTTTCGCTCCCTGTATTTTACCCCTTCCACCTTTAGAATTTGAAAGAGAGTATTCCAGTCAACATTGTCAAAAGCTTTCTCTAAGTCTACAAATGCTAGAAACGTAGGTTTGCCTTTCCTTAATCTTTCTTCTAAGATAAGGTGTAAGGTCAGTATTGCATCTCCAAAAAGAAACGCAATCAACCACCTAAAAATGGATCCTGACCTTATAGTCCTACCTGCCGAAAAGGATCCACCACTGTCTTTTTGAACAGCAGGGTTTGACTGGTGGAAAATTCAACATGATCTCCAGTCTCTGCTCAAATCATAAGGCCCATCTCAAAACCTCTCCTCTGAGTCTACCTTTCCCCTCACTCCTACCACTCCCTGTGTTCCTATCTTCTACATGCTTCATAAAGTCCATAAATCCAACCATTCCGGATGCCCCATTATGGCCAGTTACTGTGCTCCCACTGAGATATGCTCTGTTCCCATAGACCAACACCAACAGCGTGTCACCAATAACCTACCCTCCCACAAGAAAGATACCAACCGGTTCCTCCAGACACTCCAAAGTTCCTGTTCCTTTACCACATGGCATCCTGCTTGTCACTTCTTATGCCACCTCCCTCTACACTAACATCCCTGATGTCCTCACTGCTACTGAACACTACGTTTCCCAACACCTGACTGATTCCAAACCTATAACCTTCTTTCTAGTCGCCATAACCAACTTCACCCACAATTACTTCACCTTTGAACAAATCCATGGGACAGCAATGTATGACAAAACAGCTTTGGCCCCCACTATCCTACTTTGCTTTTATACTCCTGATTACAATAGTTAGGATCTGTACAAGGATTTTTTTTCTTTTCTTGCTGCTATTCTTCCCAAAAAAATTTATGATAGAATCTGTTATCTGAGTAAACATTACATGAATTTACGAGATGCAAATTAGTTTCCTCTATGGAACCTATTTATTCAGATTATGTGATTCACCATTCTGAATGTTTTGTAAAATTAGTTTTGCTGGAAACAATTTATTTCAAAAGTTATAGTATTTCAAAGTTTTCGATCTAGAACGCATCCATAAAAATCTAGTGAGCTAATAAATAGATTCAGAAAAGTAGATTTTCTCTAAACTATAGAGCAGTTTTTCCTCATTTCAAAGCCATGTTTATTTTAGGTCAAACCTAATCAGTTTGGGAGATATAAGTAAATAATTAAAGATTTTGACCAGCCCATACTTTCAGCTCATATTGTGAGCAAATCACTATAAATTTCTGGAATGTGTTAAACTACTATTGATGGACAAAATTTTCTGACCCCAATGACATCAGTAACAAATACCCAAATTTTAATAATCAGTATTGATGCCATACATAAAAATTAGAAATTCTTGTAATGTAAGCATAACTTGGTTCTGAATATTTTAATAGCTATTGCTCATACTGGTAACTTGATAAACAAAGTCTGATGGTAATTATTATGTCTATTTAAAAAGGAATAATCTGATGTAGGGAAATAATAATCAAATAACGAAAATCACATAATTTCCTTGCATGCATCTATATAAGGATGAAACATGCATAATACTGTCATTAGGCTTCTAGTTTTTCTTGGATTTAAGTCTCAGTCAGTCTGAATCTTACTCTGGAATTTCAGTATTCTCTACACTGTGTGCTTTTGTGTTCTTGTTTGTCCTAGCCTCTGGATCATTTGAGGATATGAGCACTGACCATCAGAACCAGAGATAGACTTAACAAGTAACATCTGTAAACATGCCACTGTACTTTTAGAAACTATTATCATCATTTCATGTGCCTTGTAGACAATTTGTTGATCTGCTATAGGGAAAACTTATTTTGTGTGCCAATTACCTCATGATTCTCATCCTTTTGGAGGTATACAATTTGAAGTTGTTCATCAAACGTGAGTGCAAGGAGACCTGTATAAAGATTTTTGATCTGTAATCAAGTCTAGTCTTTAGGGATTATAATTAAAATCCATAAATAAATATGCTAAGTGATGTGTGAACATATGAAAGGAACAACTGGACTTCTCTTTTCATTCATTAAGAGATACAATCCTGACACAAACATTTTTAGCTCAAGGACCTGTAGCGCAGCTACTGAGAGGTAACATTAGCAACAGGTATGTCCCCGATGTATTCTTACATTTGGTGCCCCATTCGAGGAACAATATCGGACTTCATATAGTATTTGTTTGTGGACTCGCGAGTTCTAAGAAAAGTGTGGAGAAGTGACTTTCAATGGAAAGTGGCACTAGTGCTGTTTATGTATGATTCTTTAGATGAGTGAGGAGCAATACAAAAACTCATATAATGTTTATGAATAAACAAGTGCTCAGAATATAACATAACAAAGTGACTTTTAGTAGAATATTAGTGGAAGTTGAAGTTTACATTAATAAACTTATCATGTAGAGAATACTTTGCTAAGGTGCTTTGGATGAGAACTTATAAAACATTCAAGTGACTGTTAGTGGAGTGTACACTCATGTATAGAACAATAACAAGTTGAAACCGGCTCCAGTTAAACCAGTACACAAACAGGGGGAAATAAAGCATATTCTAAACTATAGAACCACTGCCCAAATCTCAACTTTCAGCAAACCGATAGAGAAAATAATATTTAAAAAATTCTGGAAAATTACAAAAATGCTGAAATATTTGATGATTAAAAGCACAGTTTCAAAAGAGTTGGAAGTACCTTGTCAGCAGTAGTACAATTTGTCCATCATGTACATGTCTCTGGACCTCTCAACGGCTTTTGATAGAGTACATCATGACATGCTCTTATCAAAAATTGCAAACAGTGGTGTCACTAGAAAACTCATCCAATTGCTAAAGACACATTTAAAGGGTAGGCAGCACTGCATGGTGATTATATACCCTAATGGAGAAATACTGGAAAGGAGAACGTCAAGTGTAAGAAATATACATTTTGTTGTTTTTCAGGGCTCCATTTTAGGTCCAGTCCTATTCATACACTATGTAAATAATTTCCCAAGTTCTGTTGATAATAAGCAACTGATCGCTATGTATGTGGACAATACATCTGGTGCCTGCTGTGCAGACAGTGAGGTCAGCCTATTTGAAGAGAGAGATAACTTTATTGAAAAGGCAAGAGCTCACTTTGAAAGAGACAACCTAAAAGTAAACTGAGAAAAAACTAATATTATCCTTTTAAACCAAGTGGTCCAAACAGAACAAAACTGTCTGGACACAAAGTAGGACTCCTCTCATGAGTCAGTAACACCCAGGACTAGAGCAACTGAAACACATTCTCCACCACAATTTTGACTACCTCTCATCGTGCCCTGTAATGAGGAATATCCTACCCACTACCATTCCCATCCCTCCCACACAATATCCTCATCCATCCCTACTCTGTCCTTGCTCCCAACCCCTTGTCTCATGGTTCATATCCTTGCCTTAGATATAGGTACAAGACCTGTCACACATGTCCTCCAACCACCACCTAGTCCAGTACAGTCCCAAGCATTACCTATCCCGTCAAAGTCAGAGCAACCTGTAATAGCAGTCAGGTGATAATCCAAAAAGGTGTCTATCCACATGAATATCAACCAACAAACTGTGGCAAGGACTGCTCAGTTGCTGAGCATGCTGCCCAACACAACATTCGTCACTTCAATGACTGCTTCACAGCCTGTAGTACCTTGTTCCTACCTACCAACACCAGCTTTTCTGAATTGTGCTGGTGGGAACTCTCCCTGCAGTATATCTTACATTTTTGTAACCTCCTGGCCTCAACATTCATTAGTCGCCATCCTTCACCCAACTGTCCGCTTCCCTGCTCCTGCTCCAACACTACAAAATGCACCCACAGTCTCTTTCGTTCTCTGCTTTTCTGCTTCCCCCCATCCCCCTATCTAACCTTCTGACTGCACCTAGCAGCCCTAACCTGTCCCTAACAAGTCCTGTATGGTTCCACAAACAGCACTATACATTTCCCCCATCCCTACCCTACCAGCAACCCCCCCCCCCCCCCAATCCCCTCTCTTCAGCCACCTCAACATGGCGTCCGGTACAGTTGTTTATAGAGAGAAAGTGAACAAAAGTTATAGTTGTGTGGTGAAAAACGAAACATACATAAATTATAACAGTGAAATAGTGAAGCTAAATGAACGTGTATCAAGCCTGCAATTAATTGTAGATGTACTAAGGCGGGACATTGCGCATTTAGAAAATGAAAATGCCGAACTGAAAAAGGCGCGTAATATCCCGATCGCCAAAGCAAGTAAAACACGGAACTGGGAGCACAGGACTAGCATGATCACGGAAGAAAGAAGCGAAAAGGTGATAAATACAACGAATGGAACGAACCGCGGCAATAAAAGCAGTTTCAGTGTCCTACCTACAATAAACGAGTGCTCTGAAGTGGATATAGGCCTAAAGGCAGAAACAACAAGGCAACATATGTTTACTAGGCCAAAAAGGGTTGGTCGTGTGAAATTCAGTGACTGTAGAATTACTGTGGTAACAAAAAACCGTTTTCATGCACTAGATTCAGATATAAATGTGGAATCCACGGAAAACTGTGACGACAACAACACGCCGAATCTATATAGTGACAAGCACATGAGCAGAAACTTCCGCAATAAACGTGAAGACAAACTCAAAGTGAAAATATTCTCTGATAGCCATGGACGTGAGATCGCAAAAATACTACGTTACAGTTATTGTATACAAGCAACTAGTATTGTCAAACCAGGTGCACCCATCCAAGAACTCGTTAGAAACATAGAAACTGAAAATGATCGTCATATTGTCGTCATAGCAGGAGCCAATAATGTATATAAAAACGACCTCCACAGTGCAACACGAAACCTTAAAGCAATACTAAATTCAACAGGAGAGAAATCAGTTTTTGTAGTCGGAATTCCACATAGGCATGACCTTTCGGAATGGTCATGTGTGAACGTGGGAATCATAAAAGCAAACAGGCAATACTCAAAGATTTGCAGGGCCTACCAAAATGCATATTTTATAAGTATGGACTCCTTACAAAGAGACTGTTACACGAGACATGGCATGCACCTTAATAACAGAGGCAAGAAGATTCTGTGCCAAAACATCAGCATGATACTGAAAGCATCTGACAATCAAGAAGTAATTGCTGCTCTTCCAGTTCCTTGCTTGACGCAAGCAGAGCCTGAAGAAATGTTTACTTCTATTGCAGCAGTAGAAGTAGAGGTGGAAGCAGCAATTGTACCTACACACATAACAAATGCTGCAGCAGCAATACCTACCACACTTCATCAACAGGATTCAACAGCAGCAGAAGATGAAGCAACATCCAAATCTCCACTGTCACCAGTTGCCACAACAATGCCTACAGCAGCAGCAGCAGTACCTATCACACTTCACCAGCAAGATTCAACAGCAGGAGAAGAAGAAGCAACCACCTTATCTCCTCAGTCACCAGGTGCCACAACAGTGCCCACAGACACCATAACAGCAGTTACATCAACTCCTCTAGTAGCAGCTTCATCTACAATATCATCACAAGGAGGGAAGAGTAGGTATACAACAGTAGATGTGCTACCACTCCAAGTGAACAATTTTTTAGTAAAAGGCAACAAGAGGCAGAAATCCAAAAGATAAGCCCTGAAAAACGTTTGAAAACCAATCACCATAGTGTTCAGTGTGTAAGCAATAAGAGCATGGATCTTAAAATATGTTACCTTAACGTTCAAGGACTGAAAGATAAAGAACTTATCATAAATGAGTTTGAACTTGATAACCAGTTTGATATTTTTTGTCTGAGTGAACACTGGGCTAATGAGAATGAACTTGCAGTTGCCAAATTTGATAATTTTTGTATAGTAAATAGCTACTGTAGGAAAAAGCACATTAGAGGTGGTGTGGCAATTTATTCCAACCAGTCACTCAATTGTACAATAACCAAACTAGACCTAAATTCCTTGTGTGATGAACAGCACTTTGAAGTTACAGGTATAATCATTAATAGTCATAAGCTAATAGTAGTATCCATGTACAGATCACCAAAGGGAAGCATTAACATATTTTTAGAAAAAATGGACATGCTATTGAGTGAATTAAGTAATATTAAATGGCTACATTATGATATTGCAATAGGTGGTGATTTGAATGCTGATTTTGATGTTACTAAATGTAAGGGTAGTGTTGCAGATCTGGAAAACTTGCTAAGACAATACAATTTACATCATGTTAATAACAGGCCCACAAGAAACAAAGCATGTTTAGATAACATCTTTGTAAACTTCAAGACCACTGAAAACACATGCGAAGTTGTAGTGTTCTCATTCTCTGACCATGACTCCGTATCTCTAAATTATGCAAGTAAAATTCCCCTCAATAGGTGCAATGCAAACAGACCTGTCCCAACAGTTGTGATTACCAGACCCATAACTGAGGATAAAATTAAAACATTTCGTAATTCCCTTGCTGACAGAGACTGGTTTGGCCATTGTAGTGTCGATGGACATTACACATCAAGTAATGATCTGCCAGCCAAAATAATATTTGATAGATTTTTTAATGCATTCTTGACCCTATTTAACCATAGTATTCCCATAAGGAAAATAAAAATAATGGACAGCAGCCACAAATCCAGATCTCAAAACAGACAAAATATATGGTACACTAAACAGCTGACAGATCTAAAGAAACAAGTTTTGTTACTGTACAACATATACAATAGTATGAAGTCTGACTGTACCAAATCAGCCTATGTGGAATGCAGGAATGAATACAAAAAAGCCATCCTGCAAGCCAAAAAAACCTACAATGCCAACAGCATACATAATTCCACCAATAAATGCAAAACTGCGTGGAAAGTAATTAACAGTGCTGCCAGAGATACTAAAAAAGACAAAATTAATATCCCACCACAAACACTCAATGAGTTTTTTATTAATACAGTGAAAGAAATAGGAGACGCAATTATCAAACCAGACATTAGTCCATCAGAGTTACTCTCCCAAAATTGGGGTAGACAGTCACTAAATACAAGCATGGTAACCTTCTCCGAAGTATTGCCTAGATATGTACAAGGGGTCATAAAACAACTGAAATCATCTGATAGCTTAGGTATATATGGCATATCATCCAACCTGCTAAAAAAAGTGTGTGACTGCATTCTCTACCCCTTAACCCATTGTATAAACAAGTGCTTACTTGAGGGATATTTTCCTGATGAGTTAAAACTGTCTAGGATCGTCCCAGTTTACAAAAAGGGAGATAAAGACTCTCCATCTAGCTACAGGCCTATTTCAATAGTACCCACATTCTCCAAGGTAATAGAATGCATCATGTACCAACAATTATCATCTCACTTTGAGAATCTAGGAATAATTAATGCTACACAATACGGGTTTAGGAAGAATCTGTCGACCATTGATGCAATCAACACGGTAGTCAGTTACATCCTCAAAGTTTTTGAGAACAAAGGCTTTGCTCAGGTCTCATTCTGTGACCTAAGCAAGGCCTTTGACTGTGTTGAGCACATGCCACTACTAGAGAAACTAGAATTCTACGGCATCAAAGAAAACAGTCTCAGACTATTAAAAGCTTATCTCAACAACCGTAAACAGGTAGTTTGTGTTGGTAAGGAAATGTCAAACATAGAAAATGTTAGAGTAGGTGTGCCTCAGGGATCTGTACTGGGGCCCTTCCTGTTTCTGATAATGATCAATGACCTCCCCTCGTTTATTAGATCCACCACTGTATTGTATGCAGATGATACGACTTTTCTTCATACCAGTAACAGTCTTAATGATCTTAAAACCTGTGCTGAAAATACACTCACTCATGCAGCATATTGGTTCAGAGCAAATAGTTTCCTGCTAAATGAAAATAAAACTCAGCAGATAATCTTCACTCTAAGAGACAAGCCACTATCTGATGACCCTAGTTCTGTTAAATTCCTGGGAGTTTATTTAGACGAAAAGTTATCCTGGGGCCAACATGTAAACTATATTAGTAGTAAACTATCTAGAGTAATTTATTTATTAAGACAACTCAGAAATTGTGTACCTGAAACATACATCAGATCATCTTATTTTGCATTTTTCCAGAGTATAATATCCTATGGCATTATCTTGTGGGGTAACTGTAGTCATATACATGACATCCTATTATTGCAGAAGAAAGCCATTAGGATAATTACAAATTCTTCACATAAGGCTCACTGCAAACCCTTATTTACTAAACAAAAAATTATGACTGTAATAAACCTCTATATATACAATGTCTTAATCTTTACGAAGAAGAACCTACAAGATATGAAACGTAGAGAAAATGTACATTGTTACAACACAAGAAGCATCAAACACATATACACGCCTTACCACAGACTATCAAAATCAATAAATAGCTATGAAGTCACAGGGCACAAGCTATTTAATAAGCTGCCACATGCCATACAGGATCTTCCTGAACATACATTCAAAGAAAGACTGCATGAATGGTTTATTGCCCACCCATTCTATGATATCAATGAATTCTTCAACTGTAAAATGCAGTAATCTAACAGATGACCCACTGTACATTGATTGTAATATAAGCTAAAATATTTCAGTAGTCAATACCTTATCACACTGTATTATAAATTGTAACTTCATTTGACGTTGTCAATTGCTGTAATGGCCTAAAGACAATAAAATCTTTATTATTATTATTATTATTATTATCTTTATCCCCACCACCCAGATAGCTACTCTCATCATGCACAGTTGCTCACAGTCTGATATCAGTAGCCAGAGACTGTGTTCATGAGCGCACATGGACACATCTGCATGTGCACTTTGTCTGCTTTAGAAACAGGATTTTTAGCCAAAATATCAACATGTAAAGCTGTTTTCTTGTTCTGGCTGTCTGTGATTCAATGCCTCCTCTGTGAGGTCGTTACCAATCTTTCTTTTCATCCTACTGGTGGCCTGTATTCCATTCTGAAGTTAGTTGAATGTCTGCAAAGCAAGTCTGTCAATATGACTGTTTTATGCTATGAAGATAAGAACTGATTCAGTCAAGAGGGTGTGCTGTTAGTGACATAGCATTTTAATTTAACAAGTAGCATTTTGTGGTAAATATAATCAATTGCTTTGGTAAGGTCACAGAAGATACCAACTGGATAAGTTTACTTTTTTATCTTTTCCAAGACTTCATTTGTGAGGGGCTCTATAGCTCTCTCTGTGGATAATTTTTCATGGAAGTAAAATGGGCCAAGAGGTCTAACTATTCAAAATTTTTGAAAAGATTGGAGTGAATTACATGGTTCTGTCATTAGAGCTGGTTTTCTTATCTGCAATACATTTAAGTCTGTTAGGAAATGCGCCCTGTGAGTCAGTCCCTGGGGGAAAAGCTAAACAGTTCTGAAAGCTAGGAAAAGTTTTTCTAATTTTACTTGTTCTTTTCTACTTTTTGAAATTTTTGTACAGTCATACAGATCCCACATGGAGTTGAATACACTTATGTTACCAGATCCAGATAGAATCCCAATTTCGTGTTACAGAGAGTTCAGTGAAGCATTGGACCCCAGCAAAAAGACCCAAGCGAATAGAAAAAAAGTGCAGGCGACTCCTGTACATAAGAAAGTTAAAAGAGCTGACCCGCATAATTACAGATCAACAACCTTAACGCCAGTTTACTGCAGAATTCTTGAACACATTCCGAGTTAGAATATAATAAATTTCCAAGATAGAAAATCTTCTGTCCGCTAATTAAACGGATTTAGAAAACATTGCTTGCACAAAACTCGGCTTGCCCTTTTCTCACAACATATCCTAAACACCATGGATGGAGGGCAACAGGCAGATTCCACATTTCTAGACTGAAACGGTGCCCTGTTGCAGATGGTTGTTGCAGGCCCAAACATAGAGTTTAGGTTCCCACATATATGAGTCAGTCGAAGACTTTTTACACAGTAGAACCCAGTGAGAGATCCTCAATGATGAATGTTCATCAGAGACAGGGTATGATCAAGAGTGCCCCAAGGAAGTGTGATAGGACTGCTTTTATTATCTGTATACATAAATGACCTGATGGAGAGGTTGAGCAGCAATTTACAGCTGTTTCCTGATGATGCTGTGGCGTACTGGAAGGTGTCATCATTGAGTGACTATAGGAATATACAAATGACTTAGACAAAATCTCTAATCAGTATGATAAATGCCAGCTGGCTCTAAATGTAGAAAAATTACGTTAATGTAGATGAGTGGGAATACAGTATTCATAGGCAGCAGCTTCACACATTCACTTTGATTACATATCTAGGTAGCAGTATGAAACAGAACGAGCGCTCAGGTTGGTAGTAGTGAAGGCAAATGCTCGACTTCACTTTATTGGGGAATTTTGGAAAAGTGTATAAATGAGATGGGATACAGAATGCAAATGTGATTCATTCTTGAACAGTGTTCGAGTTTGTGGAATCCTCACCAGTTTGGATTAAAGGAAGACATTTAAGATATTTATTAAAGGTGGGCTGTTAGATCTTTTATCAGTAGGGTTGAAAGCACAAAACTATTATTAACTCAAATGGAATTCCTGGAAAGAAGATGATGCGCTTTCTGTGAGGCACTATTGCAAAATTTAGAGAACTGGCATTTGAGGTCAGGTGCAGAACCATTCTACTGCCACCAGCGTACATTTTGTGTAAGCAAAATATGATGTGAGAAATTGGGGCTCTTACAGAGGCTTTCAGACAGTTGCTTTTCCCTTGCCCTATTTGTGAGTGGAACAGGAGAGTAAATGACTAGTAGTACAAGGTACCCCACACCATGCAGTGTAAGGTGGTTTGCACAGAGTGTGTATGCATACATATACGTGAAGATGTATCAACAGTATTCAGGATTTTGTCTTCTGAATGCATTTACTGGCCAGTTATTCTGTTGCCTGCTAAGTGTAAGATTTCTTACTTGAATTTTGCTTAACATACACGGTTATTATAATTACACTTTCACTACATGAGACAGTGTAGGTGGAAGACTATTTACCATATGAGTACCCAACTTTATAAGAATGATGTTCAAACTTTGTACTACAGGATTATCATTATCAGCAGTGTTAGTGTCATGACTTGCCATTATGTGCCGGTACTGGTACGGTGGCGTAAGGTTGAAGCACAAGTATCAGTGTGTTTTACAATTGCAGACACGGATCTGGACAAGGAGAGCAGGGTTTTATTCGTAAAGCTGTCTCATCAAAACAATAGCAATAGAGCTGCTGCTCTTTGCGATTATTGAAAAAACAATACAGAAAGGTAAGCTTAACAAAAAAGAAAGTCATAACAAAAATGGAATTTTATGCTTAAGGTTTGACTTATTGTTTAAGGTAACTATTGTGAGAAGCATTAATAGTCTGAAAAATAGAAAAAAAGAGAGAGCATTCACAATGTTTATAGCAATGGACAAATAATGTAACTGTACATTCTGAAGAAAGATCCTTAATAACAAACATTCTTATTACCTTTGTATTGGCTGTATCCAAAAAATTATGGTCAACCCAGCGATGAAGGTCTCTATGATTATACACAGCATGCAATGTATTCAGAAGCATATGCACATTAAAAATACTCTCTTCAATCTGTAACAGAGTGAATGAACATGAATATCTTGCTCTTTTAATTATAAAATGAGAAACTCTTTAACACATTTAAATGTTCCACTTACATTGCCTTTAACTTCAAATTTGCGCATCATAAGAACTGTTTCTCTGACACATTTCACACTAAATTCATCCACTTGTAAGCAAATGCTGAGGTCTGGCAAAACGGCTGGTTGGTCCAGTATAGAAACATCTACAATAGAAATAAACAGAATAAAACAAATGGGCAAGAATAGCAGATACACTAAGAACTATGACAAATCCTGGGTTCAGGGTACTGTGTGTCTGCAAATGATACATACATTATTGTGAACCTGCTAAATCACAACATGACAACATTGTCTCTGTCATAAGTAATGTGATTAGCAACTATAGTAGATTAAGAGTAACTTGGCAATGTTGTGATTCTAATGTGAAATGTATGCCTGGAGGAGTCAGAGTGTTTACAGCAAGTTCTGATAGGGATCATAATCGTGTTATCACGAACAATCTTCAGCAGAAGAAGACACCATCAGTGGACGGACAAGTTTAGTGATAAGGTAAGTATCTTAAAAATCAAGTGAAGTGTTAAACCTTCATTTGCAGATGAAGGGCATTAAGGTGCTCACAAGAAGTGTAACATAGTCAGTCTGTATCCTCACTCAAACTCGGGATGTTGCACAAGTGACATAGCACTAAGAATTAAAAAAAAAAAAAAAAAGTGTTTATACATGTTACAGACACAATTACTGCAAAAGCTGCACGCAAAATATAAGCCACACCTGTAGCATTAGACTGACATAACAATTTTTGAACTCATAATTAGAACTTCAACAATCTTTCATCATAATGTAACAAAAAACCTTCAGTCCTGATTGCATATGCTGTTCATTTTTATGGTGTGGTGACCAGTTTTGGTCAAACATAGACCGACTTCAGACCAGTATTGTCTCCACCGTTGATGCGTTAAGACGATGCACAGTCATTGTAAATGCAAGAAGCACCTGTTGTCATCTGTTTGACAGGTGCTTCTTGAACTCACAACAGCTCCGTGCATCATGAATGAAGAAATTACTGGTCTGAAGTTGGTCTATGTGTGACCAAAACCAATTACCACACCATAAAAATAAACAGCATTTGCTATCAGGACTGACTGTTTGTTTTTTTTTTTAATTACATAATGGAGCAACATATGAGTACACAAATATTTTTCACAGTATTGGATCAGATGAGGAGCATCTGATTCACTTGGTCATTTTATTTCCTGAGAATTAATTCATGTGATTTTATATTTGAGAGTTGATCAAAGATGTTGTGTTCAAGACACAAGCATAAAAATTATATTCTTGAAAGACTTGCTATTACTCACTGCAGAGTAAAAAAAATCAGTGATAAAGGATGCTGAAACTTTCCACTGCTAAACAATTTTGATAATATTAACCTCTTTTCAAAATGTTTTCATTAGGTTGCTTTCTTGTCTGTTTGGTACAAATTTTTCAGTTGATTTTAAAGTGACTTCCTGACAACCTAGTGACTTGAAACTTTCAACATAGCTCACAACTGGATGACAATGCAATATTAACTCACTTTCTTGTCTGGTGTGTAGCAGAGGGTACTTTGTGTGCCAATGCTACTTCCCCCTTTTCCTGTTCTATTCTCAAACGCTTCACAGTAAGAACAATTGCTGGAAGCCTCCATATGGGCTCGATTCTCCTTAATTTTTATCTTCACAGCTTTTTCATAAGATATATGCAGGATGAAGTAATAATATATTGATTGACTCAGGTGAAACACTGAAATAAACTCAGAATTTACCCAAAGTCTCTGATGTAATCTCATCAAAATGTTTGACGAAGAGTGAAAAATCGGACACACACACACACACACACACACACACACACACACACACACGCCTAAAAATCAGAAAATAATTATTTAAATAAAATACTTTTAATAAATGGCATTTTAAAACTGGACCAAAAAGTATAAATAATTGCTCCTAGTGCCATCCATACAGATAGTCCTGAAAATTTGTTATTGTGAATTTTTAATAGCTATGGCAATATTTGTCAAACTTAAAATGAAAAGCAAGGGATGCATGCAATAAATAGCAGTAAGGAGCATATAGAGTAGCTACTGTTGAGAAAAATCACACAACAGTACATCTATTTGCAGTGTAATAAAACTGGCAGTGCCTTATGTGAACAATTTGTGCATCAATTATGTAAGAGGGTTGAATGAAAAGTACTCCTCTCATTTTCCGCTATCCCCCCCCCCTCCCCCACCCTCCGTCTAACCTCCCATCTGCACCTAGTTGCCCTATCCTCTCTCCATCTCATCCCTGCACGCACCCCAGCAGCACTTCACAGTCCCCCAACCCTACCCTGCTACCCCTCACCCTTCCCTGCACCAGCCTCCTCCTTACCCCCACCCAGTTGCCTCTCCCATCATGCACTACTACTGCTGCTGCTGCTGCTGCTGCTGCTGCTGCTGCTCGCGGTCTGGCTTCAGCTGCCAGAGACTGTGGTCTTGGTCGAACGCTTATATTGTGACAGTATTTTTGTTGTACCTATCTGCGACTCAGTATCTCGGCTGTATGGATAATCATGTAACATAGTATTAACATCAGCAGACCATTGAGAGATCAACAATATTAAACAGCCTGAAGGATGTTTAAATGGTCCTGCTGATCCACTATGGTGACAATTATATCATTAAGGTACTTTGCAGATTGTGGCATATTGTGACTGAGCTCTGTGAGGTATCTCTGGAAAACTGTGGTTGTGGTAGCCAAGGTAAACAGTATCCTCTTGTATCATGAAAAACTGATGACAGAGAAGATGCTTTGCAGAATATTTACAAGAAACACAGATAGATGATACATCATTTTAAAAATTGCAACATGCAGAACACTTTCATACCATATTAGTGACAGTGCTGAGTAAATTAATTGAGATTCATTAGGATGAAGAAAAAGGTAACACAAAAATTGTGTGAAATTGTAACAATAAAGTAATGATCATGGTGTCCGATTAAAGGACTTGATGAGGCAAATCAGCTGAAGTACCTACTTTTGTTGGGAACATAATGTATTGCCAATAACACACATGTTTATATACATTTGATTAAAACTCCATTTAGTTAATCAAACAGGCAGATATACATAAAAACAATGTGACAACACACGCAACAGTGTGTGGATAAGTTGATAATTTGGGTCTGACAGGACGTGTGCAAAGGTAGTTTGTGCAGTTGGGATGACCACTGTGTCCAGGTAGTGTAGTGGTCAGTGCATCAGCCTAGTAAGCAGGAGACCCGGGTTCAAGTCCCAATCCGGCATAAATTGTCAACTTCTCCCATTGATTTAAATAATTGTCCATTGGTATTCAATATCTTGAATTGTCTTGAATGTGGCATATGCTAGAATGCTGTCACAAACCACATACTATTTTTATGAGCTAGGTTGATTATCAGCTATCGGACCAAGTTGTCCATGAAATGTAGACAAACACACACACACACACACACACACACACACACACACACACACACACTTGTGTGCACGCTCACACACGTGCAAGCACGCAGCCACTGTCATCTCCGGGTGATAAGGCCCGAAAGTGACTGCTGTTAGCAGCGATCGCCACTGGAGAGAGTAGTGGGGATAGTGAAGAGCCATGGGATTAGGAGGGGGAGGGATAGCAAGGTATGGTTAGGGGAAGGGGATATGCTGTAGTCCTGCCTCTGGGAATGTGCAGGGATGTGATGAAGACAGGATGGTGAGCTGCTAGATGCAGCAGTATGAGGCTGTGCTGCGGGGGCAAAAAGGGAAAGAAGAAAAGCAGAGGAATGGAAAAGATTATGCAGGTGTAGTGGGGAGATAGAAGTGTGTATGTGGCTGCAGTGGGAGCAGGGAAGAGGATGGAGGGAGATGGAGGACAGTGAATAGCGAAGGATGAGGTCACAGGGGCTACAGGAGTGAAGGATATGTTGCAGGGAGATTTCCCACCTGTACGATTGTAAAAGACGGCATTAGTGGGAAGAATTCAGGTGGCAGGGCTGTGAAGCAGTCACTCAAGTCAAGCACACTATGTTGCGTGGCACATTTGACAATTGAATAGTCCAGATGTCTCTTGGCCACAGTTTGGCAGTGGCCATCCTTGTGGACAGGCAGCTCATTAGGGATTTAGCCCAGGGAGAATGCCACACTGTGGTTGCAGCTAAGCTGTTAGGTCACATGGTTACTTTCAATGATGCCCCTGGCTTTGATGGGGTAGGAGATGTCTACAACAGTACTGGAGTAGGTGTTAGTGGAAAGATATATGGGACAGCTCTTGCATCTACGTGTATTACAATTTCTGATGAAGTTTACCACTGGCTTTGAACATGTATTTTTGCCAACTTATCAAGGTAGTTTGAAGTCGTCATCACCAACTATAACTGTATGAATGGGGTACTTATTTGAGATGATAGTGTAACAACAGGGCAGCCAACATGAAAGTTAGACATGTTTCTCCATGGAAAAAAGAGCTAATTAAGCCATTAAAAAGAAGGCTTGTACAAACTGTAAAGATGAAATCACAAAGTTAAAGGAACATGTGTCGAGGCTACAATTTATAATCAGCATTCTGGAAGTGGATTTTTCAAATTTTCAGCTTGGAAAAAGTGACCTGAATACTCAAGTTCCGCAAAGTATCGCGCATGCTAGCGAAAAGAGGACTAGAGTCACTTACCAAAACAGCATGCAAGAACTGCAAAAATCACGTAAATGGTGAATGTACCAATGACATAATCTTTGTGCACAAAACCCTTTTGAAGTGCTTTGTAGACTGTGGTATCTTTACGAGCTGTGTTGAACCCCAGGGGAAGAAAAAGGACTTCAGAAACAAAGAATGACAGAGTTGCTTTCAACCACAAAAAAAATTATTTCAACTGTGAGTGTAGTCGCTAACAGTGAATCAAAATCAAGTGTCCGTCAAGATGGATTACAAAACAAAGTGTCACCACACAACACCAAACTACCAGCAGGCCTAAACACAGTTATCATCAACCAGTGAAAATGTGTAAAATAAACCTATTTGCAGATAGTCAAGGACAGAACATAGCAGACAAATTTCAGTCTAGCAGCAATCACAAGATAACTAGCATAGTGAAACCACGTGCAAAATTTCAGGCAGTGTCATCCATGAACCATGACATGAAAACTGCAACAACAAATAATGACTTTTTTGTGTTCTTAGAGGGAACAAAGGATGTAGCAAGAAACAAAACAAAAGACCTAGTGAGCTCACTCAAAGAAGGCTACATGGGCTGAGAAGCTCAAACGTGATCATCTCTGTTCCACATCGACATGACTTGCCAATCTTGTCGTGTTTAAATAAACAAATGTGAAGCACAAATAAACAGATCCTAAATATATGCACAAGATTCAAAAATGTTACATTTGTGACATAACCTGCATAGGAAGAAGATTCTACACATCCCATGACTTACATCTCAACAGACTAGGGATGGACTTAGTTATAACAAGGATCAAAGAAGTATTAAACAGCAAACTGAATGTGCAGTATTGTGCATCAGAGGCCATATCTCTTAAGACCAAAAACAACAAATACTTGGGAGAATCAACCACAAAATGTCAGGTCAGCGAAACAATACTTTTTAGGACAATAAAACTTTCCACCAGTGCAACAATAGATGCAAGTGTATGTATTTCATACACACCTCAAACAGTCTTGAGTCCATGCGAGAATAACTTATCACTTTTGCATTATAATGTACAGGGTTTAGGAAACAAAATAGATGCTTTTGAATCACTTATAACAGGACTATCACCACATGTGGTAATAGTTACAGAACACAAAAAAAAAAAAAAACAGTGGACAACATTCAATACTGCAAATTAGAAGGCTACAACCTAGCTATGCTCTACTATAGAGCGCAATAAGGGTGATGGTGTTGCCATCTACTCAAGAAAATGTAAGTTCATAACCACCAGAAAAAGTGCTATGAGGGAACAATGTTTTACAGACTGTATCCTGTCTTGTGGGGCTAAGGACCTTCTTGGACTAGTACACAGCAGAATCGCTAACACACACAGTACCTTATTCGATCATGTTATCGCAAATTATGACCACATCATCTCAACAGATGTCATAAATGGTCACCTCTCAGATCATTTAGGCCAAACATTTGTGCTAAAATGTAATACCTAATTCAAAACAAGAAAAATATACGAGCACAGGCGAATACTATCTGTAAACTACACTGCTACACTAAGACATAGTTTAAGCTATGAATCATGCCAATCAGTTATTATTACCATTGGGGTCAACAATAAATGGAACATGTTCACAGAAATTCTGACTGAGCACTTAAATAGAGCCATGCCATTAAAAAAAATTGAGTATCCAGAAAAATCAGTCTTTACAATCAAAACCTCTGCCATTAGATTTTAAAACAAAAGATTTGAAAGAAAAAATGGGAAACATGTATAGCTTACACAGACTAACTCAGAGTCACATACACAACTCTACAAGCAGTACAAATATAAGTACTGCAAAGAAGTCAGGACATTAAAAGCAGAAAGAATCAGCTGAGAGATACAAAGTTCAGGTAATGTTTCAAAGATTGCTGGTCAATTGTAAATAAGATCAGAAACAATGAAACAGAAAATAAAAATAACAATGTACAATTAACTGTGAATAATACTATCTCTGATCCCCTTGTAGTTAGCAATATTTTTAATAATTACCCCATAATACTCTCAAAAACGATGTCTCTATGAAACAGGATATACAGCACACATTTGAATCCAGTAACAAACATAACTACAGTACACTATCCTCAGTAAGCACATGTGACATTCCGCAGCTTACTGACAGCCTCAGAAACAAAAACTCAGTAGGATTAGATGAAAATTCTCCATATCTATTGAATAAATGCAAACATGAACTAATGAAACCTCTAGTTCACCTAATAAACTGTGTTCTCAAAGATGGTGTGTTCCCAGACAAGTTGAAACTGGCTGTAGTTAAAACAATACACAAAAAGGGGGAAATAAAGCATGTTCAAAACTACAGACCCATTTCCCTAATCTCAACTTTCAGCAAACTGATGGAGAAAATAATATTTAAAAAAAAGTCATGGACCATTATAACAATGGTGAGATAGTAGGTGATTTCCAGCAAGGGTTCAGAAGAGGTCGAAGTACCATGTCAGCAGCAGTACAATATATCCATCACGTACTTGAAAAAATAAATGAAAAATCCCAAGCAACAGGAGTATTCTTGGGCTTTTCAAGGGCTTTTGATAGAGTACATCATGACATGCTCTTATCAAAAATTGCGAGGAGTAGTGTCACTGGAAAACTCCTGTAATTGCCAGAAACATATTTGAAGGGTAGAAAGCAGTGAATGGAGATTATACACACTAATGGAGAAATACTGGAGAGGAGAAGGTCAACTATAAGAAATATACATTTTGGTGTTTTTCAGGGCTCTATTTCAGGCCCAGTCCTATTCATATGCTATGGAAATGATTTCCTAAGTTCTCTTGATAATAGCTAAGCAATTGAGCACTATGGATGCAGACAATACATCTGGTGTCTGCTGTACAGACAGTAAGCCCAGACTAGTCGAAGAGATAAATAACTTTATTGAAAATGCAAGAGCTCACTTTGACAGAGACAACCTAAAAGTAAACATAGAAAAAAATAATAATATTCGTTTTAAACCAAGTAGTCCAAACAGACAAAATACTGTTACTGATGAAATTCTACCAAAAACCTGTACAGATTGTAATTTCTTGAGTTTATGCATAGATGATCGACTTTCATGGAAAGAGCAAGCTGATTATGTCTGTAACAGAATAACACCCAAGAAGATTATCACTGTATCTTGATTCTGAAAGGACTGTATATTATGTATTAGTGTACCCTTCCTTGTCTTATGGAATAGTATTGTGGGGTGGGACATGCCAAACTAACATGAAAAGGGTTTTCATACAGCAGAAGAGAGCTTAGAGGATCAAAGTAAAAATAAAACCAGGAACTTCTTGCAAAGTCTTATTCATTAGATACAATACCCTCACAGTTTATGCCATGTATATACCACAAACTCTAATATCTTAACTTTGTTTGGTAACAAGTTATTAAAAACAGCTCCTTTGGCATAGGGGCTTTTTTGCTTTTAAAGTTAATCTTAGGGTCTTCTTTCACTAACATTAACAGGGGATACTTTTAAAAAGTGAGTCAAGCAGTGGCTTATCCAAAAATGTCCTTATAACTAGAATTTATCGTGAGTTATAATGTAATAAGAAATAATGTAAACTAAAAAATTGTAATTGTGAAAACTTTATACTTAGTTGAAAATGCACATACATGTGAAATAACATGTTACGAGCAATAAATTGAAATATTGAAGTTTTCTTTGAATCTTTCAGCAACTGTACTGTGGGCGTAGGGAGTCACTAAAAGGTACCAATTATTAATTTATTCTAGTTAAGTATAACCTATACTCACAGTATCATGCAGCAAATATCTGCTTCAATTTCACTACAAGATAAATTATAAAGGGCAGTCACACAAAAATGAGAAATATAATATATATAAGTAAACTCTTTATTATTTTGAAAGTAATCATCATAACTGTTAGTATATTTATCTCATTGTGGGACAAGGTGGTCAGTACATTCATGGAAACTCTTTGTGGTTGCCTACTGGAATGTTACTGCTGGTATTCATTGCTGGAGAGTAATTACCCAGGGTAACAATTCTATGAATGTGACCTGTCAGTTGCATGTTCATAATTACCTTTACTTTTAAATCTTCTCTTTTTGCACTCTCGTCATGCCCTGAAGTTGTGGTCCTGCTATGTAGTGGCACTTGTACCTATATTGAACTTCTTCACCATCTGCAGGAAAGCACTGTGATAATGGAAAATTACGTTTGCTACCCACGAGCTACAAAACCATGTAACCACTTTTTTAAAAAATCCTTCAGTCTTGAACAAGTCCCATTAATTCCAAAAAATCAGTTAAACATTCACATTTGAGCTCTTAATAACCAAACTCGGTGATGGAGGAGGAGGAAGGGGAGGAGATTAGAGTTTAATATCCCATCGACAACGAGGTCATTAGAGACGGAGCAGCAACTCAGATTAGGGAAATATAGGGTACAGTAGGAAATAGGCCATACCATGTCAAAGGAACCACCCCAGCATTTGCCTGAAGCGATTTAAGGAAATCATGGAAAACCTAAATCAGGATCGGCAGACTCAAGTTTGAACGGTCGTCCTCCCAAAGGTGAGTCCAGTGTGCTAACCACTGCACCACCTCACTCGGTCCGTTAACAGACGGATCATTAGTATCCCAAACTCAAAAAGTACAAAAGTAGTTCATTAAGCAATTCTGTACAATCTTCTTTTGTTTTATCTTTTGGAACAACAGCCATTGTCATTCCAATTTCATCTGCTTTGGCATCCAAGGCATCCCCTGGTCATGACATCACAGCATAAACACATCCTTACCACAGTAAAACATTTACCCTCCATCACACCTTGTAGCTGTACTGTTCTTATATTTGCGTATCATGTCTGTGCAAAAAAAAAAATGTGCGTGCACAGTATGTGGTCTCTCCTCTACTACTGTAAATTAAGGTTTGTACACAACTATCTTTCACCAACACAGTAGAGAGAAACTGGGACATACTGCTACCTTGAATAGTAACATGTACCACCCCATTACGGAACCATGACTGTACCCAGGTATGCACCTCTTCGACTGAGGCAAGTTGATGGCTGTGAATGTCTCTCTTCAGGGCTCCAAAAATATGGAAATCACATGGGGAGAGATTGGGGCTGTATGGAGGATGTGTAAGAGCTTCCCTATACAACTTCTCCAGCATACTCAAAACAACATTGGTAATGTGGGCAGGCATTATACTGCAACAGAATGATGCTGTTCATCAACATTCCTGGGTGTTTGAACTTGATGGTTCGCAAGAGTTTTTGCAAACTATCCATTTGCCCATGTTCATTACTTGTGGCATCATGTTTCAGAAAGTCAATGAGCAGCAAGCCCTTGCAGTCAAAGAGGAAAGTTATCATAACTTCCCTGGAGCTGGTGTGCCTGTTGTTTCAACTACACTGCAGAAGTTTCTTTGGGAAGCCCTTATACATCTTTCATACAGTCCTGATCTCTCGCCATCGTATTTCCATATTCTTGGAACCCTGAAGAGACACATTTGTGGCTGTCAATTTGCTTCAGACAAAGAGTTGAATGTCTGGGTACAATCATGGTGCCATAGGCAGCCTCAAACATTTTTCCATCAAGGTGCTGACCGTCTTGTCTCTTAGTGGGATACATGTATTAACAGTTATGGTGATTACTTTGAAATAATAAGCAGTTTACTTACTTTTCTTTTCATCTGTCTCATTTCCACTTTACTGCCCCTTATAATTCTAAGCAGCAACCACACCACCACCACCAACAACAACTGTATTTAATCTATTGTTTCTTAACACCAATAGGTCCTTTGTAAAAGATGTTGGGTGAACTCATTTCCAATCTTAGCCAGCTTTCAGTACCTATAATAGTTTGAGCTTCAGTGCTTTCTATTATCACTTGGAGCCCTTGTTCTTTCCCAGCACCACTACAGCAATTAACACCTATTATACCTATGGTTCCTAGGTCTACCTTTCTCCTGTGTTTGAACTGCACCCTTTGGGACTGAAGACCTTTTCAAGGGTGAAGCATAAATTTTGTTGCTCACTGTTTATATTACAATCAAACTGGGAATGGGATATGCACCTGCTAATGTTGACTGTCTCCTTTATCACAATTTCCCAGAAATTTGATACCATGCTGATATCTTTAGGTTTCATTTTCTGTTCTCATGTGAGGCAGTGTTTGGTGATAGCTGATTTAGCTCACTGCTTGATTCAACAGTTCTTACAGTCCATCCAACACAACATGAGCCACATCAACATGGCAGGCAGTGTACACTGGATTTTCAGAGCCCTATATTATATTTCATAATGCATAGAAAACATTTTTTTTCATAGGTTGGAAACCTTATTTTCAAAATCTTCTCCCAGTATTTGCAAAACTGCATCAGTAGAGTAAAGATTTTTCATCTAGCTTTTTCTTCTTTGGTATTGGTTCCTTCTCAAGGCACTGTTTATTTGTGTGTAGGACATGCCTGATCTGTTTGTCTCAGTACCTGCTCCACTCTAAACATTCTCTCAAGTGCTGTAAATCTTCAGCAAGGGTTTGTTTGTCTGAAAGCACACAGGGTATGTGGGACAATGTTCTAACCATTTACTCCGGTGATTCGTGATGGTGGCTGAAGGCATGCAGGTTCTTTGAGGAAGCCTTGCAAATTCCTCACCCTTGACAGGACCCAATGGTATCCCAAAACTACTAACTTGACCCATGTGCACAGTTCTATTCAAGAATACAGGCTGCCAGGTTACTGTCACCAATATAATATCAAACACATGTAGTCCACACTGGATAAAAATACTGAAATAGCAGTCATAGATAAACACTGCATTTTGTCATTCAACATACCAGAAAAAGACATTTGGTTGCCCTCTTCAATCTGTCTCCATTTCTGGATGGGAGAAGGTAACTCAGCAAGTGCACCACCACTTTGACTGTCAGCTGACTATTAAACTGTCAACACAGATAGAGTCACACCATTTGCAGTGCTCTAACAGTGAGCCAGGAATGGTGATGAAATTGTGAAAGGTCACAGCATAACAAATCCACCTCCCATAAACAGATTGTTATGTCCCATTTTAACTCATTCACATGTTGACATTGGGCCATTTGATGTCTGTGAAAAATTCTAGCATTTCATTTAATGTTTCTGTTTACTCCGATAAACTGTTCATTGGTGAGTCAAGCGTAACAATGGCTTTTACAACCACAAAAAATGTGCCACTGAGACTACATGAATGACATCTATCTGCAATGTTAGTCACATTTTGTTTTCCACAGATTTTAACATCTCTCAAGTTGAGGTTTATTTAAGCCATTCTTGCCAGGGTGTTGCAGTTTTCACTAATATTACTGTAAATGCCAGCTAAGCTAGAAGTAGAAAGTCTAGGCTCTGCCAGCAGGGAATGCTGTGACCAGTGTAATTAATAGAAACATAAACCACTACAAACTGTGTATTATATGATTTATTGGACTAGTTTCAGTCAACAGATATGAGTATCCTCACATAAATTTATTGCCTTGGTGGCAACACATCAGAAGTTTAAAGCACTGCTTGGCAGCATCATAAACAGGATGTGTTGATGTTGATGGTCAGTGGTGTTTTAAATCTTTGTGTTGCCAACACAGCAATTAATATTCGAGAAGGCCTACTTCTGATGAGCAACCAGTCAAATATGTCAAACGATATGTGACCTGAGGTAGTTTGTCTGCACAGTAAGATAGCAGTATTTATACTGGCTATGTTCAGAACATAAATCTCCAGCACTAAAATAAGTTTTACAGTTTTACCTGCAGCTCGAGGTGAAGGCGTTTTCACAAATAATTTTGAATGTAGCTGAAAAGATTGAAGCGCTGAGATGAAATCTGCTCTGTCATCTCTCATTCCAGTTAGAAGAGAATCCTCAATCTTAAGATGGAAATCCTAAAAGTGAAATAAGAAAAATGGAAATTTTGGTAAAAAAATTGCAAAAAGTAGGTACTTCGTTACATTCATTTAGTGTTTTAAACCCCAATGATTCAAATGAACAAAGCACTGAAATTGTTTGCCATATTCCTTGCATTATTTCGTTCTTTACATGCATATGAAAGAGAAGATTATGCAGGTGTCAGCTAACAACATCAGGCAAGGTAGAAACATTAAAGAGTTAGATCCAGATTAAAAAGTGAAAATGAAAAAACATGCATTTAGTGAATAGGAAATAAAACAGAGAGATAGTGGAGGGAATAGTTAACTATGTAACTCTGGATAGTGAGAAAGTGGATGTTGCACACATCTTTTGCCACAAGAACAACAAAAGGACACAGAGAACACAATAGAAAGGCAATAGGAAGCAGTTAACATACTGAACTGTGGAAATGTGAATGTATTTTGAGATTTCATCCAGGAGAAGGAGAATAAGTAAAATATTTAACATCTATTAATGTAGCTGCACACACTTCACTATATATAGTTTATGTTTTGTATCAGCTGCACTCTATGATTATACACCAAATATTTTCGGGTTCCATACCACAATTGATAAAAATGGAACTCTTATAGGATCACTTTGTTGTCCATCTGTCTGTCTGCCTGACTGTTAAAAACCATTTTTCTCAGGAAGGAGTAGACACAAAACTTGAAATCTATGTCACTTACGAAGTTCTACAACCCATTGGCAGTGTAAGAAATTGGAGCTTCTAAGTCAACTCAATAAAAAGATATGGCCATTTATGACACATATGCTGATTTTTGCAAACTCATGCATTAAAACCTATTGGCTACTGCCCATTCATGTAGAATCATGAAATTCAGCAAGATGCTAGGTTTTACAGAATAAGTACAGAAAAAAAAATTAATAACATCACACAAAAAACATACTACTTCTGTCATTTGCTGATCAACTTCACACTTGAAATTAAAACATTCTCTATAGTCTTGGAATCCCTGCACTCAATATCCTGCAAGTATCAATGTTGATAACAATCAAAAACAAAACTGTCACGATTCTTGATTTCTGTAATGGATGGACGGCAGAATACCACTGCGGGAGGGGTGGGAAGGATAGTTGGCAGAACATTTCTCATTTAAGGGCATGATGAAAGGTAGTCAAAACCCTGGCGGAGAATGTAATTCAGTTGCTCCACTCCTGGGTGGTATTGAGTAACGACAGGAATGTTCCTTTCTGGCCGGCCCAATGTCCCACTGTCTGGCCACAAAGGAGCATTCCCTTTTTAACTCAGTACCATCCAGGACTGGAGCAACCAAATTACATTCTACACCAGGGTTTCAACTACCTTTCGCATTCCCTAAAATGAGAAATGTCCTGCCCACTATCCTTCTCACCCCTCTCACAATGGTATTCTGACATCCACCAAACCTACACAATATACTCGTCCATTCCTACACTACCCCTGCTCCCAACCCCTTAATTCATGGCTCATATCCCTGTAAGAGACCTAGACGCAACACCTGTCCCGTACATCCTGCCACCACCACCTGTTCCAGTCTGGTCGCAAACATCACCTGTCCCATCATAGGCAGGGCTACCTGTGAAACCAGTCATGTGATCTACAAGCTAAGCTGTAACCACTGTGCTGCATTCTATGTGGGCATGACAACCAACAAGCTGTTTGTCTGAATGAATGGCTACCGACAAACTGTGGCCAAGAAACAATTAGACCATCCTGTTGCTGAACACACTGCCAAACATGACATCCTTCATTTCAATGACTGCTTCACAGCCTGTGCAATATGGATCCTTCCCACCAACACCATCTTTTCTGAATTCCACAGGTGGGAACACCCCGTGCAGTACATCCTACATTGCTGGAACACTCCTGGTCTTAAACTTCGTTAGTCATTGTCTTCACCGATCCAACCCCTTCCCTGTTCCCATTCCAGCACAACGTAGCCATCATTCCACTATCACAATCAGTCTTTTTACTTCTCTCATTTTCCACTACTCCCCCCCTCCCCTCCCCCCTTATCCTCCATCTAACCTGCATCACTCCACCATCTGCCACCCCCACCATACTATCCCTCTCTCCCCCCACCCAAGTCTCCTCCTTACCCTCACCCAGTTGCCACTCCCATCATGCACTGGTGCTGCTGCACGCAGTGTGGTTTCAGTTGCCTGAGACTGTGGTCGTGTGTGGGAGCCGCATTTGTGTGTGTGTGTGTGTGTGTGTGTGTGTGTGTGTGTCTATTGTTCATGAACCCTTAACAGCCAAAAGGTTTATTTATTTGTGACGATTTTTTTGTTGTGCCTATCTGCAACTCAGCATCTCTATTATATGTGAGTGGCAACTTTCCTTTTCATACTATTGAAACATGTCTAATTAGTCATTCTTACAACAAATTACCTGAATATCTAGATTCGATGGTTGGAAAGTTCTATTAGCTAAATGCAAGTAGCAGTGTTCATTAAAAATCTGGATGACATGTAATAATGTACTGTAAACAAGGCTTCATGTTTAGTGAAGTACACAACTATTTTCTTTGAAAAATAAAAATATAATCAGGCCAATATTATGTTACCAAAAGGAGACAAACTGCAGCTAATTTGCATAACTGAAGTGGTAACAGCATTTTTCAATATTGCAGCTATTTCTAATTTACCAGATAAAAATTTAGCTGTCATAAGCATGAATAGCATTAAGCTGTGTAGTATTAGTTTATTGTTAATAAAATATACAGATTAAGTTTCTATGATTTGCTAATCCTATGTTATTGTATACTTTGATTTGTTCCAAAAATACGAAGCTCTTCCTTCTTGATGGGATCTATGAAACATGGACGAATGAACAAGACATTTAACAGGAATACATGAAAGCTGTTTAGACAACTGACATACACAAAAAATTAAAATGTAACTGACAAGGACTAATATTAACTATGCATTTCCTGATAATAATAATACTAATAATAAACTGTGTAAACATCATAAGAAAGATTGTATAGCACTTGGAACTTTGGAAACATTTATTTGTTAAAGTGTTGGTGGATAGTAAGAGCTGGCTGCTGGGTATCCAGGAGAAAAACATTATTAGGAGATAAACAAAAGAAATTGCACTTTCTGAAGAGTCAACTAGCAGCTAATGTACAATTTATTAACAGACAGCAATTTCTCATCATTTCAATTGTGCATCTCAACACAAGATTCAACCAATTGGAACATTCTTACAGCAACTCAAGAAAAAAATGGTGATTTTATTTTTGATAAAAATACAAATGGTCATTATATTTTTGGCCATCCAATCATTGTAATATGTCACCTAGCTTCTCCAACACAAGGGCAATTAAACTGATTTTAACAGATGTATCATGAAGACCAGTGACCAAAATATTATCAGCTGCCGTGATGTTAGCAACAGAATTTGTTATACAAAAAAATGTTTTTGTGTCTCTATGACTTAGCTATATTCCACTGTAGATTCAAATGGCTTGCATCATCACATGCACATGGAGAAGTATTGAAATTAGGGTCTTTCATTCCTTTTGTAGTTTTGCTTTATCACCTTCTACAACATTTTACATGGGTAAAAGTAACAACTCAGTGAATAGGAGATGTGATGAGTCACCCAACACTAGCAAGTTTTCAGTATTGATAATGTACCTGTCGATGACTCACTGCCTCTGCTATTCAGTGAGCTATTATATTTAATCCCAAATTATTTACATTCTACAAGAATTCTTCATTACTATATCAGTCTAACATGAATCTAACGTGGCTACTGAGCATGTGATATATAATCCACAATGCTAGCCGGCTTCATAAGTGAATATTTAAATGATGTAGCTAGCATGAAATTATGCCAGTAGATGGTTAGGAATATACTGTAGTTTAAACTTCATTTATATGCACCAGCAGGAGACAACAGTCCATAGTGACTGAATTAAAATTCTTTTCAGTAATAACCTTAAGATACAAATGTTGAGCAATTCAACATTTGACAATGATGAGAAAAACAGTGCAGAGCATTTATCAAATTAATACAGCCATTTTCAAGCTTATTCTAATCTACAATTAATCACAGAAAAAGTTGCTAGTAAATCGGGTAGTAACAAGAATTATTCATGTGTTTATTAGAAACTGTCTTATTTCCTAAAACTACACATATTTTGTCTAAATGCTTAGACATCATCATTTTTCAATAATTGAAGATAATGTCCAAAAAGATAAAGAAAACACTTACACACCTTTGGTAAGATAGGTGACAGTCTGCGAACAACTTCATGCAAATCCTCTTGATTCTTTTTGGGTTTGATTTCTTTGTCACTTGCTTTAAATTCAGAATTGACCTGCCGCTCTTGAGCAAAGCTATAGAAACCTTCATTTATTACTGCTTTTGTGTTGTCCATTCCAATGAAAAGCCTCTTTGAAATGAAAATTAAATTATAAAGCATGTTGTCACTCATTTACAAGAATTAAAGATTTTTCACTTTAAATCATTAGGAATAATACTAGATGACCTAGCTTACTTATCTATTTATTCATAATTTTTGGGTAAACATATCAGAGCAATTCATATATAATGACACATATAATATTTTACAATAAATGTACTTGAACACAATATATTATGTAAAAGTTTTTCAGCTCTTTCTTAAAAAAAAAAAAGTTATTTGTGATATACAGTATACTCCAAATTACTCGGGGTAATGTGAGGGAGGAGATACATGAATAATCGAAAAACATGATTAACTAAGATATTTTCAAACACACATTTTTTTTGAAAGTTTATCCAAGTTCTACCCATAGGTACTGCAGGTCTGTTATTTCTTAAAACAGTATATGATGGTCTACTTCTGAGACCAGCTGACATTTTTCACACGGCATTTCAAATTTCTCTTGCAGTAATAATGTCACTGTACTGAAACCCCTCTAGAAGAGTATCAACACATTACATTGTGGCACAATGACTGACAAGGTCACTGTCTTCATCCCCTCTCAGACATTCTCTGCCCTCGTCTTTGGTTTTTTTTATGAAACAGCTGTCACAGTTTCTGCATCTCTCATGGCTGAAAGCCAGAGACACATATGTTGATCTTCAGCCACATATTCAAGTTTTTGACATTTTCAAAACAATTTAAACCTATTGCCAGATTCATTATTCTTACTTCTTCATCACTGGAACCTCAAAAATCATTTTCTTTTTACCTGGAAGAATTTTCCTCCATGATCACTTGATGGCTGTACAGATCTGAAACTTGGACTGAGCATCTGCAAGCAAACAGCAACACATTGCCAGATCACTTGCAGTGTAGTCAGTCTCATTACTTTTCTCAAATACTTCATAGTTTTGCATAAATTTCCCCTTCTCAAATCTTTCAATTAATCCTATTTTTGTTTTAATGTCAACATGTTTCTTTTGTTTCTCTGTCACTTCTCTTACTAATTTCTTTTACCTTGCTTTGTTAACACTCACACGCCAATTAACATCAGAAAACTGTGTTTGTTTTACATTTACATGGAACAGGCTGTTCGATAACAATGGGAATGGTACTCTGTTGTCATGCAGCAGCTGTCTGAACAATGAAAATGGTCATACAGCATATTGTTTATTGCTGTTTGCTAGAGAAAAATATTGCGCATCTCTCCCTTTTCTTCTTTCTGCATAAATAACCCACACACAAATAACTGGGAGCACAATGTATCTTGATTTATATACTCATCCCTAAATGAACCATCTGAAGGCATTTCTAATAACTAGCATTGTTTTATTTACACAATTTTCATTCCACTCTTTCCAAATGGAGGTCTACTGCTATAACATTCCTCCATCTGGTATGGTACTATGAAGAAGGCAAATGACACAATACTGATGTTTCTAGGCCTTATAGCGACAAAACAACAAAATGACATTTCTCCATGAAGTTCATATAAAAAAACTGCAGCTAACCATTTAAAGTCATGTTCAGTCTGACATCATTGATGCAAGTGGTACTCAACAACCAAGCAGCGAGTATTATAGAGAGAGAGAGAGAGAGAGAGAGAGAAAGTGGCCATGAGACGATGTATCAGCTGCTGTGATGACTTCTAAAAATTGTGCAAAAATTGGCCTAAATGAAAGAAAAGAAAATAATTTATTAACCTTGATACTTCAGCCACCCAGAAAAGATTTCTCGTATTTTCCGGAATGAATAAAATCTATACTAAGCTAAGGTCCACCATTACTACGGCTATTTTGTCTCCAAACAAGAGCTTTCTACAATGTAAGCTGTACCTGAAATGACATGTGCAAGTGAGGCAGAACATACCATATGAATAGAAATTTGACACTGTAGACAAGTAGTATATGGTGAGTTATGATTGTAATATGCACTACATAAGTTTCTGATAATATAATAACCGAATTGAGCAATATCACTCTCACTATGACTTACAGAAGACTGTAAACAAAGTAAAAGAGTATTTCTATTCTAAGAGAGATAATACTTTCAAGTTGCCTACAGTCTAGAGCCTGGCCTTAAGACACACCATTAGTCATTCAGAAAAGCAGCTTATTTATCAAAGATATCAAAAAAAGTTATGTCCATATGTTGTTTGTTATTCACATGACACTGAATGCCAGTTCTCACCATCATAATCAAAATAACAAGTTTCTTGTGGAGGCCATTTTCACATCAGCAGTATATAAATTCCAGTATTTTAAAAGTAAAACGCCTTCTGCATGCTGCAAGTTAAGGTTTTTCTTTTTCTTTTTTAACAGCTAGTTGAAATTGTTATAATAAAATGGAAAGTAACTTACAGATCAGTGTCAAAATTATTATTTGTAAATTAGACAGCTTTCTCTCATGTGGCAAACTGTTTGAAAGCTTACCGTTTACTTTGTGGCCACTGGCGCCCACGCCCACGCCCACGCCCACGCCCACGCCCACGCACACGCACACACAGTTTCTGATTGCCACAGCCAGACAGACTGTGGCAGCCAGAGACCATTGGTTTGTGTGTGTGTGTGTGTGTGTGTGTGTGTGTGTGTGTGTGTGTGTGTGTGTGTATGTGGCGCGCGCGTGCGGCCTTTTTTGATGAAGGCCTGTCTGACAGAAAGCTTTATTTGACAGGCTTTTTGTTACTAAAATGTAGACTTTCACGGCCGGAAATATCATGTCCATTATAATTATCTGGGCTGTTATGCCATGGTCGGTTGATGAATTTTGTCTCAATTCCCAACGTTTCGTCTCCGACTGCGGGAGACATCTTCAAGGGGGTCCGTAGGTCGATGGAAGGTCCAACACACCCACTGGCTCGCTACTGATTGCCGCTAAATTCCGTGTCCGTGCGCTCCTGCGCCGCGGTGTGACGTCACGTGTTTTGAGAACGTCAGTGCAATTGGCCGCTGTCCGTCGCCGTTGATCGCCGTTGCCATCACCCAGTAGTGGACGGGTGCTACACATCTTCTTTAACACCGTCATCTATATACCGTTTAATTTCACACCCTCCTCCTTTCGGTTGAAATTATTTGGGTGTTTAGCGATTTCGATTGCCTCCTTGTAGAGCCTTTCGTAGTATCCGCTTGTGGCCGCTAGTACTTGCGTCTCTTCGAAACGAATATTGTGGTTCCCTGGCTGGAAAGCATGCTCCGCAACAGCTAATTGTTCCGTTTCTCCTCTTTTACAATTTCCCTTGTGCTCTTCCAAATGTTTAGAAAGAGTTCTTTTAGTTGTACCCACATAAACATCACCACAGCTGCATGGGATCCTATACACTCCAGCTTTTTCCAAAGGTTTGCGAGCGTCCTTGGCAGGCTTAAGGTATTCCTGTATCTTCCTGGTGGGCTTGTAAATTACGGTAATATTCCGCTTTGTCAAGATCCTCCCTATTCTTTCCGTTACATTTTTAACAAATGGCAGGAAAACCTTAGATTTTGCAGTAGCCTGTACGTCAGTATGATTTCTGCGTGGCTGCCTCAACGTACGTTTTATTTCGGCAGACGAATATCCGTTCTTCATTAGTGCACTGTGGAGATGTTCCATCTCAGCATCGAGCAACTCAGGTTCACAAATATTTCTAGCTCTGTCCGCTAACGTCTTGATAACACCCCGCTTCTGTTGTGGATGGTGGTTCGAATCCCAGTGCAAATAACGGTCTGTGTGTGTGGGTTTGCGGTATACTGAGTGTCCAAAACTACCATTTTCGTTTCTAAAAACAAGCACATCGAGGAAATGTAATTTGCCGTCTACCTCCTCCGCCATTGAAAACTGAATTCTCGAGTTTATGCTGTTTAGATGTTCATGGAACCGGCTTAGTTCCTCCCTACCATGTCTCCACAGCACAAACGTGTCGTCCACGTATCGGAACCATACATTTGGTTTTTTGCTGGCAGTACCTAAGGCCTGTTCTTCGAATTTCTCCATAAAGAAGTTTGCAATTACGGGACTTAGGGGGCTTCCCATAGCCACGCTATCCGTTTGCTCATAAAACTGTTCATTCCACTTGAAGTATGTGGTCGTCAAACAACACTTAAACAGTTCTAATATATCGGTAGGAAAAATTCGATCCAGCTGTTCCAATACATCATTAAGTAGAACCATGGTAAACAGTGATACCACATCGAAGCTGACCAATATGTCCTCCGGCTGGACCACTATGCCATTAAATCTGCTGATGAAATGTGTCGAATTCTTTATATAAGAGTCCGAACAGCCCACATGTGGTTTCAACAGCAGGAGTTTTAAGTAATATAACTGTGGGTGAGAGAAGAGCTTTAAAACTCCTGAATGACGACAACAGTATTTTGGTTCTCCCAGCTGACAAAGGAAGCGCAACGGTGGTTATGGATCTGGCCGACTATCAGAGTAAAATTACTGATCTATTGGATCAGCAAGCATATAGGAAGCTGAATAAGGACCCCACTAACAAAGTTCTCAGAACTGTGTTGCGGTTAATAAAAAAGTCCTCCATTGAAGAGAGTGTACAGAAAGGTCTCTGCAATTCGGTTGCGCTACCACCGAGGCTTTATGGATTGCCCAAAATTCATAAAGAAAATGTGCCGTTAAGACCGATACTAAGTGCCATTGATTCGCCCACCTACTCGTTAGCCAAGTTTTTGACTACGCTGTTGAAACCACATGTGAGCCGTTCGGACTCTTATATAAAGAATTCGACACATTTCATCAGCAGATTTAATGGCATAGTGGTCCAGCCGGAGGACATCTTGGTCAGCTTCAGTGTGGTATCGCTGTTTACCATGGTTCCACTTAATGATGTATTGGAACAGCTGGATCGAATTTTTCCTGCCGATATTTTAGAACTGTTTAAGTGTTGTTTGACGACCACATACTTCAAGTGCAATGAACAGTTTTATGAGCAAACGGATGCCGTGGCTATGGGAAGCCCCCTAAGTCCCGTAATTGCAAACTTCTTTATGGAGAAATTCAAAGAACAGGCCTTAGTTACTGCCTGCAAAAAACCAAATGTATGGTTCCGATACGTGGACGACACGTTTGTGCTGTGGAGACATGGTAGGGAGGAACTAAGCCGGTTCCACGAACATCTAAACAGCATAAACTTGAGAATTCAGTATTCAATGGAGGAGGAGGTAGACGGCAATTTACATTTCCTCGATGTGCTTGTTTTTAGAAACGAAAATGGTAGTTTGGGACACTCAGTATACCGCAAACCCACGCACACGGACCATTATTTGCACCGGGATTCGAACCACCACCCACAACAGAAGCGCTCGCAAACCTTTGGAAAAAGCTGGAGTGTATAGGATCCCATGCAGCTGTGGTGATGTTTATGTGGGTACAACTAAAAGAACTGTTTCTAAACGTTTGGAAGAGCACAAGGGAAATTGTAAAAGAGGAGAAACAGAACAATCAGCTGTTGTGGAGCATGCTTTCCAGCCAGGGAACCACAATATTCGTTTCGAGGAGACGCAAGTACTAGCGGCCACAAGCGGATACTACAAAAGGCTCTACAAGGAGGCAATCAAAATCGCTAAACATCCAAATAATTTCAACAGAAAGGAGGAGGGCGCGAAATTAAACGGTATATGGATGACAGTGTTAAAGAAGATGTGTACCACCCGTCCACTACTGGGTGATGGCAACGGCGATCGACGGCGACGGACAGCGGCCATTTGCACTGACGTTTTCAAAACACGTGACGTCATACCGCGGCGCGGGAGCTCGCGGACATGGAATTTAGCGGCAGTCAGTAGTGAGCCAGTGGGTGTGTTGGACCTTCCATCGACCTACAGACCCCCTTGAAAATGTCTCCCGCAGTCGGAGACGAAACGTTGGGAATTGAGGCAAAATTCATCAACCGACCACGGCATAACAGCCTGGATAATTATAATGGACATGAGTCTTTTTGTTGTGCCTATTTGCGACTCAGTATCTCCCCTAAATGGCGAGTAGCAACTATCCTTTTCATAATTCCATCCTAGATTTTTCATTGTTTTCTTTCTCTTTTTCATTTATAGACTTAGGAGAGAAATGGCATTTGTGATCATATACTGGGAATTTTTGTGTTATGTGATCAATCGGTGTACACAGTGAATGGTTAGTCATGTTCGGTAGTCATTTAGTAGTAGCTTCATTTCAGATTTTACTTTGCATATGTGATAATTTTCTCGTAAGGTTAGGAGGCATCTTTTATTATATATTCTAACTATTTTCTTGTCTTTCTCTCTTGTAGTAGATTTGTGATTACATTTTCTTCAAGGTTCTGCATGATTCTTCTATGGATGACTCCTGCAAAGGCTGCTACAAATGTAACAGGTATCTAATTAGGGCCATATAAGTTCATAATGCTGAATAATTGGATATCCCAACAGTTTTGTTCAATAAGGATGATAAAGCAATCAATAAGCTGAGTTTGTACACCACTTATTTTAAAAGCTTTCTTTATATACTCTGATAAAAGTCCCATTTTGAAACATAGTTTTAATCTCCCATGAATTTTCACAACAATATCCTCTCTGCTGTCTAGTGAAAGATCATTCTGAAAATAAACCACACACTGTGGTGAAGCCACTGTCAGTAATATTATTTCTCTTGAAGAATGCTTGGCCAGCAAAGTATGCACGAGAGCTATAGATAAATTTGGAAAGTAGTAGAGAGGTATTCGTAGGTTTAATGATAGGTAAGCGTGCATGTCTAGATTGCTCAGTTGGTATGAAAAGTAACTTTACAGGCAAAGTTCCAGGTGCAAGTCCCAGTCAAACAAACAGCTTTAATTTATCAGAAATTTTCATAATAGTGTGCATTCCATTGACAAAATAATCTTTAGTCTGCACGGTTTTTATCATTTTCCACGTTTTCAGTGCTCTGACACAATGACAGACTGCCAGAATGAAAATACATAGTTATCAGGAATAAATAGGAGAAGAAAATCCAATCAGTCTTGCAACTTCCAAAAAATGTGTGTTTCTTATGAAGTTTCCCATACCAACTTGTTTATGTTTTATTTATCTCATCAATCTTTACATGTCCTATCACAAAACCTCAGTGAAAATCTGTACTACTTTCTATGCAACAAGCTTGGCCTTACCACAAGGATTCACCTATGTTCTAAGTACAATATACCACTAAAGTCTCCACAGAAATGAATGAAATTTAATAAATGTATCACTTATCAATTTATTTCCTTGTGAGCAGCAGAAAAAGGAACAATGAAATAACAATACCTCAACAGAAAATGCTCCTTGGGCTACGAATGTTGCCTCCATTGTTATTCCAAAGGAAACTTCTCCAAGGCATGCCTGACATGTTTCATCTTTTTGTACTGCATGTCTTAATATTTTGGCAGTTGCTGATGTGATTGATACATTAGCTATCAGGCTGCGAGCATTATGCACAATGCTTCCATCCAGATGAACCTCTCCAGCAGTTGCATGAATCAACCATTCGGGAGACTCAGCACGCAGAAGTATTGTGTTTACATTGTATATATGGACAGCCATGAACTGTTAAAAGAATGAGAATACTTTAAAAAATAACACAATAAGTGTTCGCACAATTAAACAACATATTTTACATCTGAAAGCTGTATTTCTTGAAGTGAGTATATGAACGATGTATGTAAAATGTTGAGGTGACTATCACCAAAATTATCATCATCATCATCATCATCATCATCATAATAATCATAATCATGATTATCGTTATTATTTCATATAATCTCCAGCTGCTGAGTCTTGGCATTTGGCTGTTAATGGATGCCTTTGGGAATATAATAATATAACAGTGTTTGAAGAGAGTGACCCGCAGCACAAATGCTGCAGTGGATGCTGCAGACGGTTTCTCCTCTCAATGATTCTTCAGTCTCTAGGGAAAAAAAATCGTAGAAATAGAGATTTACAGCAGGCTGAGTAACGAAGGTGCTATAGTGCCTCCCAGGCCTACTTCCATAGTATGTCATCCAAATATCCGACAAATGGCATCCGGCACTGTCACAGTGAACTATTGACAGCAATTTTTGCCGAGTTTAGGAAGTTTGCTTTTACTTTAGCAAATAGCAGACTGTAGATGGTACTGCAGGTATTCAGCACACAAGACAGCATTTACTTTTGTTTCTTGAGCACTTTTCTCCTATTGCCTTTTCATTTCAGTGTGAAGCATGTAGCAAAAGTTTAGTTAAATACAACAGCAATCTGATTAAACAATGGAAACTAAAGGTAGGAATGTCAAAAATGTAGGGAAAGTAGCAATCCACTTTTTCCAACAATAACAATCCAAATATTGGTTCACTTTCTTAAAAAAAAAAAAACAGTCACAGGTCATTGTACATGTGTGTGTTATTTAACATTTAGTAAATGTATTCTTGATGTAACTGATCCTTTGTGTAAATAAATTGCAGTTACAGCATCAAGCATTCAATTTTTTTTAAAGATATTTGGCATCCAATTTGTGAACGTCCTGAGTTTCTTGCAGATGATTTTGAGCATACTAAAGATAATTTAAATTTCAATGTATTGGCTTTTAAGTTTTATGGTAATCATATTTCAGATTAGGCTGCTAAACACAAATTTGTTGCATACTGGAGTGACACTGACTAGAGATATTGGCACTATTGAATAGATTTGTGTATTGGCGTGCAGTTGTTGAAAGAGAAGCAAACCATCATTTATTGCTATTGTTAAGGTATTACCACCTGCAAAAGTATAAGTGGCTAACCCTCTGCCACAACCTTTCCATTTTTCCCACTTTTGGACTAGGTGATTTTAATAGGTGTTTGAGACTTTGAAATTCTCTCATTACTGTAGCAGTGGAGTGTGTTGTAGACGTGTCTCTCTTGCGACATATCAGTGTATTTATATATATTCTGAGTATTCCATAATCCTGATGTATAACAATTTTTAAGCAGTCATTCAAATCTATCACAAATTCAATAATGCATACAGAATACAATATTTTTATCATTTGCCACTGTTATTATTCTTAAGTGTTTCTTAATAGCAATGCCACTTCAAAAAACATGATTTCTATATACTGGTAGAAAGTAAAAAATTAGTAATTTAACAATGAAAGAAGTGAAAAATAGTTTGTTGAAATTATAGCTGCCAAATTTCAAGAGGCTACTAATATGTGGAGATATCACCCAAGTCCAACCTTATTCTGATAACTTTATACACACTTGAAAATGAACAGTGTCTGAAATTAGTAGTGCAAATAAAGTAATTGAAAACACAGCCTGGTGGAATCATGTCTTTTCAAATTTATTGTCCCCTCTTCCCCCAAAAGAAGATGAGGTAGCAGAATTGTTGCTACAATACTCTTAGATGGTACTCAGTAATGCTGGCGAAGAACTAAAAACACTTTTAATTGATTTGCTTGGAGACAAAATTAATTTAAAACAAATTTAATGATGAATGATATACCCAGATTTATCATTTATGGAAATAGTGATCCAACAATTACAAGTATCATTCACATATTTTCATAGAATAATATATTGAATTAAGAGTTCATCAACTGTATTAAAATCTAAACTATAAATATTCAATGAATTATCTTAACAAAGGCAAATTCTGTGAAACTGACTACAAATTACTGTTATTTTGCTACAAATAATATGGCCTAATTACTATGAATTTTAATTTAAAAATACTGTCTTAACTAAATTGCATTGTGTGTTTATTGTAACTGCAGAGCATTACAAATATTAAAATCAAGTATTAAAAAGGTGGTAGAGAACTTCAAGTACCTGGGAAGCATGATTGAAAGTAAGGGGGGAAATGCCATGGAAATAAATGAAAGGTGCAGAAAAGCAGGGCAGTTCTACAAATGCATTAGGGGGCTTATTTGGAGCAAGGAGGTACCACAGAAATCCAAGGGAATTATATACCGAACCTACTTTGTCCCCATATTGGCATACGGAAGTGAGACATGGGTAATGCACAAAAGCAACAAAAGTAGAATACAGGCTAGTGAAATGAAGTTCCAGAGGAGCAGGTTGAGTGTAACAAGACGAGACAGATTGCTAAATGTGTATGTGAGGGAAAGACTGAAGGAGGAACCAGTACAGGACAGGATAGAAAAATCAAGACTGCAGTGGTATGGAGACATGAAGAGAATGGATGAGGGAAGAATTCCAAAGAGGATGTTTGATCTGCAACTGGAGGGGAAGAGGCCCACAGGAAGACCAAGAGATAGACGGGTGAAGGGAGTGAAGGAATGTGTGACGAGAAGAGGAGAGAACTGGACGAAGGTGAAAGAGGGGGAATGGTGGAAAGACAGAACACGATGGAGAGGCTTGTGTTCCCGACAGACCCAGCCAGTGGCTGGAAACTGTCCAAGATGTTGATGATTAAAAAGGTGGAAAAAACTTGAGGTATGACTTATCTTTTTCCCCCCATTTAGACCTTTCCCTAAGCAAAGTCTGGCTTCTGACTGCAGCTTATTTGACAGACATTTTGTTAAAAAAATCAACAGTTTAAATTTATTACTTCAGGGACCATACACAATACTGTGTAACATGCAAGATTGAATTGAATCGTTCATTAAAAGCCTTGTTGCTTGGGAAATCTGTCTAAATTAAAAAAACAAATTAGGTGCTCCAATAATCTTCACTATTTCTTAGTAGAAATTCATTTTAATTTGGATGAAAATGTCAAGAATAAAATTATGCACCATTTGAAGGAATTTTGAAAAATTTCAATGACTATTTACCTGCTCTATCTAGTAATAACAAATGGATCCACAATCACTTGGAATAGACAATAAATTTGGATTCCACATGAAGTGTAAATTGAAATGAGCAGCTACTCAAAACTTCCAGTGACTAAATTACAGAAAATAAATCTTTGTAACCGATAAGTTTCTGCTTAAGCTTAGAGATGAAGTTTCCAATGCTATCAAATAAAGCGGTAACAAGTTTATTACGTGTCTCGTCCACATATCTGTGAGAAAAGGCGTTTCCTACTTACATGTATATAACAAATAAATCCAGAAACAAACTTTACAGTGAAAGTAATTCGAGACTGTCTTTACCTTCTGTTGTTCCTCGTTTCAAAATTATGTCACATGCAAAGCTGATGGATCCTCCTCAAAGAATTCCAAGGAAGGGCTGAGACAGTTAATTCCATAACGAAAACTTGTAGATTGACAGAAAAGTGTAAAATACATTAATATTGCATACTAGACCTACCTACTATCCAAAAGCTTCATCAGCACTTTTGATGTGGCTACAGGTGAAATGTAAAGCACTACAAAGGCATTAGGCTATTAAACCATTTCCGCTGAATTGAATCACTTCCATGTTACAATCAATACATTTCTGTGTAACAAACATTGTTTTACATTATGCATTATTTTTCTTTGTAAAGGATGAAGAACACTCTGTTCCTAGCATCTCAAACCTTCACGATTCTCAAAGAAATGCAGACGATTCAGGAAGCAGTTTTGCATGTGTGTGGCCAGCCATTCCTGCCTTCCCTGCAGTGTCTCTTTCCTTGTTGCATCGAGCCCTGTTGACACTAGGGCTTAGCCAGGTACCCGAACGTCCCATGTGCCTTGATGGCACATTGTTGCCAATGCACTCTGTTGCTGGTACAGTTCAGGTCAGCTACCTGCAGTGCGGGCAACCAGACGGATCAGCTGGCCACAGCCAGGCTTGGCCGGGTAAACGTGGTACAATGCATGGCTCTGCACCTCACCCCCTAGGTAATTCTTCTTTCTGGGAAGACATTTTTGTGATGTTCAGAATTCAACAACCCCTAATTATTGTTCCCTCTATCTGTCCAGAATCCTTTCCTTATCTGTTAGTGTATCCCATCCTTATCATTAATAACTAATGCCTCATTTCTTTGAATGGTCCTCATTTGTTTCACCATCAGAGACATTTTTCTGCTGTCAAATATTGTATTTGGCTTCTCTACTTCATTAGTCATATTTGTCAAGAATTTTTTTTCTCTATCCTCAGAATGCTGTTTTTTTCTCTTTATATGCTCTACACTGTTTCTTGCTCTTCTGCACAATTTTGATTCTAGCATGAGAGTTTGTCTTGCTCTCTTCCTGGTTTTTACAGCATGTTCGCATGTATAATTGAACCAATTCTTACTCGTTATTGGCATTAGGCTTACAGTGCTCTTTAAACATTCCCATTGACCGTTAACATTTGCTTCATTACAGCATTCTGATGCCAGGACTTCAAATTTGTTACGCACTCTGATATTATACTGGTGACACAACTCAGGATCCATAAGCTTCTCAGCATCAAACTGTCTATCAGCTATCTTTTTCCTCTTTCTTTTATAATATAGCTGTACCTGGTAGTTTGCTGGTAGCTAGTTAATGGTCTGTGTCTGCATTAGCCCCTCTGTAATGTGTCATCTACTTCTTGTAAGTCTCATCTGTAAGAATATGATAAATCTTCTGGGGAAATACAGGTCACTTTGTGTATCCATTTGTGGGGGGAAAGTCATCAAGCTTACTCCAAGTTTCCAGCTGAGCATATTTTTAATAAAGCTTTATAATGATCAAACACAATCGCTTGAAATTCATGCAGTTATATCCATTCCTACAATACTGTTTGTAAACTCTGTAGATCTTTCTTTAAGCTTTAAAAATAATTACTTTTGTTTTCTGTATCATTTTAGACATCTGATAATGGTTGAATGGCCAAAACTGTTGGTAACAACAAATAAAAAGATGTTATAAAATTAGCTACCTGTTTGGTAATGAAACTTTTGACATGTTACCAACTCTTCACTTCAAGAAATATTAACTCTACTTGTGAAAAGTGGGCAACTATCTCTCCTGTCTTGGCTATTTTGTTTGAACAGTGGCATAAGTAACAGAATTGTATTTATAAGCTACTTGTGCCCTTAATCTACACAAAATCCTTCTTTTATTTACATATACAACAATTTAACATAGTTATAAACAGATAACATTAATATAGTGAAAGGAGGCTTGCCTGCAGAGGAAGCTGTGATGGTTGAAATTAAGTTTTGCAGAGCAGCCATAACACCCACTCACTCTTTTGGTAGGTTTCACTCTACATTACAAGGGCATCATCAGAATCTCTGAATTTTAGAGTTTAAAGTATGTTTTGGGCACCACAAATAAGTTGGCTGTATCATTGTACAGCCAACTTAATAAATGGTGCTGGCAATGTAATCAGCCAAACACTGTATTTTAAATTGTAAATTCCAGAGATTTTGATGGTGCTGTTATACTACTATACAGTGAAACTGGTTAATAAAACCTACTGAATGCAACCATAGCTGTCCTGAACACCTTAATTTAGACAACATTAATTTAATATTGCAACTCTTCATATTGACCAGCATCAGAGGAGCTCCAATTTAAAAGAAAAGATGGGAAGAAGGAAGAAAGGAAGGATGTAATGGAACATTTTTATCACAGCTGCAGTATTATTCACAAGAGATGTTTATGCTAGGGGTCAGCATTTCTCATCACAAAGGTGGGGAACATTGCTGATAAATTAGGAGCACACACAGGATATAATACTAAATTCAATGTTTAATGCAACCATTTATGAAGGACAAGCTGATGGACTGAATTCATTCCAATGTAAAACATTTGTAACACTTGACAAAAAAAGGTGCAGCATCCAGAAAGGAAGAATGAAATGAGATGAGATTTTGCAGGTTGATAAGGTATGTGATGATGTTTCAGTGAGTACAAAATCATCAAGTCCAGTTTACAAACAACTTGACGGTACCAGCTGGCTTATCAGTATGGCACTGTACCCTCCCTGACCTTGATGCATGCACCACTTCATTTGGGACTGGTGTTATAAAACCATGTCCTTTTCTAAGTCAAGCAGGTTCACAAATCTCACTGGTCATTGATACTCTGGATATTGTCACAGGGACAGAGTTGACGTATGGGTCTGTCCCACAGATATTCTATAGGGGACAGATTTGAGGATCTTGCTGGTCACAGGACTACTCCAATGTCAAGCAGTTTGTAGGGATACATATAAAGTGTGGGCGAGCATTGTCTTGTTGAGAAATGGCATAGAGATACAGCCTTAGGAGAAGTAAAGCATGAGGATTCAGGATGTCTGTGACTTACCATTTTTCCACCTGATTTCCCTCAATCACTACCAGACTTGACCTAAAGTAACACCGAATGGCTCCTCACACCATGACGTCACGAGTTAACACTGTTATTCCTCTCCAAAATGTTGAAAGAATTAGGCCTATTCTTCAGGTCGCCACAACATTTACTGATGACAGTCATCCAGAGTTGTGTAGAACCACAATTCATTGCTGACCACAATGCGACGCCATTCATCAGCACTCCATACTTACGTGTCACAGCACCATTCAAACACAGTCATTTATGTTGTAGCACTAATGGATACCCAGATATGGGATAGTAATTCCATATTCCTCCTACTGCTAGACTCTGACCAATGGAGCACGATGACATAGAAAGCTGCAGTGAGTTCTCAGATAATGGGCACAGATGTAACGGTATTACGATGTGCTTGGTGCACAATATGGCAATCATTCCTTGTGGTGGTCAATACGATTGGCTGGAACCTGGACACCAAGTATGTCTGTCCTGAGATTGCCAATCAGTCCAGTATCAGGTCACAGTCACATACAATGCCCTATAAATCTGGATATTGTTCAATTTCACCAGCCGTCCAAACGGAGACCCACAATGAGGCCCCTTGCAAGCTCTGTCATGTGCTTGCTGTCTGACACAAGGCACAGCATCTCTGTATCTTTCACAGTGATCACTCAATATCTGATGCCGTTCACACCCATTATTCTAGTTGGGTTCTTTGGGGAAGTAGATTAGACATCAAGGTCATCGGTCTCATCGGATTAGGGAAGGATGGGGAAGGAAGTCGGCCGTGCCCTTTCAAAGGAACCATCCCGGCATTTGCCTGGAGCCATTTAGGGAAATCATGGAAAACCTAAATCAGGATGGCCGGATACGGGATTGAACTGTCGTCCTCCCGAATGCGAGTTCAGTGTCTAACCACTGCGCCACCTCGCTCGGTCGTTATTCTAGTAACAACACTAAACATAAACAATGCCAATGAATTTTGGTGGTCATTCTATCCATCACACACACACACACACACACACACACACACACACACACACACACAGAGAGAGAGAGACAGAGAGAGAGAGAGAGAGAGAGAGAGAGAGAGAGAGAGAGAGACCAAACCTCACTGCATCATTTTTTGATCACAAAGATTAATCTGTGACAACTGTCATTTGAATGTTTTCTTTCATGTGAAACACTGCTTTATATTCCTGGCTGCTTTTTTATATGATTTTATTTGTTTTGTGTTTGTCATAGCAAGAAATTCTGTAGAGCTTCCTATACTCCCTACATCACTTTGCTATGCCTATTCCAGGCTGTTTATTTATTCTTATGCTTTTGAAAGAACATACAGTATTCAAATGTTAAAAATTTGATTGGTTCTGATCCAACTTGCCTGTTGTCCCTACTTTAACTATGATATGAACAATATTATGAAAAGGATAGATTGCAACTCAGCATAAAAATGACACACTTAGTTGCAGACAACCACAACAAAAGGCTGTTACACACAGAGCTTCTGGCCATGGGTTTCTTCAGAAAGGAAGAGAAAAAACATACAATGATATAAGGAGGCACACCACACTCATACATGACCACTCTCTCTGGCTGCTGGGGCCAGAATGCAATGGTGTCGCGTCAAGAGGAAACAGCAATCTGTAGTGGGGCGGGGAAAAGGGGAGGGGGATATTAAGATATCATCCCATTCTCAAGCTAGAGTAACCTACTGTCCCCACATCCTAAAGCCAACAATAGTTTCCACCCTCTCTGTCCTATCACTTCCTCCTGATTCACATCCCCCCCCCCCTCATTGTGCTCTGCTCTCTGTCAATGCCACTCGTCATTTCCCCTCTCTGCTTCTCTCATTTTCTGCTCCCCATTCCCCCCACCCCCACCCTCCCCAACACCGTGCCAGGCAGCCTCGTCTGGCCAACATCAATTCCCTGCACACTCAGTCCACTTGTGTAGAAGTGTGCACATATCCCCCCCCCTCCACCCCCCTGAAGATGGCTTTGTGAAAAGCTCAGTTTGTAACAGTCTTTATTGTTGTGGCTGGTTACAACTCAGTGTGTTGTCTTTACATTGAGAAGTAATCTATCCTTATCATAATAATATTGATATTTCAACCTGGAATTTCCACTGTTTGACAATATTTCCTTATCAAGTTTTTTTTTATTTTATTTATTTTTATTATGAATATATACATCATAATTACACATATGGAATGTTGTACAATGAAATTATGGGAACAAAGTACACTGATTGTACCTGTGCAAATGTAATTATCACCGGAGGAATCTTCTTATTGCAGAAGTTGGGGCTTTCACTCTCCCCTTTAGAAAGATGAGCTTTATTTACTTTATCACCTTTAACGTCACTGCCAAACACATCTTTATTTATGCGTACATCTTTTATTACTACAGAAATGAGTTTGGTAACTTCACTGCTGAAGAAACTGCTGCGGAAACCAACTTCATCGATGTGCTGGAAAAAGAAAAAGACAGATCAAAAATGCAGACAGGCAAGTAGCAATCTATTTGATATTCATAAATGTTACACAAGAGATTAATATTATCCACAGTAAACATATTTCTAGCTAAATCTGAATCACTAATATATGTACATATGCACAAAACCTTTCTCCAGGAAGAAACTGAAATTTTAATATACTATGTTCTACTGAAAGATTCACAAAAAAGGTACACTTTTCCTGTTGAAGACAAATGAGCAGCTGTGAGGCTGTGCTACAGGGGCTCACAAATGTTGAGTACCAGTAAGGATGCAAGGAAAGAAAAACCACATTAACATTTGCTATTTATTGTGTAAGATAGGAAAAAAAGATAAAATATAAAACTTTAAGGGAGGAAAACTTTTTAAAGAAACAGCAACTCCGTTTGCATTACTATGATAGCTGAATTTGAAAAACCAGCCACTACAGACAAACCTGCAATACTTATATGTGTTAAAAAGATTGACTTAGGTGAACTGAACACTTAGTGATGTTCAAATTGCTGTACATAGATGAGAAAGACATTAACGACCAAGTGTTTATTTGATTAACAAATGAGAAGGTAAAATAGCAAAGTGTTCAGTTGTGGACAGTGCTAAATCACATTGCAATGCCGCCCTAATGAATGTGAAATTTGTCTTTTTGCTTTCAAACACTACTTCACACTGCCCAGCCCTTGAATTGGGAAACTATTCATAATCGTAAAGTTTTTTGTTGGCATAAAGTGCCACCATATATGCCTATGAACAGTACAATCTACCAGTGTATTGACCATGATCTGTGGATATCCTCTGCATTTAGACAAGTCTCTCCGACTACAGCTGTTGCCATGTTTATATTAGCAAATGATGTTTTGAAATATGTTGACAAGAAAACACTGTTAATTGGTGTATTCTGTGATTTTGCATTGCTCACTATAGTGTCAAAGGACAGGTGGGCGACTGGCTAAAATCTTACCTACAAGTCAGGCAGCAAAAAAATAGTTTTAGATTTAAAAAGGGGAATAGGAAACAGTGTCTGGGAACAGCATTTGTGGAGTGCTACAGGAATTTGTTCTTAGTCTCCTACAATTTCTAACATACTGTAATTATCTACCCTTTCTCTCCACCAGTGCTAGCAACTTTACAATGATTTCTGATGAAATAAGCATCGTGATTGACAACAAAATATCTGGCACCCTAAAGACTGCCCTTTGCTTGCAGATATTCTGAAATGATTCGCAGTAAATTCACAAGTAATAAACACCAGCAATATTCTATTCGTTCCTCAGCAGAAGAGCTGACATGAGATTGTTACTGCTCACAAAAGTCAGCAGAAAAGTGAATACATTGTTCAAAATTCTTAAGTGTGCCAACTTCCTCTCAATCTTGTGAAGGCTGTGCTTAGCAACACTTGCCATATTGGAGATATCACAGTCTCAAAACTTGACTATTTTGTTTATTTACACTCAAGTGTTACAGAAACATGTTCTGGATATGGCCGTACCAAGGACCTAGCAAGATAGGCTCCTGCCAAGGGCACAGGCATGGACTGGGTGCAAAACCTGACCATGTGGCCAGTTTTTTTAAAAAAAATGTGGTCTAAGAAGTAAAGTAGAGAAATATATGAATTTTCCTATACCTCGTGTTCCTGTCATTTCTTCCAATGAGAAGCTCTTCCTCATCCTGCGACAGCAAATGCATGCTGTTGTCACAGCATCATTTCGATAAGGGAGTCTGATTAAGAAAATTACTATTACCAAACATATATGTATCTCTAATGGGGTTTCCATGGCAACAGTACATTTGGTTCACACAGCTGCCACTTACACAACTATCTCATGCTCAACAATGAAGCTCTTGTTGCAACTTTGCTACAATATTGTGGGATCTCATTTGTCGATGAGAAGGTGTTGAAGCAATACATTCCACATTCCACATAATGCTACTTGACTGAAGGCATCTGATTATTGCCGACTAAGGACTAAAGCAGGACTCTTTGAGCTAAAGTGTTTTTAAAGTATTTAACAGAATAATAAGTGCGTACAAAATAAATCTCGGATATACCAAAAATTTTTATGTGACTAATTTCCCGTGAAGAAACACCAGAAATGAAAGCTCTGTCTTATGCTCGAAGATGTGTATTCTGATGCCAAATAGAGCAGAGCTATAGTAGCTAGTTAAAGTAATAGCTACTTTCAAGTTCTATGTGAAAGAGCAGATAAAGTGCACTGACACAACTTCCCATATGAATATTTCAAAGGTTTCTTCAAAACATTGGTTAAGATATGCTTATGTGACTGCAGTATCATGGGTGAAAGCAGACTAACATCTTGCCCACATGATGCAACACAGCTTGTAAACTTGACCCCAGTGACATAATCAATGAGTTTTCTTCAGTCAAAATAAATAAATGCAAAATAAAATTACGATATAGCTAATAATAAAGCCGTGAAATCATCGTATCGGTCTGTTCATATATATATGAACATGATAACCTCCAAAACTTATAGAGGAATTTTCATGGGGTTTTCGCAGGTAATTTGAGCGTAGCTTGGGGGAATGTACAGTCTATTTCTTGAATCATGGAAGAAAAAGGATATCATATTTAAAGTTTTATCTAAAATCATCAAACCTGTCTGTCTGAACACGCTAATCTCCAAAATTACTAGATGAATTTTCATAGGGTTTTCACGTGTAACTTTAGCATAGCTTGGGACAATATACAGGTTTTATTCTATTAAAATTGAACTTGAACATGCTAATCTCCAAAACTACTAGATGAATTTTCATGGGGATTCAAAAGGTAACGTAAACATAGCCAGTTACTACTTCATATCTAAGAATTCATCTATTGAGTAGAAGGAGTTGTCATTCAGAAATTCTTTAAATTTGCTTTTAAATGTTGGTTGGCTATCTGTCAGACTTTTAATTCTATTTGGCAAATGACCAAAGATTTATGTGGCAGCATACTTCACTTCTTTCTGTGCCAAAGTGAGATTTAATCCAGAATAGTGAATATCAGCCTTTCTTCTAGTGTTGTAGCTATGCACTTCGCTGTTATTTTTTAATTGGGATGGGTTATTAAAGACAAATTTCATAAGTGAATAGATGTATTGTGAAGGTACTGTGAATATCCTGAGTTCCTTAAATAAATGTCTGCAAGGTGATCTTGGGTGGACTCCAGCTATTATTCTGATTACACGCTTTTGTACAATGAATACTTTCTCTCTTAATGACGAATTGCTCCAAAATATGAAGCCATACGAAAATAGTGACTGAAAATAGGCATAGTAGGCTAATTTACTGATATGTTTATCACAAAAATTTGCAATAACCCTAATATCATAAGTAGCTAAACCTAACCGTTTCAGCAGATCATTGATGTGTTTCTTCTAATTCAATTTCTCATCGATGCAGACACCCAGAAATTTTGAGTATTCTACCTTAGCAAGAGACTTCCATTCATAGTCTATATTTATCAATGGTGTTATGCCATTTACTGTGCAGAATTGTATAAACTGTGTTTTTTCAAAATTTTGTGAGAGTTCATTTGCAGAGAACCACTAATTAATTTTTCTGAAAGACATTATTTGCAATTTCCTCAGCTGATTCTTGCTTCTTGAGTGTGATTACTATACTTGTATCATCAGCAAAAAGAACTAACTTTGCATCTTCATGAATATAGAGTAGCAAGTCGTTAATATATATTAAGAACAATAAGGGTCCCAAGACTGAACCCTGTGGGACACCAGACTCTACTGGTTTTTTTTTTTTTTTTTTTTTTTTTTTTTTTTTTTTTTTTTTTTTTTTTTAGACTATCTGTACTGTTTCCAGAATGAGATTTTCACTCTGCAGTGGAGTGTGCGCTGATATGAAACTTCCTGGCAGATTAAAACTGAGTGCCCGACCGAGACTCGAACTCGGGACCTTTGCCTTTCGCGGGCAAGTGCTCTACCATCTGAGCTACCGAAGCATGACTCACGCCCGGTACTCACAGCTTTACTTCTGCCAGTATCTCGTCTCCTACAAGCCAAACTTTACAGAAGCTCTCCTGCAAACCTTGCACTCCTGAAAGAAAGGATATAGCGGAGACATGGCTTAGCCACAGCCTGGGGATGTTTCCAGAATGAGATTTTCACTCTGCAGCGGAGTGTGCGCTGATATGAAACTTCCTGGCAGATTAAAACTGTGTGCCCGACCGAGACTCGAACTCGGGACCTTTGCGTTTCGCGGGCAAGTGCTCTACCATCTGAGCTACCGAAGCACGACTCACACCCGGTATTCACAGCTTTACTTCTGCCAGTATCTCATCTCCTACCTTCCAAACTTTACAGAAGCTCTCCTGCGAACCTTGCAGAACTAGCACTCCTGAAAGAAAGGATATAGCGGAGACATGGCTTAGCCACAGCCTGGGGGATGCTTCCAGAATGAGATTTTCACTCTGCAGCGGAGTGTGCGCTGATATGAAACTTCCTGGCAGATTAAAACTGTGTGCCCGACCGAGACTCGAACTCGGGATCTTTGCGTTTCGCGGGCAAGTGCTCTACCATCTGAACTACCAAAGCACGACTCACGCCCGGTATTCACAGCTTTACTTCTGCCAGTATCTCTTCTCCTACCTTGCAAACTTTACAGAAGCTCTCCTGCGAACCTTGCAGAACTAGCACTCCTGAAAGAAAGGATATAGCGGAGACATGGCTTAGCCACAGCCTGGGGGATGTTTCCAGAATGAGATTTTCACTCTGCAGCGGAGTGTGCGCTGATATGAAACTTCCTGGCAGATTAAAACTGTGTGCCCGACCGAGACTCGAACGCGGGACCTTTGCCTTTCGCGGGCAAGTGCTCTACCATCTGAGCTACCGAAGCACGACTCACGCCCGGTACTCACAGCTTTACTTCTGCCAGTATCTCGTCTCCTACCTTCCAAACTTTACAGAAGCTCTCCTGCGAACCTTGCAGAAGTAGCACTCCTGAAAGAAAGGATACAGCGGAGACATGGCTTAGCCACAGCCTGGGGATGTTTCCAGAATGAGATTTTCACTCTGCAGCGGAGTGTGCGCTGATATAAAACTTCCTGGCAGATTAAAACTGTGTGCCCGACCGAGACTCGAACTCGGGACCTTTGCGTTTCGCGGGCAAGTGCTCTACCATCTGAGCTACCGAAGCACATTTCAGTCTATCTGGAAAAATTCCCTGTTTCAGTGAGCTACTACATATGTGGCTGAGAATCCCACTTATTTGTTGGGAACAAGCTTTTAGTACTCTGTTGGAAATGCCATCAATTCCACGTGAGCTTTTACTTTTGAGTGAATTTATTATTTTCCTAATTTCAGTAGGAAAGGTGGGTTGAATTTCAATTTTATCAAATTGCATAGGTACTGCCTCTGTCATATATTGCCTTGCATTTTCGAATGAATAGCTGAAACCTATTTTCTCTACAGCACTTAAAAATGATTAAAAGTGTTTTCTACTTCTGACTTCTTGTTAACAAACTTTTCATTGCGTTTGTTAGAAATAAAGTCTTCCTGTGCTCTCAGTTGCCCTGTTTCCCTTTTCACAATATTCCAAATTGTTTTAGTTTTATTATCAGATGTGCTAATCTCAGACATAATGCACATACTTCTGAATTTTTTAATAACTTTTCTTAATATAGTGCAGTAGTTTTTATAATGTTTCATTGTTTCGGGATCATTACTCCTCCTAGCTATAAGATACATTTCTCTTTTCTGTTTACAAGATATTTTTATCCCTTTAGAAAGCCATGGCTTTTTACATGGTTTCTTAAAACTATATTCTATCTTCTTTGGGAAACTGTTTTCAAATATACGCACAAAGGTATCATGAAATGGGTTAAATTTTAAATTAGCATCATGTTCCCTGTACACCTCATCCCAGTCTATCTGTTGCAAGCTTTCCCTAAAATTTTGAAGTGTTAAATTGTTAATGGAACGCACTATTTTGGAGGACTGTTTTGCATTACTGTATGGAGCTATATCATATACTGTAGCTAGCTGTGCATCGTGAGCAGACAGAACATTCTTAACAGGAAAAGTTTTTATTTGATTGGATTTATCTTGGTCTATGAAAACGTTATCTATCACTGTGCCACCCAAGAAGGAACATCAATAACTGATGTCAAATTTTAACATATAAGGCAACTCCTCTCTCCATAGTGTCTCTACTTACATGTGCTGAAAGCTTATATCCACCTACATTTACCATTTCCATACCTGTGACTATATGATGTTCAGACAGGCATAGTACATCTACTCCACCCTCAGTTTCTAAATCTTCTATACAAACAAGAAGCTCATCTACTTTGTTTTTTAATCCCCTGATATCCTGATGCAATATATTAACATTATTTTTTACTGTGCTTTTATGTGATTGTGACATATTAACATTATTTTTCACTGTACTGTTATGAGAATTTTGTGATATCTTCACATCACTAGTACCTGCCTGTCTGAACTTTTCATTAAGCATAATTTCAATCAATGTAGGCTGATTGGATACTGATCTTAGCCTAAAAAAGTACTCCCTTGAGTTTCAGTGCCCCGCCCCCTTAAGATCTTGCTATCATCCCAGCCAGTTTACCCTTCCATTTCCTATTGAGATGCAGGCCATGTCTTGTGCAGTCCCACCTACCAACCACCATCAGCAGGAACCAAACCTATGGCTGACAAAGTAGCTGCCCAAAGCTGCTGATCTAGCTCCATATTGACCCTCCTGACAGAGCTGTTCAACTGGGGTCAGTCATACCACATGAAAGCGGGAACCATGCCAACATTTGTATGGTTCGTTGCAGATGCTTTTTTGACCAGGTCACACTCAATATTGTAGCCCTGGTCCCTATCAATACTGTTTCCTGCTGCCCCCACTACCACAACATGATCCTGCTTTGTAAAACCTTTGCAGAATGGTCCTACATCTTCTATCACTTGGCTAAGACATCTGACCTGGTACCTTGTCACCTAATTTTTCCTGCAAAATCTGGACCATACCTCTTCCATGGCTACTACCCAACAACAGAGCTTTCCTCCTACTTTCTACTTTTTTTTTGCAACAGTTGGTTTCCTAGTGAAAGTCTGTTGAGTGCTGACTACACTTACATCTACTTGAGCCTCTTCCTTAGCTGACTGAGATAGCAAGGCAAATCTATTGTTTGTGTCAATAATGAAACTGTCTGATACTGTTCTCTTTCTGTGGCCACTGTTCCTCGCTACCACTTCCCACCTGTCTTCACCCTCCTCCCCCCTTAACCTCATGATTCCTATGCCACTACATTCACCCCAATGAAACCATCTGCCACAACAGCTGCACAGAACCCCAGAACTGACTTTCCTACAGCAGCTCAAACACTTCTCGCTCATGGTTGTTTACAATATTTTTTACAAAATTTATCTAGGCAATAACAGTAATATTCTATTAACTACAGATCACAAAAGCCACTAAAGTTATGTGGAACACTAATATATGTGTATACTATTAATATAGTAGTGTAATGCAGTTAAACTAACGTTAAAAATCAAAACTTGTATACCCAAAAAATTAGGCCAAATATCATGTATGTGCAATACGTACTTTACACATTTTGAATGGAAATAAAAGATAGAACTTAAAACCTTTAGTTCCCCAAGTAGGTACGGTACTACTATATATATGTGTAATGAAAACAACCTAAATTCTTCACTTAATACTTAAAGAAATGTCTTAAATTTGTATGTAATTTAATCAAAATCAGATCCTGGAAAAAATTGTTTTTTAAATTTTATACGTGTCTGCTCAACTTAGTAGTTTGGCTGTTTACCGAAGTGACAGCATAGTACAGCAAAGAACCTATACATGACACCATTAGTTCTGTAGTCACCAAAGAGTCAACAGATAGTGCTTTTAGTTTTTTACTCCAGTAATAGACATATTTTGGAAGTTTATCTCAGTGACAGAATTAAGTGCTTCTATCTTTTCTTTACTCATTCACTAACAGTGAATTTACTTAGATGGGGCATATGGATTTATGGATTTCACTTTGTGTATTAAAAAGTTACCAAAATTGCTTTACTTCTTTTGATAGGTTTTATTCGTATTTCATTTCTTGACTAGGAAAAATTAATTTTTGGGAAACGTTATCCTACGTGTGTTCCACTTCCACTGGCTGAGGTACAGAACCCTAAAAAGTGATGGTATGTCCTATGGGTTCTAAAGCTTTACATTTAGAATCATATATTACCACCAGGGGAAACACAGATTCCACCTAAAGAAAAATTAAAGAGAGCTTGGGAGAAAAGAGAACTAAGAGCTGAGACAGAAAACCAGTCCTATGCAAAGAAGGAAAAGCTGAAAGGTGGAAGAAGTATACAGACACTCTATACAAGGGAGATATACTTGAGAACAATATTATTGAAATAGAAGAGGACATAGATGAAGAGGAGATGGGAGATATGATAATGTATGAAGAATTGGACAGAGCACTGAAAGACCTAAGTCAAAACAAGACCCCGGAAGTAGGCAACATTCCATTCGAACTACTGATAGTCTTGGGAGTGCCGGCCATGACAAAACTCTTCCATCGGGTGATGAAGATGTATGAGGCAAGCAAACTATCCTTAGACTTATGGAAGAATATAATAATTCCAATTCCAAAGAAAGCAGGTGTTACAGCAGTGAAAATTACCAAACTATCAGTTTAACAAGTCACCATTGCAAAATGCCAACAAGAATTCTTTACAGAAGAATGGAAAAACTGGTAAAAGCCAACCTTGGAGAAGATCATTTTGGATTCTGGAGAAATGTAGGAACATGTGAGGCAATACTGAACCTACAATTTCTCAAAGAAGACCATTTAAAAATAAGGCAAACTTATGTATACAGGATTTGTAGACTTACAGAAAGCTTTTGACTTTGTTGGCTGGAATACTCTCTTTCAAATTCCAAAGACAGCAGAGGTAAAACACAGGAAGCGAAAGACTATTTACAATTTGTACAGAAAGCAGATGGCAGAGTTGAGGGGCATGAAAGGGAAGCAATGGTGGAGAAAGGAGTAAGACAGGGTCATAGCCTATCTCCAATGTCATTCAGTCTGTATACTGAGCAACCAGGAAAGGAAACAACAGAAAAATTTGGAGCTGGAATTAACAAAATAAAAACTTTGAGGTTTGCCGAAGACATTGTAATTCTGTCAGAGAGAGCAAAGGACTTAGAAGAGGAGTTTAATGGAATGGACAGTTCTTGAAAGTGGGATATGAGATGAACATCAACAAAAGCAAATGAGGATAATGGAATGCTGTTGAATAAAATCAGGTGATGCTGAAGGAATTAGTTTATGAAATGAGACACTCAAAGTAGCAGATAAGTTTTGCTATTTGGGCAGCAAAATAACTGATGAATATCGAAGTACAAAGGATATATAATGTAAACTGGCAATGGAAAGAAAAGTGTTTCTGAAGAAGAGAAATTTGTTAACATCGAGTATAGACTGAAGTATCAGGGAGTCTTTTCTCAAAGTATTTGTATGGAGTGTAGCCATGTATGTGAAACTTGAATGCTAAACGGCTTATATAAGAAGAGAACAGAAGCTTTTGAAATGAGGTGCTCCACAAGAATGCTGAAGATTAGCTTGATAGATAATGTAACTAATGAGAGGGTACTGAATGGAATCACGGAAAAAACAAATTTGTGGCACGACCTGATTAGAAGAAGGGATTGGTTGGAAGAATACATTCTGAGATATCAAGGGATCACCAATTTAGTAGAGAAGTGTGGGGAGATTTAAAATCGTAGAGGGAGACCAAGAGATGAATACAGTAAACAGGTTCAGTAGGATGTAAGTAACAGTATTTACTCAGAGACGAAGCTTGCACAGGCTAGAGAAGCATGGACAGATGCATCAAACCAATCTTGAAACTGAAGACGACAACGACGATGATCACCGCCGCTGCCGCCGCCGCCGAAGCCACCATCGCCGCCACCACCACCACCACCACCACCACCACCACCACAACAACAACAACAACAACAACAACTGCTATAGGTAGGCCATGCACCTATACAGCCTCCAACCCAAACTACATCCCAGTTACGCTGGGATGTAATTTGGGTACTTTTCAGTCTGCTTCCTTGCAGAAGGTATTTGTCAGTTGCCGTAGCACACTCAACCACCCAATGATGATCAAAATGTCAGCAGAGGTTGCTGGCAGCCCAAACCTCTTTCTTGTGCCAGCCACATGATATGAAGCAAGACTGGGTGTATCCTTGCACTGAGGGATGTACTTAGGGCGGCATATGGATTCTGGGCAGCGAGTTCCAGCCAAGCACCGAGTGAGCTTACTTGTTATGGTACAATTACCGTCCAAAGCCAGCCACCTCACCCTGGATCCTGCAGTGCAGCCTCTCTACAGAACAAGCAGTCCTGACAGGAAGACTGTTTCTTGACGTCATACTCTTTCTGTGACCGCCTGTCATTTGGCCTCGCTGGACATAGAACATTCTTCCTTGAAATTTAGTCTCTAACTGTTCCTTAGCAGACTGTGTTGTCAGATTTAGAATTTCTATCAGACTGTCACTATCCTGAATGTGTTCTGAACTTGGAACAGATTTAGTTATTTTTCTATGTTGCTCAAAAACATTACTCCAACAGTGTTTATCTGAACTTTGTTAAGAACTTATGATCAGAGTTATTTTCCCACTTTAGTATAGTGTTTTTCTCTGTTGTTTTACAGCAGTTCATCAAGTATCGATTATCTGTTTTTTCTCAACCAAAAATTTACCTTGGTTGTTTCCCAGATAACTTTTCCCTTGAAAATTAAAATTTCACTTGCCTACAGAGCTTCAGGACTGATCATTGTAATGGCTAACCATTGTATGTGTGGACACACATTTTTTGCTATAGATGTCATGCGTTTTCCTGTAGGCTTTCTTGAGTTTTTGCAATCAAGTCTATTAGCTTCAGTCTCTAGCCCCATTTCTTCTATAACCTCATTGAGATACTTTAAGTGTTTGACCTTTTTTTCTGCTGTGTTCATGTTTAATTTATGAATGTTAAATTTATTACAGATGTGTCACACATAAGTGCAATTTATTTGTTCAACATAACATAAGCAATTAACTACAACTGCAAGAAGCTTCTATGTCTCATTTGTTTGTAGCTCAAAGTGAGCACAAAGAATGAGATACTTTACATTGATCGCATAAAATGTATCAGATGATTCACTGTACACATCACTCCCCGCCAAGTGTCAATGACATTTGGGACTGATACATACACAGCATCCAAAACAATTTGTGACTTGATGTTTACCTGGAGGCACCAACTGTGGCTGTGTGGAAGATGAGTGTGTCCAGTGTCCTTGTGGAATCAGCTGAAGGTTGTATTTCTATGTTAGCTGCTGTCTCTGAACCAGTGCATGTCTCAGGTGGCGCACAAGGTGGCTCAAGTCTGTCAATGGATACTATGACAGAAGAACAACTGATATCATCATTAAATGTTTTGCCATGTCCTTCTAATACTGTGAATAGATAATTGTATGGCGGCTGGAGGGGTTTTCCAACAGAATCATGTCACACAAAAACTTGTTTGCAGGAATGTAAGCCACAGAAAACGAATGATTGCTGGGTACAGTGTTCTTCTGAAACAACAGCATGGAGCTTGCAGATACGTGCCTGAAGATGTTGCACCAGGTCCAAGGCTCCAATAACAATCTTTGATGTGTTTGTCAAGAACTCTCTCAATAATCTAAGTGCTTGTGCATACTCTAATTTAGCCACTGTTGCACAAAGATTTTCTTTGAAACTGAGGCCTAATGGAACAACAGGGAGGCTTTCAGTCCAGTCTTCTGAGTCATGGCATCTGAGTAACGCCTTTAATACTGATGGAGCTGTTCCTTGTGATGATTAGCAGCAGGGTGGTAAACATCCAGTGATGTTGATGTGGGTGTTAACAAAGGACTGATTCAGTGAGGTGAAAGTACTGAATGGACTGTAATGTGTTGAGTTATTTTGCCACACTGATAAACATTGCATTAGTAAAAAAATGTCTCGCTATTGTTCTTGAAGTTTGGAAATAAATAAATACCTTCCTCACAAGCCGTACAGTAGCTCGTACTCCTAGTTGACATAGGTTGTGAAGAAAAGAAACTGCTTGCTTGTGAAAATGTGCCATAATTAATGGTTGTGCTTGTGGCACTGATATTTCACAGTATATCATTAGGAGCTCAGTATTCAAATATCTGAGATCTGTACAAGTGACAATGTTTCAGGGTATGCTTTCAGTTCACTGTCTCCTTCCTGGGCATTAGCAGGTGCTACAAAGTCAAGTTCCTTTGAGATAGTGTCATTATTGGTGTGGTGATGCCTTACCTGGTTTCTGACAGAAAATAAACACAGGTAGCTGACGGTTTGTGAGAAGTGTAAAATGGTACCTTGAAGCACGAGCCAAAACTTTTTGGTTGAGGCATATGGTTCTTACAGCACATGGTCATACACTGACAAATTTGGTTGTGAAGGTGCTAATTTTTTTGCTGAAGAAAGCTAGGTGTTTTCAGTAGTGTTTCTCTTGATGTTATTACACAGCTCAAATCACAGTTGATGACACATCCACTGTAACTGCGAGAGGTGTGTCAGCAAGAAGATGGGCTAAAAATGCAGACTTCACAATAGCAGCATTTACTTTCACTAAGGATGCTTTCTTTTCAGCAGTCCACTTTAGTATATCTCCAGATTTAGGTCAGCCTTTTAGCATTTCACATGGAGGTGTTGCCAACAAAGTATGATTGTGCACAAAAGTCTATAAAAATGTAGATTGTAGTGAGCTGAGGAAACTGAAAAATTGCTTTCGTTCTCTCTTGAAGCAGCAGGATTCCTTGTGTATTGATAATGTACCCTAAGAATTTTTCTTTCAACACTCCGAAGGCACATTTTTGTGGATTAATCCCCAAACCGTGTTCTTATAGTCAAGCGAACAGTTGCTACAGGTGTGCTAGATGTTCTGCCTCATTAGACTTTACTAGTAGGTCTTCAGTGTAGACATAACAGAACTCCACGTGTCCAGTTACTTCATCCATGTAACATTGGGAAGTATGGGTGGCACTGCACAGTCCAAATGGCATTCACACAAATTTGTAAAGGTGAAATGGAAGGCAAACAGCAGTTTTGGGTATATCTCCTAGTGCAATTGGTACTTGATAAAAATCACAGACAATGTTGGCTGTGGAGAAAAGTCTTATCAGGAATGTGCGTAGCAAAGTCTTCAATATGTGTCTTGAGATAATGATTAGCTATTGTTCTTGCGTTGAGCTGAAGACAACCATGACAAGGGTGCCACCCATTACTTTTCTTAGAGACAATGTGGAGTGGAGAGGCACAGTTACTATTTGAAGGGCGACAGATCCTTGTGCTGAAACAAAAGAGAACTATTGGCTTTCGATCTTTAGATTTTATGGTTGCATGCAACGAGACTGTGCATTCACTACCAGTCCTGGCATGGTGGGCTATTTGATATACCATTGAGTTTATTACTAGTGCTGGAGTAGGCGATGGACAGATGACTTCAGGGAACTGATGAAATGTGTTGTTGTATGGTGAATGACCTGCAATCACTTTGATGCCAGCACAGTTGGTATAGCTTAGGTATCCATGGCTAGATAACTATGTTTTAGAGTCAAGCAAGCATCAACTGCAAAAACGTATCTGGAAAGAGGCTGTAAAACGATAAGAAATCTGCTGCAAAAATCAAGTACAGCACATCAGCAACAACAAACCTCCATAGGAATTGATGTCAAAGACTGCAGTTTAGAAGTAAGTTGATGTAGCTGTAAATCTTAATGGAAGATCAATTCACAGTATACAGGTAACTGCCATTGATATTCCAATGTGGAAGATGAGAAGAAGGGTAAACTGAGAGACCAGTATCAATGAGAAATTTTAGTTTGGTAGAGTGCTCTACTAAGAATAGTCTATGTCTGTCTTGCTTGAAATCAGTTGCTGGCATTCCTGGTTCCTGAAATGTTTCCTTTGTCACGGAGTAGTTGACACTAGCAAGCTACAACATCAAATGTTTTGAGATATCTACAGATATTCTCATCAGTTGGTAATACTTCTTTCTGATGAGAGAGAGTAGCTGTTGCAACTCATCTTTGGGGTGTAATATTTTTGGAACCACAAACCACTTACACAGTCCAGCTCGTTGTGTTAGCAGCAGTTTCAGAGAAGTTTCTGTTCTGGTGGAGATGGTTGCGATGCCCATATACAAAGGGCGTTGGGAAAGTCCGTGCAAAAATAAAAACTTCTTACGTGTTTGGGTTAAACTTTTTTTATTTTTCGACATAGTCTCCTTTTAGACTTATACGCTGTTCTAATGTGTTGATCCCTTCCGAATCACAGGAATTTTCCAAGTCTGCAAAATAGCTATTAGTTGCTGCACTCACCTCCTCATTTGAATAAAATCTTTGTCCCGCCAGCCATTTCTTCAAATTGAGGAACAAATAGTAGTCCAAGGGAGCCAAGTCTGGAGAATAGGGGGGATGCGAAACAAGTTGGAATCCTATTTCCATTAATTTGGCAAACACAAAGAAATAGACCAATAGACTTTGCGTGCGTTCTTCCAAAGGTGCTACTAACTAAACATGACCTCGATACACGCCAGTGGTGCCGTCTCTTGGACTTTGCACGGACTTTTCAAATGCCCCTTGTATGGCTACATCTGAGCTATTCGGTCAGCAGTTTGAGTGAGGGTGTTGAGGTCACCAGAACAAATCACAGTATTTTCTGCGATTCCACAGGCAAGTGCAACAGTCATATATTCTGCAAAATACTGTCACTAACTGCACTGACTGTGAGTGTGCAAAGATGACAAAGTAGTTGATTTGGTGAGCTGTTGCTGAGTTCTTAAGTGCAGAGCAGTTTTTTAACTCTTATAGCTTCTGACTGTGGCAAGCACATGCTTGATACAGGTGTATTTTCCAGTGCTTGGTGGCAAAGCTATGATGTATTGTGCTTCTGTAGCCATCTGCTTGTTAAGTGCAGCTATTACATGACTACATTTAGTTTCTTGTCTGAAGCTAAGACAAATTGCTTCTCAAGTTGGGCAAACAACAATACTAGATTATCTGACCACAGAATAAGGATCACATTTGCCACCGGTAAGTCACAACTTGCACAATTATATATGTATGTCACAGTAGGCATTGATTACACGACAGTGTTGTTCACAAGTGGTTCTTTGGGGCACAGCTGATGCAAACATGTATGCAAGAGGCATTTTATTGTCCTGGCATGAGATCAGCTTTTCCAATGTGCAACTGTGATCATTCCAACACGTGGTTCAGGAACTCAATTTATTTGTTCAACACATTAGCGATTCATTACAACACCAAACAGTATGATTGCAAATGGATCTATATCTCCTTTGTTTGTAATTCAGAGGCCGTGTGAAGAACAGGAGTTTACAATGCACACACCAAATGTATGAGCGATTAACTGTCCACAGATGAACTCAGTTTTCAAGTTATTTGTAAGCTAGGTTTTTCATGCATTCATTTAGGACTTCTGACTGATTGCTTTGATTTCACTGTCTGCTAGTATCACTAAATTGTCTGTGAAAGTTAAGCAAAAGATATTAATGACATTTTCTGTTTGTCCAAGGTGGCTAGGTTCCCAGTAAATTTGCTTTATTAATTCTTTTCAACGTTCCCTAAGGTGAAATTGAAGAAGACAGTCCATTTTCTCGGTGAATGCATTTTAGTTTCACAAGGTTATAATATTTTCAACATAAACTTTATTTACAACTTAGTGTTAATGAGTGTATAGTTGATGAGTCTGTGTGTCTAGTTCCGTCCTTCATATCAAAAAGATACTGCTGATCAACCGAGTTATGCCTTCTTGAAGCTGATGAAACTGCAGATAATTGGGTTGTTTCATCTGGTCTACACATGAGCACTCTGGTAGAAAGCTCACTTGGTATTCACCAATCTTCTGTTCAAGCTATGCTTATAAAGGGTGTACATAAAGTCCGGGAACACTTTCAATTATTTATTGCACAAGAACTAAACATTGTACAGATGTCATACACATTGCATTTTGAAGAGAAACTCTGAAAGCTTGTTTTACAAACATTCGATATGCAAACCATGAGCCACCCAGCAGGTGTCAATAAGGTAATCGAATTCTTGGCATACCCGTCCCAGCATGGCATTGTCGACTATGGCAGTCGATTCCCATATTCTCTCCCAGAGCTCTGCTACATCACATGGCGGGGGCGGTACATACACCACATCTTTAATGTGTCCCAATGGAAAAAAAGTCACACGGAGTGAGATCTTGTGATCAGGGAGGCCATTTCATGATACAGCTGTCCCCTTCTGTAGCAAGGTCGACCCATCGATGTGGCAACTCTGTGTTCAGGTACCCACGAACTTCACAATGAAAATGGAGTGGAGCCCCATTGTGCTGAAAGATGAACGGAGAGTCCGACTGCATTTAAGGCATCTGCCATTGCTGCAACATGTCCAAGTAGGAATATACGGTGATAGTGCTCTTGGCAAAGAAGAATGGCCTGAACAGTTTTCGACATGACAAGGCACAAAAAACATTTACCTTTGGGGAATCACATTCAAATTTCATGCATTCGTGTGGATGCTTTGTACCACAGATTCAACAATTATGCCTGTTCACTTTGCAATTAGTGTGAAAAGTGGCTTCGTCACTAAAAATTAAGCGATCAGCAATGCCATCCCCATCCTCATTCAGTTGTTGCAACTGCAAACAAAACTCAAAACACTTGTCTTTGTTGCCGTCATTGAGCTTTTGCACTAGCTCCAGTTTGAATGGTTTCATAGACAGCTTCTGTTGCAGGACATTGCACACACTCACTGGAGCCATTTCGAGTTCACGGGATGCACGACGCATTGATTTCTTTGGACTCCTTATGACTGTCTCTTGTTTGCACTCCACATTCACTTCACTCACAGTGGGACTTCCGCTACTCTTTGCTGGGCACAAACAACCCGTCATAACGAATTTGTTGTGCCAGTGGTAAATGGTATTCCTTGTTGATGGCTTCTTACCGTAATTGGTTCTAAACATCCGTTGAACAGCTATAGTACACTTGTTTTTGTCGAACTTCAACACACAGAAAGCTCGCTCTGCACCTGAACTTGCCATGTTTGTGACTAGTGCTGACTATCAGCAAATTACCAAACTATGCTGTGGCGGTATACAGGAAAAAAACCAATCAGGTTTTCTCTTCAAAATTACGAATGTATGATATCTGTACAATGTTTGGTTCTTGTACAATAAATAACTGAAAGTGTTGCCAGACTATATGTACACCCTGTATTGTTTGAAGCAAATGTGCTGAGAGTATCTTGTATGTGGTTTTAAGGACAGCGATCCCTCTGCAGTACTTACATCTGCTCATTGCCTTTCTCGTCGATGTGGTAAATGAGTGTGCACTACCATTCTTCTGGTAGTTTTTCTGTGTGTCAAGTATCCAATATGATTTTTGTAAGTTCGCCAAGTGTTTTTGTGCTTACATGCTTCATAACTTTGTGATGACATCATCTTCACCAGACATTCTGCTGTTTTTGAGTGTAAGAATGTGCTTGTAGGTTTCATCTTTGGTGGGTGGCTGAGAGCGTTATGTGTACAAGTTTACCCGGAAAATACTTAATGTGGTGTTCAACAGTTGTTTGTCTCAGAGAAACATCATGCTAGTTCCCTAAAGTTGTGATTTTTCAGAGCAAATTTACTATCCAGCTTTATAAAGCAGAGATACTGTGATGTGTATCCACTAATCTTCCGTTGAACGTCCTTTAAAAGTCACATATGTTGATTTCAATATTTATATTAATATTTAAGTTATTTTCAATTATGTTGATTTCCATATTTACATTAATATTATACTTAATACTGTTCTTTCACTGTCTACTCATTGTCTATCTAATTTTGTCACTCGCTTTCTGATCTCAAAAAAACGTTTAGTTTCTGTTTATTTTTTACTGTCACATTTCTGTTTCATTCTTCCAAAATGTCTTCATGTACTGAGACCCACCTAGGTTTTCTCAGTTCTTCATCTGGAGGTTAGCTACTGGCTTACTGTATAATCATAGTTTGGAACTGTTCCTCTGTCATATTAGTTTCTTGAATCCTTTGTGTGTCAAATTCCTTGTAGCGTGTACTCTTGACATGTGTTCTTTTGGAGAAAATTTAACACTTGAGTGCACAAGAAAGTGATCCGAGTCAATGTTTGCTTCTCTGCAGACTTCTTTATCCTGAACTTCTTTTTGTGAATATGTGATGGCAATATAATTGATTTGATCCTTATCAGGCAATTGAATGGATTACCTGTAGCCCTTTTGCTTTGGAAAATGTTTCCTCAGATATGTCAACAGGAATTTAAAATCCTGTTGTTGACACATTGCACTGAATCTGGGTTTATTCTTGTTGGTGAATTTATGTGCTGGGAAAATGGCAGCACCAAGTCATGCAATGAAACAGACTAGTCAGATTCTTGTATCTGTTCTTTATTACACAAGAGGCGTTTGAAAAATCTGTGCAAAAACAAAAACTACTTACGTGTTTGGGGTAATCCTTTTTTATTTTTTGACAGTCTTCTTTTAGACTTATACACTTCGTCCAATACTGTTCTAATTTGTTGATCCTTTGTGAATCATACGAATTGTCCAAATCTGCAAAACAGCTATTAGTTGCTGCACTCACCTCGTCGTTGGAATAAAATCTTTGTCCCACCAGCCATTTCTTCAAATTGGAGAACAAATAGTAGTCCGAGGGAGCCAAGTCTGGAGAATAGGGGGTATGCGAAACAAATTGAAATCCTATCAACTTTAATTTTGCTAACACAATTGCTGAGGTGTGTGCTGGTGCATTGTCATGATGGAAAAGGACTTTTTTTGGTCCAATCACCCATGTTTTTCTGGCAGCTCGGTTTTCAAACAGTCCAATAACGATGAATAATATGCACCTGTAATAGTTTTACCCTTTTCCAGATAGTCGATGAGGATTATCCCTTGTGAATCCCAAAAGACAGTCATCATAACCTTTCTGGCCAAAGGAATGGTCATCGCCTTTTTATGTGCATATTCTCCCTCGGTAACCCATTGTTTAGATCATTTTTTCGTCTCGGGAGCATAGTAATGTATCCATGTTTCATCCACAGTGACTAAGTGACACTTAAAGTACTGCGGAAACTTCCTGAACAGCTGCAAACCATCCTTGCAACACTTCACACGATCCTGTTTTTGGTCAAGCGTGAGCAATCACGGCACCCATCTTGCAGAGAGCTTTCTTATGTCCAAATATTTATGCAAAATATAATGTAACTGTTCATTCGAGATTCCCACAGAACTAGCAATCTCACACACCTTAACTTTTCTGTCATCCATCACCATATCATGGATTTTATTGATGATTTCTGGAGTCGTAACCTCCACAGGGTGTCCAGAACGTTCAGCATCACTTGTGCCCATATGGCCACTCCGAAAATTTTGAAACCACTCATAAACTACTCTAATCAAAGGTGCAGAGTCACCATAATGTTTATCAAGTTTCTCTTTAGTCTCCTGAGGCGTTTTGCCTTTCATAAAGTAATGTTAATCACCACACGAAATTATTTTTCGTCCATTTTTTGACAATCACTCGACTTCCTTGATTCACACAAATGCCAAATACAGAGAAATAGAGCAATATGTCTGAAACTTTGCGTACATTCATCCAAAGATGCTACTAACTAAACATGACGTCGATACGTGCCGGTGGTACCATCTCTCGGACTTTGCAAGGCCTTTTCAAAAGACCCTCGTATATCACACTGAAGCCAATTTACCATAGCTCCATAATAATGCAATGCGGTTAAGCACTTCCTGACATAGAAACTGAAGCAGCCAGCAGACATAGTCTGATATCAACGTAACACCCTTAGCAGGTATGTGTATGATTAGAGTTGGATTATCTGTGAGAGGTAGAATAACAGCCAGAGCACAGCAGTCTTTTTGTATAGTGTTGTTACCAGGCATGCTGGGGCATGGGAAAAGCCAGTTCTCTCAAAGCTTGCTGTGATGTGACATCAAAATGAAGAGTACTTGTCCTGCACATTTGTTAACTATTACCAAGTTTCGTGGTCACCCTTAGTTTTACAGAAGTATGGTGTGTGAAAAAGGGGTGGGGGGTGGGAAGATTGATTCAGGGGATAGGGTGTTTCACTCAAAGGTGATTCAGTAGTCTCCTCTCTAATAATCGAAGCACTGTGAAAATGTTCTTGTAGAGGAGAAGCTATTGTCACTTGAAGTCTGAAAATAAATGTTGCTTAATGACGTTTCAGCAGTAAAATCTTTCAAGAGATCCTGAGATGATAAACAACTGTCAGGAGCAGTAAGAGTTCATATATTTCATTTTGATATCAATTCAGACAGAAAGACGTGCAGTTAATACTTGTATAATCAAACAACGCTAAGTCCCGGATGGAATAACAACAATATTATGAAAAGGTTAAATTGCTGCTCACCATACGGAGGAGACACCAAGTTGCAGACAGGCACAACAAAAAGACTGCTACACATTTAAGCTTTCAGCCAAAAGGCTTTCTTTTGAAGTAGAAACACACACACACACACACACACACACACACACACACACACACACACACACCTGTGCATGATGGAAGAATCAATTCAGGAGGCGGCATGGTGTGGGGAGTGGGAAGGATAGCAGGCTAGAGGTGGGGTGAGGTGTAGTGCTGCTTGTGAGAGCATGCAGGGATGTGATGGCGCCAGGGTAAGGCTGATAGGAGCAGTAGGGAGGATTGGTGTGAGGGTGGGGAGGGGGTAGGGGGGAAGGGGAGTGTCAAAGAATAGATGGCTCTATAGTGCTGAAGTAGTAGCAAGGAGAGGATGAATAGGTGGAGGACAGGGAGTAGTGAAGGTTGGGGCCCGAGCGCTTATGGGAATGTACTATGAACTGCAGGGAGAGTTTCCACCTGCACAAATCAGAAATAGTGGTATTGGTAGGAAGAATCCAGATTTTGTGAGCTGTTAATCAGCCAGTGAAGAGAAGCACATTGTGTGGGGGCAGCATATTCACCAACTGAGTGATCCAGCTGTCTTTTGGTGTCATAGTTTATTGGTTGCTGTTCGTGTGGATAGACAGCTTATTAGTTGTTGTGCCCATGTAGAAAACAGCTTAGTTCATAGATCACACGACTGCTTTCACAGATAGCCCTGCCTGTGATGGGATAGAAGAGCCCTGTGACTGGATTTGAGTATGTGATGGTGGGAGGATGTATGCCACAGGTTTTGCATCTATGTTGCTTGCAGGGCTATGGGCCATGAAGGAAAGTATTGGGAGAAGAGATGAAGTACAGATGGGCAAGGATGCTGTGTAGGTCTGGTGGGTGACGGAATACCTCTGTGGGACAGATGGAAAGGTTAATGGGTAGGATGCCCCTCACATCAGGTATGACATGAGGTAGTCAAAACCCTGGCAGAGAATGTGATTTAGCCAACTCCAGTCCTGGGTGATACTGATACGTGAAGGGAGTGCTCCTTTGTGACTGGACAGTGGATATGTTGGATGTGATAAGCAAAATGAGAGACGAGGCCCATGGGATCTGTTTCTGTACAAGATTGGGAAGGTAATTTTGGTCTGTGAAGATGTCAGTAAGATGCTTAATATACCTGGACAGGGACTGCTTTTTACTACAGATGTGATGACCACAGGTGGCTAGGCTGTATGGAAGGCACTTGATATCCAATGGGTGGCAGCTGTTTAAGTGGAAGTATTGCTGGTGTCGGACGGTAGGTTTGGTATGGTTGGAGGTAATGATGTCACCATCCTTGAAGAAGAGATCGATAATGAGGAAGGTGACGCGTTGCGTCGAGGAGGACCATGCGAAGTGAATGGAGGAGAAGGTGTCCTTACCTTCAGTCCAGATTGTGAAGATACTGAACTGGATTTATGGGATTAAAGGCACCACACTACAAGGTCATCTGTCCCTCCTTCCTATATGCAAAAAGCCAGGGAAAGTCCTGAGAGGAAAAATATGGACAACAAACCCTGATGAACCAACTGCAACCGAGAACCAATAAAACCAGGAGACAGAAACAAGTAGAAGTAAGTGCAGAGTAAAAGGGTGAAAGTGAGTGAATAGCTCTGCCCAGAAAACAGCTGGAGGCCCCCAGGTCATGTTATGCGATGGGAGATGTACGCTCCACATTCGACGAGTGTTTCCTAACTGTCCCATTACCACAAGAAAACAAGCAACATGGGCAAGTTGGGTGGACAAAGGATGTGGGCACAGGTCAGCCAAGTGTGGCCAATGTGAAGCACAAAGGGAAGACTACCAAATGGTTGTGGTTTTCTTTACAGCTTGCAGTTTGTTCAGAGAAACCAGGATACACCAATCTTTGTAACAAGCCTCCAACAATTGATGGTACAGAGTTGATTGAAAGTCTGGTTACAGTATCCCCACCTCCAAAATTGGCTTCCTGGTAGCCAACCATTCAGCATATTCATTCCCTGGGATCCCAACGTGACCTGGGGGTCCAGACAAAGACAACCAATTGTCCAGCTTGATGGAGTTTAGAAAGTAGATCCTGGATAGTCACAACAAATGGGTGTTGAGGGTAGCACTAATCAATAGCCTGAAGAGTACTCTGTGAGTCCCTACCAATTAAGAATGTCATGCCAGTGGAGTGAACAATATAACTGAGGTCTTCAACAATGGAAATCAATTCTGCACTGAATACACTGCACCCATTCAGAATAGAGCCTTGTTCACTGACCTTACAGGTGTGTAGGCAAAACTGGTTTGTCTGCTGACCATACAGTCATCAGTGTATAATGCTTCCAAACAGAGAAATGCATCAAAGATGGGCAGGAATGGCAACAAAAAATCATGGAGTCATCAGAGTCTTTCAGTTCAAAGAACAGGCTGTGACAGATCTGAGGATGGGAACACATCACAGGAGCATATGCGACTGCTCCATGATGGCAGGCCATAGTAGGAGAAACTGGAGTTCAGAACAGAAGCACTGAATGCAAACTGCAATGATGACTACAGTCCTGGGACGCTGTTGTGTGAGATGCGTCACTCTACAAGGAAAAAGGACAAGATGATTCAGACGCTCACGCTGGCAGTGAATGTGTCTTGCATAGGTGAGCAGCAATTGTTGGCACCAGATCTGCAGTGGAGAGATCACAGCTTCTGCAAGTGGGCTGTTCTCAGTACTGGTTTGAAAGGCACTTGTCACAAACTGGACCATACAATGGAATCAGGTACAGCATTCACAATGTTGCAGGTGATGGTGAGCCATATGCCAAACTCTTGTAATCAAGCTGTGACAGGATCAGACCTTTATAAAGCCACATAGTGTAGAATGGCCTGGTCTTACTGTGGCAGCAAAGAGTGTTAAGGTGTGACCGGCACATTTGTTTAAGTTGGCAAAGACGGGGAAGTCAAATCAACCAAGAATCGAAAACCACTCCCTGAAAGTGATAAGACTCCACCACACTGAGGGATTAGTCACTGAGGTAGAGATCTGGTTGCAGATGGACAGTACAAAGGTGACACAAGTGCATGAAGCTTGTCATGGAGGCTGAAAACCTGAAGCCGTATGTGAGACCCCAGGACTGTGTCTTTCGTGTGCCACCCTGCAGCCAGGATTCAGCAACACCCACAATGGAGGAGCAATAGTAAATACAAAAATCATCAGAATACAGGAAGGGAAAAATTGCAGACACCACAGTTGCAGCTGGCATAAGCCATATCACTTCAGGCGGGGGTGGAGGGTTACCTTCATAGTCTCTGATGTTATTGAATTTAGCATATGTTAAAATTCACGAGTACGTAAGAAACACTTATTTTCTTGTTTTCTCCAAAAAAATTCCTGCCTCGAGATACAGGCCTCCAAAGATGACACTGTGAACACCATTTTGAGGATGCGAATTTCGGAAAAAACTTTAAAATGCCATATCTCTGTTACAGTTCTAGACATTTTGTTAGAGTGTTTTTATTTGAAAGATAATTGCTTTAGGATTACAATGGTATCCTCCGTTTGGACATATCTGTCAAAGTTCTTTTACTGTCGCATTTTGAATTTTTTTTTAATAATTTTCAGAAATTTTTTTTTCCAAAAATGCCAATTCAGAAAAGTTAATTTTTTTCTGGTGATTAGTACCATGTAGTATTATATTGTCTGTAAAGAAGGGCTTCCACTTTCAAGTTGGACGGGTTTTATTTTCAAAAATCATCTTTTTTAACTTTCAAGGGTAATGTATGTCTTCACTGAAGTTGTTTCTTACTGATTTCTTAGTTACAATGTCTATTTCTATTGTCTTTGTTGCAATTATATCTTATCACTTTCTTCGATGCAGTTATTTCTTTTCACTTTCATTGTTGCAGATATTTCTCACACTTTATTGTAGTTTCTTGTTACCATAGTTTCTTTGTCGTGGTTGTTCACTGCAGGTTTCCGTGTTGTAGTTGTTCAGTAAGAATTTGTGTACTGAAGAGGCTTCTAAGAAATCTAAGACCATCCAAGGAGTTCTCTGTTTTCGTGAGGAATTTGCCAGTTGACATAGTTGCAGTGTGTTTTGTGAAAAGGACTGTTTGAAATGTCTTCTGACAGGTGCCACAGGAGAGTGAAGTATGCTGATTATTTGCGTATCCATAAAAGAGTGATATATAAGACAAATAAAAACACAGACTTTGTTGAGGTTGGGAATAAGTGTTCTCATGTAAAGACTCTGTTTGAAAGTGTGTGATGACTTTGTGTTCTGAATGTTCTGACAGAACAACAAAGATAGTATCTTAACAAGGTGAAGTCTCCCATGGTGCAGATGATGCAGATTTTGCCTCAATAGAGGAAGAATTAAATGCTCTGAACCAGTCAACTATAGAGGTAGATGTTAATCCTGTTAAGAAACCGTGGTCAGTGAAGACAAGTCATAAGCTTCAAGCATCAAGAAAGTGCAGAGAAATTACTAAAGCTATGGATGAATACACTACAGCAAAACTGACCACGCTCTTCAAAATAGAAATTCCATCTTCAGAGGACCTGATGGGATACCAGTTCGATTTTACACAGAGTATGCGAAGGAACTTGCCCCCCTTCTTGCAGCAGTGTACCGTAGGTCTCTAGAAGAGCGCAGCATTCCAAAAGATTGGAAAAGGGCACAGGTCATCTGCGTTTTCAAGAAGGGACGTCGAACAGATGTGCAGAATTATAGACCTACATATCTAACGTCGATCAGTTGTAGAATCTTGGAACATGTATTATGTTCGAGTATAATGACTTTTCTGGAGACTAGAAATCTACTCTGAAGGAATCAGCACGGGTTTCGAAAAAGACGATCGTATGAAACCCATCTCATGCTATTCGTCCATGAGACTTGGAGGGCCACAGACACGGGTTCCCAGGTAGATGCCGTGTTTCTTGACTTCTACAAGGCGTTTAATACAGTTCCCCCCCCCCCCCCCCCCTCCCCAGTCGTTTAATGAACAAAGTAAGAGCATATGGACTATCAGACCAATTGTGTGATTGGATTGAAGAGTTCCTAGATAACAGAATGCAGTATGTCATCCTCAATGGAGAGTAGTCTTCCAAAGTAAGTGTGATTTCAGGTGTGCCATAGGGGAGTGTCGTAGGACCGTTGCTATTCACAATATGTATAAATGACCTTGTGAATAACATCCGAAATTCGCATCCTCAAAATAGTGTTCACAGTGTCATCTTTGGAGGCCTGTATCTCGAGGCAGGATAAGTGTTTCTTACTTACTCCTGAATTTTAACACATGCTAAATTCAGTAACATCAGAGACTATGAAGGTAACCCCTTGCCTGAAGTGATATGGAATATGCTGTAGAGTATAAATTCGCGGAGTCGTTAGATATTAGTTGTAGGATGGATAGGGTGTGTGCGTGCTGTGTGCGGGTGCAGGAGGAACTGGCCACGGTTCACGAGCAATTGAGCGTGCTGTTGGCCATGGTCAGCCGCCTTCAGGCCGCTGCCTCGAGGTGCAGCGACGGCGGAGGGTCTGGCGCGTCGCTTGAGACACCCCAGGTGTCACTTGCTGCGTCTGCTGAATCAGCTGCCAAGGCACCTTCTAGTGTACCAGGCGCGTTGGGGCCACCCTCACCTCAGGGTGAGTGGCAGACTGCAATGCTTTCACATCGCTCGAGGCAGAGGGCCAATGTGGAGGCTGGCCGGCTGGCCTCATCCGTTCATCCTGTCAGTGGGCAGGTGGCCGCTCCTTCTGCAGGGCCCGAGCAGGCACATGGGGGCAAAGGCTTGCTGGTTATTGGGAGCACCAGCATTAGGCAGGTGATGGAGCCCCTTAGGGAAATAGCATACAGGGCTGGAAAGAAATCCAACGTGCACTTGGTTTGTCTGCTGGGTGGCCTCATCCAGGATGTGGAGGCGGCCTTGCCTGCAGCCATTGAACGTACAGGGTGCAGTCGTCTGCAAGTAGTTGCTCATGTCGGCACCAATGATGCCTGTCGCTTGGGTTCTGAGGCGATCCTCAGTTCGTACAGGCGGCTGGCAGATTTGGTGAAGACTGCTGGCCTCGCACACGGGGTGCAAGCAGAGCTCTCTATTTGCAGCATCGCTCCCAGAGTGGATCGGGGTCCTTCGGTTTGGAGCCGAGTGGAGGCTCTCAACCAGAGCCTTCGTCGACTCTGTGACGGTCTTGGCTGCAGATTTCTAGACTTGCGATATTGGGTGGGGAATTGTAGGATACCCCTAGATAGGTCAGGAGTGCACTACACAAAGGAAGTGGCTACTCGGGTAGCAGAGTACTTGTGGCATGCACATGGGATTTTTTTAGGCTAGGCAGTAGTGGGAGGTGTCCTGATGAACACTCACCAGTCGACGTGCAGGCAGGGAATTCAGGACGCGCTCAGTGTAAAGACACTTTAGCTATCAAGATATTAGCAGTTAATTTTCAGAGTGTTCGGAATAAAGTTCCTGAATTTACTGCCCTCCAGGAAGCATGTGGCGCGCAAATTATTCTCGGGACTGAGACCTGGCTGAATCCTGAGATAAAAAGTTCTGAAATAAAAAGTGAGGGTTGTAACGTGTATCGGAAAGACAGATTAGACACCGTAGGAGGTGGTGTCTTCATTGCAGTTGACAAAAATATTGTGTCTACTGAGATCGAAAGAGAGTGTGATTGTGAAGTTATCTGGACACGTTTAACAGGGCTAGGGGAAATAAAGTTAATTGTGGGATGTTATTACTGGCCACCAGGTTCCACTGTGACAGTTCTAGAATCATTCAAAGGGAGTCTACATTCTGTATCGCAGAAGTACCCGGATCATGCTATATTAGTCAGAGGCGACTTCAAACCTATCTAGTATAGACTGGGATGTCTATGGATTCATTACAGGTGGTACAGACAAGCCATCGTGTGAATTATTTTTGAACACCTTATCCGAAAACTGTCTTGAGCAGCTAAATCGACAGCCAACGCATAATGGAAATATTTTAGATCTGGTAGCCACGAACAGACCAGACCTCATTAACGGTGTCAGTGTTGAGACAGGGATTAGTGATCATGATGTTGTCATTACGACTATGGTTACAAAAGTTAAAAAGCCGGTCAAGAAGGCTAGGAGAGTATTCTTACTAGAAAGAGCAGATAAGCAGTTGTTAGCATCCCACTTAGTAAATGAATCGACTTCATTTACTTCCGGTACGATGGACGTGGAAGAATTATGGGCAAATTTTAAACATATTGTAAATCACGCATTGGACAAGTATGTGCCAAAAAAGTAGGTTATGGATGGAAAAGACCCACCGTGGTTTAACAGCGCAATTCGGAGAATGCACACGAAGCGAAGCCAGTTGCACTCACGGTACAAGAAAGATTGGGAGAATGAGGACAGGCAAAAGTTGGTAGAGATTCATGCTGCTGTAAAAAGAGCAATGCGCAAAGCATTCAACCACTACCACCGTCATACCTTAGCAAAAGATCTTGCTGAAAACACAAGGAAATTCTGGTCTTACATAAAATCGGTAAGTGGGTCGAAGGGTTCCATCCAGTCACTCACTGATCAGTCTGGCCTGGCAATGGAAGACAGCAAAACGAAAACTGAAATTTTAAATTTAGCATTTGAGAAATCTTTCACGCAGGAGGATTGTACAAACATACCGCCGTTTGATTCTCGTACAGATTCCCGTATGGAGGACATAGTGATAGACATCCCTGGGGTTGTGAAGCAGCTGAATGGGTTGAAAATAAATAAATCGCCAGGTCCTGATGGGATTCCAATTCGGTTTTACAGAGAGTACTCTACTGCATTGGCTCCTTACTTAGCTTGCATTTATCGCGAATCTCTTGCCCAACAAAGTCCTGAGAGACTGGAAAAAAGTGCAGGTGACACCTGTATATAAGAAGGGTAGAAGGACAGATCCTCAAAATTACAGACCAATATCCTTAACATCGGTTTGTTGCAGGATTCTCGAACATATTCTCAGTTTGAATACAATGAATTTCCTTGAGACAGAGAAGTTGCTGTCCATGCATCAGCACAGCATTAGAAAGCATCGCTCCTGCGAAATGCAACTCGCTCTTTTTTCACATGATATCTTGCGAACCATGGATGAAGGGTATCAGACGGATGCCATATTCCTTGACTTCTGGAAAGCATTTGACTCGGTGCCCCACTGCAAACTCCTAACTAAGGTACGAGCATATGGGATTGGTTCCCAAGTGTGTGAGTGGCTCGAAGACTTCTTAAGTAATAGAAACCAGTATGTTGTCCTCGATGGTGAGGGTATCACCTGGAGTGCCCCAGGGAAGTGTGGTAGATCTGCTGTTGGTTTTCTATCTACATACATGATCTTTTGGATAGGGTGGATAGCAATGTGCGGCTGTTTGCTGATGATGCTGTGGTGTACACGAAGGTGTCGTCGTTGAGTGACTGTAGGAGGATACATGATGACTTGGGCAGGATTTGTGGTTGGTGTAAAGAATGGCAGCTAACTCTAAATATACATAAATGTAAATTAATGCAGATGGATAGGAAAAAGAATCCTGTAATGTTTGAATACTCCATTAGTAGTGTAGCGCTTGACACAGTCACGTCGATTAAATATTTGGGCGTAACATTGCAGAGCGATATGAAGTGGGACAAGCATGTAATGGCAGTTGTGGGGAAGGTGGATGGTCATCTTCGGTTCATTGGTAGAATTTTGGGAAGATGTGGTTCATCTGTAAAGGAGACCACTTATAGAACGCTGGTGCGACCAATTCTTGAGTACTGCTCAAGCGTTTGGGATCCGTATCAGGTCGGATTGAGGGAGGACATAGAAGCAATTCAGAGGCGGGCTGCTAGATTTGTTACTGGTAGGTTTGATCATCATGCGAGTGTTATGGAAATGCTTCAGGAACTCAGGTGGGAGTCTCTAGAGGAAAAGAGGCATTCTTTTCATGAATCACTACTGAGGAAATTTAGAGAACTGGCATTTGAGGCTGACTGCAGTACAACTTTACTGCCACCAACTTACATTTCGCAGAAAGACCACAAAGATAAGAGAGATTAGGGCTCGTACAGAGGCATATAGGCAGTCATTTTTCCCTCGTTCTGTTTGGGAGTGGAACAGGGAGAGAAGATGCTAGTTGTGGTATGAGGTACCCTCCGCCACGAGCCGTATGGTGGATTGCGGAGTATGTATGTAGATATAGATGTAGAAAGATATGTTTAAATGTTTGTCTTGTAGGCCTACAAAGAACAATTCAGAAACACACACTTAACCAAGGAAGTTTTGACGTGGAAGTTGAATTTTAAAACTTCTTGAACACAAAATAGCTACTAGTGAGGAATGAACCTTTGGAACATCTGTCATTTCTAGAGCATTGCTGCTTGTATTCTACTGATGAAGTTTGTTCCTTAGTTAGTTGGTTAGTTTCATGTTCCATGCATCATTTGCACAGTAACATATTATTCTCACAGCACGTTTTTGAGCAATGAAGTCTTTATTTCTTAATGATGAATTATACCAGGACATTATTCCACATAACATAACTGAATAAAAATATAAAAAAATGCTAACTTACTGATTTCTCTCCCCCTTAGATTTGCAATGATTCGAACAGTAAGTGCAAATGTGGCTGGAACTAAATTTTTTAGCAGATTCAAAATGTGCTTTTTCTAGTTCAAATTCTCATGAAAAAGGACACCTAAGAATTTTGAAGTTTCCATCCTATTTAGTATTTCTCACCATATGTTACACTTATCATCGGAGTAGTACCACTAGATGTGCAGAAATGAGTGTCGCGTCTTTCTAAAATTAAGGGTGAGACCATTCCCAGAAAACTTGTCAATTATACTTTTAAGAACACTGTTTACCACGTCTCTGGTTCTTGCATGTTTACTTGGATTGATTACAATACTAGTTTCAGTTGCAAAAAGAACTAATTCTGCTTGCTGTAAATTAGCTGGATAGTCATTTACATATATGAGGAACAATAGTAGACCTAAGATTTAGTCTCGGGGAACCCCATACATGGTTCTCCACTGTCAGAATACTGTCCCCAGACTACATTAGTTGCATTATGAAGTACAATTTTGTGCATTCTTTTGGTTAGATATGACATCAGTATCTGTCTGCTACAGCTATGAGACTCTTATACACTGAGCCAAAGGAAAAATACTATCGAGCATATTATCAAGATTATTTACAGAATGTTTGTGAAGAAATACAACTATCCAAAAGTGAAATAAAGCTGCATGTTATCCACTTCTCAAGAATGGAGACAAAACATTCTTAAAAACTACAGACCTACCAGTTCCCTCTCCATAATGGCTACGATATTTACTAAATTTATCCTTGAGGATAGAGCGAAAAATTGGACTTTAACCAAGAAGAACAAGCTGATTCCTGAAGTGAAAATACCACAATGGAAAAGGTACAAGTCATGAATGAAATTACTCATTTGTGGGAGTAGAAGTTTAATATGTGTTTCAAATGTAGTGTGTTCTCTTTGGTTGACACAGTGGATCATAACTGGCTCAATCAGCTACCACTACCTGTTAAAACTGCAGACATATCAAGTGACAAAAATGATATAAATTCACAGCTAAAAATTGTGCATGAAGTCTACCACATGCTTCAGCATGAAAAAGTACGTACAGTCACACAATCCTAAGACGACGTCACCACTGCAGAAACCTCCATTGTCAAAAAGTAATACCAACTAACAATTTTGGAGCAACTCTAGACTTTCCAACAAAGCCCGGACACACGCAAAAAGCAGATTACCGAGGATTTGAAGAAGTGCTCACATGTTATGTTAATGACTGATGCTGTCCGCTCACCACTACAGCCTCTGTCCTCCGGCCCCTATCATATCTGAAGCATGAAAAATACTAAGTAAATGTATACAATGGCAAACCTATGACAGTGCCACTTGAAAGGATCAAGCCACCATATCTGTGGCCCATCACCAACCTACCGACATGACACCCCTGTCTGTTGACATAAGACGTGACGAGCTACAGCAATGAGCCACCCACTTCAGTGATGCCTCACCATAGCTGTAAGTACTAAGAGTCTCTCCCCTAGCAAGAGTCTTAGTAAAAATGTAAGAGCAATAATATTTACTTTGCAGGAAAAAGACATTATTTTTGACTACTCAAACATTAAAGTGATGCTTACTTTCAAATCACTTTTGTGACACATTAACCCATCATGCATTTGTTTCTTTTATGAACTTTAAGCTGGTTGCTCTGGGAGAAGTGGGCCGAGTTTGTCCCAGCAATCAATGTGCAACAAGCTGATCACAAGCTTTTGCTCCCAGTATCCTCAACATAGGTGCCAAGTTACAGTTTGCAATTAGTAGTAGATGTCACTATGGTGAGGGGCTGGTGGTGGTGGTGGTGGTGGTGGTGGTATGTGAGTTGACAAAGGGAACAAATATGATGCCATAATAGTTTCTGTACACTTCCTATGGCACATTTCTCACAAATATCTGATTGCAATTAATGGTTTATGTCTGTTATTTTGATGACCTCATGGTGTCAAAGCAGACAGAGGGTATTGGTGGGGCCAACAGACATTAGTTCTATATAACAATGGATGACAATAGTAGTGTCTCTAGTTCCTGGATGCTGCAAACAATTGCTCACCCGAAAAAGACGAAACTGTATAAAAACTCATATGGTACCTTTCAGAATTCTGTTAGCAAGTAAATTGAGAAGAATGAATAATGTTGTGAAGGTGCTCTACTGTATAGCAATGACTGTGAGATGTTTGTTCAGTGTTTATGGCACAGTAACACAAATCTGATTAATGCCTGCAATTGGACATATTTTCTACTCTGAAACCTGCATTACAAATTCTAGTGTTTTGTTTTGCATGTTGACTTTTCAGTTGCTATTCGTTTATTTATTGATTGTTACTTTTTATTTGTAGTTAACTATTGCTATTTGAGTTTACATATTGTCATTTTATCATTAGGAGGTAGTGAGTGGAGCTGTGGACACTAGGAAAAGGAGTGCCAAGTGGGGGTTAACGGAAGTGTCCGATTCCACCCATCGGCTTTGACCAGTGACGTAAGGCTGTTGTGGTGTGTGACATCACGATGGCACGGAATTTAGTTTGTGAGCGTGGTGTGTTTGTGGGTGTCATGTTGATGTGATTGATGGTGCTCTCTGGCGGTGTGTTTCATGTGTTGTGTGTTAGGTCATGTTTTTGGTTTCGTTTGTGTGTGTGGCATGTTTATAGATGGCGCATTGTTGCGGTCGGTGGTTCTCTCTGGTGATGTGTTATTGGAAGTGTGTTATGTGGCATATGGGGTTCATTTGCGTGGTTGTATTGCACATGTGTGGTATCGGTGGTGACTGTGCTTTCAGCAAAATATTTTTCAGTGAGTTAACAATTTTGGTTTTGTTATGTCGATGTTATTGTAGTTTCTTTCTGTTCGTCATGTGTGAATTTTGGTAAATTATTTTGTTTATGTCTTTGGTAGGTATGGATATGACTGACAATGTCAACAGTTTTTGGTTGTCGGCGATCATGTGGGACAGTGTGTTGCCTCTAATAAAATTTCTGCAACTGTTCGGATTTTTGAATGAAGTCATGAAGTGTTCAGTGTGTCGTGAAGAAATGAGGCTTACTAAAGTTCTGGCGTCTCGAACAAGGGACGAGTATATGTGGAGATGTCGTAAGGATAACAGGTCAAGGGAAGTGTTAGATTCCAATTTTGATTTGCTAGGTGTTTTTTTTATGGTAGTATTAAGTGTGGTGGTGGTGAAAGTTTTGAGATTTACAGTGTGGTATTGGTAGTTGCTTTTGACCTATATAGGTCAAGGGAAGTTTTCAATTCCAATTTTGTTGTGTTTTTTGAGGTAGTGATGATTGTGGACGAGGTTGTAGTTTTTTGTTTCATGACTTGGTATCAGTAGTTTCTGTTGACCTATATAGGTCGAGGGAAGTGTTCGATTCCAGTGGATATTGTTTTTAGTTGATTTTGGGAAGGTCGTTTTTGTTGTTTGGTTTAGTGGAGTGTGTTTATTTTTTTTGTTTGTCCCCACCCAAAAACCCCCACTTCGGTTTTTCAATCTATTTTTGTGTTTGTTATAATGTTCATGTAATGATGTCATTGTCGCGATATGGGAATAGTTGTGAATGGTCGTTTCTGCCATATTGGTGACGTCATTGATCAGAGCAGATGGGTGAAATCTGACGTTTCTGTTAACCCCAAGTGGAGAATCAGAACATGTGACATATTCATCTGTTTGAGTTCAGTGAGGAGTGACAATAGTGGAGGCAGGCAGAAACATTTGTGACGTGTACAAGGATAATATCACTTGACAGAGCACAGCAAGAAAATGATTTTCTCATTCTAAGGAGAATCGTTTTGATGCTAGTGACCCTCCACATTCAGGATGACCTTCAGGATTTGATAAAGATCATTTAAATGCATTAATCCACAATGATCCACATCAGTGTACTCGAGAATCGGCAAATGTGATGAACTGTGATCATTCCACCACCGTATGACATTCGCATGGAATGGGGAAGGTTCAAAACTTGGGTGTATGGGTACCACATGGTCTGTGCCAAAGACATAAAACTTGGCATGTGGTCATATGTGTATCTCTGCTTGCTCGTTATTAACTGGCTTATGAATAACACTGACCATTCTTAGTCTGTATCATTACTGGTGAAGGGAAATGGTGCTTTACACTAACATTAGGAAAAGAAACGAATGGTTGAGCCAAAACAAAGCAATAAATCCCCCTATAAAGACCTGCCCACATCCACAAAAGATAGTGTTATGCATCTGGTGGAATAGTGATGGTGTGGTGTACTATGAATTGCTTTCCTGAGGTGTAACCATCACTGCTGACATTTATTGTCAACAGCTGAGATGTCTTGCACTAGACTGGCAAAAAACTTTAAACAGGAGTGGGGTTGGGATGTCATTCCACACACACCTTATTCTCCTGATTTGGCACCCACAGATTTTCACATTTTCCATTCTCTATCCAACAACTTTCAAGTTTCCTTTCCAGATGAAAAAGCACACCAAACATGAACTGATGAGTTCTTCACCTCAAAAACACACGATTTCTAGTAGCAGAATTAAAAAGTTATTCCAGTGGTGGCAGAATGTTGTAAATGGTGAAGAAGAATATATTATTGAAGACTTAAGTCTGTGCTACATGTATCTGTTTGTTTATTGGACTTATGGCAAGATGTTACAAATCTATACACCTACCCAATATTTTCAGCTTATTAAAGTAGTTTCAATTAATATATTCCAATGACACATTTGTGTTCTTGAGAGGAAGCTGAAAGTCAACTGCATGTCTCTAAATGACCAACATATAGCTCAATGCTATCTCAAGAAAACCTACTTATGAAGTTTCAAGAATGAGTTTTAAATGGTGGTTCTAAGAATATACTACAACCTCCTACATATCACTCTCATAAGGATTGTAGGGCACGATTAAATAATATACAGCATGCATGGACACACCCCATACATGAATTACAAATGCATTGTTGTGTGTCATAGCACTGATTATGAACATGAGTTATGGAATATTTTATTAGTCAGATATCCTGATACTATGCACAAACTATAAATAACTTTGGATACATTCACATGGAAACATTATTTAAATTCTACATTATAACATTACATTAACTTACTTGCTTCTTGGAGACTTAGTTGTTCAGGTAATTTTACATTAGATAAAATTCTTGTACTGATGACGCGCAATATTTCATATGTTAGACACATATATAACTAATATATAATAAACAAGCTGACAATATGGTACAGCTGGTGTATTATTCAACTTACCACAGAAACACCATGACGTGACAGAAACACATCTTTGAGGGTAAGGTAAGGAATGCCAATACGTCCAATTCTCACGTCTATACTGAATTTCCTCTTTAGCAACCATGCCAGAACTTTTGGCAAGAGCCTGGTGAAAATTTGACATGTTTAGACTTAAATCAATTGACACCCACACTAAGATTTCCCTAAACCAATGGCATTTGCATGACTCATCTAGACGGGGCTTACTAGTGTACAAGCAGTTATGCTTGGAAATATAAGAAAAGCAAGTTGGAAATAATTTATATGATTTATTTTTGATAAAATCGTTTGTGAACACCTTGCAAATGTACTAACAAATACGAAGAGTAAACTAACTCTACTTTTAGCACTACAAAACGTATTGACAAACACGAGAAACTACAGGCTGTGTATAGTCACTATGTAGATAATTTTAAGACAGGTACGTTCAGTCAGATTTTAGACGGGTATTTTATATGTATACATACCATGACACACTGCAGAATAACAGAGTACAAATTATTAGAAAGATAACAAATCCATCCATAGCTTCAGATGTGGGTTATCATAGCAACTTTGTCCTAAACTTAGAAAAACACTGCAACATTTTCACCGCTAAAAGGGTGTCGACGGACAAACCTTCGCTCATACTTTCCTCCGTCAAGCAGTCACTCTCATTCTCGCAATAGATCGAACTATTGTGGCGTCAATATCGATACAAAGTTGACGTTTATCTGTGTTCTTTCAGAGATGTTTGCTTGGTTAGTTAAACCGCTCAGTTCTAAACAGAAAGAGGTGTCGTATTTGGGTGGATAATGTGATAAATAGTTCCCGGTATTAGTGAGAGTCTGATTTCGCTTGACGACACTTAGAATGTATAGTACAAATCAATGTGTTGCTTGTGGAAGCAAGCCAGGACAACACAACGTGAGCTTGTTTCGATTCCCGCGAAATGCAGGAAGGTAACTCGTCATAAACTTGCAAATTCTTGTCTATGGCAGTACTATGTTGCTCATTTCGTTGCATTTTGCATGTATAATTGAAGTGTATAACGGCAGAAATATTCTTTCAGTTATACAAAAGCTCTTGCATTTGGTAGGCGATTAGGTTAATTGATGAGTCTGTAAAGAGTTTCATAAATTTTTACATTTCAGGTGCAGGCTATGGCTTGAAAGAACTGGACTATTTCAACTTCAGGGCATACCTGCAATGGCCATTTATGAAAAATACCGCCTATGTTCGGTGCATTTTGATTCGGCTCAGTTCAGACCACCTCAGTTTGTTGGTGATCAGAGAAAAAAATTAATTCGTAATGCACTTCCAACTCTTTTCAATGGTTCCAACAATAGGAGTCGTCACAGGCCGAGATTCAGAGGTATATATAAAATTTAAATTTCATATTGGAGGCTGTAAACAGAAGTTTTAGAAGTATCTAGGAATACTTTTTCCCCCCCTTCATTCAACTGGAAGTAAATCAAATATATCGCACCGCGGCTAGAAAAGTGAAAAGTCAAAAAACTTGCAATTTTTAGTTTTAGTGAATAATACGTGTGAGGTGTCCCCAATGTAGTGAATAATACGTGTGAGGTGTCCCCAATGTGCTCCAAAAAAACATAATGGAAATTACTGCCAACAATACTTACTTGAAATGTAAAGGAAGCTTGTGCTATTCCAATATAATTTTTTTGGATGTATTCAATAAAATGCGATTCCTCAAGTATCACGTTTTTTTAAGCTGTCGCTGTTTTTGCCAGGGTGTATATGCTGTCAACATTACGGCATTGCTCTACAGTATCATAGTACATGTACTATATATACTGTTTTGGAAATCTGCATGACTACAAGTAATATGTGAATAATGCTTATCAGAGAGAGAGAGAGAGAGAGAGAGAGAGAGTATTTAAAAATTTGGGAGATAAAATACTTACTGTAATGTTGATTCCTCCCCCTGCCCTCTCTAACACCCCTCTTTGTGTGAATCTGAAAATCGAGCTAGAAACTATTTCTTGTGTATAGGGTCGAGGCCCCAGTTATGGCCACATTAAGGGCAATTCGAGATACACCACATTTTTAGTATAGGAAGAAAGTATACAAATTACTTCGAAAAATCGTATCTATTGCTTCAAAGTCTACACATTACAACCACATAAAAACAAATATTGTAAGTTATTTAACAAAAGCAGAAAAAAATATTGAAAAATAAATGGCGCATTTCCCCAGTTTTGGCCATGTTAACCCTACCTATGGCCAGTTGTTTCCCCACTTATGGCCACTTCATATTATAATAAAACTATGGCTAAAGTAATTGTCAATCCATGTGCCAGAAAGTAATTTGTAAAAGGTACAGAAACTGAATGAATAGGAAAAAAAAAAAATCGTAGGCAAAGTGTTGTCCCAGTAATTACTTAAATCAACTTCCACACAAGTTTATTTCTCACGAGTATCAATGGAACCAGAGTCAGAAAGCACTTTCAAAATTACAGATACATACTTAAAAATTACAGGTCTTGTTCTTCTATTTCCTGTTAAACTAAATTTTACCAATATAAAGTCCCCTACTTTCAAATTCTCACTCGAAGATAGTTTCACATTTTCTGTATTTCATCTTCATCTCCTTCTATGTAGTCATCAAAACCGCTTCCATTGTCTGTCCATTCTCGTTCCTCAGAAGAACTTGTTGGCCTATCACTTAACTCTTGTCTGTTTCTTGTTTTCCCCTTTTTTACATGAAATAATGCCAAGTGCTGCTCTTTGGACTTTAACTCCTTCATAGCTTTTCTCTTCCTTTTTTCCTGCTTCTCTTTTTCCTTTCTCCTGCTTCTCTTTTTCCTTCAGTTCATGATATTCCACCCACTTGTCACTAGTCACAACAGTGGGTGTATGTTCTTGCTTTCTCTTTGTGCCTCGTTGTTTGGGTTCTGGCCAAGTGATGACACTTTCAAAAACCGTTGCTAATGATTTTGGTGGTGTCACTTGGATACGCACTGAAGATGGACTATGGTTGGATATTGGAGTACCTGAATTATGTGAAATACTGTTGGGGGTTGTTGATATATCTGCAGGACTGTTGGTGGGTGTTGAAGGAATATCTTAATTGCATGTTGAAAATATGTCAATATTATCAACATTTTGATTAAGTCTGTCTGTGTTTTGTGAAACATTCTCTGTTTGATTATCTTCAGAGGGAGGCGCTATGCTATCTGTCAGAATGTCATCAGTATTACCACTAGCACCATGCATTTCAACCTCATCAGCTATTTTTCTCCAGAACTTGAAAAGTAATAATGCTTCTTGATTTCCTTCCCACTCATGATTGCTTCTCTTGGTTGCTCTGAACTCATCTAGAAGGACAGGATCAATTTGCTTTTCTATGTATGAGAAATGTCTCAGAAGTTCCTCATTTGTCTGAACTGTGGTTGAGGCTGGTATACTACGAACAACTATCTTGCTGTAATCTACATTGTTCACATTAAATGGAAACAGACCAGTGGCCCTGATACCAGCACGAATATTTGCCAGCATTTTAGGTTCTGTAATAATTTGTGACAGAACAGAAGGTACATCAGATTTTGAAATTTCAGTGCCATTATTTTCAAAATGCCATTTCTGAACAATCTTCTTCCACATTTTTTTCATAGGTCCAAAAACAGCTACATCTAATGGTTGCAAGATGTGTGTAGAATTGGGATGGAGAGCAACTAGAATGATCTGATTTTCCCTACAATATCTGCTCAAATGAAGCATCAAATGAGAGCAGTGCCCATCTAAAAATATTACTACAGGCCGGGGAATTTCAGCTTCTTTCAAGAACAGATCAACTACATTTGTTATATACTCAAAAAAACTTTCACCTGTCATCCACCCATTTTCTGTTTTTCCAATGCCCCAGTTTGGAGGAGCTGCTTTCACCCATGATGCTGGAATTTTTGCATATTTGAACAGTGTTAAGGGAGGAGCAAATTTTCCAGCAGCATTCACTGCAAACAATGTAGTAACGTTATCTTTGTCAGAGTTACATGACTCCTCATAAACATGATGGCCACGAGGACCTATGATTAATTCCCCTTTAGGAGCCGAAAAAAAGAACTTTCATCCACATTAAAAATTCTATTTGGGTCATTTAACACATCCATATCATTTAAAGTGATGGATACTTCGTGAAACCAGTTTCTTATTTTCTCTTCTGTAACAGCTCTAGCCCTATTGACATATTCTGCATGTTTTTGTGACAGAACCTTGTGTCTCTTAAGAAATCCATAATACCACTTTTTCCAGGTCGATTGTTAGTAAATGTAGCCTTACAACTTTCCATATCTGCATTCTCAATAAGTTTTTGCACAGATTCACAGAGATTTTCTTTAGTAACTGGAAATCCCATGCTAGAACAGTCCGAAACCCAGTCCACCAATTTTTTTTCAATTTGTTCTCCTAAGACAGAATGTGGACCACAGTGCCCTGTAGATTCTTTTGGAGATACACCAGAAATTTTGTTTCTTAATGTTGTCCTTGGAACTTTGTACAACTTGCTTGCAGTAGCAACCTTCATTCCCTCATTGGCCTTTAGAGCGTCTTTAACTTTGCTGGGAGAATACTGAAACTTCTTATTCTTTGGTTGACTCATTTTTCCTATAAATAATGCACAAAGATTTAGTTAAAGACTGTTGCATATTTGAATAGTGCCTATTGCATATTTTGTATCTTACAAGCATATGTAAATTAGTATGATATGCCAAGACTATACTAACAATGAGGTATATATTGATATAAAAATACCAAAAATATTTTAATAAACCTATTTCAATAAAATTAGCCTAGTGTAATGTAGGACAGAACACTAATATTGATGTTTTTGTATCAGTTTTTAGAAGTGGCCAAAACAGGATACATATATGTCTCCACTTATGGCCACATGCATGGCCATAACACGGAACCAGGGCTAAATATGGATCTGTTAATGGCCACATACTTTTGATAACATGTTTTTAGGCTGAGCGATATAAAACTTAAAAGAAATGAAAATATAATGTCTTATCTTACCTCTGAACAGATTAAGTTTCTTCTGATGTTTTATTTAAACAAGTAAAATACAAAAAAACAGATCATGTGTTGCTTAAAGAAAACTTCTGCAAAACCCAGCTTCTGCAACACTGATCATTTCACAAAATGGTGTCTCCAAACAAAAACAGACAAAAGAATGATTATGTAGACAAATGAAGAGAGCCTTTCACAAAGTTTATAATAATCTATAGTAGAACTGGCTGGTATTCCAGAGAAGCTTCAAAATTAACTTTCGACATCAAGGTGGCCATAAGTGGGGTAGTGGCCAAAACTAGAGCCTTCACCCTATTGTGACATTTTTGTATCATTGATTGGTTTAATCCATGATTATACATTTTGTGAAGGGCTTCTTAAAAGTAATCATCAAAATTGTATCACAAACCCTTTTCCAAGGCAAAGTTTTAATTAACCTATGGTTATATGCAGTTTTATTCTTTAATTCTAGCCTGCAGTGATGAAATTTCTTTACCTATGTTCCCTTTTTCTGGTTAGTGTTGGCCTTTTAACACCGTGTACAGTGTGTTAACTTTTAGTTGACATACCACTCCCTAGCCCAAAATAAGTAAAAGCTGGATTGATTTGGCTAGGCTAATAATGATTGGTTTTTTGGCTGTGACCATTATTAGGAACTAGCAGTATTAGTACTGTGGAGGTAGACGATGTCTGCTGTATTTCTTTATTGCAGTTCACTGTATTTACCAGTGTTCCACTTGCAAGAAGAATTTGTATGAATTTTTACTTTTATGCGTGACTGTATTCAGCACTGTTCCGTGAGCAAGCAGCATTTAAACAGAATTTTTATTTCTGAGTGTTGTGGCAGCATGAAATGCAGTTAATGGTGGCGGCACTGCAAGGGCCAGGCATTGCCCCGTCCAAATCATCCTCCCCTTTCCAGTGAACATATCATCACGCCTTGGCCGTCTGTGTGCAGGCTAGGCTTGCGTCTTGCACTCCATTGCCCTCTTCAGAAATTTGTCAGCTTACAATTAACGCATTGTATTGTCAGTGCTACATTGTCATTCAGTAACCTTAATTTAAACAACAATCCTACAAACTGTTATTTACCTAGTGTACTTAATTGCATCTTATGCACTTCAGCACCTTGTCATGCTATTTGTTAGCATTGCGTACATGTCTTCCCCAAAATAATATGAAACTAAACAAAAAAGTGAATCTGTATGTACAGCTATTGTCCTCTGTATGAGAGCCTATGGTTCACTTTGTATTGAAATAATAGGAAGCAGAGGATCGTGTTCGGTGGAACATGGTTAATATTAATCTGAATAGGCCTGGCATGCTGCAGGGTTCAATTCTGTGATGTATCTTGTTCTTGCTATAAATGAATGATCTATTCTGCACGTACGGCAGCATCTATAAATGAACCTGGGATTCTTAATTTCAAGCCTTGCCTCTCCACCATTAGTCAGATCTGAGAAGTAAATGCTGTTTTTCCTTCTTTCCAGCAGCATACATTCTTTGTATTTTATTTTCTTGGGTGAAAGTAGTTTTAAGCCCTTAAAGTTTGAGATATAATGTCTTTAGTATTTTGTTGATATGTGATTTCTGTTTCGGAAACAACCATATATTTATTGTTTTTTCAGTTATATCTGGATAACAAACTTAACTCACCAAACTAGTTCCGTTGATTCTCATAGACAGTTTTAACAACTGCCCGCTCACCCCAAATTTGTCATTAACATTTCAGTGCAGCTAAGACATTCTTACATTCGGACAATACATATCATCAAATTTGATTTCATCACCACCACCAGTGCATAAGAGAAGTTTCATTTCTTTTTAGACGTTCCTACCATTTAATATATCAGTATAAATACAGCACATTGATTCATCTCATAGCAAATGTATCAACTCTTGTGCTGTACAGAAAGTGAACACATTTTCTAAATATACTTTAGCAGCAGATTGTGAGTATGACTAAAGTATTTTAGGAATTTACTTTTCAAATGCATAACACACCACTGTTCATGTTACATGCAACACTTATTTTTCCAATTTAGTATACCAACTGACTGTGGAATGTACTATGTTAACTGAATAATAAACATGGGGATACTGTGACTATTAGTGGACCTTCACTCTTCAGAATATTCCAGAAGGTAATATTTTGCTGCTCTCATCACCAAATCATCCTAATTTTACTCAATTTGAAAATTATTGGGTGGCCTCCCAAAAGACTTGAGTTTGGAAAACAGTATACTTGTAAATGAATTCTGTTCAAAAGTGTTGTTCTCTTTCCCTTCTCTACCATTTACTGTTATTCTCTAAAAGAAATATATGGGTAGGTTATAAAACATCCTGAACTAAAAAAATGCAGAATTTCCTCAAAAATTAAGAGAAATATGGTCATTAATAATGCAACTTGCAACTCAAATAATGGAAACTCCAGTTAGGATTATCAACATTGTAGGGGAAAAAAATAGACTGCTGCTTACTGTAAAGATGCCACATTAAGTTGCAGACAGGTACAATTAAGACACTACACAAAGCTTGTAGCCACAGTCATGATCTCTCTCTCTCTCTCTCTCTCTCTCTCTCTCTCACACACACACACACACACACACACACACACACACACACCATGTTGCTGATTCCACCCCATGTGATGGTTGCATTCTGGCCGTAGTTGCCAGTCGTATATGTAAGTTGTGCTTGCTTTTGTATATGATGGCTGTGGTGGAAGGCTTTGTGTAGTGTCTTGTAATTGTGCCAGTCTGCAGCTTAACGTTCCATCTTTGCAGTAAGTAGCAATCTATCCTATCCTTTCCTATAATGTAACTTCTATCGTATATATTTTTGTTTACAACGCCCTTTGAATCAAACCATGTTGTCTAATTGTGCACTTCACAAAAAGATATGCCAACACACAGAGATACCTGGATATAGTACTTCATAGGGACATGAAATGGAATTATCACATAGGCTCAGTTGTAGGTAAGCAGGTTGTAGATTTCAGTTTATTGGTAGATTGCATCCCATTGTACCAGTTATTAGGGTTTCTTCATGATCCATTCATGTATGAAGTGGGGGAAGAATCAGTGATTGAATGCCTCTGTGTCAGCAGTAATTATTCTAATCCTATCCTCACAGTCCCTATGTGAGTGGCACATGATGGGTTGTAGTATATCCCGAGAGTAATCATTTGAAGTCAGTTCTTGAAACTTAAATAGACTTTCTCAGGATAGTTTATGTCTGTCTTGAGAGTTTTCCACTTCGTTTCTTCAGAGTCTCTGTGACTCTCTCCCAAGGGTTAAACAAGTCCTTGGCGATTAGTGCTGCCCTTCTCTGTATGCATTCAATATCCCCTCTTAGTCCTATCTGGTCTGGGTCCCACAAATGTGAGCAATATTCTAAAACTAGTCACACTAGTTATTTATAAGTGATGTCTTTTGTAGAACGATTGCGCCTCCCCATATTCTACCAATAAACTGAAGTCTATCACCTGCTTTACCCACAGTGAACCTATGTGATCATTCCATGTCATATTCGTACAAAATATTACACCCAGGTAATTGTAGGAGTTAGACGATTCCAGCAGTGACTCATTGATATTATATTCATAGGATACTAGGTTTCTTTGTTTTGTGAAGTGAAAATACATTTCTGAAAATTGAGAGCAAGTTGCCAATCTTTACACCACTTTGAAATCTTATCAAGATCTGACATAATATTTATACAGCTTCTTTCAGACAGTACTTAATTATAAATAAATGCCTCATCTGCAAACACTCTGAGGTTACTATTAATATTGTCTCAGAGATCATTTATACAACATGAATAGCAGTGGTCCCCACACACTTCGCTGGGACACACCTGAAGTTTCTACATCTGAAGATGACTCTCCATCTAAGATAACATGATGTGATCTCCCTACCACTAAGTCCTCTATTCAGTTACAAATTTTATTTGGTATCCCCATATGATCGTACTTTCGACAATAAGTATAGATATGGTACTGAGTCAGATGCTGAAAATCAAGAAATACTTTATCTGGATCCAAAGCGTTCAGTATTTCACTTGAGAAAAGTGAGAGTTGGGTTTCACATGATCAGTGTTTTCGAAATCCTTGCTCGTTGCCATTGAAGAGATCATTCCATTCAAGATACCTCATTAGGTTTCAGCCCAGAATATGTCCTAAGATTCTACAACAAATCAATATCCAGGATATTGGACAGTAGTTCTGTGGATCACTTCTATTACCCTTCTTGTAAACAGGTGTGACCTGTGCCTTTCTCGAAAAACTGGGCATGGTTTTTTGTTTGAGGGAGCTACAATAGATTATAGTTGGAACAGGGGCTAACTCAGCAGCAAATTCCGTATAGAATCTGACGGGATTCTGTCTGTCCTGGAGTTTTCAGCTGTTTCTCAACACCGCTGAAACAAATATTTTTCATTCATCTTTTCAGTGGTAAGAGGTTTAAATTGGGATAATGCTCCTGGGTTTTTTCTTTGTAAAGGAAGTTTGAAAATGGAGTTACGCATTTCAGCTTTGGTTTGTTACACTCAGTTTCAGTTCCTGTCTTGTTCACTAGGGACTAGACACTAACTTTCATGCCATTAACAACTTTTACATATGACCAGAATTTCTTCTGGGTTCTGTGTAACATCATTTGACAATATTTCACTGTGGTAGTCATTGAGGGTGTCATGAATTGGTCTCTTGACTGCTAAACATGTTTCATTCAGCTTTTATCTGTAGCCCTACTCTTTGTTTTACGACTGTTATACATTAATCTCTGTTGCTTCAGACGCTTCTTCACAGTGACTGTATACCATGGATATTCCTTCCTATTATGAAATGTTCTACTGGGTACATATCTATCCAGTGCGTTGTCAACTACTCTCTTAAACTTCGTCTTCTTGCTCCTGACCTATCCTGAAAGTTTCAAATTTCTCACTCAGAAATGACACTACTGATTTTTTGTGTTGTTTACTGATTTTATCTACATTACTGAATGTATATGTATCTTGCTGCTTGTTTTAATTGTCCTTTGTACTTTGGTAATATTGTTGCCGCAACCACGTCATGGTCACTGACGCCAGTTTAGATGTGTACAGCCTCATACATCGGGTCTATTTGTTGCCATTAGGTCCAGTGTATTTCCATTGTGAGTGAGGTTTCTCTAGTTATTGAAGAAGGCAATTAGTAAAGTTTCACAGAAGTCTTATCATGCCCACCACCAACAAAACATTAATTTTCCCAGTTAATTGTTGGATGATTACAATTGCCACCAATGATTATAGTCTGATCAGGAAATTTGTGTACAAGTGAAGTGAGGTTTTCTCTTAAGTTTTCAGTTACATCAGGAGGCGAGTCTGGTGAGCAGTAGAAGGATCCAATTATCATCCTTTCCCAAACAATCACAAATGCAATTTCAGTTTCTATCTTAGTGCATTTGACTTTCATGTCTACTGCGATAAAGACACTACGTCCATTTCCTATTTGCCTATCCTTTCAACATACACTTAAATTTTCCTCAAAAATCTTGCTTCTATCAATTTCAGGCTTCAACCAGCTTTCTGTACCTGTCTACAAAGGAGACCCATTCTAGAATACTACTAAAGTGTGTGATACGCATACCAAATAAGACTTAACAGGGGACATTGAATATATACAGAGAAGGGCAGCAGGAGTGTCAACTAGTATAGTTTCACCTGTGGTAAAGGGCAACAGAGATGCTGAAGAAACTGAACGGACAGCCTCTTGAAGATAGGTGTAGTCCTCAGAGAGTCTACTAACCAAGTTTCAAGAACTGGCTTTAAGTGATGACTTTACAAATATACTACCACCCCTTCACATAGGGATCATAAGGACAAGATTAGAATAATTGCAGCATGCACAGAGATACTGGAACGATTATTCTTCTCACGCTCCATAAGTGAATGGAATCGGGGAAAATCCTAATAACTTGTACAATGGGATGTGCCCTCTGGCATGCAATTCAGTGATTTTCGCAGTATTGATGTATATCCCAGCGAACAGAAATTTAGTATTTTCTTTTTTTCCTAAAAAGGAATTGTGTAACTGTTAGGAATTTTTTATGACCTCCAGCAAAGATTTGTGAAACAATTTGTTTTTCAGTTTAATATTTTGTAAGAATATTACCATAGCGAAACAATTTTTCAGTTTAATATTTTGTGAGAGTGTTATTGTAGTCATGAATGATTTGATAGCTCTGTGATGGATTTGAATCTTCCTTCCTCTTTTTCACCTTAGTCTGCTTGCAGCATAACTTGTCATTCTTGGATCAATTTCATTTGGAACTCTGTCAAATACAGGTAGTTACATTTCCAGGAACTATGTACCGATTAGTGTTGGAAAATGTTTCTGCACTGTCCTCACTGTTTCCCAGATCTACATGGTGATTATGAATCTGTTCACTTATGAATAGGAAATTAACATTAGGTGTTTAATTGATTTAATAATTTCTCATGACAGAAAGCTGGTTTGTATGTACATTCAAGAAAGAAAAATACATATTTTTAGATAGTTCTTCTGCCCATGAGATAATGTCAAATTATATTGAAAGAGGTATATTTTGAATTAGAGAACATATTTCACCATCGACATAGCATAACTAAGCTCCTAGTACACAAAATGATATTCTGTTCTCCAAAACGTTCTTGGTAATCACCTTGGAGGTCTTTCTGTGTGGAAAAGTGATGTTAAAGTAATCCAGTGGTAGAGTGAACACCATTAGACACTTGTTTGCTGCCAGTCATGTAAACCTTCTTTTAGAGTTTCTTCCAAATTTCTCAAAGTGTTTTGGAAACCATTATGTCTGGACCCGAAGTTGTTCGGTTGGTTGAAATGTCTCCATAAAACTAATTCAGAGTTGTGGTGACAGCAAGGTAGGTACGAAATGACATTATTAAGCTTTGTTTTTTTACATATACCATTTAGTCCACCAGAGTGGCTTGCTGTGCTATCACAAAGTACCTGAATTCTGTTGGTTATATCTCAGTTTTGTGTACAGCCAATAGTTTGTTATTCTTGTAAAGATGTTGAAATTTCAGGGATTACGAGCAGTGCCTTCTTGAAAAGTCTTCAATCTCTCTCTCTCTCTCTCTCTCTCTCTCTCTCTCTCTCTCTCTCTCTCTACCCCCCCTCCCCCTGCCCCACCCTCCGGCCCCCTCCAGGGGTAGGCTCAAGGTTCTTTCGTGAGTTCAGGTGTGGCGCAAACGGGGCCCTGAGCTATTGCAGCCAATGCTTCCTTCCCTGGCGGCGTTTCCTTCACCCTGCACTCCTTCCCTCTCCTCACTCTTTCCCCGTTGCTCCTCCTTCACCTCTCTTGGCGTTGTGATTTATATCAACCTGGCTATCCACCTTGTTTCCTATATTGGTTTCAATTTTGTTCCTTCTGCCTGCTCTTTAATCCTTTTTTCGGCATTTAGGTCAACACTGGAGGTATTACCTTCATTTGAAAATTACCTGTTTTTTAGTGTGAGCTATTTGGGGAAGAACTCCCTCCCTAGCATCTGCGGTGTGGATTCCTCTCTTCCCTTCTTTCTCCTCTCCCTTCCCCATTGTAGCCCCCTTCCACCCTGCTAGGTCAGCACGTGTAGCCAGTCCGTGTGGTGGAACTGTTATGTACCCTTACGGCTGAGCACCGGACAACACCGATGCAGGAAGCGTATCAAGCTGCAAAAATCTGGCCGTTCTCAAACAGCCATCCCTTCAAATGGTGAAGGCTCATTTAATGCCGCTTCGTATGACCCGGCAACCTTCCTTTCCCTGGCTACACTAGGGAGGAGGGCCAGGCTCGCTGTCTTGGGATGAAACATTTCCTCCGTTACCTCATCTGTACTAGGATGGATGGGGACACATCCCCCACAAAAAACCCTCCATATATATATATTAAGATGCAGTCAGGCTCCCTGTTGATCAAAGCTTCTTCTGCCACCCAATCCACAGCTCTTTGTGCCTGTGATCATCTTGGCAATGTCCTGGTGTCTATTACTCCTTCACCAGTCTCTGATTATGATCCAGGGAGTGATTTTTCATAGGGACCTTATCCTGCAAACACATAAGGAACTCGGGGCTAATCTGGAGCGGTGTGTTGTTCATTTTGTTAGATGTTTGCTGAAGGCTCGCAAAGACAACCACACCGACATTGGTGCCTTCATTCCGGCTTTGGAGTGGGTACCCTCCCAGAAGAGGTCAAGCTTACATACTACAGATGTGACTTGAAGCCTTATAGCCATATGTCCCTCCACCTATTCGGTGCTTGTGTTTTGGGCACATGTCTTCCTGCTGTACAGCAGGCCCTCTGTGTGGTCAAGCTGGCCACCCAATCCATGAGGGAAGCCCCTGTGTTCTGCCACCTGTGTGTGTCAGTTGTGCTGACTACCACTCCGCTCACTCACTGGATTGCCGAGCTTACAAGAGAGAAAAGATCCAAAAACACAAGTATGCTGAGGCTCACCAAAAGTATGAGAGACTCCATCTAGTATCTCTATCTACAACTTTTGCCTCTGTTACTTCATTTCCTCCTCCTGTCTCTTTCCTACCCCAGCCCCATCCCCCTCCCCCTCCCTGCAGTTCCTGCAACGTCCACTCCAGAAGCCGCACCCACTCCCTGGCCAAAGAAGTGCCTCCTTCTTTGGCACCTGCTGGTGATTGGGCTCTCTCCCAGGAGCCCTCTCCCCGACATCTCTCAATCCGGAAGACTCTTCCTATCACTTGACCACAAGACACACCATCTGTGAGCTCCAAGGTCACTCCCTCTCTATCGATTCCAGATATGGCAGAAGCCTGTATTCCTCCTGTGCCCTGCCCTCCTTCACCTCTGAAAGGAGGAGGAGGAGGAGGAGAAGAAGAAGAAGAAACATAAATCTCAAGACAAGGCACTCCCACAGGGTTTTTCGGCTTTGGTAGATGTATGGCATGACAGTATGCACAACAAACTGCGTATCATTAAGGAAACTACGAATGTGTGGAAGTCTTCCATGCGGGCCTCTCGCAGGGAATCAGTTGTCCTCCGCCGTCTCCGCATTGGCCATGCTTGGGCGACCTACGGTTACCTCTTGGACCGTGAAGACCTGCCTCAGTGTCGGTGCAGCACCTAGTTGACAATGGTCCATATTCTGGTGCACTGTTTCACTTTGACTGCCCAGCGACAAAATCTTGGGTTACCAGACTCGTTGCCACTCATTTTATCTGACAACACCTCATTGGCTGATTTAGTTTTACATTTTATTCGTGAGGGTGGGTTTTATCATTTAATCTAAGTTTTAGCGCATGTCCTTTGTCCCTCTGTGTCCGCCAACTTAGTGCCTTTAGGGTGGAGGTTTTAATGTATTGCAGAGTGGCTGGGTTTCCTTTCTATTCTCACGGTCTGCCAGCCACTGTTATCTGCTTTCGTGTTTTACTCTCTTCTGTTTCTGGCGTCTCTGTTGTTTTCTTCCCCTCTTTCATTCCTTTTAGTGTGTTGTCTTTCCTTCATTCTTGTGGTTTTTCTTTTCTTTCCGTTTTGTGTTATATTTCTCGTATGTTTTATATTCACACATGTAGCATTGTTTTATTAGGAACAAGGGACTGATGACCTCATAGTTTGGTCCATTCCCCCTTCTTTTAAACCATATAATCCCACCAGTGAGGATCAAATCCATTTCATATTGCTTTGCAACGTTACACACAGTTATTTAATCATTGTGACTGTCAACCTGCAGACTATTGCTGTATTCAAATGTTACAGGATTGTTTTCCCTATTCGCCTGCATTAACACACATGTTTCTACATTTACATTTGTTATTTGAGATACTGACAGGTTTCAGATAGATTATATAATGGTAAGACAGAGATTTAGGAACCAGGTTTTAAATTGTAAGACACTTCCAGGGGCAGATATGGACTCTGACCACAAGCTATTGGTTATGACCTGTAGATTAAAACTGAAGAAACTGCAAAAAGGTGGGAATTTAAGGAGATGGGACCTGGATAAACTGAAAGAACCAGAAGTTGTACAGAGTTTCAGGGAGAGCATAAGGGAACAATTGTCACAAATGGGGGAAAGAAACACAGTAGAAGAAGAATGGGTAGCTTTGAGGGATGAAGTAGTGAAGGCAGCAGAGGATCAAGTAGGTAAAAAGACGAGGGCTAGTAGAAATCCTTGGGTAACAGAAGAAATATTGAATTTAATTGATGAAAGGAGAAAGTATAAAAATGCAGTAAATGAAGCAGGCAAAAAGGAATACAAACGTCTCAGAAATGAGATCGACAGGAAGTGCAAAATGGCTAAGCAGGGATGGCTAGAGGACAAATGTAATGATGTAGAGGCTTATCTCACTAGGGGTAAGATAGATACTGCCTACAGGAAAATTAAAGAGACCTTTGGAGAAAAGAGAACCACTTGCATGAACATAAAGAGCTCAGATGGAAACCCAGTTCTAAGCAAAGAAGGGAAAGCAGAAGGGTGGAAGGAGTATATACAGGGTCTATACAAGGGTGATGTACTTGATGACAGTATTATGGAAATGGAAGATGATGTAGATGAAGATGAAATGGGAGATATGATACTGCGTGAAGAGTGTGACGGAGCACTGAAAGACCTGAGTCGAAACAAGGCCCCCAGAGTAGACAACATTCCATTAGAACTACTGATGGCCTTGGGAGAGCCAGTCCTGACAAAACTCTACCATCTGGTGAGCAAGATGTATGAAACAGGCGAAATACCCTCAGACTTCAAGAAGAATATAATAATTGCAATCCCAAAGAAAGCAGGTGTTGACAGATGTGAAAATTACCCAACTATCAGTTTAATAAGTCACAACTGCAAAATATTAACGCGAATTCTTTACAGACGAATGGAAAAACTAGTAGAAGCCGACCTTGGGGAAGATCAGTTTGGATTCTGTAGAAATGTTTGAACACGTGAGGCAATACTGACCCTACGACTTTTCTTAGAAGCTAGATTAAGGAAGGGCAAACCTACGTTTCTAGCATTTGTAGACTTAGAGAAAGCTTTTGACAATGTTGATTGGAATACTCTCTTTCAAATTCTGAAGGTGGCAGGGGTAAAATACAGGGAGCGAAAGGCTATTTACAACTTGTAAAGAAACCAGATGGCAATTATAAGAGTCGAGGGACGTGAAAGGGAAGCAGTGGTTGGGAAGGGAGTGAGACAGGGTTGTAGTCTCTCCCCGATGTTATTCAATCTGTATATTGAGCAAGCAGTAAAGGAAATAAAAGAAAAATTCGGAGTAGGTATTAAAATCCATGGAGAAGAAATAAAAACTTTGGGGTTTGCCGATGACATTGTAATTCTGTCAGAGACAGCAACAGACTTGGAAGAGCAGTTGAACGGAATGGATAGTGTCTTGAAAGGAGGATATAAGATGAACATCAATAAAAGCAAAATGATGATAATGGAATGTAGTCGAATTAAGTCGAGTGATGCTGAGGGAATCAGATTAGGAAATGAGACACTTAAAGTAGTAAAGGAGCTTTGCTATTTGGGGAGCAAAATAACTGATTTTGGTTGAAGTAAAGAGGATATAAAATGTAGACTGGAAATGGCAAGGAAAGCGTTCTGAAGAAGAGAAATTTGTTAACATCGATTGTCAGGAAGTCATTTCTGAAAGTATTTGTATGGAGTGTAGCCATGTATGGAAGTGAAACGTGGATGATAAATAGTTTGGACAAGAAGAGACTAGAAGCTTTCAAAATGTGGTGCTACAGAAGAATGCTGAAGATTAGATGGGTAGATCACATAACTAATGAGGAAGTATTGAATAGGATTGGGGAGAAGAGAAGTTTGTGGCACAAATTGACCAGAAGAAGGGATCGGTTGGTAGGACATGTTCTGAGGCATCAAGGGATCACCAATTTAGTATTGGAGGGCATCGTGGAGGGTAAAAATCGCAGAGGGAGACCAAGAGATGAATACACTAAGCAGATTCAGAAGGATGTAGGTTGCAGTAGGTACTGGGAGATGAAGAAGCTTGCACAGGATAGAGTAGCATGGAGAGCTGCATCAAACCAGTCTCAGGACTGAAGACCACAACAACAACATTTAGTATTTATCATTTATGGAAGGTTTTCAAAATTTCTTGTTTTTGTAATGTTTGTGTATTCTGGAGTATTTGATTTTCATAAATAGCAGCACAATCCATCTAAGAGGTCATTTATCTCCTGGCTGTGTGTTGGTGTTTGTAGTAAAAGTGCTTTTAGTCTCAAGTGCTGTACTTCATTGATACACTACTAGCAGATTTGGACTTGATTGTTGTTACGATGTGACATTGTTTGTTAGAGTAACTCGGTACTTCAAAACACGTACATAACCATGGCCCCAATTGAAATGTAAAATCCTACATGGATAGGGGCCCAAAGCAGCACATCATTCTCCCAAGTCCCATATATTTAAGAGACCAATATATTCCAGTAGTTAGACTGCACATCAGGAATTCACCAGTATTTTCTGCAGGTGCTACTCAGGGCCCAATGAAATGACTGAAAAGATTTAATCCAGTTACCAAGTATGAGAGGTGGTGTGACATGATATTTTGGCAGATGTGTACTTGTAATTGGGCTGTTAAGTCAAGCAGTGATTAGAGGCCAACAAAAAAAGCTGAGGGAGACAAATTCCAGGTTAAACTGGAGAAAACATTTGGTGGCAATCAACAGCAAGTCCACTAAACAGAACAATTGAAGATCAGGGCCTAGTGATGAAGGGAAACTACAGTCTTACATACAGGATGTTTTGGCCCTGTGATGGTGACCCAAAAAAATAAAAAAGTATTTTATAATAAACAATTTATTCATGAACATTTTTCCGAAATTCCTTCAGTCACCTTCAAAGTACACTGCACTAGATGGGATGCAATTGTCAACTATTTTTCCCACAGTTTGAAGCATGTCTGGAGCTTTCAACTTTGATATAATCCAGTGCTCTTTGCAAAGCTGTTTTTACTACCTCCACATCATCATAATGCATCCCTTTGTGGTTTTTTTTCATTTGTAGGATTAGGAAAAAGCCACATGGGGCTATATCTGACGAGTACAGTGGGTGCGGAATGACAGACCATCCCTGAGATGCTAAATAGGGGGTCACTCTTAAGGCTGTGTGTGCAGGGGCATTGTTGTGATGAATTGTTCAGTCACCTGGTTGCCAAAGTCCTGGGTGTTTCCTCTGCACATCCTCTTGCAGATGTCTTAATATTACCAAACTGCCGGTTAACAGACTGGCCAGTGGGTATAAATTCGCAATGCACAGTTCCATGAGAATAAAAAAGAGGCAGTGATCATAGTCTTCACATTCGACCTCACTTGCCTTGCTTTTTTTTTTATCTGGGAGAATTGGGAGTTCTCCACTGGCTTGTCACTTGTTTTGTTTCTGGGTCATACCCGCAACACCAACTCTCATCACCTGTAATGCCTTTGTTCAAAAAGTTTGGATCACTTTGTCAAGTCCTGGCGCATGTGCATGTGTGTGGTTCTTTGCTCCTGTTTGAGAAGATGCAGAACAAATTAAACAGCAACATGTGTCATGTGCAAATCTTTACTCAAAATTTGCTGGCAGAAGCTCCAAGTAATGCCTTTCTCTGTTGAAATTTGGTCAGTCATGAAATGACAGTTCTCTCTCTCTCTCTCTCTCTCTCTCTCTCTCTCTCTCTCTCTCTCTCTCTCTTTTTAAAACGATGTTTTCCTCATTTCACAAGGTTGCAGGACATCCATAACGAGGTTGGTCTTAAACACTCATCTCATCATGTTTAAAATATTTCATGCGGATTCTTTGTTCTTTTGAAGTGACCATAACAACTTCACATTTAGAGCAAGCCAACAGTCAGAGAAACACAACACTACACACTGAAGTTGTCTGCACAGTTGTTTTAGGAAGGTATCTACTGACCCCATGTAGTGGGAGAACTCTGCTACATCTAAGAATGGCAGTGCCCTCAGTCCAGTTCTTTATCCCAATGGCCCACACCCACTTTTATGTAACATTGTGAATGAATTTGAATATCGCAGAAGCTGGCAAAATGTCGCACTTCATGAAAGGCATTGCAGAAGTCAATAAACCAAACTGTTCTGTCAAAGGATGTCACAACAATTGAGGAATTCATCAAGTGATGTCTGCACATCAAAGAAATGCAGCAGAAGAGAGTTGGACAAAAGAAATGTTATTCTGTGGTGGCTCATGATTATTAATTCTGGCTGTTATAAAATTTTTAGATACAGATAAATTTGAGGGTGTGAAATTAATAGCATCTGCTGCAAAAACAGTTATGCTAACCAACAAGTTTATACAGCTGCTTGTGGTGGTGGTGGTGGTGGTGGTGGTGGTGACGACGACGACGACGACGACAATATGCATAACTTATCTAAAAAAGAAATAATTGTTTTGTGGAATATTGTTGTTTTGTACATGATTAAGTACAGTTTAGGACAGGAATGAAATAATGTTTAAGGTTTCGCTACTCCTCGTTTCACACTTTTGTATAAGGGAAATTTTCGTGCTTTTTTATTTTTTCAGACAAATGTACAAGATACTTAGCATATGGATTAGCCCACGAATTTAACTTCTGTGTCATTTGTACATTGCACCTACACAACAACTTATGCTTGTTATACACTTCTTCATTAAATGCTTGCTTGTATTCACACTTATTTGATTTCGTCACTTTTAGTCAGTAGATCTGATCTGGAAGGCCGTAGCTCCTTTGTGATTAAATTTTCCATGTAATTTTCTTTTCTGTTAGCACACAGATTCAAGGAAGTTCATATTGACACTCCACATAAAAGCCAATTCCAGTACAGTAAACAACCAACTCGTAACTGCTGTTTGTGGAAATGATTTAATTCAGGTGATAATGTCTACCAGCACTGTCACTTGACTAGAATACAAATGAGGCACTGAGAACCATAAGCACCCTGTAGTCGACCCCTCATTTAAGTGTATTTTAGACAACTTAATGAGACAGCTTTACAAGATTGTTTATATATACAGTGTGGGCCTACAGCTCAGATTATCCTGACTCACCATAAAATTAAGATTTCGGTAGCATGAATAAATGCCACAATGTAAGAAAGGCAACTATGTGCATTATAGTTCTCGTGCCTCAAATGGATTACTGTATGATAAAAGTCAAAACTTAATTTACAACAACTCTTTCAGAAATCCACAAAATAGGTTTTTCTGTCAGTATAACTATAACATATACTGACATCCAATCTAGTTTTACTATATTGTGAGTGAATTGGCATATCTGAAGAATGTGCTGCTGTGTAGTGGGATTTATGCCAAGCGAATGGGAATAAGTCTGCTGCAGTGTGCTACCATCTGGTGGCATTGATGTAAACTTGTAATTGAGTGGTAAGGGCTAGCTGTGCATGCTGTGAACTGTGCATGTTGTGAACAGCGCATGTTGTTTATCAAACCCGTATGTATTTGGCCTGTGAGGCAGTTATATCATGCCAGTTGTGCATGTGCAGCTCCTTAAAATGTGCACAACTGAAGTTATGCTCATGACCCTGATGCCAAGTTTCACGAAGTCTAGAAGAGTAGCAATTTAGCATAGTGCAATAGATTTAGTGTGGTGTATTTCAGATTACTGCATCTATGTTATGTTTAACAGTATTCAAAGAAAAATAACCAAAATATCCGCAAGGTGTCAAAAGTTTGTGCTCTTATGCAGTAGCCACCACTGGTATTAATGACTCCTAGATGTGGTCCCTAAAGAAGTTTTAGATTATGATCACAACCTCACCTCTCTCATCATCAGAATGGTGGTGAGAGAAGAGATACAGCATTTTATGACAGCCAAAACTGTCATATTGAGTAAACTTGAGGTAACAGCCTTGAATGCAAACCCACGTCAGGAGGCAATAGAAAATGTTGAGGAAGAGTTGTATCAGCTTTTAGCACAAACATGTCAGAAAGAAAGGACTCTGCCAACTTGGACTTGGCGCAACATCCGTCAAACCACAACCCAGTATTTAACTGACGCAGGTACAATCAATTCCTCCATCGAGGGTAACTCCCCGACAGAGAAACACACACTTGGAGACAGAGGACAACACGCATCCACTGTGGATGCCCTGGACATGTTGTATGTTACTGCAGAGAAAGAACAACAACTTAGACTACTATGCTGCCAGACATCAACCATTAAATAGGTAAATTCATGCTGGCTGGCTGTAGATGATTATAATTAACTGCGGATGATTATAGTGTACAGCCATTGCTGTACCATACTCAAGGTCACTCCCTAGGATGCCATATCCATTACTCAGCATCATACAGGAGTTCCATCTGCTCGCCCAACCACCCAATTCAGGAAGATGTAAGTGAGGCGACCATCTGTGGAGGTGAGGCTGCCACAGATGAAAATACTCCATGGAGAACAGTCGCAAAGACTTCAAGAAATCTCACTTCACCTCATCTCACTGAGTCTTGCTGGTAAAGAAAAACTATAATTTATTAACACATACTGTTCTGTATACAAGTCCTTCGTCCTTGAAAATCTCAGAGCTTGTGGACCATTACCAGATGTGTAGCTTACCTTACCTTTTCTTATTTCCTCTTTCCAGTAGAAAACACTTAAGAAGGGACAGTATACATTACTTTACTGGAACTTCCAGCAGTAAATATTTATTTTATTGTATGTTATTTGAGAATACTGAGTTATGTATCTGATTATTTATGTTAAAACTTTAATTTTTTGAATACTAAGGAAACTGATGGTTTGACCAGTGTGATAGTCATTCTGTTATTTTTTAGTGAAAGCAGAAACTACTGGCCATGAGAGGTTTTCAGATGATTGCAATTCCGGAATTGCTGACTGGTCAGAAACAACAGAGGAGCTGCAAATTTTAGCACCTCATCTCTGTCGACTGTGTGCCAATGTATCCGAAGATCTGGTAGAAGTTTTTGGAGAAGAAGGGAAGAAATTGGATCTTTGCAATAAAATACACACACATCTACCAATAATGGTGTGTATCTTTGTCTTTTCAGAAAACATTGAAATCTCTTAACATTATTAGTCTTTTCTCTGTAGTGTATTAATCAGCTCAAATTTTCCAGGTGACAGAACAAGATGCCCTACCAACTAGATGTTGTTGTTCTTGCATATCAAAGCTGGAAATGTGCCATAAATTTGTTGTATCATGTTTAGATGCTAATTCTAAGCTGTGCACAATTCTTCGTTTACCACGGACGTCGGATGATGAGGTAAGAGCTTTACAGTATCAACTGCAAGAAACTACTGTTAACACTGATGAGCTGTTAGCCTATGGCTATGGACATTTGAATAAAGATTTAGTGTAAATGGTGTGTCATAAATCATTTATATATGCAGTTGTTTGATTTACAAGTAGGGTAAGCTTTGCTGTCCTGTTCAGTGGCAGAACATAACACAAAGATTTCAAAACTTCACACAATATTTTTTTCGCTCAGATATGTAAATGGTTTGAAGATTTAATTTATCTTCTCAAGTTTCGTATGAAATTATGTTTACAGAACACTGGCACTTCACTGATGTTGGGAGAACACATTGGACCATTTGAGACTGTCGTTATCGAGAAAGAGAGTAGTTTGGCTGACAGATTTAATGAAGAGGTGGATGTACATCCCAATATAAGTGAGTCCAGTCTGTTAAAAAATGGAACTGACATGAGCAAAAATCAGACTAATATTGTTTCAAGCAGAGTGCTGAATGATAATAAAAATGACAATATCAGAGGAAGTAGTGTAATGAAAGTAGCTTCTCCATATGAAGAACGCACGTTTCTTGTAGAAGGAAAACAGGAAATGAATAAACAGTTGGTGATTGCCAATGTGTGTTCATACATTAACTCTGGCAAAAATAAAATAAATAAGAAGAGAAATCTTCAAAGAAAGGTAATTTTGATAGTAAATAGTAGCGTATGGAAATTTGTTCTTAAGGTACAACAGTTGTTGAAATTTGCTTGCATTTACACTATCTGATCAAGAGTATGTAGACACTTATTAGTGGACATTAATGATGGAGTGTGTCCACTCTTCACCTTTATGGTGGTTTGAACTGTGTTGAGGACACTTGCAATGAGGTTTTTGAATGTTGGTGAAGGAATGGCAGCTCATTTTTAAAGAGCCAAAAGGAGAGAAAATACTGATGTTGATGTTGAACACTGGAATCTGGAGTGAAGTAGATGTTCTAACTTATACCAAAGGTGTTCCACATCTTTCAGGTTAGGACTTCATTAGAACAGTCTTTCAACATTCCTGAAAGATTGTTTGAAAGACTGTTGTTATTATTATTATTATTATTATTATCATCATCAAACACCCCCTCCCCCTAAAAAAAAAAAAAAACCTCATACAATCTTTCAGGAATGTTATTGTCCACAAACCATTGCCTCAGAGACATACCCCATACTTTATAACTCCCAACGCGCAGTCATTGTGCCAGCTGAACCGCTAGCAGAACTTTGGAACTGTAAATGATACATGTTGTGATTTTATTACAACCACCTTGTGCAATCCTTGACAGCCACTGTCTATCAGTACGTGTGTTCTGTTGGGTCTTCATTTAACTAGGGTTGTTCTTTTGGGTTTCCACTTCGCTCACCTCGCCAACATTCGGCTTGGGCAGCTTTAGAAGAGTCAAAATGTCTCCAATGGATTTGGTGCCATGCAGTGACTAGCCTACGTCGGAAGACACTTGGGATCTCATGAGAGACGTTCCATTACAGCTTCTTTACTAAAAAAACAGTACTTCCCGCTAACTTTTGTACTGGCTGTTCCCACTTCTTATAATGTCTTGAGACCATTTCCGCATTACATAGTGGTCTCTGGATACTTTGGATCAGATAGTGTAGCGTTTCTCCATAACGTTTGAGAGACGATTATTATTTCTGTTTTCTAATGGTGATATATAAAAACATTTCTCAGACAAATTATCCAGATTTAAAATAAATAAATGAATGTATGGGCTGCAAGAATAACTGTTTGTCCTGTGTAATGAGTATGTCTTATAAAACACTATCATATTTTGGTTTTTCTTCAAATAATAATCGTGTCAGATGTTGAAGGACGAAAAAATAACTACAAATTTTTGAAGCATAATAAATTTGAGTTATAGGTTTTCTGTAGCCTCCTTGAGCTTTTGGTTTGGTACTTTTTATGTTACAATATGGAAATAGTTTTTTTTACATATTTTTGGAAGATTAGTTAGAAACTATTGTCATTCTGGTGTGCATACATTCTCTGAAACTTGTGTTAATATCTTTTGAGTATAGCGTGTGTTTGAAACACAACGTCTGGAATGTAAGATTGTTGTTTTCACCCCACATTAATGAAATGTGAAGTTACTTGAGAGAGTGTGAACTTTGCTTGCAAACAACCTTTATTGTTGATCACTGGTTTTGGTGATGGTGTTTACCATCTTCAGATTTCGCTTCTCGCTAAAAGCTTATTACATGTATCCTATACCAGCAGTACAAGTACGCTTTCTAAAACATTGCCAGGTATGTGTGGGACAAGCTGAACGATGCATCAGAAGTAGACATTAAAATCCACAGTCTACAGGTAATTCACTAAATGTACGTGTCCCATACCATGCCGCCGCCCCCCCAACTCCCCCGTGGGTCCGCTGGTAAGAGTAGGCCTGAGGTATTCCTGCCTGTCATAAGAGGCGACTAAAAGGAGTTTCACACATTTCAGCCTTTATGTGATGGTCCCCTGTAGGGTTTGACATCAATTTGTCAAAATTTTCCTGAAGAGCGAGCCAGTTGGGGAACGGTGCCGTACGTGGTGCATTGTGTTCATTGTGCATTGAGATCTTTGGCCCACTTTCTCGTCGTCACATTGCATTCCCACCCATTCTCCATCCCTTGGGTGAGGACACCTTGCTGGGTGTGTTTTCCACCATGCACTATGCAGTGTCGCTTTCTGCGTCGAGGATGACCAAGGACTTCTTTGCACCTCATATCCAGCACGGGAGCCAGTCCGTTGTGGTGGGGCCGCCACGTACCCAGTTGGTTGTAGCCCCCTGGCCACACAGGGATCGCTCTGCTTTGCCTGCGCTGTTAACTCCCCACGTATTCCAAGGGGCATCAGGACTCCCAGCAATGGCCATCATGCCAGGAGGCCTTTGCTGCGGCTGGGTGGTGCCAGTGGGGAGGGCCACTGGTCAGAGTGGGTGGGATCAAGACAGATGATACGTGATGAAGCTTAGTCCATCATCTCTTGCTGGTGTTGAAACACCAGTAGTCTCTTAAGCGTTCACAAGCTCAATTCAATGCATAGAAGTACGACCCCAAATCGTTCCCCTCCCTGGCCACACCATGGGAGGAACGTCAGGCTAAGGATGGCAGCGGATCTTATTCGCCCCAGTACCTTGTATTTTCGAGAGCTGATGATGAGTCTTTAATGCCGATGAAGCCTCAGTTTTTTGTTGAGCATTTAGAGGACAAGTTTGGGGAGGTAGAGGGCTTGTCCAAAATAAGATCTGGGTCAGTCTTGATCAAAACATCATCCTCTGCCCAGTCACAAGCATTACTCGCTTGTGACAAGCTGGGGTATGTTTCTGTAACCATCACACCCCATAAGAGCTTAAATATGGTCCAGAGTATCATATTTCACTAAGACCTTTTTTTGCTGTCTGACAATAAGCTGCGCGCCAATTTAGAGTGGTGGTGTGTACATTTCGTCCTACGTGTCTGCCAGGGACCGAGGGATAATCAGGTTTGCCACCGGTGCCTTCATCTTGGCTTTTGAGGGAGATACATTGCCCTAGAAGGTCAAGGTGATGGGCTACTGCTGTGCTGTCAAGCCCTATATCCCTCCTCCGATGCGGTGCTTTAAGTGCTGGAAGTTCAGCCATATGTCTTCCCGCTGTACTTCCAGCGTCACATGTCGCGATTGCGGATGCCCATCACATCCCAATACTCCATGTGCCCCGCCTCCCATCTGTGTCAACTGCGGAGATCACCATTCGCCTTCCTCTCCAGAATACAGGATTCTCCAGACACAATGGAAAATCGTGGAGTAAAAGACCCTGGACCGGCTGACCTACACTGAGGCTAAGAGAAAATTTGAACGCCTACATCTTGTGCGTATGGCATCATCTTATGCCGCTGCTACAACTGTTCTGGCACCATCAGCTCCTCCTACCCCAGTCAAATCTCAAAGCCAGAAGACTACACCTGCCCCCTTGATGGTGAGGGACATTTCCCTCCCTGTTGCTCCTGCACCACCTACTTCGGGAGCAACACCCCCCCCCCCCCCACCCTCCCCCCCAACCATCAGGGACGTCCGTCCCCACTTGTAAGCTGGAGAAGCGCGAGTCTTCTTTGGCTTCCCTCGATGGGAAGGGGGAAACCCCTAGGACCAAGGAAATAGCGGTGGCACCCACACCACCGCTACCTGCAAGCTCTGCATCCGAGGATGGGGTGGAGATTTTGGCATCCACTGAGGACCTAAATCTCGCCAGACCCTCAGGCACAATAGATATAGACTGCTCGGGCAATAAGTCGGTGGCAGCGGGTGATTCTGAGGCATAAACTAACTCATTGAATGTTCCATGCCTTCCCAGTCTAATGATGACTTTATCCTCCAGTGGAATTGCGGCAGTTATTTCCACCACCTGGCTGAGCTACGGCAACTATTAAGTTTTACACCTGCTATCTGTGTTGCCCTTCAGGAAACCTGGTTCCCGTCAATGCGGACCCCTGCCCTCCATGGCTATAAGGGATATTACAGAAACCGTAATGACTATAATAGTGTGTCAGGTGGAGTTTGCGTTTATGTCCTAAACTCAGTCTGTAGTGATCGTTTGACCCTTCAAACCCCTCTTGAAGCTGTGGTTGTCAGAATGACGATGCAGGAAATAACTGTCTGCAATGTATATCTTCCTCCAGATGGTGCAGTGCCCCTGAATGTATAGCTGCACTGATTTATCTGCTCCCTAAACCTTTCCTACTTCTGGGAGATTTTAACTCCCATAACCCTTTGTAGGGTGCCATTGTACTTACTGGCTGAGGCAGAGATGTCTCAGTTCGACCTCTGCCTCTTAAATACTGGGGCTGCCACACATTTCAGTGTGGCTCATGGTAGTTACTCGGCCATTGATTTATCAATTTGCAGCCCAGGACTTCTCCCATCTATCCACTGGGGAGCATATGATGACCTGTTTGGTAGTGACCATTTCCCCATCTTCCTGTCACCGCCCCAGCATCAGGCCCACGGACGCCTGCCCATATGGGCTTTAAACAAGGCAGACTGGGAAACTTTCACCTCTGCTGTCACCGTTGAATCTCCCCCACACGGTAACATCGATGCGATGGCTGAGCAGGTGACTAGGACAACTGTTTCTGCGAAAGAAAACTTGATCCCTCGCTCTTACTGATACCCCCAGTGTATGGCAGTCCCTTGGTGGTCCTGGAAATCACTGATACAACTTAGGAGCATTGGCAAGCTCTTCAGCGGCATAAGCAGCACACTTTCCTGGAGCACCTCATAGCCTTTAAACGGCTCCAACCTATCAAATGACAGAAGCAGGAGTGTTGGTCGAGAGAAATCTCGACCATTGAGTGTCATGTGTAACCTTCCCAAGTCTGGGCAAAGATCAAAAGTGTTTTCGGGTACCAGACCCCAACAGGTGTTCCCAGTGTTACCATAAATGGCGTGTTATCTACTGACGCAACTGCAATTGCCGAGCACATTGATTGAGCCTCTGCATCCAAGAATTACCCCGCAGCCTTTCGCACTCTCAGATGGCGGCTGGAAGGGCATGTCCTCTCATTCACTAATGCCACAGTGAATCCTGTAACGCCCCATTTACAGAATGAGAGCTCCTCAGTGCCCTTGCACATTGCCCGACGTAACTCCTGGGCCTGATCAGATCGACAGCCTGATAATTAAACATCTGTAATCTGTCTACAAGTGACATCTGCTTGTCATCTTCAACCGGATATGGTGCAATGGCGTCTTTCCATTACAATGGCGGAAGAGCACCATCATTCCGGTGCTCAAACCCGGTAAAAACCCACTTGATGTGGATAACTATCAGCCTCACCAACTTTCTTTGTAAGCTGCTGGAACGTATGGTATGTCGGTGGTTGGGTTGGGTCCCGGAGTCATGTGGCCTACTGGCCTCGTGTCGGAGCATTTTCGCCAGGGTCTTCTCTACCACAGATAAACTTGTGTCCCTCGAGTCTGCCATCCGAACAGCCTTTTCCAGATGGCAACACGTGGTTGCTGTCTTTTTTGACTTATGTAAAGCATATGACATGACCTGGCAACATCATATCCTTGCCACATTGTATGAGTGTGGTCACCAAGGCCTGCTCCAGATTTATATCCAAAACTTCTTGTCACTTCGTACTTTTCGTGTCCTAGTTGGTGCCCTCCACAGTTCCATCCATATCCAGGAGAATGGAGTCCCACGGGGCTCTGTATTGAGTGTCTCTATTTTTAGTGGTCACTAACAGTCTAACAGCAGCTGTCGGGCCCTCCGTCTGACCTCCTCTGTATGCACACGGCTTCTGCATTTTGTACTGGTGCTCCAGTACTGGTGTTGCTGAGCGTCGCCTACAGGGAGCCATCCACAAGGTGCAGTCATTGGCTCTAGCACATGGCCTCCAGTTTTCAGCCGCAAAGTCATGTCGTGCACTTCTGTCGGCGTTATACCATTCATCTAGACCTAGAATTTTACCTTCATGATGATTCACTCACTGTAGTGGAGACATATAGATTCTTAGGACTGGTTTTCGAAGCTCGTTTGACTTGACTTCCTCTCCTTCGTCAACTAAGCAGAAGCGCTGGCAGCACTTCAATGACCTCCGTTGCCTGAGCAACACCTGTTGGGGTGCAGATCGCTCTACGCTGCTGGGGCTCTACAGAGCCTTTGTCCAATCCCGAATTGACTATGGGAGTGTCTTTATGGTTCAGCAGCGCCCTCAGCATTGCATTTACTCGAGCACGTGCACCACTGCAGTATTAGACTAGCAACAGGAGCTTTTAAGATGAGTCCAGTCACCAGTGTACTGGTGGAGGCTGGGGTCCCTCCATTGCAGATCAGACGTACACAACTGCTCACCAGTTACGCAGCATGCATTCATAGTTCTCCTGAGCATCTGAATTACCGTCTCCTTTTCCCACCTGCGGCAGTCCATCTCCCACATCGGCGGCCCAGGTCTGGGATAACGATTGCGGTTCGCTTTCGGTCCCTTCTCTCTGAACTGGAGTCCTTCCTTTTATTACCTCTACTTGCGGTCTGTTCATGTATGCCTCCATGGTGTACACCTCGGCCGCAGCTTCGTCTGGACCTGTCATGTGGCCCTAAGGAATCCGTTAACCCTGCGGCTCTCTGATGTCACTTCCTCTCGATTCTTAACTTGTTCTGGGGCTCTGAAGTGGTTTACACCAATGGCTCAATGGCTGATGGTCATGTAAGCTTTCAATATGTTCACAGCGGCCATATTGAACAGCATTCCTTACCCGATGGCTGCAGTGTATTCACTGCAGAGCTGGTGGCCATTTCTCATTCACTTCAGTATCTCCGTTCATGCCCTGGGGAGTCTTTTCTTTTGTGTACTGACTCCTTGAGCAGCCTGAAACTATCGATCAGTGCTACCCTCATCATACTTTGGTAGCGTCCATCCAGGAGTCCATCTATGCCCCGGAATGGTCCATTCGTTCAGTGGTGTTCATCTGGATTCCTGGTCACGTCGGAATCGCAGGAATGAACTTGCTGACAGGCTGGCCAAATAGGCTACACAGAAACCACTTCTGGAGATGGGCATCCCTGCAAGTGACCTGCGTTCGTTATACGCTGCAAGGTTTTTCAGCTTTGGGAGACGAAGTGGCAAAATAACTGTATGCACAACAAACTAAGAGCCATTAAGGGGACCACGAATGTGTGGAAGTCCTCGATGAGGGCCTCTCGCAGGGACTCCATGGTTGTCTGCCAGTTCTGCATTGACCGTGCCTGGGCAACTCTCGGCTACCTCCTACGCCGTGAAGTATCGTTGCGGCACCCGGTTGACAGTTGCCCATATTCTTCTTCTCTGTCCTTTTTTACTGCCCTGTGACGTCATCTTCGGTTGCCGGACTCGTTATCATTGATTTTAGCAGACAGCGTCTCGTTGGCTGATTAAGTTTTACATTTCATCCGTGAGGGTGGGTTTTATCATTCGATCAGAGTTTCAGCACATGTCCTTTGTCCCTCTGTGTCCTCCACCTTGGTGCTTTTAGGGTGGAGGTTTTAATGTGTTGCACAGTGGTTGGCTTTTCCTTTTTATTTTCGTGGTTGGCCAGCCACCGTAATCTGCTTCCTTATTTTACTCTCTTCTAACTGTTTCTTGCATCTCTCTGTTTTCTTGTCCTCTTTTGTTCCTTTCAGTGTTTGCTGCCTTTCCTTTGTTCTTGTGGTCCTTCCTTTCTTTCTCTTTTGTGTTATATGTCTCGTCTGTTTTATTCTCACACGCACATATCCATCCACACATACAGACACAAGCAGACATATTTAAATATGTCTGCTTGTGTCTGTATGTGTGGATGGATATGTGCGTGTGTGCGAGTGTATACCTGTCCTTTTTTTTCCCCCTAAGGTAAGTCTTTCCGCTCCCGGGATTGGAATGACTCCTTACCCTCTCCCTTAAAACCCACTTCCTTTCGTCTTCCCCTCTCCTTCCCTCTTTCCTGATGAGGCAACAGTTTGTTGCGAAAGCTTGAATTTTGTGTGTATGTTTGTGTTTGTTTGTGTGTCTATCGACCTGCCAGCGCTTTCGTTCGGTAAGTCACCTCATCTTTGTTTTTATATATAATTTTTCCCACGAGGAATGTTTCCTTCTATATATTGATAATTTAATTTTTATATATACATAATATTACTATGGTATTTTTGTTTCAGAAATACAAGAAATCAAAATTTGAAGTTGCGTTGATGAAGTTAAAAAAGGTATATAGCTCATCACTCACAGTTTCTCCATCTAAGGGACAGAGGCTGGATGCAAAAGATGTATTTTATTGGAATCGGTAAGGCATTAATATATTAATATAGTTTCACAGCATCCTTTTAACCATAAACTAGTTTATTGGGGTTCAGTATATATATATATAGTCTTTAAATATGTCTGCTTGTGTCTGTATGTGTGGATGGATATGTGTGTGTGTGTGCGAGTGTATACCTGTCCTTTTTTCCCCCTAAGGTAAGTCTTTCCGCTCCTCGGACTGGAATGACTCCTTACCCTCTCCCTTAAAACCCACTTCCTTTCGTCATATATATATATATATATATATATATATATATATATACACACACACACACACACACACACACACAAAATTCTAGCTTTCGCAACTAACGGTTGCCTCGTCAGGAAAGAGGGAAGGAGAGGGAAAGACGAAAGGATTTGGGTTTTAAGGGATAGGGTAAGGAGTCATTCCAATCCCGGGAGCGGAAAGACTTACCTTAGGGGGAAAAAAGGACGGGTATACACTCGTGCGCGCGCGCACACACACATATCCATCCACACATATACAGACACAAGCAGACATATTCAAAGACACAGAGTTTTGGCAGAGATGTCAGTCGAGGCGGAAGTGCAGAGGCAAAGATGTTGGTGAGTGACAGGTGAGGTATGAGCGGCGGCAACTTGAAATTAGCGGAGATTGAGGCCTGGTGGGTAACGGGAAGAGAGGATATATTGAAGAGCAAGTTCCCATCTCCGGAGTTCGGATAGGTTGGTGTTAGTGGGAAGTATCCAGATAACCCGGACGGTGTAGCACTGTGCCAAGATGTGCTGGCCGTGCACCAAGGCATGTTTAGCCACAGGGTGATCTTCATTACCAACAAACATTGTCTACCTGTGTCCATTCATGCAAATGGACAGTTTGTTGCTGGTCATTCCCACATAGAATGCGTCACAGTGTAGGCAGGTCAGTTGGTAAATCATGTGGGTGCTTTCACACGTGGCTCTGCCCTTGATCGTGTACACCCTCCGGGTTACAGGACTGGAGTAGGTGGTGGTGGGAGGGTGCATGGGACAGGTTTTACACCGGGGGCGGTTACAAGGGTAGGAGCCAGAGGGCAGGGAAGGTGGTTTGGAGGTTTCATAGGGATGAACTAAGAGGTTACGAAGGTTAGGTGGACGGCGGAAAGACACTCTTGGTGGAGTGGGGAGGATTTCATGAAGGATGGATTTCATTTCAGGGCAGGATTTGAGGAAGTCGTATCCCTGCTGGAGAGCCACATTCAGAGTCTGGTCCAGTCCCGGTAAGTATCCTGTCACAAGTGGGGCACTTTTTTGTGGTTCTTCTGTGGGAGGTTCTGGGTTTGAGGGGATGAGGAAGTGGCTCTGGTTATTTGCTTCTGTACCAGGTCGGGAGGGTAGTTGCGGGATGCGAAAGCTGTTGTCAGGTTGTTGGTGTAATGGTTCAGGGATTCCGGACTGGAGCAGATTCATTTGCCACGAAGACCTAGGCTGTAGGGAAGGGACCGTTTGATGTGGAATGGGTGGCAGCTGTCATAATGGAGGTACTGTTGCTTGTTGGTGGGTTTGATGTGGACGGAAGTGTGAAGCTGGCCATTGGACAGATGGAGGTCAACGTCAAGGAAAGTGGCGTGGGATTTGGAGTAGGACCAGGTGAATCTGATGGAACCAAAGGAGTTGAGGTTGGATAGGAAATTCTGGAGTTCTTCCTCACTGTGAGTCCAGATCATGAAGATGTCATCAATAAATCTGTACCAAACTTTGGGTTGGCAGGCCTGGGTAACCAAGGAGGCTTCCTCTAAGCGACCCATGAATAGGTTGGCGTACGAGGGGGCCATCCTGGTACCCATGGCTGTTCCTTTTAATTGTTGGTATGTCTGGCCTTCAAAAGTGAAGAAGTTGTGGGTCAGGATGAAGCTGGCTAAGGTAATGAGGAAAGAGGTTTTAGGTAGGGTGGCAGGTGATCGGCGTGAAAGGAAGTGCTCCATCGCAGCGAGGCCCTGGACGTGCGGAATATTTGTGTATAAGGAAGTGGCATCAATGGTTACAAGGATGGTTTCCGGGGGTAACAGATTGGGTAAGGATTCCAGGCGTTCGAGAAAGTGGTTGTGTCTTTGATGAAGGATGGGAGACCATGTAATGGGTTGAAGGTGTCGATCTACGTAGGCAGAGATACGTTCTGTGGGGGCTTGGTAGCCAGCTACAATGGGACGGCCGGGATGATTGGGTTTGTGAATTTTAGGTAGAAGGTAGGGGTGCGGGGTGTCGGTGGGGTCAGGAGGTTGTTGGATTCAGGTGAAAGGTTTTGTAGGGGGCCTAAGGTTCTGAGGATTCCTTGAAGCTCCGCCTGGACCTCAGGAATGGGATTACCTTGGCGTTGACCTCCATCCGTCCAATGGCCAGCTTTACACGTTCGTCCACATCAAACCCACCAACAAGCAACAGTACCTCCATTATGACAGCTGCCCCCCATTCCACATCAAACGGTCCCTTCCCTACAGCCTAGGTCTTCGTGGCAAACGAATCTACTTCAGTCCGGAATCCCTGAACCATTGCACCAACAACCTGACAACAGCTTTCACATCCCGCAACTACCCTCCCGACCTGGTACAGAAGCAAATAACCAGAGCCACTTCCTCATCCCCTCAAACCCAGAACCTCCCACAGAAGAACCACAAAAGTGCCCCACTTGTGACAGGATACTTTCCGGGACTGGATCAGACTCTGAATGTGGCTCTGCAGCCCTGCCCTGCCTCTGCTCTGAAATGAGATCCATCCTTCATGAAATCCTCCCCATTCCACCAAGAGTGTCTTTCCGCCGTCCACCTAACCTTCGTAACCTCTTAGTTCATCCCTATGATGAAATCCCCAAACCACCTTCCTTACCCTCTGGCTCCTACCCTTGTAACTGCCCCCGGTGTAAAACCTGTCCAATGCACCCTCCCACCACCACCACCTACTCCAGTCCTGTAACCCGGAAGGTGTACACGATCAAAGGCAGAGCCACGTGTGAAAGCACCCACGTGATTTACCAACTGACCTGCCTACACTGTGAAGCTTTCTATGTGGGAATGACCTGCAACAAACTGTCCATTCGCATGAATGGACACAGGCAGACAGTGTTTGTTGGTAATGAGGATCACCCTGTGGCTAAACATGCCTTGGTGCACAGCCAGCACATCTTGGCACAGTGTTACACCGTCCGGGTTATCTGGATACTTCCCACTAACACCAACCTGTCAGAATTCCAGAGATGGGAACTTGCCCTTCAGTATATCCTCTCTTCTCGTTATCTGCCAGGCCTCAACCTCCGCTAATTTCAAGTTGCCGCCGCTCATACCTCACCTGTCTTTCAACAACATCTTTGCCTCTGTACTTCCGCCTTGACTGACATCTCTGCCCAAACTCTTTGCCTTTAAAAATGTCTGCTTGTGTCTGTGTATGTGCGGATGGATATGTGTGTGTGTGTGTGTGTGTGTGTGTGTGTGTGTGTGTGTGTGTGTGTGTGTGTGCGTGTGCGCGCGTGAGTGTATACCTGTCCTTTTTTCCCCCTAAGGTAATTCTTTCCGCTCCCGGGATTGGAATGACTCCTTACCCTCTCCATTAAAACCCACATCCTTTCGTCTTTCCCTCTCCTTCCCTCTTTCCTGACGAAGCAACCATTGGTTGCGAAAGCTAGAATTTTGTTTGTATGTATGTGTTTGTTTGTGTTTCTGTCGACCTGCCAGCGCTTTCATATGGTAAGTCACATCATCTTTGTTTTTATATACACACACACACACACACAATAGAAAGAAACATTCCACATGGGAAAAATATATTAAAAAAGATGCTGCAACTTACCAAACGAGAAAGCGCTGGTAGATACACACACACACACACACACACACACACACACACACACACACAAAAACTTCAAGCTTTCACAACCCACGGTAGCTTCTTTCCTGATGAAGCAACCGTGGGGTGCAAAAGCTTGATATTTGTGTGTGTGTTTTTATTGTGTCTATCTACCAGTGCTTTCCCATTCGGTATATGTATATTAACTGCACTGCAATACTCCTGATAGGAGAAAGATATATTTTTTTGCTCTGAAACACTTCAAGCCAGATGTCATAAAATCTTATCTAACTACGAAGTTGTTTAAATTTCCACGTCTAGATACCTTAATCACTTTTTGACTGCACAGTACTGTCTGTGTGAACATAGTTTTCCATTTAGTACAATATTCCAATTGCCAGTGTCCTGCCTAACCGCAATATTGTTGCTTAAGTCACAATGTAGATACTTTAATTATTACCATGCCATTAACTATTTCTGACATAGAGCTGTTTAGGTTTTTTTCCCCCCTCCCATCAATCTAAATCTATATCGATATCTACATCTACATTTATACTATGCAAACCACAGTGAGGTGCATGCCCGTACACCAACTGTTATTTTCTGTTGCCTGTGGAAGGTGGGAAGATTAAGGTTAATGTTTGTTGGCTACAAGGTGATTTAATAAGAAGCACTAGCTAAATCGGGTTTTGAAAGGAGCAGTCCCTGTTTTTGTCTTCATTGGGTTAGGAAAATTGGAACTAACTTAAATCTAGATGGCTGGGTGGGGGTTTGAACTGACTGCACACAACTACAGGATTGCTTTAGCTGTAAAAGTACCCTTTGCAGTGCTGCACAGTTTCTGCGCTCTGTAATATTTTCTGGAGTTCTTACCCTTACTCACAGATTACATACTTTTTATGACTTCTTAAATAATTATAGTTAATGGTTTGTGCTCGCTTTGTATCTGTATATCTGGAATTCTGAGATAAAAACAATTGTTTTAAAGATATACTCTCTAAATTTTGTTTCAGAAACATTCACATTCAAGAGAGTAGGGTTCAGAGTCCAATCGTTGATACTCAGATTTCCTATTGTTCTTAAATGTGCTATTTCAGCTTGGGTACCCGACTCAATAGCTGTGGCGGGCAAATGATTTTGACATGCGATATTAGATGTTAAAGTTTGACCAATGCAAAACTACAAGCTTTTCATTAACTTTGTGAAATGTATCCTTTTGTGCTATTAAAAAATGACAAAATATTTGCTGTCAGAGCATATGATATTCCAAAATGCTAAACAAGAAGAATGACCTAGTTGACCATTGCTGCAGTCCTGCCAGGGCTTTAGACCATGTTGATTATAAAATTTTACTAGGGAAATCAAAACACTATGGTGTTAAGAACTTTCATGTTATGTAGTGGAAAATAGAAATTAGAGGGTCATATTCAAAAATGATATATGACAATCCAAAATTTAATTTGATGTAGGGAAACATTAATGATGATGATCCTCATATTTCAGTATTTGACAAAATCCTGCTCATTTTACATCAATAATTTATCAAAGACACTGGAGGGCAAGTATACTAACAAGGGGCCCAAACACCATGACACCAAACAGAACCAGAAGTATAATATACCACACTCTTAATGGTCAAAGCAAGGAAGTTGTCGTAACCTTTCTATAGAAACTCATATTATGCAGCTTCAAACAAATTGAGTGACACACACTTGAAGTTGAGCTAAATGGGTTCACACTTTATTTACTCCATGCATGAAATTCATGTGCATCCAGGTGGTTAATAAAGTGAGGTGGCACCAGCATGTAGATAAGTTAACCAAAACACTCTGCCAGGTTTCCACTTAAAATTTTCTCTCATTGTGTTGACCTGCAGCAGAATGGCTAGCATACTTAGCATGCCTTTGCTCAGTACCATCCTTTAGTGTATTCCTCTGGAACTTTGCAGCTAATGCAGGAGCCACTCCTGGGACTGCTGAATTATTGAACTTGTGTGACAATATATTTGCTCAGTAATGGTATTTATGGTAGTTAATAAGAGTGATAGACTGAAATTTACAACCACAGTAACAGAAGTTAAAATAATTCCACATAAACTATGAATCTGTGTCTAGGGTCTAGAAGGGAGTTTCCAATTGTGGTGCAAAAACCTGTAACATGTTGGTTATCTAGCAGAAGATGGGAAATTTACAAAATTAAAATGAGAAATTTCTGTAATTTATCAGAATTGGACTTGCAGATTTAAATTCTTGTGAACAAAAAACTTCATATTAAACATGCTTTTAATGTTTCCAGTATACAGACAGTGTGCAGTGCTTTCTGAAATCATTGAAATTATATAGCTGCTTTTCTTGTAAAATTCACACAAGGTGATTCCGTGAAGTTACAAACTTTCAGGGATGACTGAGGAGAATGGATGTTTCAGTTTAACCCTTTAACTGCTCTGAACGTGTTAATGCGCGCACCTTTGTACCTGTCCCTGTGTGCTCTGAACGTGTTTACACGTGCCACCAGTCCTTCTACCTGGTACTCTGAACGTGTCTACACGTAGACATGTTCACAGTAGGACTGGTGGCGCACATAAACATGTTCAGAGCACACAGGGACAGATACAGAGGCACGCGCGTTAACACGTCCAGAGCAGTTAAAGGGTTAAGGTAAGAGTCCCTAGTCAAAAAATGAGAGTCCAAAGTTATAAGTGAAAATTGTTCTGTTACCTCTGACTACCTTTCTGTTACCTTGACTAGAAGAAGGGATCGGTTGGTAGGACGTTTTGAGGCATCAAGGAATCACAAATTTAGCATTGGAGGGCAGCGTGGAGGGTAAAAATCGTAGAGGGAGACCAAGAGATGAATACACTAAGCAGATTCAGAAGGATGTAGGTTGCAGTAAGTACTGGGAGATGAAGAAGCTTGCACAGGATAGAGTAGCATGGAGAACTGCATCAAACCAGTCTCAGGACTGAAGACCACAACAACAACAACAACAACACCTCTGACTGTGGAATACATGTACTGATATTGTTGCTAAGATCGTAGGGAAGGCTTTCAGAGGAAGTATTATAAACCAAACCAAGAAAAAATTCTAATAAAAATGGGCTCTAAGAGCCATAAGCACTTCTTCCATAGAAGATATGTTATCACAGTAGCGAAGAAGAATGAGGCCCCTAGCACTTCAGGTATGCTTTTTAAAACTTATATTTACTGTACTTTTTTCTTGTGTTGATCAATGCTACCTCCTCCAAAAATAAGGAAACCAAAGAGCTTGCGGTAGGAAAAAGTTTTTCGTGGTATCGAAGATGAAAAATTGCTCATAGCTGTGAGGTGTGCATTTTAGAGCTCGCATGTTTTTTCCTTGTTTTGGTCCAAACTACCACCCTGTACATGTATTCCACTATCAAATGTACCAGAAAACATTTTTCTATTTAGGTTCTGTCGTTTCTGCCACAGGATCTATCATCTCAGATTGATAAATGTACCAGAATCTGTCACCCTTGAACATTTGTAACATCATGGAATCACCCTGTATGTCAAGTAAATCTCATAATTGTCAGTATGAATAGATTAGCATCATGTGTTATTGGTTGTTAATATATTTAACATAAGTATCCTTTAATAAATGCCTCTGTCTGTTAATGAATGACATTACTTGTTCCACATCCCTGAAGGCTCTCGTTCATTACGCTGTGTGATTGCGTGAATGAATTTGCACTAGTCAGACAGAACTGTGTTTTCAACAAAATGAAGATTCTTTAGATACAGTCCATTAACTGCTATTTTTCGTCATTTTCTCAGTTTAAGGTTCTGAAAACTGCCTCTAGAGCTACTGAGAGCAGTTTTGGATATATCATTTCTCCATGACTGACTCATAAATTCTAAATTTCTCACTACCCTGGTGAAGTCCAATGGAGGTTGTAACACGGACTTATAGTTTCTTCTGTATACTAACAGTGTAGGTTTCGTTGTATTGTCCTGTTTCATTCTCTTGTTTCTTTGTACTACATCCATTTCTTGACACCAGCGTGTTCCTTTGTCTTCTCAAAATGTAATATTCCCCCTTTGATGTTGGTGTTAATCATCCCCCCCCCCCCCCCCCCCCCCACTGCCCTTGTGAGGTAGAATCATACAACATTGTCAAAATTTTGGCAAAGTGTCATCTTCTCTAAATATTAAAAAAAAAAAATTGTCAGTTGTGTTAGTAATACATTTCCTCAAACATTAATAATTGTTTACAACACTTTCCCTTCCTTCGAACTTTAAATGGCTTTATACACCAGATCTGATGTTACTTCCAGAATGTAATTATTTTTGTTATTAACTAGTTGTCCTTTATTTAACTATAAAAAATTTAAGAATCATGGAATGCTTGAACAGTTTTTGTCTGTTGTTAATTACTGTGCACATAAACTGATGAAATGTATTCACAGTGGAAGTTCTGTTCTGTCTTGTCCTGTCCTGTTTTCTTCACATTGTTACTATTTTTCAGCAGTTTCTTACCAATTTACAGTGTATCTTCTCATATCTGCTGCCACATTTCTAAATAGTTTTGTTTAATTCAGCATATTGTATCATTTGCTTCTGTTTTATAGAAGTCTCATTACATTACATTTCCTTTCCTCTGCATTCTTCATATTTGCCTGTTCTGATGTTGGCACAAGTACATCTGTTAAATAATGATTGCTTTTGTCTCTCTGTATAATATTTAGTTTCTAAGGCGGTGCCCTTTGCGCTTGATTCAGTCTGGTACACTTCTTTATTCTTAAATAATTTCCCATGGTCTAAATTTCTCACATCCTGCTTGGTGAGTATTTTTCTTTCTAACTTTACAGTAAAACCCCACTGTTACACTTTTCAAGGGACTTCAGAAAAATGGTGTAAAATGTGGGAAATAATGTTTCAAAATGTAAAAGCTAGGCACAGGATACCCCCTTGCACTTTATGTATGATATATGTGCATAAAACATCAAAAGACTTGTCAGGGACTTGTTTATTATCTGATGAAGGTTTATTATCTAATAAAAATTGTTGATGTAACTGGAACTGATAACTCTCTGGGAAGTAGAAACGTTTGACTCAATTTCATGTCATAATCAATGTTTTTGAAAACCTGCAGCTGTCATTCACTATAAAATGAAATAATGCACTAGTTACGTATTTTTTCATGCTTAACATGATGCGTTCCGAGAATTTTTTCTCATTGTCAAGTGGAGGTGTGTACATAAGTATTTTTGTGTAGTGTTTGAATATGTGGTGTTCTGCGTCGCTTGCACTGTAGTCGTCTTTTTGAGGTTATCAGGTACTGTGCCTCATCAGTTATGTAGAAAACCACACACCACACACACAGTCATTCACATCGTGTGTTTGTGTAACATCACAAAAAATACATATGTAAATACTGCACTTGACAACGAGAATAAATTCTCAAAACATGTTTTGCTCAGCGCGCTCCAAGAGGCCATATACTGAAACGTGCTTAAATATGGTTCAACAAAGGTGTCATGATCACAACAATTACGAAACTGCGTTTGCGCAGTAGAGACAGCTTGGAAATGGTTGTGGTTGGTCAGGATATCTTCGTTCGAATGAATCTAATTACTCCCATCAGCCACCATGCAAAGTGGAGTTTGGCAGTGACAGGAGATATGGCACAAATTGTTCAAACTTTTACACCTGTACCAGTTCAAATCCGCTGAGTAGTCCCCTGGCGTCAAGAAACTTAACCACGCAATATTTGTAAACATACTGGATGGGCAACATCATGCCAGCATCATTTTTTCTCCACAAACATTTTTGCATAATGCATAAATTGCGGGAAAATTATGACACAAAAGCAGGTGCAAATTAACATTGTGGACATAGGAAATTTGATGGGACCGATTAAAAAATCTCGTAAACAGCAGGAAAATGTTAATTCCGTGAATGTAAAAGTGGCACTATTCTTGATATATATCTTTGTCCTAAACTGCAAGAGCTTACAATCCTTAAAATTCAAAAGTGATTAAGGCCATCACTTCCAGTATAATTTCTAATTTCTTTGTTATTTGATGAAATATCAGTCTCATTTGTTTTTTTGTTCCATTTGCCCTTTCCAAGTCCATTTTGTGTTTCTTTTCTTGTGGAAGAGTGTTCTGCCAACATACGAGCTCTTTCAGTTCTGGTATTATGACCAAAGTTTACAACTAAAGAATCATGTTGTAATTTTCATCCTACTTTAGCATTAAAAACCTCCATTATCAGTTTGTCGTGAGATATACATCTATACTATACCAACCGTCATGAGGTGCATGGCAGAGGGTACGTCCCATTGCACCAGTTATTAGGGTTTCTCCCTGTTCCATTCACGTATGGAGTGCGGGAAGAATGACTGTTTGAATGCTTCTGTTCCTCCAATAATTATTCTCATCTTATCTTCAAGATACCTAAATGAGTGATGTGTAGGGGGTTGTAGTATATTGTTAGAGTAATCCTGTAAGCTGGTTTTTGAAACTTTGTTAATAGACTTTCTCAGGATAGTTTACCTCTGTCTCGGAGTCTTCCAGTTCATTTCCTTCAGTATCTCTTTGACTCTCTCCCACTAATTACTCAAACCTATGAGTATTCATGCTGTCCTACTCTGTGTATGTTCAATATCCCCTGTTAGGCTTATCTGGTAAGGGTCCCACACACTTGTACAATATTCTAGAACTGGTCGCACAAGTGATTTGTAAGCAATCTCCTTTGTAGAGTGATTGCACTTACCCAGTATTCTATCAATAAACTGAAGTCTACCACCTGCTTTACTCATTCCATTTCATATACCTACAAAATGTTACACCCAGATATTTGTACGAGTTGGCCCACTCCAGCAGTGACTCTTTTTGTTTTGTGAAGTGCAAAATTTAAATTTCTGAACATTTGGTGCAAGTTGCCAATCTCTGCAACAAGGCATGACTGAATATTTATGCAGCTTCTTTCAGATAGTACTGAATTACAGAGAACTGCATCATCTGCAAAAAGCCTGATTTTACTATTAATATTGTCTGAAAGATCATTAATATACAATATGAACAGCAAGAGTCCCAGTATACAGGGTGACACAGAGTAACGGGAATGTTTGAAATGAGTAGTGGCAGCCACGGGCAGGTGGCAGTTAGCGAGTAAATAGTGCGCCATTTCGGTAATCATGGATTAGTGAAACGGACAACAGCATGTGTTAGCCATAAACAGTGATAGTTTGATAGGGGCGCAGAGGGAGTTTTGATGTTTCTATAATTTAGGACCTCATGACGTCGTTCTGTCGAAATGTGTGATAAAATGTTCTATTAATAACTTGGAAGAGGCTGGATCGGCCCACAAAAAGAAACTAACAGGACGACCAAGAAGTGTGCATTCTCCAGCGAACATTGATGTTGTATGAGAGTCTGTCTTACGGAGCTCATGGCGTTCAATTCGTAAGCAAGCAGCAGTGGTTGGAATGTCCTGGGAGGGTGCCCACAAAATTCTTCATCGTAATTTGAAATTTCATCTGTACAAACTACAGATGGTGCAACAATTGAAGGACAAAATTACCAGTTACGATTGGGATTCTGTCAACAAATGATAACAAAAATAAACAATGATGATGAATTTCTAAACAAGTTGTGGATGTCAGATGATGCACATTTTCATCTCACCGGTTATGTGAATAAACAGAACTACCGTTACTGGGCAAACACAAATCCTAATGATGATCATGAGTGCCCTTTACATGCTAGTAAAGTGACAGTATGGTGTGGTGTTTCATCACATGGGATTATCGGACCATATTTTTTCGCAAATAAAAGGGGAAACACAATCTCAGTGCCGATCGTTACATGGAGATGTTACGAACTTTCGTTACACCTGCATTGAACAACTTTCCAAACGTTCAAAAAGCCTTGTTCCAACAGGACTGAGCGACATCTCACACTGCACGGCAATCAATGACATGTGCGAGAATTGTTTGGCAACTGTGTGATCTCATGATTTGGTAACATTCCCTGGCCCCTTAGACCATCAGATTTATCCGTTTGTGATTATTCCTCCCCCTGGATGAGTTTAAACAGAAAATTTGGGATGCAATTCACAGTATCCCAGCTGAGATGTTGCAGCGGTCAATGAGGAATCTCATCAGCAGATTTCACGAATGTATTCGTATAGGATGAAGCCAACTAAAGGACGTAATTTTTAAAAAATGATAAATGACATCAGTGTTTCGTAAATCGCAAAGTTGAAGATTTCAGTTACTATGAATGCAATTTCTTTCCTTCATAACTTCTAGTTTTACTGGATTGCGGAAATGTTCCTGTTTTTCTGTCACCCTGTACTTCCTTGGGGCACACCCAAAGTTACTTCTACATCTAACAATGAGATTTGCTGGTGTTCACTACTTTTCGTATCCGTCATCAGAATGTGAGCATGATTTCAGCAATTTCTTTAATATCTTTTCTTTATTTTTAAAATAACTCTTCCTCTTTCCTGTAGTACAGTTTTTAATTTTACCATAAAGCAGTTGGGTTTCTGAGGTCCACATTGTTGGCTGTTTAGCCAAACTTTGTGTAACATGGACTGGGTGCAGAAATAATTTGGTATGCCACAAGACCAATTAGTCCCAAAATTCTTTAACTTTAACTAGAACACCAATGCCCCAACAACCCTACCCATGATACTGTAGCCCACCAGAGTTTGGCAGGATATGTAAATATTGTTGACAATTAACAAAGATGGACAGCTGTTTCAGCAAAGTCCTGAGTGCTTAAGAATCTTGGCACTTGGCAGCGACATGGCCATTTCACATGCTGATCATGGACCATCAACAGGTATCACTCTTTGTGATTCCCATTACCTATAAAATGACCCATCAAGTTTGTTACCTTATGGAAAGAAACTTCCATAGAAACGCTGACTACTGCATGATGTGTACAGAATGATGCTATAGGGCTAGAGATTATTGTTACGTAATGTCAGAAGGTTAATGGAATCCCTGTCAGATTCCCTATATAGAATTTGCAGCCGAGTCAACCCATTTTTCAACCAAAATATACCGTAGATCCTCTGACTACAAAATTGTGCCCTGTAGTTGAGAGAAAGTACAGGTACTACCAGTTTACAAGAAGGGTTACACAGGTAATTCACAAAACTATCGTCCAGTATCATCGTCATCATCCTTCTATGGTATAGTCTTTACAACAAAATAATGAGGTATTTGTTTTGTAAATAAAAATTTCATTTTCTTGTTGCACTGGAATTTATTTCTCTCAGATGCCTTTTTTATCCATCTTGAGTGGGAAGATTCCATTGTGATAGATGACGCTGTAATAGTCACAAACGTATAAGTACGTTGTATCATGTAACATTCAGCCAGTGCTAGCGAAAAAAGTGGTCCAACTAAAACATTCATATTTCTTTACGTACTACATGAATATGTAATAAAAAATGGGGGTTCCTATTTAAAAAATCGCAGTTGATATCCGGTTGACCTATAGCAGCGCTATCTGCTTTCCCCCTTAAAGTTGGACGAATTTCTTTCTTTGTAGTTTTTTCGTTTGATGCTTATTTCGTGAGATATTTTGCCCGGTCACTATCAATGGACCACCCTGTATAGGCAGATCTTGGCAAGTTTTGAAAGTGGCGCAGTGGTTGACAACTTATTTCAAACGTTCAGAAACGCAAAGTTGCACATTTCGTGTAAGGCAAAAAATGCAATATTCCGTGTCTAAAATACACTGTAGGTGCTAAAAAGCTTGAACTTCTGTCATCTGATTGTGCAGTAGAAGCTCGAAGTCTGGAATTTAGCATGATATGCTATTGTGTAAATAAATACTAGTCTTATCCAATCTGTGTGCCATACATTCTTGAATTACCATACAATTAACTTCTCATAATAAACTTTTTTTATTTTTTATTTTATTTTATTTATTTATTTATTTTTATGAGAACATTACAATAACTGCTTAACCCAGAATCTCCAAATAAACATAACCTTGAACACATTCCAAAAAATTCATTTGCTTTCTCCAGTCTTATTTCAATGTTTCAGTGCAGCTTTAGCTCCAGAGCCAAGATTACTCTGACCTAGGATGATGATACATGGAGCTGGTATTTCCTTTCACGAAGTTGTTGTGATTACCATCCCACCTGAACGATGTGCGCCATCCCTTGAGGTTGTGCTCACCTGTTTATTAAATAATTGTACCAATTCATGTGTTCATGAGCATCCTTTATCAGAAAGGTCAATGTAGGATTACGCATCACTCTTCCAGTTGGATATGTAACAACACATTTCGTGAAAAGCTCTCGTATTAACCATCGTAGAATATTGCTGACGTGGTTGGGACTCGTATCAGATAGATCAAATGAAGGATGTTGAAAATATAAAAAGGCCAACATGACTAGTGATGAGTTTGTATGACTTGCAGGATGCATAACTGAAATGCTGAAGAACTTGAAGAAAAGACATAATCCATTTTATGAAATTGTATTTTGTTTAAAGATCCAGTATGGGCAAAGGAAAATACTACAGTCCCTTACATAATGCACTCACATTGACTGTGTAGACAAGATCAACTAATTACAGCAGCACATCCACATTTAAGCAGTCTTTTTCATACGTTCATTACACTAATGAGATGGGGAGAAACCCAGTTATATGGTGCAATGGGAAGCCATGCACTTCAGAGTGGTTTGCAGAATGGATGTAGATGCACACTATGAACATCTAAATCAAGCACTATGATCTACCATTGCTGCTTCCCTTAATGTTTAGCAAAGTGTAGTTAAAGGCCTTCCTCCCACTTCTTAGTAGCAACCTTTTGCATTGTACATTTTGTTGTTATTTACTTCATTAGCTGTATCTTATTATTGATAAATAATGAAGTTTAAATTTATTGTTTGATCTTATAACAGGTACAATCAGAAGTTTGATTCTGTATATTTTATTATTAATATTGATTTTGTGAACACATTTTTATAATTTCAATACACTGGAGATTTTATTTTCTTAATGCATTTTTTAATATTTACCTTTGCTTTCAGCAGTTTGCAGAAACGAGAATGGACAAGTAACAGCATCAGGTGTGATGGGTGCAACCTGCTGTTTATGAATTTGAACAGGCTACGTTCACACAGAGCAGTAGTTCATAGTCGTTTGCATTTTAAGTGTCAGATGTGTAGCAAACTCTTTGGGCAACAAAATAGTTTGAAGCAGCACATCGCAATTCACAGAAAAAGATATACTTGCAAAATATGTTTTGAGTCATTGCCAACATACCAGCTAATGCTTTCACATCGGAGATCTCATATCAAGAAGGCACCTAACTCAAGTGAGATACCTGATGATAAAGATCTGAATACTGTGCCTTGTATACCTGAAAACAGAGACACCAATGTTTGTATTACTCCTGAAACCACAAAAACAGAAGAATCACCTGCACAAGTGAAAATTGAGTCAGAGACTTCCATTGAAACTGTATTAGGCAGTGAAGTTTTAAACACAAGCAAAGATGAACAATCACTGCCCGAAACTGGAGGTGAAACTACAATCTATGAATTCTCAGATGAAAGGCTCAGTGCTGCAACAGACCCTAAAGTTAAGTTTGTGGAGTCTTCTGACTTAACTAATAATAGAGATGAAGCTGAACAGAAATTTCATCCTTTAACAGAGGTTGAAGCTCCATTATTAAATATTATCACTCCTTTATCTGGTGGCATTGACAGAAGAGGACAAATATTTCAGGAACCTGAAATTGTGGAAGCTGTTAATTCCATTAAAGAAGACAGCTTACAGTATGAGCATCAAATATGTCAAGTTGAATATGACTCAACTTTTGTTGACCATTCTACTGTGCATGAGATTGTTACATTTGTTGACAGTGAGGCGTCAAATAATAGTACTGAACTCTATCACTGTTCGACCTGTAATAAAATATTTACTACCGAATTGGCTTACAGGAATCATGCATCAAAACATTCTATGGAGAAAAAATTTGTTTGTGGTACTTGTAAGAGACCATTTGCACATCAGTGGGCTCTTGACAGTCATTTAAGAATACACTCAGATGAGAAACCATTTGCTTGCAATTACTGTGGTGAAAAATTTTTGTTCAAGCGATCATTAGTTGTACATGAGCGTATACATACTGAAAACAAATCTTTTAAATGCAATGTATGTGATAAATGTTTTAACTCTGTAACAAGACTGAAGCAGCATATCATTACACATTCAGATGACTGGCCATTTCGATGTACATTTTGTTCCAAAGAATTTAGACGCAGAGAAGCTTTGAAAAATCATGTAGCAAAACACACAGATGAATGTAAATTATGTAATCACAAACCTGATGTAAAAGGAAGAAAAGAGGGTAATGACATACTAGAAGAAGTTGCTGATAGTAAAATGGAGGAACCAGGCTCTTCCTCAGATAACACAATTATCTTTGGTGAATTTGGTTCATCAGATATTGTTATTGAAAGCCATGCAGATTCCACACCTTTGATAAATGACAGTAATGTTGCTTGTGAATATGTCATTTGATAAGAATTTGAAGGAAACTTTGTCTCTCAAGATCAATACAGAATTGTACCATAAAATTGTATGACGGAGTTAGACATCCATTGTATTAATTTGCCTGCTTCAGTTCAGAAGCCAAACCCATTTTGCCTGTAATAGAACTGTAAATTTTATTGTAATTATCTTTTCTATGTGTTACTTGTGTATAATATATTTTGTAATGAAATTTTCAGCTTCATAGTATGACTTTATTTCTACCATCACTACTCGGTAAAGTAATGTAAATTTTGACACAAATAAGAACTGTGAGACTGTTTCGCCAAAGCAAAACAATTTTGTATACATTATTTGTTCAGTATTCTTTTCTGATACATGTGTCTTGTTATTCATGAATTTGTCAACAGTGTTTCTGAACTGTCATTATCATGATGTGTGTTAATTATTGGGGATAACTGGAATCAATTTTTAGACACTCATTATATGCAGACCTGCAGAAATGTAATGGCTCCAAATTTCCGAATTTATGTGGGAACTGTTAAAAGCTTTTTAAGTAAAATGAATGTTATTAACGTTGTACATCTGTATTCTTTCCCAACTAGAGACCAGTTTGTTAATTCTGCCACTGCAGAATGTTTGACTTTGTTGACAGCCAAATCTCATCTCTGCTTGCACCACTTCATCACAATTAAAGTGAAGTCCTTGAGATGGGTGAAAATGTGATGGAGTCAAGTCAGAACTGTACGTAGAACAGTTGATAACAGTGAACCCAATGCACCTGGCACTTGTGTGTGATTTGGTGGTTTGCTATTGTCATGCCAAAGGAGAGGATGCTTCGTGTGTGGAAAAAATTTTCAAATTTGAAATCGGTCAAATGTGCTGTTCCTCGTGCACCAGCAGTTACTTTACACACTACCATGTTATGTGCTACAATTCAGAGCCCTTGTATCAGCTGTGGGCTGCAAATATGTAGTTATGAAGAATACAGATGTAGAATGCTTATAATGTTTGTTTTTTATTTTAAAAGCTTTAAGAATTTTCACAAAAAAAAAAAAATCAGAGGCATTGCTTTTCAGCATAAATGAAAAACAAACAATCTTGTTCTTATAGTAGCATGCTATGTGAAAATAGGTCTCATGTTGGTCAGAGAGTATTATCATAGACAGCATGTTTTGCAGTGACTGTTTGAGGGTAGGTACTGAGCTCAGTTATAAATATAGATGTTTTGTTATATTTTGCAAGCTATATCACAGTTAAAATCAGAAATTTAATATGCCGTACCATTAACTTCACTATATTTTGTCAGTGTGAGAAAATAGTTTCTAAACAGTAAGGGAAAAGTAAAATCTACAGACTGTAATTATACAGAAAATTGCCATGTTTAATAAAAGGACCAGTTGTAATTAAAGATACACCAATGTGAAAATGAAAACAATTTGTATATAATTGTTTGACAATGGGATATTGCAGATTTGAGAAGGGAAGAGAAACAGAGCAGTGTTGCAAAAACTGTGAGTCAGTTGCTCAGAATTATGGACTGAAAAACCTGTAGAATTGTCTCCATTGTTCCATGTGTCTGTTGCTTTTTCAGTTACCACACAGGCAGATGGAATGTATTATTTGCGATATTAGCTGAAGAGTCCCACTGCTAGATTCTGCTGTAAGCAAAGAAAGTAGTATATTGTGGCCCTTGTTGAAAACAAACAAAAAGGCATCTTTTTAGTCATAAAGGCTCGTACAGAATAGTTACACAATGCATCCTTGAATATCGGTGAAGCATGTTAACAGAAATTTGTTCACAGGGACTTTTGAACAGACGATAGAGATTATTTAAGTAATACACGGCAAAGTGAACTGAAGACTTGGTGACCGGCTGCTGCATGTTTACACCCAGAAGTGAAAAGGGGGGGGAGGTAGTAAATAGTGCAGACTTAAGTATTCTAACACATGGAATGCTGTCTTATGGATTTCAATGCACTCTTTTGCATAACTAGATTGTACTACTTGCACACTATCACTGTGACAGTTACTCAAAATATAAAATGTATAAATGCATCTTTTTTTTCTGACTAAATCACACTCTGCTTTCATTCTGGTGCGTCATACTTACAAAAAAGCTAGTGTTGTATGCCATTTTTGAGATTCATATCACGTGCACATGGGGACTCATTTATTCTGGCACCTTTTGAAACCATATCCCGTGACAAAGCTTTTTCTCTGTTTCTTTGCTAGCCGTGAAGATCCAGTTCTGAGAGATTAAAGCATTAATAATCATCTTGTGGCGTTGCAGTTCTTCTTGTGGTGGTTTTTTTTTTTTTTTTTTTTTTTTTTTTTTTTTTTTTTTTTTTTTTTTTTTTTTTTTTTTAAGCTATTCTGCTACGCAATGTACAACTTATTGTGGTTTTGATATTGTGGTGTTTTCTCAGATGTTGTTGGGGAAGTGAATAGGCAGATGTGACTTATGGGCGCTTGACACTGCACTTTCTCCGATTTTTCAAAACATAGGCAGAGTTTTTGCCACCATTACGTGTTGTTGTTGTTGTTGTAACTTCGCCAACAGCATATGAAAATGCGCCACAATATCAAAACCATGAGAAGTTGTACATTGTATAGGAGAATAGCTACCAAAATAAATGTCCAATAGTATCATGTAAGTTAAAAAATAAAAAAAAGAACCCACTGAAGGTAGCACAAAATGTGCTGAAACATGTCTGGGTGAAATAAAACAAAAAAAAGGTGTCGTGCATAAGGCGGAATTCCTCTTCCCATCCCTAAATCATTAATGTTTTCACAAATTTTGTATTTCATTTTATTGTTCATTATCACGGAAATTGGTGCCTAACAACATATTTATCCATATTGTCAGTGGTATAGAACTTTACCATGGCTGTGTCTAGTCACGAGACCTAGTTAGTTTTCGCAACAGCTGTGTCTATGGGTCACTTTTTTGGGTAATAATTGGTTTGTTCTGTTCATATCCTTTTTATTCCCAAAAAATGCTGCTTTGCTAGTTTTCATATACAGGTATTGAATATTTTATAGGAAAATCAACAATGGGATTTCAAGAAATAGTTTTCTGTCTGGTTTATTGCTATCATTCTTAAAAATGCAAGGATATGAGATTCGTAACCTTACTTCCACTCTCCTTGGCAGGGGAAGGACATCACACTTTTCATTGTTTGGCATTGGAAAGCCTAACTAGATTTTTATATGTGTACTAAAAATATATTAGACGTACTGGGTGCCAATTCCAGTTTTATTGCCTGAAATGTCTTTTATTGTGTCGAGGAATCAACAGAGATTACAAATCAAAGATTGTCAAAATCTAACTGTATAAAAAACATTCACATAATCCTTTCATTGTTAGTGTCTCATTCAGGCAGCATTTAATGCATGGTTACATCACTTAGCAAAATGTTGTAATATTCATATTATTCCCTTGGAACTTGTCTGTTTCACACACATTGTCACCAAATCTTTAGTTTATGCTACTGCAGCCAGAAGTTTTTGTATATGCCATGGGCACAGATAGGTGTGCCAAAAGATGTTTCCTATCTTGTCCATACTGCTTCAATAAAGACTCAATCAAACTATTTCTTATAAAACACTGAAAGAAGACTATAGTGTAATTGATGGATAAAAGCTCTACTCACCAAGTGGTGGCTGGAGAACACACATGTGAAGGTATTGAGATTTGCAAGCTTTTGGTGCCAGTGGCTCCTTCTGGTAGTAGAGTTGAAGGGGAAGGAAGAAGTGTGAAGGAAAAGGGCTAGTGAGGTTTAGGTAATAGGGAGAGTTTGGAAAAGTTGCCTAGAACCCCCGGACAGGAGAGACTTACTGGACAGGAAAGCCTGAAAGAGGTGATTCCCCACCACTCACCCACCCATTGTGATTTGGAATTTTGGGAATGTTCTTTAGGTCAGTTTTGAAGTTAAGGTATCTGGCATACAGCACAGAGCCGACTATGAAAGGATGTAGACCTCATGCAGCCGCATACAGTTTGGGCCTTCAGAGAAGTACACCAGATCATACTTGCTTCTCTTCCCTATCTTATAATCATGTAGTGAGTATAGTTGCACTCAGTTCCTGTGTAGTGTTAGAAAAGTGTGTGTTGGATAAAGTGCAAGTTTGGATTGGTCTTGCACAGGTTGATACAGAAATACTCAGAATTCTTCTTTTGGCCTCCATCCCTTCTACTCAGGATCCATTTGACATTGTCATTTTAAGATTCCCGGTAGTGCCACAGAATAGTCAGACACATGCAGTAATTTCATTTGACTCTTTTACTGTCATTCTTGTTCCTCGGTTTCCCAGGTTGTATATAGTCAGTTTATATGCTCCAGAATGAATTTTCACACTACAGCAGTCTGCCCACAGATGTGAAAATTCCTGTCAGGTTAAAATAATTACACTTATCCCGTGCCTGTGAAAGATGGAGGTCCCAGATTCAAGTCATGGTCCAGTACACAGTTTTAATCTGCTCAGATGTCTCAGTTTGTACACTGTCTAGTTCTCTCAGGTAGAATTTTTGGGGTTTTAGACACTGCTTTAGGTAGACATTTAGAACCACAATACATGATTTGCTATGTGCTACCCTTTTTGTGAGCCAGATTTTCTCACTCATATTCATTGCAATATTCAGGCTTGATTAAAATTTCCACAATGGTGACTTGACTTGTGTCTACAGTCGTATGATTCTACAGAAGGATAACACAAGATTTGATGCCTTATACTATTTATAGTTTTTGTGGCCAATATCTCTCTTTCTCGACAACACAGTCACAGCATTTTGGAACAACAATACCAAACCATAGCTTCTGCCACATTTACAGTAGACAGGAAAAAAATTGCAGCATACACTTCTTTCTTGCCCTTGTCTTGAGGGTATGAGGAGGTGAAATAGCTTTGGTTGTTTTGTATATTCCTTGTTAGTCAATCTTTCAGTGTCTTCAAATATGAATTACAGTAAACTGGCATTGTTGGTGTGACCTTTCCATGTTCCGGCAGGCATATCTTAGCACTATGGTTCACATCATTTAGCATAAAACATTGTTGTGTACTTTTATTCAAATGGAGAGCAGTTGTACAGTTATTGATGTGATGTATAGTTCTCCCTTCTGTTTCAACGTCTTTCATTACCTCAGTTTCTTACCAATTTTAATGTATGGTAGTGAGACCTGATCATTTTGTGCAAAAAACGTTCCAAAACCAAGGATTGATCAGAAAGAAATGGAGAGGAAGATGTTGAGAATTATTACAACAGAAGCTCTCAGGTTTTCAAATATGATACGGTAAGTTTCCCTGAACCCAGCTGTGCCCGACTCTTCTGAACTCTCCACAATGTAACACCTTGCTAGCCCGTTTCCTCCACCTCTCTTCCTTCTCCGTCAACCCTTCTGCCATGAGGAGGAGCCACTGGCTCCAAAAGCTTGCAGATTTCATTATCTTTATATGTGTGTGCTCCTGCCACCACTCGATGAGTAATTTTTTTATCCATCCAATTACATTATATATTCAAAAATTATTTTCATTTTCCCTGATATGTTATCAATTGAAGACATAAAGTCTGACAGTGAGTCCGTGATCATATTTTTGGCACTTTATTTTATAGGTTCGTCTTGATCTCACAAATTTTTACCCTTCATTATTACTGGTTTCGGCTACTGCCATCTTCAGGTCATAAAATATTCTGATGTCAAACTAAACATGTAGGTACATAGTAGGTGCTCAAATTATATTGATATATATTAAAAACAGAATAGGACCAAATACACCACCTGAGGAACAAGTGTTTGTGTGTTTATTGTTGGACACATCTTGTACTAAAAATTTATCACCGGCAGATGTGTGAGCTCCATATCTCTACACTTGCATCCTGTTTTCCAGTATGATTTTGACCACTCATTTGGTATTCTTCTTACACCTACTGCTTCTAGCTGGTTTAGTAGTATTTTTTGGTAGTAAACAGTCAAAGGCCTCGGGCAAGTCAAAGTATATCTGTTGTACGCAGTCGTCCTTGTCAAGGACCACTTTAGTGAATGCTGTAATGGCCAATATTGTACTTCTCCCATTTAGGAAATGAAGCTGTGCTTTGTTAAAATGCTTGTATGTATTCATGTAACTCACTAGTGTATCTTTCATGATTGATTTGATAATCTTTTAGAATGCAGACAGTAGTTACACTGGCCTCCAGTTCTCAGTACTATCCAGTTTAACTTTGAGTAGTAAGGGAGCAACTTGTGCATGCTTTAAGTACTGTGGAAAAATAACTGAACTCATTTGTCTTTTGTCAATGTGGCTTGCATGATGTTTATGTACACCTTCAGAACGGAGACTGGAATCTCATCTGTGCTTGACTTGTATTTTAATTTTTGTATTGCCTTCCTGTCTTTGAGCACAGGGGAAACATTGTATTTGCTGTGGAAGTCATAGCAGGTGCTACATGTGTTTTAGGAACATTTTGTTGGAGCGTCTCCATAATACCATAGAAATAGTCATTTCCAAATTCTTGGGGCTGTACTATTAATTTAGCCCTAACTCTGATTAGTATGATGATATACTTGTCTGCTTTTTACATTTTATTGTCTTATGATATCCTTCACAACTTTCCTTTTATTTTCTGCGATATATATTATTTTGCCGTTGAATGATTTTTTTTTTTTCTGTATATCGTTTTATATCTGTGACATTAATCTAGGAGCTGTGGATTAGTATAGGTGTTGCTTTTGTAAAGAGAATGGAGAAATTTAAGTATATGGATGGACTTCTAAACATCTGCAGTTACCCATCTATTTTCTTTACCTGCTACTGTCAAAGTGGCTAATTTTGGGAATGTCTCCTCAAAAATTAATTTAAACAGTATGCAGAATTTAGGGAAATTAGCATCTACATTAATGAAAATAATCAATTTTTGAACATAAGATATAATGTGATGGAAAAAAAATTACTTGCCAAGCAGCAGGAGAAAAAACGTATAAAGGTTAAAGAAATGTGCAAGCTTTAAGCCAGTGGCACCCTCTTCTGGCAAAAGGATTGAAGGGAAAGGAAGGGGGTGAAGGAAAATGACTTGCGAGGTTCCTTCTCTTTCAAACCTTCTGCCAGGAGCAGGATACACTGGCTCCAAAATCTTGCACATTTCCTTAACCTTTGTTCTCTCTCCTGCTGCCACTTAGAGAATAGATTCCTTTGACTATCCAATTGTATTAGCATCTACATTGTTTTTAAGATATTTCACCCCAGCTTTGATTTGCCAGTGTCCAAGAAAAAGTCTGCTTTTAGTTTCTGAGACGATCCGTTTCTAGACCTGCATTTTCGTAGGTCTTACAGAATCTATCTTTAGTGTTATTAGCTGACAGTAATAATCACAAAGACACACACTTGTAGCAGTGTTTAACACTATTCGTGTGCCAAAAGTGTTTATGAAGTTGTTATTAATTTCACCCTCAACACCTGTTTTAATATTTATGCCTCTAAATATTAGATTAGTTTTGGGGGGCTGAGACACTTTCCAGGACTTAAGTTAATTTGTGTTGAAGAAAGTGTCCACATTACAATAAGACAAAGTGAGTAGTCAGTCACCTGAGGGGCTTCTGAAATTTGAGATGTATTGTTCCTTTTTGGTTTTTTTAAAGTGTTTGTTTTTGCACAGTTGTTATTGGTGTCAAATTTCCTCAAAACATCTGATTCTGTTTTTGTGCCACATTCTAATTTTGCCGTGTTAACAAAATTGCAGGATGGGGAAAGTGCTAATTTTGTAGTTAGTCTTGATAAGGCAGATACTGTAGTTTGAAAAGTGAAGTCTCATTTTCAGGCTGTTTTTTAACCATTCACTTTCATCAAAACATAATTGTAACTCCGAAATTAAATGTGCACTCCATCAGTTACATTTATAATTTTCAGATCAGACGCATTTATAAAGTTCAGTACGTGTGCCAACAACACGAGTGGTAAATTCAAAGGACAATTCTACCACCACTGAATTAATTTGTACAATGAAATCAGTAAATCCAATTATTGTATTGCATAGTCAAATTTTATCCATAGATTTTTATGGTAAATGCTCAGGAACATCATCAGGGATGCCTGAGTGAGTAGTCAGTCAGGGATGCCTGATGATGTTCCTGAGCATTTTTCACTTTCATCTAAGAAAATTAGATACCTAATAAGTGATGGATTGGCACAATATTTCTGAGAACATATAGTAGAAGAACGCTCATCATATTGCAAAGTAATATTCGATGAAACTAGCACTGCTAAAGATTAAGAAAAATTACCAGTATTACATTACCAGTATTACATTTTGTCAGAGAATAAGTGTTGCATATCAATGGATTACCTAAGAAGTTTGTGTTGGCAAAGCAGAGGGTAAAATGTTGCATCAGAAATTATGTGAAGCATTTTCTAAAGCCAGCATGCCCTAAATTAATACTTTATGATGGGGATGACTTGGACCTAATGTCAAGAAAAATGTTTCAGCTTTCACTTAGTGATGTCCAGGAGACCCAAGGCAGACAACTTATAAACATTGGAACTTGTAACACTCGTACAAGGCATAATGACTATGTAAAAGCTTTAAGTGTGTTTAGTTGAAGAAGCATCTGATTTTCTGGTTAGTATTTAACATTATTTTGACAGTTGCCCTGTTCACTGGAAAGAATGCAATCTAAGTTTAACATTCCACACCACAAGTTTTTGAGGTTTACAACCACAAGGTGGATTACTTTAGGACCTTCAGCCAACATGATTTTGGAATGTTGAGATGGTATCCAATGTTAGTTTCTTAAGCATATATCTCCAAAAAAGTATTCTGTCACTCTTCAGTCCAAATCATATAATGCCATTGAGGGGTGCTTGAAAAAAAAATAAATGAAAGCAGAACTTTATTTCAGAATTTCATCTATAGAGCTATTCAGTAAGTTCACCTGTTTTTGAAACCATACACCTGTGATTCACAAGTTTCACACAAAAGTAGAAAATATACTTCAAACCATTGTGGCTTGTGTTTTAAAGTTTTCTGCTTTGAGAAAAAATGGAGAGTATTTCTGAAGTGTTTCATAATGAACTCCTTACATTGGATAATCTGCTTCCTCTTGAAAAACTATTTGTTATTGGACAAGTAACCAAAGAGCAAACTGGAAGAATGTGGTAAGTTGTGGTTTCTAAAGAATGCCCAAAAAGATTATTTCGCAGCTGGCAAACATGATGTAAAAATACGTGCTTATCAAGTGCACCACTGAAAAGTTTTAGGTTCTTAGACCCCAAGAAAGAAGAAAGTGCAGAACTACAGTGGCATGTTAAAGGTTGTGAAAATGATTCCATTTGATGTCTGACAATATTACTTATTAGATAAGTGGAAGGTTCTACAGTTTGAAAAAAGGCTACCCTGCTTTAGATAACAAAGGTAGTGGGAGTTACTGGCAGCAGCACAGTTTCCGAAAAATCATTTTAAGGCTTCTCTTACATTTGGCCTGTGAAAGTGCAGACGTAGAGAAAAGATATTCCATTTCGAAGTGCACAAAGGAAAAGACAAGGCAGTGATGACTGGAAGATTTGCAAACAGCATTTTGACTGTGGGGGATGCTTTGGGACAGCACTCTCATTTACTTTCTGTGCACATTAGCTCTTATTTAGTGAGAACTTGACCAATGAGAACAGTTCCAATGTGTGGCACAATTAAAACTTTTTCTCCTGAAAATAATTATAAAGGTAAGAAGTTGATAGCTTCTGTGTTAAGAATGTTGAAAGTAGTCATATATCATTGTCAACAAACATTATTTCTTTTTGTTATATATGCACAGGACCACAGTGAATGAAAAATTCGTAAGAAATTAGTATATTATGGGCAAATTGGAAACACAGTGCAACACCAGTTGCAGTTTTATGTTCTTAAACCATGACAATTTCCAGCCATCATTGCCTGTTCAAGTGGTTGTGTGTTTAGTCATGAAGGTGCACTTATGCAGACTCAAGAATCCTAGTTTTATAATGACTTTAAAAAGGGGTTTGGTGACTGAAACCAGTCATAGTGTTAGAAAATTAAATTGCAGTGCAGTGCTGCTGTAATTTGTTTCCAGTTTACTATTATTATTATTATTATTCCCATTTAAAGAGTGTTTGAACATGAATTCCTTTATGATGATTTTTTGTTTTTTCTGAGCTCAAAATTTATTCATGTGTTCACTGTGTTGTTTCTCTCGCTCCACTGTCCATTTGCATCCTGGTCTCCTCTGTGTTGTGGTGTCAAATTTATGTTTTTTGATGATGTTCCTGAATTCAGTTCTATTTTCTGCATTGTTTACTGTTATGTGTGCTTGTCTGAGGTCCTCTTCAACTTCTTTTATCCATTTTGTTTTTCCCCTGCCTGAGTTGATGACTTTAAGAATTCGCTTTGAAATTCTGTTTTCATTCATCCTGTGGATATGTCCGTAGAACTGCATTCTTCTTTTCCTTATTGTATCTGTAATCATGTCTGTGTATTTATATAATTCTGATGTTGGTCTCTTCTTCCAGATCCCTTGCTCTTGTATCGGGCCAAAAATTTTCCTGAGAATTTTCCTTTCTTGTTTCTCTATTTCTTTGATTTTAGTTTGCCCACTTATTTGTGTTGTTTCAGATGCATACAGTGCCTCTGGAAGTACGACAGTGTTGCAGTGCCTCAATTTTGCATTAATTGATATGGACTTTTTGTTATAATAGTTCCACGTGAGTTTATATGCTTTCTGTAGTTTTTTTTATTCTTTCCTCATTGGCCTTTAGGTTGATCCCTGATGGCTGGATAAATTCTCCCAGGTACTTAAAATGTGGTACTTGTACTATTTTCTCATGTGAAATTTGCAGGCCAGTTCCTTGTGCAATTTCGTGTAACTTCTCTATGGCGTTATTGGCTTCTTTTCTATTATTTGTGAGGATAGCAAGGTCATCTGCAAAATACAGTGAAATATTTGAAAGACTTGTCAACAAACTAGGTCATTGTCAAAAATTAAAGATGCAGGCAATGCTTTGAGAATGAAAACGCATTTCGATCCAGTTTACTATTATTGTTTTCTTTACAGGTGAATATCCACAGTTGTGGTACACAGCAAACACCATGTACCCCATCATCACAGCATGCCACTAGGGAGTCAAGAAAAAATGATGCAACCTCTGCATGGGGTGCACTTTTTTTTTTTTTCTTCTCTAGAGGTGTGGTTTGATACTGTGCCAGGACTGCAGATTTAGACCTGCAAACAAACAGTTTGTGCAATTCTGACACTGTGTTGGTATGAAGGACCAGCAACTCACTTTTTTATTTAGTTTTGTCACAGTTGCATATCATAAATGCTGACTAGTTTCAAATGCTTGCATTTATTGCAACCATTGTCTGCACCTCTATTATTTGCCTGTAACATAATTACAGTGAAATATTTGAAAGACTTGTCAATACACTAGGTCACTGTCAAAAATTAAAGATGCAGGCAATGCTTTGAGAATGAAAACAGGCGTTTCGAACCAGTTACCATTGAAGACTATGTGCGGCTATGACAGAGAACTAAATAAATAATAAGTTGCTGTTGTCATTTCAGTCTGAAGACAGATTTGATACAATTCTCTGTGCTGATTTTTCTGTGCATGCCTCTTTACCTCTGTATAACCAAGACAACCTACATTCATTGGAACCTGGTTTTTGTATTTAGCCCTTGGTCTTCCTCTAAGAGTTTTCATCCCCCTCCGTTACAAAATTGATGGTTCCTTAATGCCTCAAATTTCTTTGTTCTCGTAGGTGTTTTATTACCTACTCAATCTATGTATCTAATCTTCGGCATTCTTGAGCAGCACCATGTCTTGAAGTCTTCTATACTCTTCTTGTCTGAATTACTTATCATCCATGTTCCACTTCTGTACAAGGCTGTGGTCCAAATACTTCCAGAAAAGCATTCCTAACTCACAAATTTAATGCTTATCTCACTATAGCCTGTCAGCATTTTATATCATCCTGCTTTGGCTGTCATCAGTTATTCACTGCCTAGATAGGGAAACTGATCTTTTAGTTCTATTATTGTGTTTCCTAGTCTGATTTCCTCAACATCACAGGATTTAATTTGGCTGCATTCCATTACTCTCGTTTTACTTGTGTTGATGTTCGTCTGATAACTTTCGTTAAAGACACACTCTATTCTGTTCAAATGTTAAAGTTTGTTAATTCTTGCCCTTGAACTTTAATCCTCTTCCCAAGTTTCTCCTTGATTTTCTTTACTTTTTGTATATTGAAGCAATGGAGAATACTTTGAATATGGTTGCATGGTCATACAAGCTTTATTTTAATGTCACCAGCCATCATATCAGTTTGTTATGACAAACTTTTGGCCCCAGGAAAAGGCTTTAATGACTTGCAATGTTTCTGTTCCTTATAAAACTATCTGTAACCAAATTGTTGCATTGTGTCACGAGGCTGCATTCTGTCTGGCCAAGTCTTTAAGCAAGACTTTCACTGGTCTGCATCATGAGCTAAAAACCTGTGCCGAGCCTAACAGTGTTGTCAGAAATACCCAAAAATGTGTCCTGGGTGCAGTACAGCGTGAGCACCTTGTCCTCTACCCCACGGATATCGTCAGAGGGACGGACTGAAATCAATTGCGGGTTGCCGGTTGCCTACCCATGTTTTAGATCATAAATGATGAATTCATACCATGTTTGAAGTTCAGTATGGTAGTATTGTTATTCTGAAAGTACCCTACTTTGTGGATAGCAGTGTATGGCTTTGTTCATAGTTCATATGTTGTAAAATGTCCGTGTTGTGGGCACAAACTGGTGGCAGTTTATGTAGCTCTAATTGTAAAAAAAGTGCTGTAATGCTCTCTCACATATACCAGATGTCATGATTTTCTCTAGACATGGTTGCCAGAAAACTCAGCCTTGAGAGTATTTGATATTATCTCCCATACCAGTATAAAATAACATTACTTTTCGTCTCTTTGTATTAAGCCTCTGACTGAGTGAACAAAAGTGGAACTTCCCAGTGACAACTGGATCCACAAGATCATCCACTATTCCATGAAATATCTTGAAAGGAATGCACTTCATGGTACTGCACATGCAAATAACGTGCTTAGACATTTGTTCTCGTATTGCTTGAATGTGTTACACGTGCAGTCAATCAAATTTTATGAAATATTGCGTTTGTTACCAAGATACAGAAGTAGATAGCAATTTTGTCGAGGTTTTTGCAAATAATTATTATTCCTAAATGCACAAAACAATCAAAACAGAAAAGGAGCTACAGAAAAATGTGTCATAAGAAAGATGTTCTAAATATGGCATAGTTATTCTTTAACCAACAGCACTCGAACCTCGGACAGGGGAGCCATGTGAACCGTGACAGGGCACCTCAGACCGCACGGCTACCCTGCGCGGCTCATTTGTACAGACAATTACTTTGATACAGAATACTTTTGAGATGTAGTAAACTTATATACTTCTCTATGACAATAATATAGTTTCAGGTTAATAATTGTGAACTCTGTTGTTTAATGTACAAAATAAACTGTGATACAAGAGTGGAAGAATCACAATCTCAAATCCTATAAACAAATTCATGCACGATTCCACATTTGTAACCTCTCATTATCCTATTGATTGATTAGTGAAACTTAAATTCCTCCATAACAGTTTGTCAAATAGTGACATGTCCTGTGTAGTAAACACTTACTGTGGTTTAAATGATTCAGCAGTTCTGAAACATTCTTTTTATGTAACATTTACACAACAATTCATAGTTCATGTTTCCCCACCCTAAATGACTGTGTAATCATACTTGTGGACACTTTATGCACGATGTTCGTTCAATCACAGCCCCCAAATCAAGTACTGTACTCCTCTCAATTGGTTAGGAAATACAAGTGGATGCCAAGCCCCTCGCATGAGTTTTCTTGCACTTGTCTCTAACTTTTTACTGTGGGAAAGCATATTCGGTACTCAATACCAGCAACAACAGCATTGGCTGTTTCCGCCCCCCCCCCCCCCCCCCAATAAACTTTTTCAATACTGAAACCAAATAATACTTTTAGCAGTATTCTCAGATTCCCCATAGTCATAATCTCAGAGATACCAACATATTTGGAAGAAATTGGCTAAATAATTGTGACAACGAAGGTATAAGTTTCACAGCTGTCCTTTTATGATGATGTCAGTATTGATTAAAAGTACAGTGAAACCACAATTTTACATTTTTGTGCGGTCCACACTTAAAAAATACAAAATTGAGTAAAATGCAGAAGCAAAAAAAATGTTAAACCCTCCCCAATACAAGCAAACCCATGTGTAATTGGCATATATGATTAAAAATCGCAATCATCTCCAATATTCTGGATAATATCTGTCAAAGTGAAGGAAATTAAAAGTACAACACAGTGTTTATACAATAATTTCTGGTAATGAATTTCATCAGTTGTTAAAAAAATCACAGATATGTAATATCAAGTAAAAATTCATCAAAAAATTGGGATTGTTATCTGGGTACAAGGTAATCAAGCTATTTTCTGACTTGTATGACCACAAATCATACATTCAAAACATGCGTTTTTGAGATATTATCCTTTGTGCTCACCCAGAAAAAAAGCAGAAATTGGTGAACATGTTGAATTAAACCAAAAATAGCACAGTAGGTAAGTGGTTAAAACATAAGCATAAATGCGAGCATCTGCTTAATGACAGACTTCTTATGAGCCGCACTTCATAAGCTCACCACCGTTTAAGTGTTTCAGGCTTGATGAGAGGAACAGAGGCATGAAAAAAAGAGTTTACTTCCCCAGTTGAAATTACAAACTTATTAGATCTCAGTTCAGTAAATTCCTGTACACTGTGTAATATGTAATCTAAAAGAAAGCTCAGGTGCTACAGTTTCACTTCATGCCCTCTATCACTACTACCAGTCTTTACAATCTACAATGTGTGGTGCAAAGTATTTACGTGAGTAGTGCATGTAGTTTTTGCAAGTATATTGTCAGATTTGAACACGAAAGTCTTTAAAATGTGCTATTGCAAAACCCTTGTTTTATTTCCCTGTGACATCTCTTGTCATAGCACTTTATCTGCACAAACAATATATTTTCAGCACTTCAAAAACATGCCTTCACCCCTACCTGCACTACCGTCATTAAAGAGGCACTGCCCCTCTCCATAGATCCAGTAGGCGAGTAATTTTGTGGGTGTTAGTGTGGTGTGGTGGCTGTGCTGGCTACTTGGTGACTTTACAAGTCACTAGCCAATAAGAGTTCACTAGATGGAAATGGGCAACGTTTCCCCCATTGCAACCGTGCATATTCTTCAAGAGACTGTGTTTGAATTTAAAAGGCTGATGATTGATATTGTTGCTGAATACAGTACGTCGGGTATAAGCAAAAAGATGAGATTGAGTTATAAGTGGCACAAGAAAAGATGGTGACTGGGCCCCTTCATCACATATTGGCTTGGTCCAGAACTTTTCGTGTCTACTGTCTTGTTTTTCCATTACCACTGCAACCTAGCAGTAGGTATTGAAATTGCGCGGTGAAGCTAAGTGTTGCAAGTTGTATTGGCAACACTGATCGTCAATTACATCAGCATGGTCTCTGTCTTGTCTCACCTCTCCACAATGGCCCAAAATATTCTCTTAACTCTGCCACCATTCTTCTGTCTTTTGTACCATTTATAAAGCATTCAGTCACATCAAATGTCCATAGGAAGGAAATTGGACGAAGTCAAGTAGACGTGGTTAACCATTTCTTTTTGTTTATTTTATTTCTCCTTGAATTATCAAATTGCAGACAGTGAATAAATGTCATAATTTTCGAATTGATGAGTTTTAGCTTTTTAGGCAGATTCATCAATAGAAATCTGTAATTTTGATTAATCAGGATGTGTTAAAAAATAAACTTTTGTCAAAAACCCTCTTAAAAAAAGGGGGGGGGGGATCATTATATACTCTGGTAAATGCAGTACTATGCAGGAAACAGTTTCATCTGCACAGTTATGTATGATCTCATATGACATTAGCATATGTAGTGTCAAATCACTCAGTATGTTACAAGCACTAGGAACAACATGCAAGCATTGAAGAGATTGAGTTTTACAGAACGTTCATTCAAATTTATGTTGCATCCCTTTTTCAATACATGTACATACATGGGAAGATTTGCGTGTCACTGTGTTAACTCAAGGCCTGTGTGACAACTGAGAAATAAGTGCACAAAACTGGAATATACTCTTAAAATGGTGTGTCATTTCTGGTCACACCTCAATTATTCCCCGATGTGACCCCAATTTCTTACTGCTATCTTAAGAACACATAATTGTCTTAAACAATCATGAATGACATATGTGATGTCAAATTGTCAGAAGTTTTCTAATTGATATATATTTCCAGTCATCATAGATAGCATAATAGTGAGTGAATTTTATAATAAAAGATCATGAGTGACATAGGACTAGATTTGTTGCCTTCATCATAAAGCCTCCACCATAAATATTATGATAGGATAGATGTGAGTGACATAGAAACTTGACCGTGAAACCGTGGTCTGAAAAGAATCTAAAAACAGTCAATAACTTCACTTTGTTGTTAAGAGATATACCTGTACATAAATCAACATTGGAGAACATGTGTGTTACAATCTGTGTGGTACACAAACATATTCTTTTCCTGCTCATATCATAAAGCATCCTTAGTCTATCATATAGTTGTGCAGTTTATCTTAATGATTAATTTTCCTAAGTATTTTGAATGATTGGTGCTCCAGAGTTAATAAATATATCTTAAAGGACGTGATGTTTAGATGATGTCCTTGAATGGTTAATCTTTTTTATTGTTTAGTCACTGATAAGTTTCATACCTTGGGCAATGTTCCAAGCATCAAAAGGGGCACTGTTGACAAAATGATAAAAAATATTTGAAACACGTTGTTTAAATGGTTGTATTCTAGGATGCTTTTGGTAACGTGATAAATAATAGTGACACAAAGTATATAGAGTCTATATATAATCAGGAAATATCATTTACTACTAGCATCAATTCTGCAAAAAAAGCCCTTTCTAGGTGTGACTCTCAGCTAAATGCTCTGAGATGGGGCTGCCTCAACTCGTACATTAAAATACATTTCTCAGTGATGGGTTAAAGAATATTTTCAACGAATATTTCCAACATGAATTTACGAATGTTTCTGGGTCTTTGATATCTGACATGAACTGTTGTTTGAACAGTCATTGGCTAGTCTTAAGGCTGCACCTTGAAATTCCATATAACAGAGATTAGGGGGCATGGCTTCTAAATAGTACAGCTCTTGTGGGCCTTCTGAAGGCCCAGGTGCTTTGGACTTGTCATCCTATGTCACATTATGTCAGCTCTACATCACAAGTAGAACTCAGGAAATGTGATATTGAGTTTCATCGTGATCATTTGAAGTCCATTTTTGGTGAGTTTTATGGCTTAAGTCTTATGAATAAATGCTGTTTTTCAAAGTGCCAGCGTAATAAGGATCTCACAGAAATACGTTGTTATTGGTACGATGTGCCACAAGAAAATTATGGGAACCATGGTACAGGTGCTTAAAGAAGTTTTGTATTCCATTGTTTGGATATTACAATTTTTGTGTTATGCAGGTGCTCCATTTCAAGGCAAATGCATGTGGAAGATGTATCGAAAAATTCTTGGTACAATTTGTTATAATAAAATATCAGCTGATTGCACACTGGACGCCATATAGTGTAACACTCTTGCTTGGAAGATCATGTGAGTGTAGTGGATGTAGCTGTGTCCTGCAGAATTAGTGTTAAAGTTCCTGGGTTCACGTCCTGCAGTCTCAACATTTTTTTATTCACCTTCATACTTTATAAACAATTCTGAGACTTTCTTATTAATTTAATAGAAGTATGCTCTGTAATATTGGATGTTAAGGCACTCTTTCTTATGTGTGAGTTAATCGAACTGTGTGAACGTACTAGAGAATGTGGGCCAAGGACCATTGTTTTCTACATCATGACTTTATTCAGTTGTGCTTCAGTATTTGTTTATTCATCCAAATTTACAGTCACAGCAACAAGGCCCATGATGTGATGGAAAAACAGCCATTTAACTGCAAGGGCTCATAAATACCATGGATTGAACACACACCACTTTAAATGTCAAAGATTTATAATTGAAAACATAGAAAAACATTAAGTAAGTAGTGAAACTAGCATACAGGAGCATGAAATATCCCTCCAAAATGTGTCTGTTAGTACGATTTGTTGTGATAAAGTGTCGGGAAATTGATGTCTGCAGATAAATATGCTGTGGCACCTATAAATTTTATCTTGAAGTTAGCTTTTAGTGTTGTTTATGAAACACAAACAGGATACAATATACAAACTTTTGGCTAGTGTGTCGTATTGCTCCCCCTATCTTCCCCCCTTAAATATTAGTTGTTGTACCAGACTGATGTGCAATGTAGCCTGATGTCTAATTAGTTCCAATCAGTAAATATTGTAGCCTTCTCCTCCATTGAAACCATGAGCTGCACTTGCTCTATAGGCTTCATCTACTGATTAATTAATAATTTTAAGAATAATAATTATGACAGAAATTTGCTGGTGCTGCACAGGAGGTGCAACATTAGTGAGTTTGTTCAGGAGCATGCGTCTCAGCTAATTTACACACAGCGACGCACATTCCAGACTCAGACTGATGATATTTTGTAAACATGAAAAATCTTTAACATGTAATATTGGATTATTTGATGATAGTTCTTCAAGCCTTGAAGTTATTTACTCCTCTTCTTCTTTGAAGACATTGTTACACCACCCAGCTTGCTCTTCTTAAATTTCCTGCTTCTCTTAAGTATTACAGATACCAGTAATGCAGATAGATAGATAGATTAGTTGAAATATGGAACTAGTAAATGAAGCTGAATGCACGCTATAAGAATTAATTGATTTTACATTATTAATGAACTAAACAGAAATCCCTCTCCCCTCTCTATTGCAGATAGAAAGGAAAGATGGTACAAGATCGATGAAACATATGACAGAAATTTTTATAAACATAGGAAAATTAATGTTCTTCATCTTTTCTTGTTAGCTCCACAGGCTTGCTTGCTTGCTGCAGGAATACCTCATTTTAATCTTTGCCATAAACTATTTAGACAAATGAATAGATAAAAAAATAGACAGAAAAAATAAAACATACACAGATGTGGAGTTTTTAGATAACAACAAATTTCATGTCATCAAAATGTCCACGGAGCTGCTGTGCAGGATAGTGTATATAAGTGAGTGTGTGATAGAGACTTTCTGATGCTGCAACGGAAAGGCCTCATTTCTGACCTGTGGTACTGGAAGTACATCGTGTGTCACTATTTCAGTGTGTGTCACTATTTCAGCCCGTACATTCAGTGTTACGTAGAGATATCACCAAATTTCAGGTCAGTCCATAACATTTCCACTTCATATGGTCCCTCATAGCAAAATCAAGTGTCCCTCCCCACTACAAGCGAAATGAAAATGTTTGGCTCATTGTAAGCACCTGCACCTTCACTCACTATAACACATGTCAATGTAACCATTTTACAGCATACACCAAATGTTTGATAATTGAATAGTTCCTCTTGATGCCTGCTTTGTCAATACATATATTTTTTTACATAACATCCATAAAATAAGCATTACAGTTCAGCATCATTTGATTTATCATAAGTATTCATAGGCCTATATGTATATGTTCCTAACTGGTCGGGTACATATAAGGTACAAGTTATACAGATTCACATCTAGATTCATTGTGATATTTACAGCTTGTGCAGGAAACTACATCTCAGTACCACTGTATGTCATTAAGATTTCGTTTTCACCCTTGGGATGCATATAACATCATCTTATAGCATTTTAAATATACTGTATTTAACATTTTCTCTGACCATTAAAAGGCTGTTTGTCCGTTACAGATTCGTCAAGAGCACGGACCTCTCTTAATCTTTGAGTTCATGCAGTAGTATTATCTTAAATAGGATACCCATTAAAATTGTTTTTCATTTTCAGGACTGAAAGTAAAATATTGATATATACAGTTTGATGATATGCTTAACCCACTGCCCTCACGTTTTGTCTGGCTCATGCGGCTGTAAATCTAGATTGCGAACAAAAGAGAAGAAATCATTATGTGTTAACCAACACAAGCAAGCATAGCTACCCTTAGCCCCACATCTCTCCAAGGCTGCTAGGAATGTGTCTACTGGTGATAGGGAACGGAAAGAAGCATTTTTTTAATCTGCAACTGATATCCATCATCTACACACTATAGAGTAACTGAGTAAACTCACTGTGCACACTTCTTTCTACATTTGTAAAACTACTTCTTAGTGTTTGCTTAACTAATTGAAGAATTCTGACAGTGCATTGTCATATAAGTTATTACTTTGAAAGTAGCTGTAGTGAGTGTAATTCATTGCATATCCATACTTAAAGGATACCACTCTTGTGTATATAATATACAAAAAATATGTCACACGAAGGCTGTGCCTGTAATAAAAGTCAGTATGGTAAGATAGATAGATAGATAGATAGAGAGAGAGAGAGAGAGAGAAACAGACAGACAGACAGACAGTTTTATTTGTGACAGTCTTTTTGTTGTGCCTACTTGTGACTCAGCATCTCCGCTATATAGTGTGTGTGTGTGAAAGCTTTATTTGTGACACATTCTTTTTGTTGCGCCTATCTGCAACTCAACATCTCCGCTATATACTGAGTGGCAACTTTCCTTTTCATAAAATTATTAAATTCCATACTGGATTTCCATTGTTTGACAGTAATTTCTTTGCTACATGTTGTTAGAGGTAAATCTTTGTCCTTTTGTGCAGTTAGTGCGAGGATGGAGAACGAGTATGTGTGTTGTTATTGCTTTGTATCATGAAGTGAAATGACTGAAAATATGTGTATATTCTGCAGAAAGTCCACCGGAATTCACATTATTATTGAAACATCAATTCAATCATACTCTAGACAATTACAGAAAGATAAACCACATAAAGGAAATGGACAATAAGCCATTGATACACAACAAAGAAGAGCAACAAAAAAGATTAGTGTTTTTATTGTTATCAGAAATGGTTATTCAAATTTGACCCTCCCTGTCATTTGCTACAGTGTGTCACTATTTTAGTGTGGCAAGTGCTGTGAAAATGTGATCAGCTGCCCAAGTTACTTACTTACTCCAAACATTAATAAACCAACTTTGGGTAACAAGAGAATGGGAATGGTCAGATGCTAAGAAAATATTGTAGAAATACATTTAGATAAACCATGATCCCATGTAAATGCATCATGAATGCACATATGTGGTGTTCATATCAGCTGCTTGCACTTTTCAATTTGCGGCCAGACTCCTTTTTGTCTTGGCAGTACAAGATCAAAATTTCATTTGAAAACATCCTACATACTGTAATCTCTTCATATACCCACACTCATTCACACTGTCACATTCATACACATATCTATCTACGAGGGTTGGAACTTTAATAGTGGCAACTACTTATTTACAGCTATAAAATAGATACGTGTTTAAAAGTTTTGCTGACTTTCAGAGTAGTCACCAGCATTGTGTATAGCCCATTGCCAGTGATGCGGAAGTCATGGGATACTCTTAGCAGAAGTGTTTCCTTCAATTTAAGATCGACTTGAATTTACGAGGGCTTAAATCAGGGGAGTGCAGTAGGTGGCATAGCACTTAGCAGCCCCATCAGTCAAATAAATCAGTAACAGCTTGCACTGTATGTACTTGAGCATCGTCCTGCAAAATGATGGCCAGGTTCTGCAGAAAGTGTCATCACTTCTGTCTCTATGCTGTACATTTTTGGAACACAACCTACGACTAGCTTACAGACAGAAGTGATGACACTTTCTGCAGGACCTGACCAACATTTTGCAGGCCAATGCTCAAGCACGTACAGCGCCAGCTGTTACTGATTTGTTTGACTGATGTGGCAGCTAAGTGCTGTGCCATCTACTTCACTCCTTTGACTTAAGCCCTCATGAGTTCAACTTGATTTCTAAACTGAAGGAAACACTTCACGGCATTTGCTTCAGAACTGCTACAAATTCATTGGGCAATAGACCGTGCTGCTTGAACTGTCAACACAACTGGCACTGCTAAGAGTATCCGACGACTTCCACATCACTGGCAACGAGTTATACACAATGCTGGTGACTACTTTGAAGGTTAGTGAAACTGTGAAATACATATCTATTTTGTACGAGCTGTAAATAAATAGTTGCCACTATTAAAGTTACAACCCTTGTACATATAATCACTCATATTGTGGTCTGGCCCTTTTCCTTAGGTACCAGCTACCTAAATTCTCCTTCCTGCTTTTTCCAGGGCATATCCTGAAATTGCTACCTGGAAAATAAACTTAATAACAGCTTGCAAACTAAGAACATAGTCGCTTCATGGCTAAATAACATATCATTTTCTCCTCACACACACATCTAAGTATGTGGCTGTGCAAATTTATCAACTCCTTTTTAATTCTCAAAACCAATCCTTCTCCTATAAGAAAGCAAATATTCAGAACATGTCCATCATCTCAGATTACCTTTTTCAGTCCTTACATATTCATTCTACGATTACACATGCAATTAATAAGTGTTGTTGTCGATGGACACAACCTCAGTATCTTTCATAGTTTTTTCAAATTGTGAACATACTCCTACAACTATTCTTTCTTTTTTGTACATAGATTCTTTCCTTATAGTGTTCTGTTCACTGTGTGTATAACTACCATATAAATTTGTATATACTATAAATAGTAGTGTAGTGTGTAGATATTTATCTGTAGTTAGTCATTCTTTCTTCCTCTGTAAATTTTCTTTTATTTTGGACCTCCTTACTGTATTAGTTTTGTCCTTGTAATGTAGTCTCCCACATTTTAATAGTAATTAACTTATATTGAAACCAGAATATAGCTTATTTGGCAGCCAGATGCCAAGTTTTCATTGCATCTGGCATGCTAAGCAGTCTGTTGGACTAAACTGTTTATGCCTGTGCGCTGAGGTTGCTGACCTGTATTTTAGCTCCTACTGTGCCTGCAAGTCCTTTCCCTCTTGCAATACTATTTCATGTGCTTACCTCTCAAGTGCATTATCACAGTATATTTAAGAAATGTATGTATTGTTGAATGAATCATCACCACTGGGATCGTATTTGATTTGAATGATTTGATTTTTTTTTTTTCATGCTCCATAGGTCCAACCATGTTGGGTTCACGAGGACATGGAACGAGTCAGTTTTTTACAAATACAATATGATAATCTTATAGCATATGCAGACATTTTAGTACATAATTATATAAAAATTTATACAGTAAATTCTTTGAGCAGCAATACAGAAAAAAGGAAATACATATTTTCTTAGAATCATTAAAGCACTACAGAAAACAGATACAGAGCACACACAGATACAGGGCTCAAGTTAAATAACATTCTTAGTGGCTACAGATAGTCTCTTGATATTATACAGAATCTTAAATTACTATAAGTTACCTTGCTTCCATTTAAAAACATAAAATAAATAAAATGAAATTTTCTCTTGAAACTACTTGAACAATTGTTAAATACATATTATATAGAAATATTAAACTTATTCATGTACAGTATTCCAAGTGAGGTTTGACATTTGTCCAATCCTTTTAGTGTACAAATTCTCTTAGATCCTTGTATGGATAAAGTCAAATGTCCTTTCTGCTATTAGGGTAAGCTAATATATATGCACCTGGGATTGTAGTGACTACAAATGACCCGGTGTAAAGAAGCTGCCATTTATAATTGAGCTTCCCATATTTTGTAGATTTAGTGTGCATTCTAAACTGTAACCAGGTCCAAAAGTCCAGCTCCAACATTAAATCTAACGTAACTTCTCATACCAGCTCCATTTACCAAATCTAACACAGCAATCCCATCAATTCAGGCTTAACATAGTACAGCTGATCATACCATGTTTTACATTTTTTGGAGGTGATAACTTTGCTGCAGAAAGTCTTAGGCCACTACCAGATACACCCCAATTAATCTGTTGACAACACTTCTTTATTACACATATATACACAATACACAACTTCCAGGACTGGAACACACCAGATAGTACTCCAACCACACTCCCTCCAAGGATTTGGACAAGGTATATTTATAAATCTTTTACCAGTTACATTCTTTGACATTATTATGTTATTTCATGTTTGATGTTATAATTGCAATAAGTTAATCCAGCAAAAACTGACATTACATAGTTTTAGTAGAAATTAAAACGAGTACAATGATAATGCATATTTCCAAAATTATTGATCTTTTACGAGTGCAGTTTTGAAACATACATACACCTAACAATTAAGTTATTATTCAATCCAGAATATTCTCAAATATCTTTATGTAATTTAATTAATTATGCAATTTTATGAAACAATTCTGAGCTGCTAATATTTCTACAACATCAAAATTACAATTCAAACGTTCAAAATACTTTTTACAACCTTTGAAGGCTAAAATGTGGAATAATTAAATACAGCACAAAATCTTTAAATCGTGTAACAAAAAATTAATGAATCGTTCTTCTATCACTATTTATGATACAAATTGTCTTTCTGAATCAGGTTATGTCTCCATTTTAAATGAATGTTCTCTACTTTTCATAATATGTGGACACTGCACTGCATTTCTCTAGAGAATGTTCCAGAAACATTAATTATGAGTTTAATTACAGATTTTTAGTTGGTGATTTCCATAAGAATATGTTGTCCTGATTTGCAAAGATACATAAATGTTAAGCTTTTCCAAATTTAATGGTTTACACAGTTACTTTGCATTATGGTAAACTATGAATTTTACTAATTGAATTATAATTACAAAACTGAATGAAAAAGTTTACTAACATTTATACACTATTAACATTGATTTCAGGACTTGTTCTCTCTCCTCAAAACATCCTGATATTCGTATCAAAGTGATAATGACTTATCCTAACTGTACATTAGTTTACCTGATTAAGAACATACATTAATTGGTCTGTGACACAGTTTTAACATTTTCATTACATAATGAGATTGAAACTTCCTAGCAGATTAAAACTGTGTGCCTGACCGAGACTCGAACTCAGAACCTTGCAGAACTAGCACTCCTGAAAGAAAGGATATTGCGGAGACATGGCTTAGCCACAGCCTGGGGGATGTTCCAGGAGGTTCGCAGGAGAGCTTCTGTAAAGTTTGGAAGGTAGGAGACGAGGTACTGGCAGAAGTAAAGCTGTGAGTACCGGGCGTGAGTCATGCTTCGGTAGCTCAGTTGGTAGAGCACTTGCCCGCGAAAGGCAAAGGTCCCGAGTTCGAGTCTCGGTCAGGCACACAGTTTTAATCTGCCAGGAAGTTTCATATCAGCGCACACTCCGCTGTAGAGTGAAAAATCTCATTCTGGAAACATCCCCCAGGCTGTGGCTAAGCCATGTCTCCGCAATATCCTTTCTTTCAGGAGTGCTAGTTCTGCAAGGTTCGCAGGAGAGCTTCTGTAAAGTTTGGAAGGTAGGAGATGAGGTACTGGCAGAAGTAAAGCTGTGAGTACCGGGCGTGAGTTGTGCTTGGGTAGCTCAGTTGGTAGAGCACTTGCCCGCGAAAGGCAAAGGTCCCGAGTTCGAGTCTCGGTCGGACACACAGTTTTAATCTGCCAGGAAGTTTCATTTTCATTACATCTATTTCACGCTGTTGCACTAAGTGACCTCATTCACTAAGTGTCCTTACACACTGCCCAAATCCGTTTTTAGAGTGTATCCCATACTACAAAACCTGCTGTATCAGGTAGTCCACATGACCCTATACAGCCTATTTCATTACAGTTTGTAGCAGTACCTCTTGTCTTACTTGAAATTGTACAGCATGCTATAATCTTTATTGTATAGCATGCTATAATCTTTTGTCATAAGACTTTTTCCTCGGTTCAGCCTTTTCCTCCACATTAATCAAAGACTTTTTCTTCAAGTGATATCTTTCTCCTGGGTATCTTGGGCAGCAATGGTGTTCCCACTTGTTGTTTTCTTTCCTTTTAAACATAAATTCAAGAGGTGGAAGTGTGTGGTAATATGTTAATTATTTGTTGAAATGATGCAACACACTCAGTGCATTTCGTGTGCTTCTGGGATGTGTAGTTGCATACAAATCTGTTAAATTCTTTAAATATCCTGTCTATTGGGCTGGTTCTCAGGGTGGAATCTGGATACTAATATGTGTTTTATCTTGTTTGTGTTAGTAAATTGCTTCCATCTATTGCCTATGAAGTATGATGCATTGTCCATTAACAATACGTGATACTTCACTACTCTCAGGAGATAATCCTCTGTAATCCTCCGTATAACAGAACCTGTGGTCACAGAGAGCACTGCATACAACTTAACAGATTTTGTGAAAACATAATATAAGCCAATAACATATTTGACACTTCCTTCCCTTTTGGATAGGATCTGGCAGCATCCAAGGACGCTAATTCTAAAGGTTTTGTAGACACTATAAGATGTAGTCAAATCAACTTGAACTTGTGTGAGTGCTTTATCTTCTAGCAAGTAATTCACTTCTGAATTAGCTGTCTTCTCTGCAAGTTGGGAAAATAGCAGTTTGTACTAATCTTATTGGTGCATTTGTAATTCCCATAGTGACCCCATACATTGAGTGTTCAAAATGGAATGATCTACGCAACTTTCCAGTAAATACACACACCACTGTTCTTGGTTTGGTGTAAGCCAATGAAACAGGACACCCTCGTATATAGCATAGAATTTCTTCAAACTCTCGTCATTATTTTCAGACAGTTTCGACCTTACCTTTCTCCATTGCAGTCTCCCTCTTACACCTCTTCACATAATATGGTTGTTTTGTCTTGTCCTGCTTAAGCAGAACCCTAATTTCAGAATTTTGTCCTGTGATTTCTAAGTCTTCATCGAGCCCTTCAGGTAACTTTGACAAGGCATCTGCAATTATGTTTTGTTTACGTTTGATGTACACGATTTCAAAATTGAACTCCTGCATGTACATGCACCCCTTGACTACCTTCGATGTAATAATTTATATGTCAACAGGAAAGAAAGTGCTTGATGGTCACAGCAGACTTTGGTGTGCTTGCCCCATAAGTAGTACTCAAATTTCTTAAATGCCCATACAACTCTGAGAGCCTCGGGCTCTGTCGCAGAATATGACTGCTCAGATTTAGAACATCTTCGACTAGCAAAACTGATTACCTTAGATGTCAGCTCCCCATTGTCTTAAGTGCCGTGAAATAAGCATGTTCCTAGCCCCTGTAAGGAGGCATCTATGAGGTCTGTCTAGAAAGTATCTGACCATTGATGTTCCCGCACAAAATAGAGACAATTATGTGGTGCCACTGTACACAGTAAAGGGACGTGTTTGTCGGATTACCAATTCTCTCAATATGACTGAATGTGTTGAGCAAAGATACTGCATCAAATTTTGTCAAAAGCTTGGTGATTCTTAAAGCAAAACAATTCGTAAGATTCAGCAGGTGTTTGGAGAAGATGCAATGGGTGTAGCAAAAATTAAAGAGTGGTTCAACTGATTCAAAAATGGCCGCACATCAGCGGAGAGTGACCAGCGTTGTGGCAGGCCCCAAACTGCTTGGACTGCAGCTGTTGTTGAGAGGGTGCAAAATTTGGTGATGGAAGATCGGCATTTGACCATGCAGGAGAATGCCCAAGATGGTGGAGTGAGTAAAGATTCTGCACATGCAATTTTGCATGATTATTTGAAAATGCAACAAGTGGCAGCAAAATTAGTGGCCACGTTGTTGTTGCCGGAATGAAAAGACCACCATTTTGACATTACACAGGACCTTCTGGACACCACCAACACTGATTACGGGTTTTTGAACACCGTGCTAACTGGAGACTAGTCATGGGTGTATGGGTACAACTCAGAAACAAAAAGACAGTCATCATAATGGAAGCATCCTGAGTCTCCAAGGCCGAAGAAAGTGCATCAGGTGCGAAGCAAAATCAAGATGATGCTGACTGTCTTCTTTGATGTCCGTGGAATTGTGCATCACAAATACACACTGGAAGGACAAACAGTGACAAAGGAGTTATATCAAGATGTTCTCCATGACACAGTTTGCCGCGAAAGACCAGACATGGGGACGGCAAAAAACTGGCAACTGCATCACGACAACGCCCCCGTACATTCATGCCACCTGATCCAAAATTTGTTGGCCAAACATTGAATTACAGCCATTCACCAACCTCCCTACTCTCCAGACATGGCTCCTAGCGACTTCTGGTTGTTTCGAAAATTGAAGAGGCCACTGAAAGGATCCCATTTTGAGAGTAGAGAAGAGATAATGCGGAACACGATGACAGAGCTGAACACCATTCCAAAAGAAGACTTCCAGAATTGTTTCCGGCAGTGGAAGGATCAGTGGGCTAAGTGTGTGCAAGCACAAGGGGCCTACTTTGACGGGGATTAGGGTCCCAACCCCGTCAGGCATTCAAAATATTTTTTCTGGCCAAAATTTGGATACTTTTTAGACAGGACTTTTATACTCAAGCAAAAATCCTGTGACATGTCAGATTGGTGTAGTATATTTGCACAACGTAAGGCTTGCCTTATTTTGTCAAAGTCTGCTTGATACTGATCGGTCAATATCCATGGATTGTTTTTAGTCAAAAGATTCAGCAATGTGTCACTATTCAATAACTGATCAGGAATGAATTTTCTAAAAAATGAAACCAAACCAATTATGCCTTATGTTGTTTTTTATTCTGTGGTGGTGGGAAATGTTCAATCACATCAAGTTTTCCTGGATCAGGTAGTATACCCTGTGGCAAGATGATATGACCCAGGAGTTTGACCTTTTCTTTTCCAAACTCCAACTGCATTAAATTAGCTGTGACTCCCTATTATGCAAATCAATGTGATACCTATGCCATAAGCCTCACATGTTCTTTTCAGGTCATCAACATAGAGTGTGACTCCACTGAGGAGTTCTGGTCCCAAAACTTTGTTCAATGCGGAAATGAAAATACCCGTGCTCAAGTTCAAGCTTAACGGTAAATCACAAAATTCACACCTCCTGCCCTACACACAAAGGCTGTGTACTTCCTACTACCTTCATGTAATGCTATTAGCCAATATGATGCTTTTAAATAAATTATATTGAGGTATTTAACATTGTGAAATTTTAGTAACTGTTCTTGTAGGTAGTCAGGGCATGTCCTGACATGAACAATGATTCTGTTTATACGTCAGGCATCAAGAACAAGCATGGTTAGAAGTATATGTTTAATGGTGTGTGTGTGTTCATGAACTCTCTCCACTGGTTGCCTGTAAAGTATGACGTGTTGTCCATTAACAGTATTTCCAGCTTACCTACTGTGGGTATATAATCCATTGCAATTCTTCTGATGATGGAGTTGGCATTCACTGACCACACAGCATCCAGTCTGACATACTTTGAGAAAAGTCATATAGCACACAGAACTGCTGAAGTGTCTTAACAAATCTCTGTTTGCAATGCGAATTTTGTCAGACATAGGGGATATAAAAATGAAAAAGCTGGCATACTATGCTTACTTTCATCCCATAATGTCGTATGGGATTATTTTTTGGGGTAATTCATCAAGCCAAGCTTAAGTTTTCCGGGCATAAAAACGTGCAATAAGAGTTATATGTGGTGTGAACTCAAGAACATCCTGCAGAAGCCTGTTTAGGGAACTGGGGATACTAACTACTGCTTCCCAATATATTTATTCTTTAATGAAATTTGTCATTAAAAATATATCACTTTTTCAAACCAACAGCTCAATTCATGGAATCAATACTAGAAATAAGAATAATCTTCACAAGGATTTAAAGTCACTTAGTCTTGTACAGAAGGTGTGCATTATTCAGGAACACACATTTTCAATAACTTGCCAGCAGCCATAAAAAGCTTAACAACCAATGAAATTCAGTTTAAGAGAAGCCTAAAGGATTTATTGGTGGCCAACTCCTTCTACTCCATTGATGAATTCCTCAGTAAAACCAACTAATTTGTAAATAAGTACAATATAACTTCTGCACAATTTCAGTGCAGTAATGCGTTCATTGAAAATTTGTGTGTGTGTGTGTGTGTGTGTGTGTGTGTGTGTGTGTGTGTGTGTGTGTGTGTGAGTGAGAGAGAGAGTAAGTAAGTAAGTAAGTACAATCTAACTTCTGCACCATTTCAGTGCAGTAATGTGTTCATTGTAAATAAGTATTATAGTAGTTGTATTACATGTTTATTATCTTATAAATAAATAAATAAACTTTTTTATTTTAAATTCAGTGCATTAGTATTTGTAAAATGTCTCTTTCATATAGTGTTCATTAAAAAATGACGGTCATTCCACTTGGGACCTGTGGAATGGTACATTAGCTTATTTGTTTTAGTTGTAAATATTTGTCATGTATTGTTGTTTTTCTGATATGTTCCACATCCTGGAGGACCTCCTCACTACGGATCAATTGGAATGAAAGTAAATCTAATCTAATCTAACATATTGCACACCTCCTTTCCCTTGCAGATATGGCCCAGCCGCTTCCAAGAAAACTATCTCCAAGGATCTTTTAGGCAATATCAGGCATAGTTCAATTAGTTTTCACTTATTTGTGTACTTAGCCTTCTGACACCCAACACACATCTGTATTACCTGCAGAACTTTTCATCTTAAATTTTGACAGAAACAATAAGGGCTTATCTTACTATGGCGTTTGGAGACACCATAGTGTTTCCAAAAATCATGAGTATATAATATAAAGACTTTAACATGATGCTCTGGTAAACAAATACACCTCTGGTTCTGCCCTGGGTTGTGTCACTGAAACAATACACTTTGGTAAATCATAAAATTTATTTTTCAACCTGTCATCATACTTAAGCAGCAGTTTTAGCCTTACCTTTCACCATCTGGGATCCTTTTGCTGTAGTTGTCCCATGCCTTTACACACCCTAATGTAGTATGGCTGTTGTGTTTTATGTTTCATCTACAGAAGCCTGATGATTTCTGTATTGCTCTTTTCAACTCCAAGAACTTGTGTAGACCTTGCAGAAGCCTCAATAAGATATCAGCAATCATGTTTTGATTACATTTAATATACAAAATTTTAAAATCAAATACAAACACCACCTGTATGCTCGTTTGGCCTCAGATATCGTCCTACTAGCAAAACTAATTCCTTGGGTGGAAGCTCTCGATTCGTGTCAGTCGTTTGGAATAAACAAGCCACCAGCCCTTGCGAGGATGCATCCATACACAGACAAAAATCCTGGTTGATGTAAGATGTAGGCATTCAAATAAGCTTCTTTAATGTTGTCAAAATCAATTTGGCATTGCCTGGTCCATAACCTTGGATGGTTCTTCTGTAGAAGATTCTATAGAACATCACTATTTAAAAGCTGCTGTGGTATAAATTTTTTGAAGAAAGATACAAATCCAAGATATTCCTTCAATTGTTTCTTGTTTTGAGGTACAGGGCAGTGTCTGATAGCATCGAGTTTCTTGGGGTGTGGAAGTCTGCCGAGGCGATATTATGTGTCCCAGAAATTTGACCCTTTCCTTATCAAAATTAGGTCAGCTATGATTCCGTATCCTGAAAACCTATACAAAACTTGAGTCAAGAACCTTAAGTGTTCTTACCACGTGGGGGTAGCAATCAGTAAATCATCAACATACACAGTGACTCTACTTAATTATTCAGGTTTTAAGACTCAATCTAAAGCAGAAATAAATATGGCTGCACTGACATTTAAGCCATAAGTGAGAACACAGAACTCATAGCTTCTGCCCCCACATACAAAAGCAATGTACTTACAGCTATCTTTATGTAATGCAATTTGCCAATATGAGTCAGAGATCTATTATGGTGTTCTTTTTAGAAGTTGTTCTTCCAGGTTGTCAGGCCGTGTCCTGACAGGCACAATAATTTTATTTATTCCTCATGTGTCGAGCACAAGGCAGATGCTACCATCTGATTTGCTAATGGCCAAAATGGGACTACAGTATGGAGATAGGGATGGCTGTATTATTTCCCAGTTTAGCATTCTGTTGATCTTTTTCCTTACAGCCTCCTTCTTGACCCATGGAATGGGGTAAGATGAAAAGCAGTAGTACACCTCCATTTTGTATGTGTATCCTTTGATAGTGCCAGGTCGTCGTTCGAGAACATGAGCAAAATGTATTAAAGGCTCTTCCAGTTCTTCCTTTTGTTCGTCTGTAAGATACACTGACTTATTCACCTTGCCACACACAGTCTCAGGTGCTATTTCCTCCTTCTGTGATTGCTCAATTCTCTGTATGATGATAGGATAGAAGAATTGTATACAAATGTCAGCAGTGTGATTTGGTTTGCTTTCACTGGTGTTTGACTTGCCTAGGTTTACTGAATATTGTTGGTCATTCGCAATGATACAACACTTCCCCTTACCAATGTCAATTTGTGCTTGGTACTTCCTAAAGGTGTCCACGCTGACCAGGCAGTTTACTGTAAGTCTTTGAACCACATGAAAAATGCATTGTGAAGAGAAGGTATCAATTTGAATGGGAATCCATGCCTGCAATTTTATGCCTTTAGACTTACCTCCTACAGCCATTTGGATTTTACAATTTTGGAATGGAAACATTCATATGTGTTCTCATTTTTATAATTATATTCGTGGTAGCTCCAGTGTCCAGTACCATGGGTTACCTTAAACTGCGTATTTGTTCACTGATTACTGCTGGTACTGTGCCTTCATTTCTATCTGCACATTTGGCAATATTCTACCGACACAGATCATTATTGATATCATCATAGTTGCCATATCTAAGAAAACAGATTTTAACTAGTTCCATGCCCCCACCCCTATTATTGGTCACCGAACAGGAGCCTATTGAGACTGGTTTGAGTTTTCTGAATAACTCTGAGCATTGACCATCTCGTTAGGGGTAACCTCATCTATGTGTACAATATGCGTCTGCTTTTGCCAGTATCTTGTGTGGCTCTCAATTCGAAACTTTGTTGTCCCTGGCTGCTATTCAAAATGTAATTTTGCTTGTACTGAATTTAGTCAGGTGGTGGCAGATTATTTTGTCACCCGGTTACATTCTGCACCTGCCAGTGGCTGTTCAGGTCATTGCCCCAGTCGGCAGTGCACTAATTGCACTTCTCACTCGCTGACTGTAACCTCCCTGGCCATTAAATCCTGTCCAATTGAAATTCTGTCCTCACTTGAATTTTTGCCCCTTTCTGCTACCAAACTGCTTCCTGTTGGCATTGCTTCAAGATTTTTAGGATATCTACATGTGAAATCAAGTTTGTCCAGAAGTGTGTTTTATTTAGATACTTGTCAAAGCAACTTCTGAGTCCTCCGTGCTTATAGCTGAGTGGCACTGGGTTAAACACTTTGTGCTCCAATTTCTCTTGTACTGTGATCGACCAGAACCTAACTAAGAATGCCCTTTCAAACTGTTTGTAGGTGTGACATTTTTGCACCAAGTCAGTGGCCCACAGCTCTTGCTCCGGAAGACTCTTATGAGCATGACTGGGTTTGTTTTCTTACCTTTGGAAGAAAAAATCGGAAACTATTTGTGTTGTAATAAGGCTTCATCAACGAACAAAGTAGAAAGGCATGCAGCACTGCCCGTTGCTGGCGTGGCATTGTTTTGATGTACTGGATCTTATTTTGAATACCCCTGCACGGCAGGGACCGAAATCGGCAGTGCCTGCTGAATGTTATAGTTGTGATCTATTTCGCCTGACACATTAGGGTTCAAGTGTAGACAGAGATTCATTATCCATCCTGTCTGTTAACATCTGATAGCTTGCGGTTGAATGTTCCCTTTCCTTTTCAATGTTATTAACAATATTAGTCCATGATTTTTCCTCCACTGCTTTCAACTCTGATCTATTTCAGCTCTTAGTTCTGCCTTCTGTACTTTCTTTGCTTATTCGATTACATCTACATAACCCTTGTGTTCTGGACTACCTTCTGCGCCAGGGTACTGCCTTGGTCTAGGATACCAGCCTCAGCTCTGTCCTTTATTTCCTTAATGTCTCTATCCATCCTTTCTTGCTCCTTTCTCACAGAATTATTATTTATGCTACTTAGTTGCAATGACAGGCTGTTTGCAACCCATCAACAGTACCTGCAAGTGTATTTACATTCTGGTAGAACTGTGAGTGCTCCTGCTGCATTTTTGTCTGAGTCTCTCGACACTTCCTTCACCTTTCCCTGAACTGTTATTGTGTTTTGTCTACTGATGACACTTTTTGGCTTAACTTATTTGTATCTTGTGACAAATCACTGGGCAATTGTGTTTTTAGGTCTTTCTCTACACTTACAAGTATATCTGATAATTAATTTGAAAGATCAGTATGCAAATCTTTTACCAAGTCACTGAACTGTTGTGTTACATCAGCTTTGAAAGCAAGAGTTTGCTTTTGCTGTCCAAGTAATTCCTTTTGTGTATCTGTCTGTTGTTTTTTAAAATTATTAAATCTTTCACTGATGCTTCACTTAAGTGTTTGATTTTGCTCCTTATGATTATTAAATGTTTGTTTTTGCTCTTCCAGCATTGAAGCTTTGTTTAAATAACTGTTGTGCCATTTTTGTCGTGATTGGGGGTTCTGGTGTGCATAATGCATGCTGTCCAATCACATCTGCATAAGGCGTGACAGGCAAAGAATGATTTCATAAGTCCACTCTCTTGCGCATTACATTCTCAGCAGGGGAAAAACACTACTTCCTGGGAAAATTGTAACCCTGTCTCATCTACTGGTATCACTGTATCATTTCGAATGATAATGTTATTATTATCTGTGTCCATGTAATTGAAAAATGTAACTGGTTGTCGTTACTGCAACCGAAATTTTCAGTTTCGATTTCATTTGTTCCCATGTCCATTTCAGCAACATCTTGTGCCTGGCTATCCGGCAATGGACTGTCAACAATGTGCCTACTGTGTGTACTCATTTTGTGATACTTTAACAAAATGAGAATATAAATGAATACTTTTGAAAATGAAATATTCTGTTTGTAATAGTGAGGATACCACTACAGAATGTATTCAGTGGTGTCTCACTGACATACATCAAAACACATTGTCACTGTAACTGAATTTTTTGCGCACATTTCTCTTCCTAAAATTAATTTTCTGTCCAAATGTGTACATATTGTACAAGAAAGCTTCAATTTGCAAGTTGGATTAGGAAATGTACTATTATCACTATAGTCATGCACATAATGGACCGTGAATTTTCCTACCTTTTCATTGTCTTTATCGCTCCTTCCAGAATTAATTCTCCAATTTATCATGTTTAACCTTTCCCACATGTGTGATTCCCTACTTTTCAGTGTGATAACACAGTATTCCATTCAAGAAACAGAGAAAGACAACAATTAGATAATAGAAAATTTATGCAATTGTATGATTATTTTAAATTATTACAAACATGCTAACTTTCTACTGATGGCAATGTCCTTCTGTATGTTGCCAGGGACATTTGTTTAGGGAAGAGAATTTGGATTTCCCAGATGTGCACTATTTATGCTAATGTATGAATAGCCGTACCAAGGTATTCGTGTGTACAGGTATACGTGCATGCGTGTTAAGAACGGTGTGGCAATTCTGAAACATTACTTGAATATTAGTTCCTTAATTTGTTTCACCAAAAATTTACAACACTGCTGGTGTGGCTACAATGACTGTTTTTTCTTCAAGTTGACTTAATCTTTGAAGAGATGAATTTTAAAATGCAAGTCATTGTCACCTCAGGACAAGGAAATTAGGATGTACTCGGTAGCAGAATAAAAAACTTGTGACTTCTGCATATTTGAACATTCGCTTAACACAATACTGAGACTCAATTACATGCGTCTTTCGTCTTTCTCACACGAACTCAGAAAACTGACAGACACCGAGATCGAGGGAGGGGGGGGGGGGAGGGGGGGGAATCAGGTACATAAAATAATTGCTATTTTTCTTCTTCAACTTTCTGTCAGCATAGATATACAATGTCTTTGGCATATGGCGACGGCCCGAATAATTATTTATATGAGTAGACCACTTGAAGAGCATACACACACCGCCAGGCAGAATGACTCCAGAGAGTTCTTACAACAGCCCTCTGGTGGCACAAAGTGGTACTATAAGTACACAATGTACAGCATTGCAATTCTGGCTGTTTTTGTGTCCATTATATGATTACCTACACTGGAAAAATGCAGAATTCTGCCAGTTTATAGGAGATATTGCAAATAGTAAAACAAGTGCTTAAATAATAATCCAAGAAGAATAGTAATCAGAGTCTTGCTTGGAATATTTATGATGGTTTTACAAAGGTTCTCCTTCTTGAGCTGCTTCTTATTAGTAGATCTGCTCAGTTTCTAGAAAAGGCGGCTAACTTGTAAACCAATATATATTTGCAATATCTTTTTTAATTGCTATTCTGTAAAGAACACAGTCCATTTTTTTCTAACGTGAATATATTCTCTTCATAGTTACAGACTGTTCAGTGGATCTAATTACACTTTTGAAAAAATATCTACGAAAGGACCAATGACAATTAACAGATAATTATTGTCAATAAAAAAAAGCATACATGCTGTGTTGTGGAATTCATCCTTTCAACACCTTTGGTCTGCATGTCAGATGCAGGGCTGATCAGTTTGATAAGCAGCAGACAAACCCCTATTGCCCATATCACTAGCCCTCCTCACACAAAATAAAAAAAACAACAATCAGAATTGAATTCTTTTCAAAAATATGAAATATATTAAATGACAATCCATTAAAAGTATAGCAAAATTAGACATTTCCAGTGATTGTGCCAGCAGTAGGAGTAGAAATGTTAACATCAACAATGATTTGACATTATGTGCCCCCCTTGCTAGCAGCACAATCCCAGGTAATGAAGTCTGTTTCCAGTATTAATTACGCTGACTATAAATTAATGCAACAGCCTTTGATACATGACTAAACATAACTTGGCAGTCTCATGTGATACATCAGCATTTATTTTTGTTGTAGTCAAAGTTTTTATCTATGGCCGTTTTTTGTTTTGGTTTTGTTTCAGCAATTCCAGCATTTGACTGATTCGTGTTCATCAATGTATACATCAAAAGTAAATTCAAAGTCCTATATTTACACAGTTTGCATCACTTACACTAAATGTTCACCTCATATTTTATGATTCTGATAGCAGTACTAAGCATGACTAGTTATGTTCTCCAGCAGTATAACAACAACATTAATTAGCAGATTATGATGTCGTGCAGCAGTTGTCTCTCTTTTACTTTTCTTCCCTTATCACTCTGTCTCACATAGGTGAACATTCACTGTTTCAAAAAGCTGGGGTCCACATATATACCTGACATTCTTGCTATGGCCCATAATAAATATGAGTGAAATTAATTAATATTTTACATAATTAAAAGATGCAGATTTACCGACTTTGATTACAACAACATCATACACAACGTAATCCAAATTCAGTTAGCTTTATGTATATTGGGTTTTGCATTTTTCCGAAGCCTTGTTAGATGCACCAAGCACAGCAAGAACATTTCATTAGCAATTGTAAAACAGATAAACATCTAGCTGATTCCTTATCAATTATAAAACTCTGTGTAAAAGGAATGTATCCAAGTATAGGTCAGCCTGTGACTTTCTCGATGTGCAGGCTCAAAAACTGGACCCATTTCATACAAGAACAATGTACGGACATCCCACAACCTGCCACTTAGCTGGTAATGACTTCTGCTGTCAATTTATAGAATTGTTTCAAAAGAAACATTAGGGAACAGGAACAGGAACAGTTGCTGTTGTGAATGGTTGAGCCAATATTGTCACATCGATGTAATTTCATGTGTATACTCATTAGGTTTTCCAGTTTGCTGTAATTCTGCTGCCAATATGTCGCGTTTGTTGGGTAAGCATGAAATTTTGGAAATTCATTAACTAACTTCACACATTTTTTCATGAGGGGATAGTTATAATTTCTGTCATCATTATTTTAGAATTTGTAATCTATCAAAGAACTAAAGCAAATTTGAAAAATAAATCTTTAAGGGGACACGGAATCGGATTTTGGATTAAAAAATCGAATTTTTTTTTATTGGCGTATTATATTCTGCCATGTTTCCTCTTTAAAATGACGTATCATACATAGCTCTACTACAATTATAACTATTTTATTTTTATATATTTGTGAGATCGGGTATTGCGCTTTAGTTATACACGTCTCTCGTGGCTGACCATGAACTTTTTGGCAGTACCTTTAAAGTGACATGAATTCAAATATCCCGGTTTCCAGCGACTATTTATACACTCGTTGCCCGAAAATGTTTCTCTCTGGTTTCCTCAAGTTACTCTTTGACTTTGTGGCGGGACTGTTTTGTAAACAGTGTGATATAAGAAAGTAGTTGTTGTTGAGTTATTTCGTATTTAGTGCTTCATTTTTCGCAGTGAAAATGCCTAGAGCTAAAGCAAAAGTATTTAAAAAGCTTGTGAACTGGCAAAAGAAAAGAAATAATGATTCATTAGCAAAGCAAAGCAGTTCATCATCATCACTGTTGGAAAATGTGAATCCACTTATTACTGATTTGCCGAACGAACTTACACCAAATGAAAACAGTGCTTCTCATAAAAAACTAAGAGATTTGGAAGATAAATATAATTTACTTGATAGAGGGAATGAAGTTTTTGAACTCATTGATACGAATATATTGTGTGAAGCTCTTGAAAACAGTTTGTGCTGCAAAAAATGTCATGGAAACGTTTCTCTGAAAGTAGAATCCCATGTTGGCCTGGCTGCCCAGTTCAATTTAATAAGCAGTGTTTGTAAATACAGCTGTAAGTTTCCAAGTTCGGTTTCAGTAACTGTAAATAATGGATACAAGAAAACTGAACTTTATAGTGTAAATATTAGGTTATTTTATGGATTGCGAGCAATTGGTAAGGGCAAAGCAGCTGGTGATATGCTATGTGGTGTTCTAAATCTTCCAAGTGCACCTTCAAAGTTTGAAGCTTACAATTATGTACTAGGATCTGCAGTTGAAGATGTAGCACAGAAGTCAATGCAGGTTGCTGTGGAAGAAGCAGTGGAAGAAAATGACGGCAGTCGTGACCTCACAGTGGCGTTTGATGGCACGTGGCAGAAAAGGGGCCACACCTCCAACAATGGTGTTGTAACAGCAACTAGTGTTGATACTGGCAAGGTTATTGATGTTGCAATAATGTCTAAATACTGTAGGTGCACAGGCAGGCTGAAAAATGAACACAGTGATGACTGTATTGCTAATTATTATGGTAGTAGTGGTGGCATGGAGGTTGCTGGGGTGAAGAAAATTTTTCATCGCTCTTCACAGTGGTATAATGTTCGCTATGTCAAATATCTGGGAGATGGTGACTCTAAAGCATTCAAAGAAGTTTTGGAAAGCAAACCATATGGGAACAGTGTAAATATAAGCAAACTTGAATGTATAGGACATGTGCAGAAGAGAATGGGTGCCAGGCTGAGAAGGTTAAAATCAGTTATGAAAGGGAAAAAACTAGATGATGGGAAAACCTTGGATGGCAGAGGAAGATTGACTGATTCCATAATAGACCACATTCAGAACTGCTATGGCCTTGCAATCAGGCAAAATACAGGCAATCTTGAAGAAATGAGGAGAGCTATATGGGCTTTATATTTCCACACCGGATCCACGGATGAGCATCCACAACATGGTTTGTGCCCCAAAGGTGAAAACAGCTGGTGTAAATACAATAGGGGACTAACAACAGGAGAGAAATACATTCACCACCACAGTCTACCATCAGCCATCATGGCAGAAATAAAGCCCATTTTCAGAGATCTGGCTGACAGAAGTCTTCTGATGAAATGTCTTCACGGAAAAACGCAGAACCCCAACGAGTGCTTGAATAGTGTGATATGGCATCGTCTCCCAAAAACAGTGTTTGTCGGAATTAATACACTACATTTTGGTGTGTATGATGCTGTGGCAACCTTCAATCTTGGAAATATAACTAAATGCCAGGTCCTTCAAAAGTTGGGTATGTGTGTTGGTTCCCGTACGGTACGTGCTATGTTCTTTTTAGATCAGCACAGACTAAGGCATGCTGATAATATAATCAAGACATTAGTGAAAAAAGCAAGACAGGTGCAGAGGGGTGCCAAAAGAAGACTTGAAGATGATTATGAAGACTGTGAAGGGGGTATTAGCTACGGATCAGGAATGTTTTAATCTTCTTTCTCCGTTTCCCGTAAGTTTACTTTTTACATCATCTAGGAACATTATCTCAGGTACTGGTCAACCTAGAAGTCTGAAAATTTTATGACGTAGTGACATAGGTCCCTATTACATACTGAAACAACGATTTTTTAATTACTTGATTTACAAAAGACTTAGGGGTGATAGTCTAGTAAAAAGCGATGGAAAAAATTTACTTAAAAATAAATGTACAATATCTCTGTAAGAAAATACTTTGACAATAAACTGTTGTTTCAGTATTGTTGTAACATATGAATGCACATACAGTAAAATTTTTACCTCTCTGTCTCCAGTAATTTGTGAGAAAATGTTCCCTATAGTAGGCATATATTAACATTGCGGGGATAGGTGATTCCGTATCCCCTTAAGCTTAGTCTTTCTTTAGTATGTATTACTCTTGAATTAGACATGTGCCAGTTATATTTTAAGTAACAACATAAATGGCTGGTCTCCAAAGTGTTAATGACCTTACAACCAGGTACATGGCAGCCTCTAAGAGAAAGGGCTAAAATATATATTTCCATTAGTACTTTATGTCACAGAACATTTTATAGGAACAAGATAGAGCATCCATCCATTTTTCAACAATATATGGTTGGTTATGCTCCAGAGCAATGCCAGTTGAAGATGTAAACATTCTGGACTGGGACAGTAATGGGAATTCCCAAGGTTCTCTGCTTTAGGTACTGTTTACTATGTTTTGTGTTAATTATTTTGGTAAATGCAATGGGTATTTTCTCAGGAATTTTGGATCTCATATTGCAACTTGTTATTTTTGGGTAATGTAATGTATCTAAACATAATGAAAGAAGAAAGAGTCATATTTTTCCATTTTGTCTTAATGATAAACTTTACAGCTTAGAGAAAATTGTAGAGAGTAATGACAACCAAGGAACATAATATATGTGAAATAACAAATGACTGTAGATTTCATTCATTCTTTTAGTTAGCTTCTACTGTTTGTGATGAGATGCTGAGGGCAATGGTTGTACCGAGCAAACATAACAGAGCACTGTAATAAAAATGCTTACCTGGAAAATATAATTGCCAATGTTGTTAAAAGCAAAAGGTCTTAGTTGTTTCTCTGTGAAACTATGAAAGAAGAATTACTGGTGGCAGGAGAGGGAAAAATTAAAAAAAAGGAGTGCTGTTGCATGACAGAACAGAAAATCATGTCCATTGCTGAATCCAGGCTACACAGAAGCAATATAGGACAAGTTCTGTGGACCATAATTAACTCACGGAATTCTATAATTTTCAAAGCGATAGGGTCCGCAGCTGTGATGAATTTTTTGAATGATTTCTTGAAGCATTCAGCTGCCATTTTCTTTATTTCCTGTACGGTTGTACAATTTTGGCCTTAGGCCATTTTCAAGTATTTTATGGATGATTTTTTGGAAACAGATTGTCATATACGTCATTGCTCGATGACATCATGTTGACTTTCGAGCAGTTGTTGCAAGCTCTTCTTCTTCTTTTTTTCATAATTTCTTTAAAATAGCATGTAAATATTTGTTCTGTTATTATAGGAGCGTGTCATTTTTGAATAGCTGGTACAAAGATCTTATGTATCACATTTGTCACAGTATTCTGATGAAATAGTACTGAGAACCAAGAGAGTCTAGAAAAAACTGCTTTATAGTTGCGTGATGTTGCATATTAGTCATATTTATTAATTTTACATTCTATGCTTCTGAAAACACTTCACTCTAGAACTGGTAGAAAGTTGTCTTGGAATTTCCCATCTCACAGGTCTTTTTGATAATTTAAAACTTTGTCTGGCTGATCTTTTAGATATATGTAGATCTCAATTTCTTCCATTACATCCATGACTTTTCCTTTCTGTAGCTTATGTAATATTTGAAGTGATCCATCTATATTAGGTATTTTGTGGCTGGTGTCTTTTAAGTGTGCAACGAACGTGGATGGGTTATTGTCATGTGTTCTTTAAATCGTGTACTAAATCTTTTTTGTTCGTCCAATATAAAATTTTGAGTATTCTTCACAGTAAATTTTGTAGATTCCTGATTGCGAAAATGGCTCTGATTTATGTGGTATGTGTCTCAACAATTGGTTTAGATTTTTAGTGGTTCTGTAACTGGTGTATAATCTTGTATCCTTGAAACATTGAGTAATTTTGTCAGAAATAATACCTAGAAGTGACCATACAAGGACTTTGTTTTTCTGTGGTTCATTTTTGTCTCTAGTTAAAGTGATGTCATCTATGGGACTGGCATGTGTTTGGTTGGTTTTCTTTTTGAATAAACTGTCTACTAACTCTTTAGGATGACCATTCCTTATAGCTACATTCTGGAGAAGATCTAGTTCTTTCTCTATTTTTTTTTCCCCAGTGGTAAGATGTTTAATCTATGTAACATAGAATGAAAATATGTGAGCTTGTGTGATCTCGGTTGGCATAACTGGTACTGGATAGTTACAATATGTCTGTTGTCGTTGGTTTATGAAAAATATCAAATACGCATTCAGATTTTTCGTTTGAAATTTTAATATCGAGAAAGTTTATGCTATTATTTTTTTCTCTTTCCATAGTGAAATTAATTTTTGGATGCAAACTGTTGAATTGTGAGTGCATGACGTTGCACTCATCTGTTGCGCTGTCGAATAAGATTAAGATGTCATCGACGTACTGTAGCAATAAACATTGTTTTTGGCTGTTTGAGTGAACCTGTTGAAAAATTTTTCATCTAAAGTGTTAATGACAAAGGGGTTGTTTGTGCTGTTGCCCCGGATGATAATTAGATGAAATATTTGTCAGGATTTGTAAGTAGTGGGTCCTTGAGGTACGGCAGTATGCGAACACCCAGGGTTAAGTTTAAACAGTTTTATTAACAAACGCTGATTATAAAATACGCGCGCTATGCGCACCCATCATCACTGTATCTGACATCCTAATTACGGTCGTCTCGAAAGGCTCTGTGGTGAGCTAAGAAAAGAGACATATTCGTGCCTGAGGCCACGCTAGTTATATCGCACGCTATGGACAGCAGCCAGTCACTTACTCCCTGTGTCGCACTGCGGATGGATGCACATGTACTGACCAAGCAAAGTGTCAGCATTCCAGATAGGTCAGTTGGCAAGCGCGTGTTACATACCGTACAGCTGCGTGCAACCTGTAGACCTTTACATCACTCTCCCCAGAGAAAAAAAGCAACCATAAGTGGCTCAAAACGACCTCCTGGACATTATGAATCTATTTTGCCATTTGTGGCATCATAAGGCATTGCAACATATATTTCATTTGCAGACACAGTAACGTTTGGTACAGAGAAGCGTGCCTTCAGGATGACAATTTCATACACAACAAATGCTGTTGACAGAAGACAAATTAATAAAAGCAATAAAAACACAATACTGACAATCATGTATGCATTAACATTACTGGATGACTCGAAGGACTTAATTCTATTTGTTGCTTCAATGAAGTTTAACTCATTATTGGAAGAAATCAAATTTTCACGGACATCCTTAATTAAATTATTGTCTTCAGAAAAACTTGATAAGGAACGCTTTCCAATGTTAATATGTATGAATCATTATAATAAACAGATAACATTCTCATTAATGGCAAATGTCCTGTTCCATGAAATGTAGTTGGCAATACACTAGGCATATCAAATAGTTCACATGATAAATCACAATGTGTGGCATTCAAAATTAATCCAATATTATTCAATTTGAGTGTAAAGGGTAGCTCAGGTGTATCATAATTTTTACATGTAAATGTGACATTAAGGGTGGAGTTAAATGAGAGAATTATACCTTCAGAACATTGTTTAAAAATGGATGATAAAAATGCATTAAAATTCTAGGGCAATCATCTCTTGGGGGATGATTCATAATCAATTCTTTCTCACAGCTGTACACTACACAGTGTAAGAATAATGCCAATTCAGGGCAACTTAACTTATGACTACATTTACACATATGCAAATCATTTTCATTTAGGGACACAAAATATCTTCAATCCTTGCTGATCAGCAGATAATCATTCAGTACATACTTTACATGAATACTAGCCTGTCTCCATTTCACAGGGTAAGTATAAATCTTATACATTTGAAAATTATGCTTTGATCTAGCAATGGGTATAGAAACAATAACAGTTAATTCATCTTCAATTATTAAAGAGCGTGTGATGGTTAACTTGTAGTAATCGTATAAATTGTAAGAGTTAACAGGGTAAATCATAGCATAGGTTGTATCAAGCTTTCGCTCAATTGATAGTAGGATCTGTAAAAATTGTACTCAATATAGTAGTACATTGTTCAAACAATCATTTGAACTACTTTCTAAGGCTGCTCTTAAGTTAAGGGCGCCAATTCTAGCATTTGATAAACTATCAGTAATCCTTAACAAAAGAGTGTTTACACCTAACTGTGCACTCACAGCATTTAATCCTTGGAATAGTTCTTGGATATTTGCATTAATTTCATTACAAATTACGTGGAAATTTGAGATAAATTGCTTTACAATCTGTTCAGTGAAAACTGTGTGGTTAGTAATGGTTCTTTGCATATTCTTTAATCCAATAATTTCATTAGAGAGGTCAGTTGAATCTGTACTGGACTGTTGTTCAAGAGCTAATATTTTGCCTTTAACTTCCAGTAGATTGTGACTAGTTAAAGTACCAAATACAGTATGAAGGATACTCCCTCTAAAATCAAACCAGGCACGTTTATGCCTAATTAAAATTTTGTGTGGCAAAAGCTTTAAAAAACAGTAAATCTCTTGTTCATAATTAGCAAATGTAGACTCTACCTGCATTTTGGCTGTGATCCAGTTATTATGCCAAGATGTACCCATTTCCAAAATTGTATGATTACCGTTAACAGAACAAATTAGATCAATTTGCTTCTTTACAGAATTGAACTGTTGCGGGATTTCACTGAGATTGTACTTGAGGACAAGTTTTGCATTACCTGTCGAAACTACTATGTCTGATCATGGTTCAAACAAAACACCTGTACTCTGTGGTACTATTACTACAGCATTAGTAGAATACGCTATCATAGCAAACATTAGAATAAAAATGAACATGGTTAATTAGTTCTAAATACTAGAGTTAACAATGAACATAAAATAAATGAGTTTCTTGTGGTAACCTGTGGAATAAAAGGTTTGGTTTCACTTGTGCACCTGTGCAATAGCTTCAATACTAAATTTTTACAACACATTCACATAAGCACATGACTGAAATAAACACACGCATTTCACTCACACATTACGTTTACGCTGATTGTAGGGGTGTCTGGAACAGGTTTGCTCAGAACATGACGATGCCTCAGCCTCGAAGTCTGGACTGCAACCTCGCGATTCTCACTTCCTGGGTTTGAGAACATCAGGTCTGCCTCTTGGTTGGTCCTCGTTGTCTTGCGATACTACAGGAAATCTACCCATAAATGGCTTTACATGATTGACAAGAATGACAATCGAATGAAAGGGCAGTTGAGCTTAAGAGTGACTGGCGACAATGCCTCCAAGATTGGATTTGGTCCTTTCCAAAACTTCTTAAACTTTTTGACTTGACTCTTCTTTAACACTACATAGCTCAGATACACAAGATCTCCAGCTCAGTACTGTGGTACTGCTGCTTGGCGGTCATGTTGTCTTGCTTGGTGAAGAAAGGATTGATGATCCCACTGTTTCAATCCCCTCCATGCTTCCTTTAGCTTGCGTGCTAGATCCCTTACATGTTCATTGCTGATTCTGGCAGTCGATCATGTAAAGTCAAAGGGTGAATGCATTCTTCTTCCGTAAACAATCTCATATGGAGTTAGGCCAGTTGAGCTGTGCATTTTGGCATTGTAACAACTTACCAAGTATGGTAAACAAACATCCCAATTGTCATGTTTGCTGCTCACATAATGGCTAACCATTTTAATAATTGTTCTGTAGACTCACACGACTCTTCCATTTCCTTCAGGGTGTGCTGATGTACTCCTTAACTGAGTTATTTGCATGAGCTTACAAATCTGTTTAAGTCATTCACTCATAAAATTCGTTCCTTGACACTAATGATACTTAATGGTGATCCAAACTTAAGAATCCATTCTTTTACAAAAACTTTAGCTATAGTCTCAGCGCTCTGATCAGGTATTGGTATCATGAGAAGGCATCTAGAGAAATGATCTAACATTGTCAATATGTATTTGTTTCCATCCTTAGTCTTAGGCAACGGTCCTACGACATCTAGCCCTGCTCGTTCAAATGGTTCACTTGTCTCTCACAGTTCTTGCAATGGTGCTCTACTTTTTCCTACATTATTCCGTCTGTTACAGGAATCACATTGTGAAACAAACTCAAAAACGTCAACCTTGTGGCTCAACCACCAAAACATTTGAGCTATTTTAAAGTTTGTTGACTTTTTTACTGCAATGTCCTGATAATAAAGAATCGTGTTGTTCTCTCATGATTTGCTCTTTCATGCTTTCTGGAATAACTAGGTGGTTTTCTTTATTAGTGATTTTGTACAATAATCCATCTATTTCGACAAAACGTTGATCATTTTTCCATGATTTGCATTGTGAATCTTCTTTTTGAGCTACCTTTAACTCTTCTTCTCGACTTATTGTAATACAAACATTGAATTTTTTACTCATTCCATCAGCATTCACATGTTGTTTACCAGGTTGGTAAATAACCTTAAATTGGTACTCACTCAGTCTTAATGCCCATTTTGTTAATCTGGAACTTGGATCCTTTTACCTCAATAACCATTTAAGTGTGGCATGACGTGTAATAACTGTAAATTCTCTTCCTGTTAAGAAACATCTGTTATGTGTTATACCAAAAACCAAAACACAAAGCTCCTTCTCAGTAGTAGTATAATTACATTCTGCTTTGTTTAATTGTCTGGAAGCAAATGAGACCGGATGTTCATGACCATCAACTTCTTGAGACAAGATTGCACCTATGGCAAAATTGGATGCCTTTGTTGAAAGAATAAAAGGTTTACTGAAATCCAGATAGGCTAACACTGGGGCTTTGGTTAGAGCAGTTTTAAGTTCTTCCATTGCCTTTTTGCACTCTGTTGACCAATTAAATGTGGCTCCTATCTTCAGCAGCTGTGTCACTGGACATGCTATATTCACATAACTGGCTATAAATCATCTGTACAAATTTGAACATCCCAAGAATGATTGTAGTGCTTTCAAATTCTGTGGTTCAGGAAAATTAATCTTCAATTAATTTTGTATCAGGTCAAACACCTTCACTGGTTATAACATGACCAAGATAGTTAACTTTACTTTGTGCAAACTGACATTTATCTATTGATAAAGACAGGTTTGTGCATCTTGTATGCTCAAAAACAGCTTGTAGTCTTTCAGTATGCTGCTTCATGTTTTCAATAAAAATTATTACATCATCAAGGTAAACAAGTGCTTTTGTTGGGGTGAGCCCTTGTAAAACTGAATCCATCAGGCATTGAAATGTAGCTGGAGCATTACGAAGTCCAAACGGCATACGAGGATACTCGTATACTCCTGTTGCTGTTACAAATGAAGTTTTTGCTTGGTCATCTGGATGCACTGTTAACTGGTGATAACCTCTTGTTAAATCACATACTGAAAAAAATTTGACATCTGCCAAGTAATCCAAGGTTTCTACTAAATATAGTAAGGGGTAAATGTCAGGTGTGGTCACAGCATTCAAAGATCGGTAATCAACACAAAAATGGAACTGTGGTTCTCCAGAAATTGATTTCTTCTTTACAATTACAACAGACGAACACCATGGGTGAGATTGGGGCTGCATTCCCTGTATGAATACGACTCTGAACTAAATGAGTGACAGGTAAATTTGCACTTTCTCGGAATAAATCTGCATACTCCAACAAAACAGGCACTAAAAATCTTCTGTTCATCAGCTGTCAAATGTTCTATCTTCTTCCAAATCTTGTGCTTCAGTTCATTATTAACTTCGTCTCCTCATTGTAATTTTGTGGTACTGTTAGAAAAATCTGTGTTTATAACTGCAGCGTTTGTTACCTCATCTGGAATCTGTATTATGTCACTTTTACTTATGCTTGACACTTCAGCAACTTTCATTCCTCATGGCAAAACAACATCCTCATTGCTCATATTCGTTATTGTACCCGGGACTTTTGTGACATTCTGTCTCACCATTGTAGCAACACCTACACTTCTAGCAACATAACAATGCATTGTATCCAGTAACTCACTTTTCTCGGATCGCTCAATTAATAACAAAGTTCCTTCCTTGCATCAGGGCGACTTAACTTCAATGTAGATTGCCTTTCCTGCGCCCTAGGAAATTTGCTGAGGCTGATCAATTTGAACATCAACTCGGACGGTTTGAACTGATGCATTGTTTGGGCGTTCCATTCCCATGATGTCAGTATTGCTGCTCCTTTGAGTACAATCTGAAGAACAATTTCCTAGGTTGTAGTTGCTACAACCTTGCCTTGGCCAAGAATTAATTGTACGTCAACTTCTCCATAGTTATGTAGCTTTCCTCCATTTAACCCACTGTTAATAGAGGCAGTTTCAATTGTTGGCATTTGGATTTATAAATTTTGTCTAATTTAACACCAATGAGTCACTCAATGTAAGCGGTGGGTCCTTGAGATTTGGCAATATGCAAACACCAAGGAGTAAGTTTAAACAGTTTTATTAACAAAGGCTGATTATAAAACATGCATGCTACGCGCACCCACCATCACTGTGTCTGACATACTAATTACGGTCGTATTGAAAGGCTCCATGGTGAGCTAAGAAAAGAGACATATGGGCGTCTGAGGCCATGCTAGTTACATCGCGCGCTGTGGACGGTGGCAAGTCGCTTACTCCCTGCGTCACACTGTGGCCGGACGCACAAGTACTGACCAAGCAAAGTGTCAGCATTCCAGACAGGTCAGCTGGCGAGCGTGTGTTATGTACTGTACAGCTACGTGCAACCCATAGACCTTTACATAACGAAAATATCAGCTAATGTGCCTGCTAGACACAACCCCATTACTACATTATCTTTTTGGAGATAAATTTTGTTCTGAAATGAAAAATAATTGTAGCAAGTGATTAATTGTATAAATTTTATTATTTCACTAATTTCTCCTTGCGTGATTGTGTTATATTTGAGAAAGTTGTTTTTAATGATTTCTATTGTTTCTGTTACTGGAATGTTTGTGTACATGTTAGATATATCAAGTGATAAGAGCGTTCCATTTTCTGGTATTTTTATATTTTTAGTTTTATTAACAATGTCGTAACAGCTTTTTGTAGTGTATTCTTTCTCATATATGTAATATTGTTTAAGGCATATGTTGAGCTTTTTACTGACATTTCGGGCTATTAACTGTGTAAACAACTGGACAAATTGGGATTTGTTCTTTATGTATCTTGGGCTGGGCAGGCAATGATGGCGGTGTTGGATTCATTATAATGGAATCTTTTATATTTTTTCTGTAAGTAAGAAGTTACATCTTTTTAGAGCTTTCTTTAGTTGTGCATTAAATTTGTCAGTTGGATCTAGGTCGAAAAATTCTAGTACCTTTTTGTTGTAATCCTCCTCTGACATCGTCAATGTATTTCCTTTATCCGATTTTACACTAATTGAATTATTTTATTGAAGCTTATTATTTATCTGACATATAATACTACTGTCCTTCCCTTTTATGTTAGTCCTACATTCTCGTTTCATTTGTGTTTGTATTATTTTTGCAATTTTACGAGTAATGAGGTTTCGCTCATGAGGTGGCAACTGGGACATATCAAGCTCTACTTTAGTGTTTCCAATAATATTTTTGATCATACTGTTTCCAAACCATAGTTGTATATTAAATTTCATTTCTGTGGGAGTGAATCTAATATTGGTCAGATTTTCAACCTTCTGGAAGAATTTGAAGTTACTCTGCATGTGATATTTATTTTCATTGAATGTACTGTATTTAAATCTTTTCTCTCGTATGAGTCTGTGTGTCTTATTTTTACATCTTAATTGAATGTTTGAACCCATATATCTTATAAATTTATCAGTTGCTGATAAAATGTGATTTGTTAGTAAGGGTGTTAGGACACCAGCAAGATCTAAATATAGATTTATATTTAAATTATTCTTACTTTTTTTGTGTTCAATATCTTCAATTTGATCCATTGATACTGTAGTATTTTACCCTGTGCCTGACTAGGCATTGATTCTATAATTTTCAATGTGGTAGGGTCCGCAGCTGTGATGAATTTTTTGAATGATTTCTTGAAGCCTTCAGCTGCCATTTTCTTTATTTCTGTACGATTGTACAGTTTTGAGCTTACGCCATTTTCAAGAATTATATGGATGATTTTTTAGTAACAGATTATATCATATATGTTGTTGCTCCTATGACATCATGTTATGCTCATTTGCAACAACTGCTTGAAAGTAACGTGCTCCTAAAATAGCGTGAACACTAATTTATGAGCAGGAGAGCTTCTGTGAAGTTTGGAAGGTAGGAGACAAGGTACTGGCAGATGTAAAGCTGTGAGAACAGGGCATGAGTTGTGCTTGGGTAGCCAAGATGGTAGAGCACTTTCCCGTGAAAGGCAAAGGTACCGAGTTTGAGTCTTGGTCCGGCACACAGTTTTAATCTGCCAGGAAGTTTCAAAGTGCAGGTTGTGACACATGGATGACAACATATGGAAGTTTGGGTTGGGCTGTAATTTGTGCAAGGACAGCTGAAACAGTTAAGGCAACCACTCGCATGAAGTAGGAAATCCCAGTTTTGAGTCCCGGTCTGGCCAAATTTTCATTGTTGCCATTCCAATATACAGAGAGTGGTGGTTCATATTCACAATTCCAAATACATTTCCTGTAATTCCCTGATGGCTTTGTCAATCATATGAATGTTTTTACTTATATACTTGTTAGCTTTGTTGGTGAAACATCAATAATATGGGATAGGATTACCAACTTTTTTAGAGACAAATAACCTGTCATATTTCAAGGAGAACTAAACGGAAAGCATTTATTTCTAAAATTATTCCTTCTGGCAAAACAGCCACAGTGTTAAAGAACTGCTGGTGATTCCTTTTCAAGTGGTCCATTAAATTGCTAGATGAACCATTGAAATATATTTCTTTTTTACAGATTGTGCAGAATATAACTTCTCTTGTCAGTTTTTAAGTAAAATTGCCACACAACTAATCATTTATACATCCTTATCCAGACACAAAGTTCTACATCTACATGACTACTACTCCTGTACACACGACTACCAACTCCAGCAACTCAGGTCAGAAAGCAACATTATGTGGGATGCAAGCAGCAATCTGGAGGGGTGGGGATGGGGAAGGTGAAGGGATAGTAGTGTACGGGTGCGGAGGGAGGTGAACGCTGCCTGGTGGAGTGTGCAGGGCCTAGACTCCAACAGGCACAGAGGCTGGAGGATGCGGGGCACGGAGGTGGGGAAAAAAGAAGAGGAGCAGATAAAGATGGGTGGATGTGTTGCCACAGGCCTGCAAATAAACAGGATGGGAGATGACAATGGGGAGGAGATGAAAGGACAGAGGGGGTGGAAACCGTTCAGCTGAGGATATGTTGCCGTAAATTGAGGCTGGGGTAATTATGGGAGTGGAGAATTGTGTTGTAATGATAACTCTAATCTGCGAAGTTCAGAAAATCTGGTTGTGGACAGAAGGATCCAGATGGCGCTAGTAGTGAAGCAGGAATTGAAATCAAGTGTGTTATGTTCAGCTGCATGTTGGGCTGCAGGGTGGTCTACTCTGCTCTTGGTCACAGTTTGGCGGTGGCTGTTCATTCTGGTGGACACTGGTTGCTAGTCATACCAATATAAAAAGCTGTGCAATGATTATAGCAGAGCTGATAAATGACAGGTGAACCAGCCCCTTATGGGATAGTTTGACCTATACTTGAGTATTGCTCATCAGTGTGGGATCCGTACCAGATCAGTTTGACGGAGGAGATAGAGAACACCCAAAGAAGAGCGGCGCGTTTCGTCACAGGGTTATTTGGTAACCGTGATAGCATTATGGAGATGTTTAATAAACTCAAGTGGCAGACTCTGCAAGAGAGGCGCTCTGCATCGCGGTGTAGCTTGCTCGCCAGGTTTCGAGAGGGTGCATTTCTGGATGAGGTATTGAATATATTGCTTCCCCCTACTTATACCTCCCGAGGAGATCACGAATGTAAAATTAGAGAGATTAGAGCGCGCACAGAGGCTTTCAGACAGTCGTTCTTCCCGCGAACCATACGCGACTGGAACAGGAAAGGGAGGTAATGACAGTGGCACGTAAAGTGCCCTCCGCCACACACCGTTGGGTGGCTTGCGGAGTATAAATGTAGATGTAGATGTAGAACCTGTGACAGGACTGGAATAGGAAGTGCTAGATGGGGGACTGAGCAGGGTTTGCACTTGGGTCTTCCATTGGGATATGATATTGTTGCAAGGGGTTGGGATTGGGAGTGGCAAAGGGATGGACTAGGATGTTGTGGAGGTTGGGTGGGTGATGGAACGCCACTTAAGGAGATTTGGGAAATATCTCAGGTAGGATGTCCCTCATTTCAGGGCATGATGAGAGGTAATCAAAGCCCTAGTGAAGGATGTGGTTCAGTCATTCCAGTTTGGGGTGGTACTGGGTGATGAAAGGGACATTCCTTTGTGACTGGTTTTTGGGGTGGTCGGAGGATTGGGGTTGTGAGGGGAAATGGTACGGGAGATCTATTTGCGGATTAGGTCTGAGGGATAGTGCCTCTCTGTGAAGGCGTTGGTGAGACCCTCAGCATATTGAGCAAAGGAGATTTGTAACTGCAGATATGCCATCCCTGGGCAGCCAGGCTATATGGAATGGATTTTTTGGTGTGAAAGGGATGACAGCTGTCAGAATGCAGGAACAGTGGTTGGTGGGTTTAATGTGGACAGAGGTGTGGATGGAGTCATCAGAGAGGAAGTGGTCAACGTCTAGGAAGGTGGTACGCTGTGTTGAGGAGGAACTCGTGAAGCAGATGGGGGAGCCATGCGGGTGCCCATGGCTCTGTCACGGATTTGATTATATATATTCCCTTCAAATGAGATGCAGTTGTGGTTGGGATAAATTTAGTAGGGCATTTGAGAAACAAGGTAGAGGGTTTGGAGTCTGAAGTATATTGGAAAAGATAGTGTTCAATAGCAGTAAGACCATGGGCATGAGAGATGTTGGTGTATTGGGAGGTGGCGTCAACAGTGGCGAGTAGAGATCCAGGAGGTAAAAGGGTGGGTATGGAGAACAGTTAGTGATGAACTGATTAGTGTCTTTGACATAGGAGGCTAGATTATGGGCGATTGGTTTGAGAAACCTATCAGTGGGGGACACAAAAACCAGTCACAATGGAGTGTCCATTTCTGTTGGGTTTGTGGATTTGAGGAGCATGTAAAAGGTGTTCACATGGGGTATCATAGGGGTGAGGAGGGAAATGGATTCATGGGAGATTTTCTGTGGAGGGCCTATGTCTTTGAGCAGGGACTGGTGTTTGTGTTGGACTTCTGGAATGGGATCACTATGGCATAGTTTATGGGTGGAGGTGACAGACAATTGTGGGAGGCCTTCTGTCAGGTAGTCCCTGTGATTCATAACAACAGTGTTTTTCTTTTTTTTGGCATCCCTTGTGGCAGAATGGGGTACTTATGCACTATGTGAATCAAACTTGAAATTGTTTGCTACAAAATGACACATCTACCAATTCTATAGATTATCTCAATAAATTTCTTTATCATACCAAAGGTGTAATGTCCATTTTGACTCATACTGTATTGTCTAGTAAACATGGGTTCAAAAAACATAGTTTAAGAGCAATGAGCAGTTGTTCAGCATGTGAAACCTTTGTCTGCAGTAGGATGATTCAGTCAGGATTTGTTTTGAGACTGTGTATGGCTGTTGTTTCTTCTACCAAATGGCTGGTGTTCTGAGGAGGGGGCGTGGGGAAGGATGGTGTGGCTAAGTGGGAGATAAGGAATTGCTGGAAGGTGACAAGCAGGTGGTTAGGTGGGAGGTGGGGGAGGATCACAGTTGGATGGTGGTATGTACCAGAAGAGTCAGGGTTCAGTGTTGGAATTAGGGTGGTTTTGGTTGGAGAGATTGGCAGCAAACAAATACTTCCAATGTAGGGATTGAGATACTTTCCACCTTCCAAAATTGGTGTTCCATCACCCAACCAATCTCCACAAAATCCTAGTGCATCCCTATCCCATTCCCAATCTCAACCCCTTGTCACAAGGATCATATCCCCGTGGAAGACCCAGGTGCAAAACCTGTTCAATCCACCAACCCAGTACTTCCTATTCCAGCCCTGTCACAGGCCTATCCTACCCCATCAGAGGCTGGGTCACCTGTGAATTAGCCATATCACTTACCAGCTATGCTGCAATAATTGCACAGCTTTTTAATTGGTATGAGTACCAACAATTGTCCACCAGGATGAACAGCCACTGTCAAAATGTGGACAAGAGCAAAGTAGAAGACCCTGTGGCACAACATGTAGCTGCTGAACATCACACACTTGATTCCAATGTCTGCTTCACTACCTGAGCCATCTGAATCCTTCCCTCCACCAACAGTTTTTCTGAACTGTACAGATGGTAGTTATCCTTACAACATATTCCCTACTCCCATAATTATCCTGGCCTCCATCTACAGTAACATACTGTCCCCACACCCTCTACCAAACAGTTTCCACTCCCTCTGTCCTATCATCTATCCCCCATTCTCCTCTCCCACCCTGTTTATTTTCAGCTCTCTGCCAAAGCATCCACCTGTCTTTCCCCACTCCTCTCCTTTTTTGATCCTTTTCCCCCACCTTCCCACCCCCCAACCTCCTGATGCTGCACCTGTTGGAGTCTACTCCCTACACACTCCACCAGACAGCATTCACCTCTCACCCCACCCGAACGCTACTATACTTTCCCCTTCCCCATCCCTTCCTGATTTTGCTTGCATCCCATGTGACATTGCATTCCGGCCTGAGTTGCTAGAGTTGGTGGTCATGTGTGCGTGAGGTGTGCTTGCTTTTAGTGTGTGTGTGTGTGGGGGGGGGGGGGGGGTGTCTCTGTCTCTCTATACTGATGAAGGCGCTCGCCAAAAACATTGTGAGTCTTTTAATTGTGCCTGTCCATAACTTGATGTGTCTTCTTTATGATAAGTGGCAATCTATCTTTTTCTACATTGTTAATTATTCCTACCTGAAGTTTCCATTGTTTGATTCTTGAGGAACAGCTTTTCTTCGTCCTACAACCCTGTGATGTTTTTGTTTGTTACTCTTCTCTATAGCATTACTCTTCTCAGTGTATTTTCTTTGTCTTCTTTCTCGTATTTAGTCACTGCCTTCCAAACTGTATCTACTTCTGAGTCACACTGCATCAACGACCATCTGCACACAATGCAGACCTTGTGACCACACAGATTGTTGATATAGCATCTAACACCCTAGATTCTTTCCTCTGATAGTTAACTACTTTTATTCCTATTGATCCCACTTCATCCCTCATTCTGACACACACACACACACACACACACACACACACACACACACACACACACACACACACACTGTCATCCCTCATCATTCCTTTTCACCCACATTTCTGTATGTTTTTAACGTATTTGTGCATGGTTTTATGTGGTTTCACATATTTTTGCTTATTTTCATGTATTTGTGTGTATTTTGTCATATCTGTGCATGTTTCTGGGTGTCTTTATGTATTTTTTACGCATGTCAATTTCTGCATCATTCCTGTTTCCTTTGCACCATTCCCACTACCATTCCTTGCTCCATCTTTCTGCACCAGTTTAGAAAAGTATCCTTTCCCTGGCTAAAATCCAGTCCCACATTCTGTTTCTCAAATGCTGCCTAAACCATGGAATCCTCCCAAATGGTCTAACTCTAAAGATTCCTTTCTCTGGATCCCACCCCACTTTCACAATGGCCTACACCTTCCCAGATTCTAAGAATCCCTGGCTCTCACAAACCTGGAACTACGAAAACACATCTCCAAGGCATAGGCATCCCAGAAATACCTCTGCTCCCTCTGCAAGATACTGCTACTCTGCAATCACTACTCCATCACATCTCTGAAACTGAATCCCCTGCTCTCCAGCATCTGGAGGACAATTCCAGGCACCACCTCCATAAATTATCCAACTTGCTGACATCCTACTGCTGCCTTGGGTCACCAATATCCAACCCCTATCGTACCCACCATTTTCCTCCTCATCCACCCCTCATAGCAGCTAAACCATGTCTAGCTGACATTTTCAAGTTGCCATGTCCCCCAAAACTCCCTACCAACCCTCCAACATATCCAGAGCCAAAAAATTCCCATAACACTATTGTTAACCTTTCTACCAAAACCCTCAGCTCCACAGAAGTTTCAATTCTACCCAAAGGCATTACATTTGCCCTACACTCATATTTAACCATTCTGGACATGTCCAAGACCTACTCTCCTTTTCCCAATGCCTGCAATGGAAGCACTTCTTTGCTGCCAATCCCTCCAGCCAAAACCACCCTAATTCCAACATAGAACCCTGACTCTTCCAGTTTGTACCACCATCCAACCGTGATCCTCCCAACTAACCACCCGCTTGTCACGTTCCCAGAATTCCTTATTTCAAACTTAGCCTCACCATCCTAGAGCAGAAAAAAGAACAGCCATACACAACCTCAAAACAAATCCTGACCTATCATCTTACCTGCAGACAAAGGCCCTACATGCTGAACAACTGCTCACAGCTCTTAAGCTACACTTTTTAGAACCTTTGTTTACTAGACAATACAGGATGAGTCAAAAAGAACATTACAACATTGGAATGACAAAGAAATTTATTGAGATTGCATACAGAATCATTAGATGTGTCATTTTGTAGCAAACAAACTCAAGTTTGATTCACATAGAGCATAAGCCACAAGGGATGTCAGCATAGTGCACAGTTAAAATGGCTCCTTTCACTAATGTGGAGAGTGCTCGCTCCCCAGACTTGACACCACTGGATTTCTTTCTCTGGAGTTTCATTAAACAGTGTGTTACTCCCCTACCAAACAATTTAGCTGACCTGAAAAATCGAATCTATGCAGACTCTACACCTGACTTGCTGCAAGAAGTGTGGGTAGAAACTGATAAGTGTTGGGATGTTTACCACATCACAAATGGTAGTCACATCAAACCAAAATGACACCTGACACTTTTATGTGAAACCTGAAGTTGTTTGCTACAAAATGACACATCTACTGATTCTATAAGTTGTCTCCATAAATTTCTATATCATTCCAAAGTTGTAATGTCCTCCTTGACTTATACAGTATTTTCTTCTTTTGGTCCACACTACCTCCTCCCAAAATATGGAAAACAAAGAGATTGCAGTATACAAGATGTAGAAGAATCCTTAGTGCTTAAGGTAAGTATTTTAAAGCCCATATTTACTAGACTACTTTGCTTTAAGTGGTTTTTCCTGTCATATCCCTCAATACAGACCATTCCTCCTGAGATGCTCTATGTACTTAATTCATCCAATGAAACTGCTAAGAACTGGTTTTGTTCAAAAGAAATGAATGAATAGTAACTCAACTGATAAAAAAAAAAGAAGGGGACTGATGACCTCAGATGTTAAGTCCCATAGTGCTCAGAGCCATTTGATAAAAAACGAATTAGAAACTGCATCAGACCGAATTAATTGTTTTAATTTGGTTATTCCATCACCAGTGATGAAGAAAGTATCCCAGACATTGCCGTTTTTCATAAAAAGACGTTTAAACAAATACAGCAACAGAATCTCTTGTTATACATGGTGAAACCACAATTTAAAACCTTCAAGATTTATGGTAGAATTTAAAACTGCATAAAGCAATAACGAAGAAGCATTATGTATAACACATTCTTCATGTACATCCATAATCTGCAAAGCAGCATGAAGTGTGTGGCAGAGGGTACATCCCATCGTATCAGTTATTTGGGTTTCTTCCTTTTCCATTCACGTGCGGAGCACAGGAAGAATGACTGTTTGAATGCCTTTGTACATATTGTAATTACTCTAATCTTGTCCTCATGGGCCCTATGTGAGCAATACATAGGGGGCTGTAGTATTTTCTTGGAGTCATTGTTTAGAGCCATTTCTTGAAACTTCATTAGCAGGCTTTCTTGGGATAGTTTACATGTATCTTCAAGAGTCTGACAGTTCATTTTTTTTAGCCTCACAAACCTGTGACCATTTGTGCTACCATTATTTTTTGTATGAAAGCTTTCACGACCGGATGACACATCTTCTGGTAAACCTTCCGGGATGTAAGGTCGTGGTCCATGAAACTCTTCAGCTCCTAACGTTTCGTCCAGAGCTGCGCTGGACATCTTCACCTCACCGGAGGAGAAACACCCCTCTGAAGATGTCCAGCGCACCTCTGGACGAAACGTTAGGAGCTGAAGAGTTTCATGGACCACGACCTTACATCCCGGAAGGTTTACCAGAAAATAGATTATTTTTTCTTTTGTGAAGTGCACAATTTTTCATTTCTGATCATTTAAATCAAGTTGCCAATCTTTGCTCACTTTGAAATCTTATGAGGTTTCAGACTGAATATCAAACTGCTTCTTTCAGACAGTACTTCATTACAGATAACTGCATTAACTGCAAACAGTCTGATGTTACTGTTAATATTCTCTCCAAGGTCATTAATATACATGAACAGCAATGGCACAACACACTTTCCTGGGGCACACCTGAAGTTACTTCCACATCTAACAATGACTCACCATCCAAGATGGCATTCCCTGTTCTCCTTACCAAATAGTCCTCAATCCAGTCACAAATTTTATTTGGTACGCCATATGATTGAACTTTTGACAATAAGTGTAGAAGCGGTATAAAGTTAAATGCTTTTTGGAAATCAAGAAATACTGCATCTACCTGGTTGCCTTGATCCAAAGCTTTCAGTATATCATGTGAGCAAAGTACTCACATGATCGATATCTTCAGAATACTTACTGTTTGGCATTGAGGAGGTCATTCTGTTCAAGATAACTCATTATGTTTGAGCTCAGATTATGTTCTAAGATTGTACCACAAATTGATGTCAAAGGTGCTGGATGCTAGTTTTATGGAGGGCTTCTATTACCCTTCTTGTAGACCGGTGTTACCTATGCTTTCTTCCAACTACTGGGCATGGTATTTTGTTTCGATTGATCTATGATAAATTACAGTCAGAAGAGGGCTAAGTTCAATATAAATCACTTGGGATTCTATTAGGCCCTGGATCTTTGTCCAATTTTAATTATTTCAATGGTTTCTCTACACCACTGACACTAATACTGATTTCACTCATCTTGCGAGTGTTAAATTGAGGCAATACTCTTGGGTTTTCCTTTGCATAGTAACATTTGAAAACAGAGTCAAGCTGCAGAATCCTCATTGCGGCGGTAAAATCTTCATCGCCACTGTAGAATCCTTGTCGCCACGGTAGAGTCTTGTACCAAGAGAGCAAGGGAGAGGATATTGTTATGGGCGGCCGGTATCCTCTTTCTACAACACAAATGCACACATGGATTAACACAGCTATTTATTTACATGAACAGATAGCTACTACTTAACTTTAATAAGAGTCCATGTGTTGTGGTACAAGTTCACCTGTTGGTTGGTTGTTTTGGGGGAAGAGACCAAACTACGTGGTCATCGGTCACAAGTTCATCCGTAATAGTCCTCTTGCAGACAATATCAGTAATCTTGCTATTACATTTTTCTGGATGCTATGTATTAATGTAGCTTGTGCTGAACTATGCCACTCTGCAAATGAATGACAGACACCAAAAAGCAGTAGTGAATCGAGTGAGTGACTGAACGCTCCAGTCAGTGGCAATGGCCTACATATTGTAGTCAAAAGGGCGTTAGCAGTGTGCTGCTTGCGAGTGTGTCTTTGGCCTCTCTCGTGATAGGTGCACTTGATTCACCACCTACTATCGACCTTTGCACTACAACTTTGCTGACTGGTGGGCTGGCGACAGCTTACATCTGCAGATTCCTCCCCTCAAAATGCTGCAGGGAGGATGCGAACAACAATGGGCTGAACGTAGCGGGGGGAGGGGGGGCGGGGGGAGGCAGAACGCTGGATGTAGAGGTGAGCGAGGAATCGTGATGATGAAGGACGGCATACTCCCTACTGTACCCCACCATCTGGCTTGTGAGGCAACAGGAGCATCCTCCAGAAAACTGCTGCCAGGACACACGTTTAGGCCAGAGGGTGTGTCTCGGGGCATTGACGGCAACAGTGATAGCAGGTTCACGTCCCTCGGGTCGGCGAGCAGAGACAGTGGGAGTGAGGGCACATCATCCATCCACTCCTCCTCATGGGCCCTGGTGGCACCAGCAGGCAGCTGCGAAGGCCGTGAGCTCCAGTGGGGGAAGAAGAGCAGCAGAATAATGGGGCAAATGACACATATGAATTTTGTTCTGGTGGTGGTGCTGCAAACCAATGGGACCTGCAACCAAGTACATAAAAGAGCCAGTGTGTTCCTGGATCACGTCTCTTTCCCATCGCCCACTATCGCCATAAACCCTGAAGAGAACAAGATCATGCTACTTGCGGACCAATGGTGGGGCCAGACGCTGCAGTGAGTGTAGCAAGTGTAGCAGCATTCAATGGTGGCGGTCTTGCAGAAGTTCCACCCGTGATGGTCCGTCGTGTGGGTGGGAGCGATAGGAGGTGAGAAAGAGCTGCAGTACCTGTTCCCTTGTGTGGGTGGTGCAAAACTTGGCCATCTGTTGCTTGACAGTGAATATGAAGCATTCTGCTTCCCTACTGGACTGGGGGTGAAAAGGAGCACTTGTTACATGATAAATGTCATTTCGTACACAAACTGTTCAAAATCACGTGAAGTGAACTGTGGTCCGTTGTCTGACATGAGTACTTCTGGCAAACCTTCTATGCAAAATATGGAGGACAATGCTTGAATGGTGCTATGTAATGTGGTAGAAGCCATAGGCACCACAAGTGGAAACTTGCTAAAAGAGTCTACCACTATAAGCCAACAAGTGTTCCAGAATGGTTCTGCAAAGTCTATGTGCACTTGTTGACATGGGGATTGAGTCTTAGGCCAAGCTATGAATGTCTGCAGTGGAGCAGATTGGTTTTCCACACATGTACAACACTGTGACATCATCTGTTTGATATGGGCATTCCAGCTCTGCCAAGTACAGTGCCGGCGGACTACCTATTTAGTGCAACCAATTCCCAAATGTCCTTGGTGAAGCAATCACAACACATCCTTTTTCAGCACTTTGGGAATAAGCACACACAATTGTTCACAGTCATTTCGAACTAAAATTACACCCTGTTCAACTAAAAGATTATGCCAGTGAGCAGAGTAACAGTTTACAACTGAGATCTGAATACTTGATGTGACGAATTTCGAAAACATGTTAGCAAAGCCAGCCCTTAATTAATTCCAAAATAAAAGCTTTGTCAAAAGTATTGTTTGCCTAAAGATATCTGTGAATTTCACCATTGAAACAAATAATTCGGCCTAACTCTTGTAGTAGAAGAAACTGTTAAAAAGAAGCAATTTTTTATGTATTCAATTAATTTAATGAGTTAAGTTTTAATTGTAATTTCTGTAAATTAAAAAACAAACAATGTGTAGTTTCAGTGTCTATTATTGTGATGATGTATAAGGGCCTGATTTTTGGTCCTGAGTCAGTCAGTCCACGGCCAAGTTTCAGACAAGAAACCTGTGTTGGTTAGAACAACAACAATGCATCAACTTAACTGTGAAATAAGTGTAACACAGTTACGCCATGTGTTAAAACAATGACAGTGTCTATTCAATTTATTTAAAAGACTGCTTGTAGATATTCAACAGTAAAATATTGTAGCAGTATGTGGATGTTTGCTGGCAATCTATTAATGAGGCTTATTGAAAGTTAAACAATAGTGCACTGGCCATATAACTGTGTATTACTGGGGGTGGGGGTTGTGAATAGTGAAAGTAAAGAACTGTGAAACGCAAATATGCACCTGTTGGCTACATCATTAAAAGTTGTTGTGACAGAGCAAGCTGGGATAATTTTAATTCCCCTCCTGTTTTGCTATCTGCCTCCTTAAATTCATTTTGTTACATTTAACTATTTACCATTACCTTATGTAAATATAATCTGAAAGGTTGGCCCTCAGTTTTAAAGAATAATACACCAGATCTAATTTTGTGCTTAGTTTTAGGGATGTAATTGATTTTCTAGGCCTTGCTGCAGTGGTAACACCGGTTCCCGTCAGATTACGGAAGTTAAGTGCTGTCGGGCTGGGTTAGCACTTGGATGGGTGACCATCCAATCAGCCGAGCGCTGTTGGCAAGCTGGGTGCACTCAGCCCTTGTGAGGCAAACTGAAGAGCTACTTGATTGAAAAGTAGCGGCTCTGGTCTCAGAAACTGAAATACAGCTGGGAGAGCAGTGTGCTGACCACATTGCCCCTCCATATCCACACCCAGTGACGCCTATGAGCTGAGGATGACATGGCGGCCACTCAGTACCATTGGGCCTTCATGGCCTGTTTGGAAGGAGTTTAGTTTTAGTCTATTTCGTAATTTAAATTCTATTGTTGACATATAAACAAATATAAATTAGGTACTAGTTATAAACATTTGGAGGAACAATTAATAGCATTCTTATTTGGCTCTATTCGAAAACATGTTAGCAAAACCAGACCTTAATTATTAATTCCAAAGTAATTAATAGTTGTGTCAAAAATATTGTCTGCTTAATGATATTTGTTAATTTCATCATTTAAACAAATAATTCAGCCTAAACCTTGTAGAAGAAGAAACTGTGAAAAGGAAAAAAAAAATTCAATGTATTCATTTAATTTAATGAGTTAAGTTTTAATTGTAATTTCTGTAAATTAAACATCAAACAATGTGTAGTTTCAGTGTCTATTATTGTGATGGTATATAACAGCCCGATTTTTGGTGACGAGACAGTCAGTCCTAGGCCGAGTTTAAGACAAGAAACACTAACAATGCTTCAACTTAACTAAATGTTAAACAATTAGGCTGTGTATAAAAACAATGAGTGTTTGCTCAATAAGTACCTTTCTATTCTTCAAGAACTGTGAACTTTGTGGTTAGGATTTTACTGCTTGTAGATGTTCAGCAGGAAACTGTCTGCCCCGGTAGCTGAGTGGTCAGCGTGACAGACTGTCAATCCTAAGGGCCCGGGTTCGATTCCCGCCTGGGTCAGAGATTTTCTCCGCTCATGGACTGGCTGTTCTGTTGTCCTAATCATCATCATTTCATCCCCATCGATGCACAGGTCGCCGAAGTGGCGTCAAATCGAAAGATCTGCACCAGGCGAATGGTCTACCCGACGGGAGGCCCTAGCCACACGACATTTCCATTTCCAACAGGAAACTATTGCAGCAGTAAGTGGAGGTTTGTCTGCTAACTATTAATGAGGCTTGTTAGAAGTTAAACAATAGTGCAGTGACCATACATAACTCTGTATTATAGGGGGTTTGTAAATAGTGAAAGTAAAAGACTGTGAAATGCAACTGTGCATATGTCAGCTACATTATTTACAGTAGTCAGTGAACACGTGAGGCAATACTGACCTTACGACTTATCTTAGAAGAAAGATTAAGGAAAGGCAAACCTACGTTTCTAGCATTTGTAGACTTAGAGAAAGCTTTTGACAATGTTGACTGGAATACTCTCTTTCAAATTCTAAAGGTGGCAGGGGTAAAATACAGGGAGCGAAAGGCTATTTACAATTTGTACAGAAACCAGATGGCAGTTACAAGAGTCGAGGGACATGAAAGGGAAGCAGTGGTTGGGAAGGGAGTAAGACAGGGTTGTAGCCTCTCCCCGATGTTGTTCAATCTGTATATTGAGCAAGCAGTAAAGGAAACAAAAGAAAAATTCGGAGTAGGTATTAAAATTCATGGAGAAGAAATAAAAACTTTGAGGTTCGCCGATGACATTGTAATTCTGTCAGAGACAGCAAAGGACTTGGAAGAGCAGTTGAATGGAATGGACAGTGTCTTGAAAGGAGGATATAAGATGAACATCAACAAAAGCAAAACGAGGATCATGGAATGTAGTCTAATTAAGTCGGGTGATGCTGAGGGAATTAGATTAGGAAATGAGGCACTTAAAGTAGTAAAGGAGTTTTGCTATTTGGGGAGCAAAATAACTGATGATGGTCGAAGGAGAGAGGATATAAAATGTAGGCTGGCAATGGCAAGGAAAGCGTTTCTGAAGAAGAGAAATTTGTTAACATCCAGTATAGATTTAAGTGTCAGGAAGTCATTTCTGAAAGTATTCGTATGGAGTGTAGCCATGTATGGAAGTGAAACATGGACGATAAATAGTTTGGACAAGAAGAGAATAGAAGCTTTCGAAATGTGGTGCTACAGAAGAATGCTGAAGATTAGATGGGTAGATCACATAACTAATGAGGAAGTATTGAATAGGATTGGGGAGAAGAGAAGTTTGTGGCACAACTTGACCAGAAGAAGGATCGGTTGGTAGGACATCTTCTGAGGCATCAAGGGGTCACCAATTTAGTATTGGAGGGCAGCGTGGAGGGTAAAAATCGTAGAGGGAGACCAAGAGATGAATACACTAAGCAGATTCAGAAGGATGTAGGTTGCAGTAGGTACTGGGAGATGAAAAAGCTTGCACAGGATAGAGTAGCATGGAGAGCTGCATCAAACCAGTCTCAGGACTGAAGACCACAACAACAACAACAGTCAGTGTACAAAGTACAAACCCCATTTTTCAGCCCATGTAGCGACACAGTACATCGACACCGAGGACAAACAAATGAAGAAATAAACAAAGCAGGCACTACATAGTCAGTTTTGAACTTCCACTCCCGCCCCCCATTTTTCAGCCAGTATAACAACACAGTACATCGACACCAAGGACAATCAATGATGAAATGAAGCACGCGAACGTCACATCTTCAATGAGTGAGGCCAATGTATACGAATGTAATGCAAACAAAATCTTGAGATCTGGGTCTTCTTCCATGGCCTGTGCAATTTTTCTGTAGTGCAAGGGAAAAGATTTCAGCAATTCAAAGTCCTGCGCATCAATTAGGCAACAAGATGCGGCAGATGCATTGAAATCAGAGTCTGGGCCACTCTGAAGATGAGATAGGGCGTCTGCATTGCCATGGTTTGCCGCAAGCCTGTACACAATTTCATACTGATACTAAAAAAGCAACAAAGCCCAACACTGCAATTTTTGGGCAGTGAGTGTAGGAACCGGCTTTGACGGATGAAATAAGGACTGCAAAGACTTATGATCCGTCAGTAAACAGAACTTGTGACCGCACAAATAATGACAGAATTTGGTCACACCATAGACAATAGTGAGAGCATCTTCTTTCAATTTGTGAATAATTGCATTGAGTCTGAGTTAACAACACTGAGGCAAAAGTAATGAGTCTGTCTTGTGCAACAATTCTACACAAAACCACAATGCCGATTCTGTAGGAAGAAGCATTGACTTGCAAAACTGCCGGCTTGGCAGAGCCAAAATGCACTACACATCTGTCACTAAGCAAAACATTTTGGAGTTTCTGAAATGCATCTTGACAGTATTTAGTCTGTACAAAAAGGAACATTTCTGCGATGCAAGCAATGCAATGGAGTTGTGATTGAAGTGGCATTCGGTATGAACCAAATGTAGTACGCAATCTTGCCTAGTACTGATTACAATTTGGACACACTGCGAGGAACAAGCAGGTCACGGATTGTAAGCAAATGAGATAGAAGGGGGTGCACATCCTGACTGTTTATCGCATGACCTAAGTACTGTAATTCAGTTTGAAAAAGGTCAGACTTTTCGAGATGACACTTGATTCCTGCTTCTGACAACATTCGAAAAAAGTATGCAAACTGGCAATGTGTTTCTTTGGAATACAACCAGATGATGACAATATTGTCATGGTAGTTTGAACAAAATTGCACTTTTGCAGTCAGCTTTTCCAAGGAATATTGAAAAATTGTGGGTGTGGAAGTACTGCTGTGAAGGGCAAATGCAAATATTTGAACAGTCGTAAGTGTGTATTAACAACAAACACTTTCTGTGATTCTTCATCCAATGTAATTTGCAAGTAGGAATCACACAAATCTATCTTAGAAAAGTAACCTCCTGCACCACATCTGTCCATGAGTTCCTCAGGGCGAGGTAATGGATAAATGTCAACTACTGTCTATGGGTTACTGCAGACTTGAAGTCAACACAAATGTGAATGCGTCCAGAAGGCTTAGGCAACAAAATGAGAGGGCTTGCCCATTGACTAGCTTGAATGGGAGTAATTACACCATTATCTTGCAATTTTTTCACTGGCTACTTTGTCTCTTAAAGCAACTGGAACAGGGCGGGCCCGGAAAAACTTAGGCTGTCCATTGTCTTTCAATGTAACATGTGCTACAAAGTTAATTGCTTTCTTCATTCCTTCTGAAAATAGTTCAGGAAATTCTCAAAGCAATTGTCTTTAGGATTAAAAGCAGTCACCAAAAGTGATTCTAAGACCAAATAAATCAAAGGTGTCTAAAACGAACATGTTCTCACTGTCTCTTGATTTCAACACAGTAAAATTCACTGCCCCAATGTGAGATTTGTAAGAAGCAGTCAAACTACACTGTCCAAGCAACAGAATTTCCCGTCCATTGTAAACAGTGAGGGTTTGCTAGATTTAGAATGGCATGGTGAGCCTAACTGTTTGTATGTGGCACGATTAAGCAAAGTTACTGAGGCACTTGCGTCTAACTGAAAGTTCACATGATAATTCATAATGAGACAAATAGTTTGTTTCTTTCTGGGAGCGGGAAAAATTGGCATTTTTGTGCCATTGCAAACAAACTGCTTGAACATGGCCTTTTTTCCACAAGTGTAACACGTTGCATTGCGTGATGGGCAATCCTGTCTTTTATGGAGAGCAAAAAATTTAGGGCAGGACTTCACTAAATTCACAGGACTGTTTACATGTCTGCATGGCTGTCTGCATGGCTGTGTACATGTTCGTTGTTGTGGTTGCTTGGGGCGGTTGCGAACAAGGGGCGACTCAACTCAACATGCCCGGTCACGCTTATCAGTTGCTATGGCACCTGAATCATATTGCTCTAAGATTTGCAGTAATTGGGGGAATGAGGATCAGAGTACATTAGGATCTGTTCCCATGTTCTACTGTCTGGGACACTGAATGTTATAGCATCATGTATCATGAAATCATCGTAAGACTTGCCACAACTACACTTAAATTTACACTTCGTAGTGATGCCCATTAATTCTGTGTACCACTAGCAGTACGTCTGTTCTGGCTTTTTCTGCAAGAGAAAGAATTTCGGTAATGAACTGATTACTTGGTCATAGCTGAGACATGGTTGGGAATAGTTTTTGTAGTAACCTGAACATAGGAGATAAAAATGGTTCAAATGGCTCTGAGCACTATGGGACTTAACTGCTGTGGTCATCAGTCCCCTAGAACTTAGAACTACTTAAACCTAACTAACCTACGGACATCACACACATCAATGCCCGAGGCAGGATTCGAACCTGCGACCGTAGCGGTCGCGCGGTTCCAGACTGTAGCGCCTAGAGCCGCTCGGCCAACCCGGCCGGCAAACATAGGAGACCCCCAATCGAAAGGAAGTATTGTAACTTTACAGTACCTTGAACACAATGAACTTGACAATGTTCTTGGAACTGAGACATGTATTTGAGCCATTCTTCTTCTGATTCCATAAATTTCTGGAATGGTGGTAAGCTGGTTGGTGGCACTTCTGGGCTTCTTGGTTGGCTGTGGTTGTGCGAGCGACGCAGCTTGCGCAGCCATTAGTTGTTGTACTGTCATCAACAAGGTAGCAATTTACTGGTTTTGAAACTGAAAACCTTGTGTTAGATCCATCACATTGGCTGCTTGCGGCTGAGATGCGGGAGCAGGGGGTGGAGGGGGTGGGGAATTCATGATTTACACAAATATGCAATTTCAAAAAGCAAGCAAAGCGTCTGAAAAGAGAAATTTGATTAGTTCTGTGGCTTGCCTCCTGGAATACATGTAAGAACACAACAGCAAATTAGCAACATGGGAACAAGATCACCACTGCCAGCTAAAACATGAGAGAAGCAAGAAAATCTTTGGCCAAGTTGATTAACTTCAATCACCATTGAATTATCCTTGTTGCTACTGCAATAACCTTGTTGCCACTGTAGAATCCTCATCACCACTGTTGAATCCTTGTCACCACTGTACAGTCCTGGAGCAAGGGAGAGCATGTCATTATGAGTGGCTGGTATCCTATTTCAACAACACAAATGCACTCATGGATTAACATGGTTCTTTATTTACGTGGACAGACAGCTGCTACTTAACTTTAATAGAGTCCATTTGTTGTGGTACAAACTCATCCATAATAGTCCTCTTGCAGACATGTCAATAATGTTGCTTTTACACTTTTCTGGATGCTATGTATTAGCATAGCCTTCGCTGAACTGTGCCGCTCCACGAATGAATAACAGCCACCAACCTGGAGTAGTGAGTTGAGTGAGTGACTGAGCTAGTGACAGGGCCCCTCAGTCAGTGGCAGTGGTCTAAATTCTTGCGGTCAAAAGGGCATTGGCAGCATGTTGCTTGTGAGTGTGTCTTTGGCCTCTCTCGTGATACGCGCACTTGATCCAGTGACTACTCTTCACACCACATCTTTGCTGACTGGTGTACTGGCGACAGCTTACGCCAGCACCCAAGAATTTCAGCTTTTGCTTTGCTACCCTCAGTTTCAGTTCACATCTCATTCACTCAGGACAGACATTAACTTTGGTACCACTAATAGCCTTTACATGTTACCTGAATTTTTTCTAGTTTTGTGAAAGATCATTTGACAATATTTTGCTGCAGCTAAACTCATTTCATTCAGGATATTTCTATCTATAGTCCTACATTTTGTTTTACACCCATTATGCAGTAATCTATTTCTTTAGAAGTTTATTTATAGTGACTGTATGCCATGGAGGATCCTTCCCATTATGTACATTCTGCTACTGGGTACATATCTATCCAGGGCATGGTTAACTATTCTTTTAAACTTACATCATAGTTCCTTTGTATGCTCATGCCCTGTGCTGGAAGTTTCAAGCTCCTCATTGAGATGTGACACTACTAATTTTTTTATAAAGTTAATGAACATATATATCTTTCTGCTTGCCCTTTGTATTTTGGTGATGATTGTTGCCAGAAATTTGTCATGGTCACTGTTACCAGTGTTGATGTGGACATCCTCAAAGAAGTCAGGTCTATTTGTTGCCATTAGATGGTAGTTTTCAGAGAAGGGATTTAGTGATGTTTCACAGGATGTCATATCACACCCACCACTAATAAACCTGTAATTTTCCCAGTTGACTGTTGAATGATTAAAGTCCCCACCAATGATTACAGTGTGATAGGGGAACTTATGTAGAAATGAACTGAGATTTTCTGTGAAGTTTTCAGTTACATCAAGAGATGAGTCTGATGGGCGATAGAAGGATCCAATTACCATTTTATGCCCACCCCTGAATCCTGAGTCTCGCCCGATCTCATATGAAATTTCAATTTCCATCTCATTGGATTTGAATTTCTTGCTTACTGTGGCAAACTGCCTCCATTTTCGTTTAGCCTGTCCTGTCAATGTACACTTACATTTTCCCCAAAAATCTCACTGCTATCAATTTCAGGTTTCACCTAGCTTTCTGTTCTTTATCTAAAAATCATGCAATATTAAGTCCCCCTTTTTCTCTCAAGAGGTTGTTTCTATGTAAACAAGGACCAGTACCCTGACGGGAAGGTGGTCTAGTTATAATATTTTCTGATTTACTTTTAAATGAAGAATGCAAAATATCATTTATAAACAATAAATATTTACTATTGCTGCCTGTCCCATGCCTTACAGTACATTTTGAAATATGATCTGTCTAGTTAGTTGCATTTGTTTCTTCTCTACACAGATGAATGATTGATTTATCATTTCCATATTGAATTAAGCTACATGAAATCATTCCAAAACATTACATATTCTCACAAAAATTAAATGAAATAGAATATCACATAAAATGTTTGTAAAATAATGGTATGAACTCATTTCACAAGTGTAGTCACAGCATACGTTACAGCTTTAGATCCAATGAAGTTTTTGGTGTGTCTGTCTTATAATTAGAACTTCTGCCTTGCAATTTTCCTCCTAGAATGTATCCCGTTCCACAGAAAGGTTTCCATTGCATATTTTCTTCAGCATAATGTACTGTATGCTTGTCAATAACCTGCAAAATATTATTACACTTTCACTGCTCGAAATATATTCTAGCACAGTGCACAAGTCTGTAAATTCTATTATACAGCTGGATCTGTTTTACGAAATGCAATTAGATTTACTATTAGATAATGGTAACTGACAAGTATCAAAGAGAATAATGCCTACACTGTTGTAATATGACATTTTCTGAGTTATGATAGATGATAGTGAGAAGGGAAGAAAGGGTGCTATGTAAGGATTACTCCCAATGATAAGTAAGCAGAAAGCTTAATCAAACATATAGCAATCTCCTACATGTGTTTTCCTTATTATAAGTTTTTTTTTAATCCTTAGAACCATTCAAGAAATTTGGTACATTCTTTTTAAAAGAATAGTCCCAGCACATAGATCCATCAATTTAGAAAAAATATAGAAAACCTAACTAAGAACAGCCTGAAAGAAATTTGAACACTGTTCTTCCTAAATATGAATCTAGAATCTTAATCAGTTGCACAGTGTCTCAAAAATATTTTCACAAATATGTAGTGTTGCCTTTATTTCCTATCTTCACAGCATGATATTAAACAAATGTTGCCCGCAGCTCGTGGTCGTGCGGTAGCGTTCTCGCTTCCCGCACCTGGGTTCCCGGGTTCGATTCCCGGCGGGTTCAGGGATTTTCTCTGCCTTGTGATGGCTGGGTGTTGTGTGATGTCCTTAGGTTAGTTAGGTTTAAGTAGTTCTAAGTTCTAGGGGACTGATGACCATAGATGTTAAGTCCCATAGTGCTCAGAGTCATTTAAACCATTTAAAGAAATGTTGCCATTCTGGGTAAACTGAATGTAAAGTACAAACATGAACATAATTACAAAACAATACTCTGTCAGAACAGTTGACATTTCAGGTTCCTATTCTTCTCACAAAGAAGCAACCACCTATACAGGGTGTAACAAAACGGAGTTTTAGAAACTTCGGAAATTGTAGAGGATGAAATTTTGAACATTTTGATGTAAGGAACCTATGGCTGGAAAAGTGAAATAAAATTTCTACAGCCACCAGTAGGCTATTAAAAATCCATTCACTACATGTACGAGAAGTTACCAGCTAAGACTCTCAGTGAACATTTGGTCTGGAATTCTTGGGGATCATCTTATTTGACCACACATCTCCTGAGACTGTTTGATTGATGCATGGTATTTGGATTTTCTGGACAATGCCTTGCTTGAACTTGTAGCAGATGTTTCCTTGAAACTATGCATTCATTTGTGGTTTCGGAACAACAGTGCTCCAGTCCTTTGATTTTCAGGCCAGGGTATTTCACACAAACAGTTACAAGCAGAGAGTAATTGGGTAATTCCAATTGGATTCCCAATTCCTTGACTTTTTTCTCTGCAGTTATTTAAGGTCCCTTATGCACTCAATAACAGTAAGAATAGTACCTGAGCTTATAGAGGACATCTTCACAGTATTTGATACCATAAGAGAGGAGAGTGGAATCTTGCAGGGAATCAGACAAAACATGGTTCCTTGCTGCATATTATATAACAAAGTTGGTAGTCTTCACATTATACATTTACTCTCATTGCACATTAGAATACAAAGTTGGTGATCTTCACATTGTACATTTACTCTAAAGCAGTGAAGCCACTGATTTGATCCACAGTATTTGGTTGTACATTATTGTTTTGTCAATTAAAAGTTTCCAAACTACAATATTCTGGTGTTTCATTTAGTCTACCAAGTGCATACAAAATGGTTGTATGTTCTTTACATCAAAATGTTCCAAATTTTATACTCTACAATGTCCCAAATTTTTAAACCATCACTGTGTTACACCTGTATATTACAGCTAAACATGTTGACTGCAGCTTGCATAGTTATGAACATTTCACCACCAGTTGAGCAGAAATACAGTGCACAGGGAATGGACATGCCTGTGAGCATGGTGCATAAAATCCTATGAAATATCCTGCACTGCTATTCATACAAAATCACCCATGCTTCCTTCTGAACTGCCAGCAAGACAAATGTTCACTCTGGCATTTCTTGCTCACGTGGAAGTGGACAATGAATGGCAATAGAATATTCTGTGGACAGATGAAGCCCATTTCCATCTCCAAGGACCTGTCAGTACACAGAATTGCAGAATATGGACAACAGAAAATCTGCATGCTCATCAACTGGTACCACCTCATTCTTCAAAGGATGACTGTGTGGTGTGTGCTAATTGCATTGTTAATCATAGAGCCATATTTTTCCTGCTAGTCCTGTTACCTTTACTATCACTAGTAAATGCTATGAGAGACTTTTGCATGCCCACGTCATTCCAACTTTTCAACAGCATGGATGTGTGGGTAGGATCATTTTTATGCCAGATGGCACTCTTCCACACTGTCAGTCAAGTGGCTGCTGTGGAGACATTTTGGAAGCATTAGAATTATCAGCCCTAATTTCCCTACAGCCTGGCTATCCAAATAACCTGATCTTAATCCATATGACTTCTGGCTGTGGGGTGATGTGAAGGATGTTATGTTCAATGCTCCAATTATAAACACAGCCGAACTGAAGGCATGCACTGCACAAAGCATTTTGAACACGACCCAGAGACACTCTGATCTGTTGTGGAACATGTTGTTTCCTGATTTCAGCTTGTGGCAGAAAACTATGGATGGCATATCAAACACGTATTTTTCCAGTCTCATGACAATTAGATAACAATGTCATTTTGCTTTTCATGCAGTTTTTGGCCTCAAGACAATTAAAAATCAATTTTTTCCCATCCAATCTGGTAGGACACTGCCATGGTGGATGGGCTGATCTAACTACCAGTGCCGCAACTATTGACTGCTGAATGTCTGCACTCACGCACATTGAACAGTACAGATGGTGAAATGTGCATCTCAAAACCATTGCCATTGTATTGTGATTCATCTGTCATTTGTGAAATGTGCATCTCAAAACCATAGCCATTGTATTGTGATTCATCTGTCATTTGTAGTTGACCGCATTTATCTTAAGACACTTACAGCACATTCTATTGGTAAAATTTTCATTAGATTTTTTGTTCCATGATGTTTCCTCCAGTGTCAACAATACGCTGTTCAAATTTGATGACATTCTGAGCAGAGGTTCTCTTTCTGCAGCGTTTTAAAGCTGGGAGACTACTGATGGACACCCTGTATATCACATTTATGTGTCTCTACTGGCAACACTATGAGTTTTGCTTCCTTAAGTTAATTATTGTCCATTTTTGTACTCAATATTTGTAATCCATTTTGAGTCATCTTGCAGCCATACAACCACATTTCTGAGCTACTTAGCACTGCCATTTCCATAACTGGAATGACAGCTTTATGTGGAACTCTATTTTGATGAGCATGAAAATTCATTTTTTTATTCACGATTAACTGGTTATCATGTGCCCAACCGCTTACTAGCTTTGGACATAGTTTACAAATTCCTTGCTATTCTTGATATTATGTAAAACTGTTGTAGAGTCAGCAAATAAGATATTTTTATGTGGATCCACAATTAGACACAGACTATTAATATACAACAGGAACGGAAGGGGTCCTGTAATTGCGAACTGAGGCACCCTATATTTGATTGTACCCTCACATGACAGCAGTTCATTGGCTGCTTTGGACTTCTGACCAGGGTACCTCACTCATTCCAGATGTTTCCAATTACTAAGGTAACAAACAGTTGATCAGTCTTAGTGTCAAGGCTATTGTGATCAACCACATCAAATGCTTCTGACAAGTCTAAAAATATTCCTGTTGTTAACTGTTTATTGTTCACCCTTCTGAATCTATGTGTGACATAAATAGTTTATAACAATATTATGAAAAGGATAGTTGCTACTCACCATACAGCAGAGATGCTGAGTTACAGAAACACACAACAAAAAGACTATCAGAAAGCTAGCTTTTGGCCAATAAAGCCTTTCTCAAAAATAAACAACATACAAACTCACACAAATACAGCTCACACACACACATGACCACAGTCTCTGGCAGCTGGAGCCAGACTGCGAGTAACAGCATAGTATGGGTGAAGCAGCTGGGTGGGGATAAGTAGGAGGCTGGGGTGCAGAGGGCGTGAGATAGCAGGGTAGGGGTGGGGGATGGTAAAATGCTGCTGGGAGTATGCAGGGATGAGGTGGAGAGTACGGCAGCTAGGTGCAGTCTGGAGGTTAGAATGTGGGCGGGGGAGAGAGGAGGGGGGATAGCAGAAAATGAGAGAAGTAAAAAGATCGGGTGCGGAGGTGGTATAGAGGGCTGGGAACAGGGAAGGGGCTAGATGGGTACGACACTCGCTAACGAAGGTTGAGATCACAAGGGTTACAGAAATGTATGATATATTGCAGATAGAGTTTCCACCTGTGTAACTCAGAAAAGCTGGCGTTGGTGGGTAGGATCCAGATGGCACAGGCTGTGAAGCAGTCATTGAAATGAAGAATGTCATGTTGGGTGGCATGCTCAGCAACAGTGTGGTCCATTTATTTCTTGGCCACAGTCTGTCTTTGGCCACTCATACCGACAGACATGCCCACACAGAATGCGGCACAGCAGTTCCAGCTTACCTCATAGGTAAGTCTGGTTTCACAGGTAGCCCTGCCCTTGATGGGATTGGTGACATTTGTGACAGGACTTAAGTAGGTGGTGGTGGGAGGATGTATGGCACTAGTCTTGCATCTAGGTTTTTTTATAGGGAGCCATGAGTAAGGGATTGGAAGTAAGGGTTGTGTAGGGTGGACGAGGAGAATACTACTGTGGGAGAGGTGGGAAGGATATTGGATAGGATATTTCTCATTTTAGGGCATGACGAGAGGTAGTCGAAACCCTGGCGGAGAATGTAATTCAGTTGCTCTACTTCTGAATGGTACTAACTCATGAGGGGAATGCTCCTCTGTGAGACGGCAATTACAATCTGTGAAGGCCTCAGTAAGACCTTTGGTATATTTAGAGAGGAACCGCTTGTCCCTACAGATGCAACAGCAACAGGTGGCTAGGCTGTATGGAATGTACGTCTTGGTATGGAATGGGTGGCAGCTGTTGAAGTGGAGGTATTGGTGGTGGTCGGTAGGTTTGAAATGGACAGATGTACTGATGTAGCCATCTTTGAGGTGAGGGTCAACATCAAAGAAGGTGGCTTATTGGGTTGAGGAGGACATGGCAAAGTGAATGGGAGTGTGGGTGTTGAGGTTCTGGAGGAAGGTATCCAGATCATGAAGGTGTCATCAATGAATCTGAACCAGATGAGGAATCTGGGATTCTGGATGTTTAGGAAGGATTCCTCCAGGTGGCCCAAGAATAGATTGGCATAGGACAGTGCCATATGGGTGCCCATAGCCCAACCCTGGATTTATTTGCAGGTTATGCCTTCAAAGGAGAAGTCATTGTGGGTGAGGATATAGTTGGTCATGGTGACAGAGAGATGGGTGGTTTGGAATCCATTGGGCGCTGAGAAAGGTAGTGATCAATAGCGGTAAAGCCACGTGAATTAGGGATGTTAGTGTGAAGGGAGGTGGCATCAATAGTGACGAGCAGTGCGCTGTGTGGTAAGGAAACAGGAACTCTGGAGAGTCAGATAGTAGGTTGAAAAAGTGTTGGTCCACTAGAGCAGAGGTTCTCTCAGTGGGGCACAGTAACTGGCCATAATGGGGGAGCATGGGAGGTTGGGTTTATGGACTTTAGGAAGCATGTGAAGGTAAGAATGTGGGGAGTGATAGGGGTGAGGAGAGAGATGGACTACAGGGAGAAGTTCTGGGATGGAGCTATGGATTTGAGGAGAGACTCAAGATCCTGCTGGATTTTTTTAGTACGTAAATGCATGCTTTGTTGTAAGCATCTATCTCAGGTGATCCACTTAGATATGAATACAGTCTAATACTATATTTAAAATATTTGCCTTCCTATTTATACTTAATTTATTTCTAGCTACATGCTAACTTTCTCCAATACATACCTCAAAAGCAACACCATCAGGGTAAGAGTTTTGCAGTTCAGATGGAAAATATCCATCAATGATGTCTTGCACAAACATTTTAGTGTTTATGTCAGAATAAGGTCTGAAAGGACCATCCGATAAAACCAGACCATTTGAATATATTGTTAATGGTTTACTGTCTCCAGCCTACACAGAAAATGTGTATCGTTAGAATCAAACTATAATGCAAATTTCTGAATGAAACAACATGTAAAATAAAGCAAAGTCAGCCACTCACCTTTAGCAGACTGATGTGTGGGGCTTAGAAACCTCATAACAGATCACATTATCAACTAACTTTAAAGCCCTGCCTCTTTTTATAGGGAAAAGTATACGCAGAGACCCAACCCACACTAACGCAGCTACAGTGACACACACACACACACACACACACACACACACACACACACACACACACACAGGGAGAGAGAGAGACAGAGAGCACATGTGTGTCTTCCTATATGCGTAATTCAGAGAAACTTATGTTGGAAGGGAGTGTCCAAGTGGCACATGCAGCAAAGCAGCCGCTAAAAGTCACTTTGGAAGGGAGTGTCCCAGTGGCACATGTAGCAAAGCAGCCGCTAAAAGTCACTTGTGTTGTTGTGCACTGAATGTACAGCAACTGGGTGATCATGTTTGTAGTTTGCTACAGTTTCAGTTTGGCAGTAGACGTTTATGCAAATAGACAGCTGGTTAGCTATCATCCCCCATAGAATGCTGCACTGTAACAAAGCCAATATATGATATCTGTTCAAAAAATTCTGGAACATTCATGGTGTGTTGCCATTAAATGCAGTCAGCATCTCTACACACACCTTTGTTTAATGTGTAACTGCCAAAAGTTTCATTGTTGTATGTCTGTTAGTTACTTTTCACTGTTGTACTGAGTAGAAGGTTGTGTCACAGAGTTAGATGAGCAACCCGTCTGCATTAAATTTTGCGTGAAACTCAAGGAAACCTTTCCAGAGATAAACCAACTGATGCAGGAAACCCACAGTGATGAATGCATCAGCTGTACTTACTGTTACAAATGGTTCACATCGTTCAAAAATGGCCAGACAGAAGTTAAAAGATATCCTAGTTCAGGATGCCCTTGACATCTACCGACAACTGTCATGATGGGAATGTCAATGAAATTGTGAGTGCCAATTGAAGACTGATGGTCCAAAAGTTTGCAGAAGAATGTAACATTTCAATTGGATCACATCACAAAATCCTCACACAGCATCTTGGAATGCATCATGTTGACGCCAAGTTTGTCCCATTACTCACGAGTCAAGATCAGAAAGACCTCCACCTCACAATTAGTGAAGAGCTTCTGGATCATGCAAATGAGAATGAGATGTTTCTTCAGAGAATCATAGCTGGGGATGAGACATGGGTCTATGGTTAAGATGTTGAGACCAAGGTTCAATCTCCACAATGGGCCAGGAAATGCCCTCAAAGACCAAAAAGAGCTCATCAGGTAGGGTTAAATATCAAAGCTAGGCTAATAGTTTTGTTTGACTTTGAAGTATTAGTTCATCCTGAATTTGTGGCACTGGGACAAACTGTTAATCGATGGTACTATCAGGATGTGTTGGGATGCCTGCGAGAAAATGTGAGAAGGAAATGGCCTGAAATGTGGGGAGACAATTCATGGCTCTTGCAGCACGATAACGGACCTGCACATTCATCCCTGTTGGTGCGAGACTATTGCACAAAAAACAAAATCAATGTGTTGCAACATCCTCTGCACTCTCCAGACATGGCCCCTTCAGACCTCTTTTATTTTCAAAGTTGGAAACCCCATTAAAGGAATGAAGATAAAAGAAAATTTGCAGGCAGCACTCCACGCAATCCAGCAAGTGGCATTCCAGACTGCTTCCGGAAGTGGAAATGGCATAGGGAGCAGTGTATCAATTGTGGAGGAGAGTATTTTGGATGAGTCCATGTACAGTAAGTAAAAGGTAAGCGTAAAAAAATTTGTGGATAAAATTCCGGAATTTTTGAACAGACCTCTTACAACATGGCTACTTTCACAGGTGGCCCTGCCTTTTATCAGGTAGGAAATGCCTGTGATTGGACTGTGAAACAAGGTGCTGGATGGGTATATGCTACAGGCCTTGTACTAGAATCATTCACAAGGAAATGATCAAAATGGCCCTGGATTTGGAGCCAGATTGAAATAGGCATTGATGATGTTATTGTAAAGGTTGAGTGAGTGCTGGAACACCGCTTTTGTGTTGTGCATAGGATTTTGCATAGGGTATCCATCATCTCAGGGCACAGTGAGGGATAGTCAAAGTTCTGCTGAAGGATATGGTTGAGCTTTTCATGGCCAATGTGATCGGATGAATACTAGATGGTGGTTGGATAACAGGAAGAGATGGCACAGGAGATATGCTTGTGGATGAGCTGAACAGGCTATAGTTTGTCAGTAAATTCCCTAGTTTATCATCATGTTTTGACACCTCTTGTTGGTGATATACCAACTTTATAATGAATATGGGTAGATTTTCTAATCATATTCCCTAACAAGAAACCGTAATTGTGACATATGAAACTAAGAGACTGGTGGTGATTTGGTATTTGGGCTATGTGTGGGTCTGTTCAGAAAATGTGGCTCAACATTGTTATAGGGTCAAGCTGTACACATCTGCTTTCATGCTCATTAGCTAAGATAGCTGAAGTAACAGCTACAGATTATGATCCTCTGGTCAAATAGCTAAAGCACTGGCAAGTTAAATAAAAACTGAATTAAACACAAATTTCAAGTAAAAGAACAATAATAAATGGCAATACAAGGTTATTATCTGCTGATGATAAATTGATATAGACAACACCACAAATCTATGTAGAATAAAGTGATAATTTGTTCAATCAATAACATGAAAGACTATCAAGAAATGGTTGCCCTACAATAATGTAGTTTAAAAGATACAAGCTATTAAATATTTACTTGCAGTTAAAATTGTGTAAATCTGCATAATCAGAATGATAGCTAACTCCCCAGAAATCAATAAATCATCACTAGTTCGCCACAATAACAAAGCTATGCTTTGAATTAGATACAAATAATCTGAGAACAGCAAGTAAATCATATCAAAGTTCCCTGAAGCATATCTTTTGATGATAGCTCACAGTTAAAGTTCATACTAACTCAATGAAACAAAGAGCTACGTGCCATGGAATTTCACCAAGTTTGAGCAAATTTTAAGTATTTGTGACCACTATCTGCTCATATACTATCACTTTACCCCACTAATTGCCCTGCAACATCAAGTATCTTCTCTATCACTTCTCAATGCAAGGTTTTCGCTCTCACATCTTGAAACCAACTCTATTCCCTCTCAACCCGAAGTGTTTCACAACTCCCCATCTCCCAGAATCAAAATGCTTGAATGACTCACCACTTGCACCAATGAGAAACATTCACTCCCGCATCAAATAGCATGATTTACTAAAAATCTATAAAATGGACCACTTTTGTATAAGAATAAAGTTGTGGATTGGATGTACAGCTTAAATTACACAACAATCAAACAATGGAAAATCCAGGATGGAATGTAACAATATTCTGAGAAGGAAAGTTGCTACTCACCCTATAACGGAGATGCTGAGTCGCAGATAGGCACAACAAAACGATTTTCACATTAAAGCTTTTGGCCAATGGCCTTTGTCAACAACACACACACACACACACACACACACACACACACACACACACTAGCAACTGTGGTCTCAGGCAGCTGAAACCACAAACCACACTGTGAGCAGCAGCACCCATGCATGATGGGAGCGGCGACTGGGTGGGGGAAAGGAGGTGGCTGGGGCAGGTAGGGGGAGGGATAGTATGGTGGGGATGGTGGACAGTGAAGTGCTGCAGGTTGGGCGACGGGCAGGGGCGAACTGGGAACTGGGGTGGTGGTGGTGGTGAGGGGGGGGGGGGGGAGGAAGTAGTGGAAAAGGAGAGAAATAAATAAAATTATTAAATAAAATAAAATAAACGAGCCCCTTCCCTGCTCCCATTCCAGCACTACACAGTCGCCATTCCACCACCACACCCAGTCTCTTTTTTTTTAATTTCTGAACCAGTGTACATTATGGAAAATTAGAACACTGCAACAAAAAAAATATTGACATGCCCTATCTTCTTACAGTTGGGCAATACAATAATAATAAGGAAGAGATAGATTCAGTAGGCATGTTGATATATGAGGGATGACCAAAAAGTAATGCCTCCACTTTTGTAACTCTTCAGCAGTTGGCAGCATTGGTATTCGGCGGGTGCTGGCTTGTTCCGTAGCCTCTTCTCTACAGCTCCAGTTGGCGGGAAGCCTTAGCACTGAACGGTTGTGTTGTTACAGTGCACAGTAAGGAACCCTGCACAGATGGTTGGTCAATGCAATTTAAGCAACAAGCAGTCATTGAATTCTTGACAGGAGAAGGTGTCACCCCAAAGGAGATTCCTCCATACAGTCCAGATTTAGTGCCATCTGACTTCCATCTGTTCCCGATAATGAAAGACGATCTGCGGGGACATCATTATGCTTCTGATGAAGACATTGAGAGAACTGTGAGACTGTGGTTGTTGAGACAGTGTGTCGACCTCTTCCATGACAGCTTCAGAAAACTTGTTCATCATTGGCAGAAATGTATCCAATTGGCTGGTGATTACGTGGAAAAGTGAATATTGGTAATTAAAGACCACATTCTAAGAATTATTTCTGCATTTGATTTATTAAAATATTCCCATCCAAACCAAATTAACGAAGGTGGAGGCATTACTTTTCATTCAACCCTCGTAAATCATACTGAGTACATTGGAATACTGATACTGAGATTTTTAATTTTTTGATTACATTCTGAATCGGTACATTTTATATGTTTAATTCATAATTTGTGCAGGATTAGAATTTGCATTTGGGAGGATGATGGTTCAAATCTGTGTCCAGCCATCCAGATTTAGGTTTTTCACAGTTTCCCTCTGTCGCTCCAGGCAAATGCTGGGACAGTTCCATTGAAAGGCCACAGCTAATTTCTTCCCCATCCTTAAAACAACCCAAGCTTGTGTTCTTGTTTCCAATGACCTCAATGAGACATTAAACCCTTATTTTCCTTCCTTTATTTTTACAGGGCTTGAGCAAAGATTCTGAGAGTATAGACCCTTAGCATCAACATTACACAGGATGATCCATTTGTGGTGTCAGAAAATTAAAACATGATATGCAAGAAATTACAGAAATTTACTGTTTGTTAACCATAAATACATGTGTAGGAGAGTCTGGAGTTTATATCTGAAGATTGTGTCACAGCACATTAGCACTTAAAATGTCCACCATTAAGACTGCAGTAAATATCAAATATCATAGCTTGCAACCGAATTGCGCCATGTGGCATGCAGCATTTCTGCAGTGATTTGCTGAAAGACCACTGTAATCTGCTCCATAGATCAGTCAGAATCTGTGGTCTTTGCGTATACACAGTTGATGTGACATAGCCCCATACAAAAAGATCTGTAGTTGTTATGTCAGGACTATTTAAGAGGACATGGAACAGCCCCTCCCAGGCCACACCAGAGATCACTGAATATTTGGTTTAATAGTTACCGTGCTATTAGAGCCCAATGTGGTGGTGCGCCATCCTGCTGATGGATAATTGTGTCCAGTACCACATCTTGCTGTAACGGGGGGACCACATACTGGGCCCATCAACCATGGCGAGTCATACAGCATTGAACGGGAAAAATCATTTTTTAACTGTCCTGAGACCAAAAACTACATAAAAGGCAAAACGAGATCAGTTTTTAATTGTCCTGGAGCCAAAAACTGCCTAAAAAACAAAATTACATCAGTTTATAATTTTTGTGGGTCCAAAAACCACATAAAAAGCAAAATGAGATGAGATTCTAATTTTCATGGGACTGGCATAAGAAATGTTCAGTATGCAGTCCACCACTATCTGCCACAAGTTAAAACCAAGAAACAGCATGTTACATAACAGGCTGGAGTGTCTTGGGAGTAAGTGCAGAAGGAATGCCCAATTGATGCCTTCAGTTCAGCTACATTCATAACTGGAGCACTGAACGCAATATCTTTCAGATAACCCCACAACCAGAAGTCACACAAAATATTATCAGGTGATATGGATGGCCTGGCTGTAGGGAAATTATGACTGATAATTCTAGCATTTCCAAAATGCCTCTGCAGCAGCTGCTTCATTGGCTGTACTATGTGTGAAGGAATGCAATCTTGCATACAAATGACCTACACACACATCCGTGCTGTTGACGGGTTGGAATGACACTGGTGCGCAAAAGACTCTCATAGACTTTACCAGTGATAGTACAGGTAACAGGACCCACATGTCTCATCTCCTCAAAGCAACATGGCTGTACGATCAACAGTGCCATCCACCTACACTACACAATCACCGCTGCAGAATGAAATGGTATTTGTTTATGTGCATGCAGATTTTCTGTTGCCCATATTCTCCAATTCTGTGTACAGATATGTCCTTGGAGAAAGAAATGGGCTTCGTCTGTCCATAAAATGTTCCATTGCCATTCATTATCCACTTCCATGTGAGCAAAAAATCCCAGAACAAACATTTGTCTCGCTGGCAGGTAAGCATGAAGCTATTCCTGAATGTGGTGATTTTGTATTGGATCAACTACTTTCCTCCCTCTACAACATTGCACTTTAAAAGGACTTGTCTTCCCGAATTTTGTAATCATGTTCTCCAGACCCTCAGCGGACATTGGACCAATGCCTTTTTTCATAACCTTGAATGCCTGAAATTTCTGGAGGGCTACTGGCACAAAGGCACCGTTCTTGTATAAGGACTTTACCAACAGCGCATGATCCTTCTTGAAGACAGTCATGTGGGGCATCTCGGATGCAAACTGAGGAGCATCTCGGATCCAAACTGAGGAACAGCAGTGTGCCATGAAGTTGCTGGTGTGCATATTTTGATGCTTACAGTGCTGTCGATTGGTAAAGTATTCTGTCTTTGTGTGTGTGTGTGTGTGTATGTTTTCCATAATGTTTCCCCCTGCCTCAATAGTATACTGTCAAAATTTGATGCCATTCTGAGCAGGAGTTCTCTTTCTACAGCATTTTGGAACTGGAACTTTAGTTATATAATTATGGACAACCTGCATATTAATGATCTGTGGACAATATTAATAGTAGCCTCAGACTTTTTGCAGATGATGCAGTTATCTATAACAAAGTACTGTGTGAAAGAAGCTGCATGAATATTCAGTCAGAGCTTGATAAGATTTCAAAGTGGACCAAAGACTGGCAACTTGCTTTAAATGTTCAAAAATTTAAAATTTTGCACTCCACAAAATGAAAAAAAAAAACATAGTATTCTATGACTATATTATCAATGAGTCACAGCTGGAATAATTCATACAAATACCTGAGTGTAGCACTTTGTAGGGATATGAAATGGAAAGATTATATTATCTCCATCATGGGTAAGGCAGGCAGTAAACTTCGGTTTAGTGGTATAATACTGGAGAAATGCAATCAGTCTACAAAGGAGACTGCTCATAAATCACTCGTCTGACCCATACCAAATAGGACTAACAGAACAGGGTGGTAAGGATGGTTGCAGATTTGTTTTCCCCATGGGAGAGTGTCACAGAGATGCTGAAGGAACTGAACTGGCAGAATCTTGAAGAGAAATGTAAACTACCTCAAGAAAGTCTACTTACAAAGTTTCAAGAATCAGCTTTAAATGATGACCCTAGGAATATACTACAACCAACTAGTATTGCTCCTACATGGATCACAAAGGGATTGCAAGGAGAGGATTAAAGTAATTACAGCACACTTGGAGGCAGTTAAACAATCTGTCCTCTTGCACTCTGTACATGAACAGAAAAAAAAAGAACTCTAATAACTGCTACAAAGGGACATAGCCTCTGTCATTCAGTCCACAGTGGTTTGAAGAAGAATAAATGTGTGAGTGTGTAATCTAAATTATACGTATATCTTTGAGTAAATATCATCTCCATTTACTCAAACTTTAAGCTTTGCAGTGACTGAGTGTTGCCACTGTTGAGAAACTGTGAAAACTAGGTCTGTATTGTTACATAGTGTAGGAGCATGCCATACCTGTGTCAGTGAGAACCTTGTATGTTGTCTGATAGTTGCAGCATAAGACCCTTGTTTCAGATTGCATTCCTCAGTGTCACTATGTTGTATGCAGATTGATACCAATGGTCAAAGAAACTCTTCTAAATTAGTGATGCTGCCTCCTAATGGCTGGGCCTGACATTTTGTGAGAGCCACTGGTATGACATTCAGAGTCTGCTGACAATCTTATGACATACACTTTTCTGTTGCATTGTATCGATTTGCTGGCACCATTTGATGAAGTCATCTGTTGTGGTCGCATCCTTCAAAAGAAATTCTTCCTAGGAGTCCTCTGCCATGCTCTTTCTTAGGTGTGAAACTTCACTAGGTGCCATCACATTTGGCTTCATTGTGTGATATATAGAGTAGCGCTCATGTAAATTAACTTGACACATATGCAAAAATGCACTGGATGAATCCACACCCTTTTTTTTTTGATGAGGCAGTTGCTTTAGTTTGCTGTCACAGCTGAGCCATTATTATGGTGTACACATAAGAAGGCAGCAGTGCAATGTGTTCTGCACAAAGACTAACAGCCAGTGTACTTTCGCACTATATGTCTCTGCCCCACTCCTCACATTCCACCTGTTGTCTATACTGGAAAGCACAATAGTGGTTACGGTTTCTGCTTCTGACTCTGCCTAGTAGAATTTATATGCTTGAAAAACTATTTCTCTCATTTCTTCACATAATAATTCTTGTGTTTGCTTTATGCCATGCAAAATGAACACTACAGTATCTAAATAATGTAACCATACCTAAAATAACGTGAAAATCAATGCTAAATATTCAACATGTACTTCGATGCACATGCTACAGGCAAATGTGGCACAATGACACTATCTGTTGGAGTGTCACATGGTACACTGCTCCCTGACACTATGTGTCACCCACCTCCACCTTCTTAAGTGCACACCACTATACACATGGGCATCTGAATTTTTTAAGTGCTGATTTCCTTCTTCGGCACTATAATCAGAATTACTGAATTTTTAATCATACTGCACAATCTTAATCATACTGGCATAATCTATCAATACAATTGTTTGCAAGCTAGCTAGCAGTAGCACAGAAATTCTGCTTGTGAGTAGACTTCAACTGTTTCGTTGCAATTCCCCAACAGCACCATACCCACATGCTACAAGTCCCACATCACTACCACTGTATTCTCCACCAGCATGTCATTTTCAGAGGTATGGGCCAAGTTATTTTACGTACACTCTAAACAACTTTGTTATTTCCTCCTGGTGTTGGTTCTTTGGTTAAGTGGACCTTATACTGGTTCTTGCCAAAGACTTTCTTTATTTCTACTTGAAATTTATTCCAGATCTTGAATTGTACCCCAGAGATGTCAAACTACTGCTGGGCTGTACTGTACAAGTAAAAGCAGATGTTAACAAGATATTTTATGTCATCCTTCCTTTTGTATTTACTGACATAGTCAAATCCAATAAGCTATTTTGTCAGATCCCAGTTAGCATCTCCCAAAAATGCAGTTAGATGCCTGATGTTCAACTGGTTCACAAATTTTTTTGTGTACATTGGTACCTTGAGAGAGTGAACCATAGGAGGAATATACTGGTTGTATTTGGGTTCCTGTCCATGACGGTGATGGTTTCTGCACAGCCTGCTGGGGCCCCATCAATGTTGAGATAACCAATATCTTCATCAAACTATGTCATTTGTAATCTGTAATCTAATACCAATTACGAGAGAAAGGTCTTCGATGACATCCAACACTTTACACTGATTATATAGAATGCCCACTGACCCACATGTTGACAGCCAGGAACTATTGCCTCTATACCAGGGAAGGCGATGCACAGAATATGGTACTAGTGTTGTAAATATGTATGGGTAGCAACAACTAGAAATTACAGTGTATGACTATACAAAAATTTTCGTAAACAATCAAAAATGTGTAACCAAAATACCACAATATCACTCATATCCCAATGGGAATTCAAGAAATTAAAATTATGTTTTCCATGAAAATTTGAAAGAACAGTGGTGAAACCATTTTTCACAAAGTATTGATTGGTTGCTATAGCAGTTACATTCTTAATTTCTGCTTCCTTTTTCAGTCTTAGCTTTCTCTCTTTCATATAAGCTGTTTTCCCAATTTCTCACAATTATCATATTGATGAATTTCTTATTTATCTAATTTCAGATTAGATAAATTTGCCAGTACTAAATGAAAGTTTCTTTAATTCCCAAGTCATTCTACTTTCACTACCCTTTATTTCATTTAAATTAAACCCACAGAGACACTGATTCCCACAAACTATGAATTGAAATTGTTTGACAGTATCAACCTTTGTTTCTATAAAATAGCATACTGCATGTCAATGGATTCACTATTTCACTTTCTTTGTTGTTTTAGTCCTTACAGGTGGCATATCAGTGAACATGTGATTTTAAATAAACCTGGCTTGGCTTTCTACAACTATTAAAGTATTTTACAAGGTATAATAACAATACAGAATTGTGTTTCAATGTTATAGCATTTTTGTAAATGTTTCCAGGCACTTGGTAATGATATTTTGTATCAAATGCCATTAGCTCTAAATCTGTAGTTCTTATGGAAAAGAATATCACTCAATATTGAGCAAATTGTGCTGTCTTTCCTGCTACATAAAATTTATTCAGTTATAATAGTCTCATTCATACTGACACTACAATGTAAAGCTGAAGATAGTATAGTTTACCTTGAACATAGCACCTGCCCCTGTATACGATATTTGAGTTTCTCCTGCACCGGCTATCAAATTAAGTTCAGTTAAATTGTGCAGGAGAACATCAAAATTTATTTCAGGGTTCTTCAAATGGTTATCAAATTTGTGATTTGTTCTGTTTGAAAGTAAAACAAGAAATAAGTTTAGTTCACCTTCAAACAAAATGTTTAATTATGAAGATAACATATTTAAAAACATTATTCATCTATAAATTAAACTTCAGTATTTTATTACCTTATATTCATAATTTTGTTATTGTTGTACTAACTGTAATCATTATTAAAATTATGAAGTTGCTTCACTTATGTCATGTAGTTCAGATATCAAAAAATATTAATGTTGATTTTCTTTACAGATAGTATGTGAATCAAGGCATTTTTAAATGTCACTAGACAAAGAAATGACATTAATGATCAGAAAGGTCTACACGACTACAAGGCACATTTTATCTAATTTCCAATTTATTATATGGATTCTAGCTCCAATATTAACAAGAATTTGAAAATCACATTTGTCTTGCACTTATTACTCCACTCTGTTTCTCTGTGAATTCTTCATCAGAAGGTTCATCTCTGACAAGTCAGTGTGCGTGTAATATTTATCTGCACTAACTTTCATTATTCTGTATTGGACCAATTGACTTACTTGCATGAAATTCATTATGTTTGCAGTCAAGCTTTGTTTACTGAGATTCACTTGCTACATACCACAATCAGTGCCTTTGACAACACTTTGGTCCCATGTTATTCAGATTTACCCCTCAGTCCTCAGCACCAACTTTGTTGAACTGTGCAGGTGGTGGAAATGTGCATCCAGCATATAGAAGCTAAAAAGCTGGATGACAGAAGAATGGCAGTACATCTGGGACAGCACCAGCACAGGAGGAAGACTTTATAACCACCTACCAAATGTTAGGGAACACACAAAAATAAGTTTCCTAATTTCTTTCAAGGGGATGGTTCACATGCTGATGGCCATAAATTATAGCCTAATTATGGCCTTATGAAAAAGCAGTAATTAAATAAATGTAAACTTTGGAAACATTAAATTCTTGCTCCAGGAGAAAAGAGTGGTGTTATGTTGGTAAAAGTTAAAAGCAGAAGACCTGTCAGACCCCACCATGACAGTGCCCAATCAGTTGTGAAGACGAGGGGAAATAAAAATGAAGGAGGGAGTGTCAGAAAAACTGAAAGGTCAAACATAGTATATTGTGACAGCTTCTGTCCAGAGATGATAGGACAGAGTAAGGAGTAAAGATGGATAAAGAGTAATAGAAATGAAAAGTGAAATGAATAGTGCAATTAAGATTACAAGGTAAGTGGAAAAGGAGATGAAGCAAAATACCAAAGAGAGTGAGACAAAAGAGAGCAAAGATTAAAAATATAAATGAGTACATATAGTGAATAAAAGTACAGAATAAAATTCAATAATAAAACACAGATATGGAGAACTGAATGTTAATGAAAGTTAAGTACATGATGGCAGCAAAACTCAAGAATATGTTGGAGATCAAGTTCTCATTCTCATAGTTCAGGGAGACTAGTATCAGATGGGAGGGTCCAAATAGACCATATGATGTAGCACACATCATATCTCTTGGGTCATGCTGTACAGCTTGTTCACAATTGACTACTGGTTGTTCCTAAAGTGGATAGTTCTTTTGTGTTCATTCATGTGATCATCCAGTTTAAGGGATGTAATTCCTACATAAATGGTCATGTGAGCAACACATTTTATTTGGTAAATAACATGCTAAATCAAACACAGCACACCCATCACATCTCCACTCAAGTCCTATCACGTCATAATCAAACATCTCACAATTTATTGAGTCCTATATCTCTCATCTGATTCACTCTCTGACCCTGAGACATATGTTTTTCTTTCTTCAAAAAGCCTAACCATCTGTCCCATATTTAAATCCAGTCACACTGTCCTGGTCAAAGAACTCCTCTCATTCATCCATTATCTCGAGTGGAAATACTACTTCGTCCTCCAGTCACAACATAAAACCAACATTAGCAAGCACTGAACCCTGCTTAGAACAGTTCTAACACAAATCAAATAGAGAACAAATAGAGACTTTTCCTTCCAAACCATCCTTTAGATGCATTCCAGGAAACTCTTCCTTCCAACACCAACACCCCATCTTTCATGAAAAATATCGCTGAAATGCCAAAACTCACTTTAGTTGAAGGTAGACTGTTCTATGATCATCCTTCTTGTGGAGTGGACAAATGCTCCACTACTGTGATACTTGACTGTGTGGTTTCATTAGCTCTTGAACACCACAATGTACGAAAATATTCCTAATGACACAATTCCTTTTTATCCGGAAAATCCTAAAAACCATAAGCCCTTCACAAGAACTCTCATTTGATGTCACTTCCAACATATCATGCAGAGCCTCCCAACCTACATAAAAGACATCAACCAATAATCGCTGGAGTGTCTCACGTCAATTTCAAATCCTCTCCTACATGGACCCTCCTTAGCATCATCGATACAACCTCACTCTACACCAGAATACCATTTATACATGGTCTCTCAACCTTAGAACACTGCCTGTCCAAATTCCCACCTGAGAGTCTCCTTAAATCCTCATTTATAGCTGCCCTAGCTAACCTCATACTTACCTACACTTACTTCACATTCAAGCACCACACCTACAAACACATTAGAGGAATTGCAGTGGGAACAAGGATGACCTCATGCAATCCTAACCTTTTTAGTGGTTGCATGTAAGAGCCTTGAGCCCCAACAGCTGAGATCCCTTGCTGGACAAATTTATTGATTATACCTTTACAGAATGCACTCAAAGCATAGGAGAACTCCTTAACTTTCTATAACAGATTAAGTCCTTTTCCTGAATCAAATTTGAATCACAGTTTTCTAAATATGAAGTGACTTTTCTTGACACTGACCTGCATCTAATTAATATTAATCCAGACTTCACACCATATAAAATTACCATAACAATACTGTTGACAGTTGCCACCCCTTCCGCATGAAATGCTCCCTTCCCTACAGCACAGGAATCCATGGCAAAGCTATCTGCTCCACCACTGAATTAACACTGACCCTAACAACTTTCAGAGGCTTTCCTCCTCTACAACTATCCCACAGATTATGCCCTCATACAACCAGTGATAAATGTGAGACGAAAGTGAAAAAGCCCATAATGTAATTTACTTCATTCTGTACAATATTGTAATGATTTGAATGTTGTTTGAATCCAACAGAATCAATAATATCAGTTACAGCAATCAACATCAGTATTCTGAAAAAGGACCTCTTGTTATTATGTGGAAATCATATTGGCCTGACAGGCGAAGGAAATGGACCCATTAGGTTTCTTGGTGCAGTAATTCCAGCAGGGATGACAAAACAACAAATATATTCTCTTTTTAAAAACATCAGGACCTACTGCAAAGAGGAATACAACGGCATTCTGTGTCATGAAGTAGAACCAGAACCTCAAGCCAGTGACAATGAGGATTCTGAGGAAGAACCTTACCAGCCAACTATTCCAGAATCAAAGAAAAAGAGATGAAAATGCTATTTGTGAACACTCTTGAACCCCTTCAGACACAAATATTTTGGAAGCAAAAAATCAAATCCTTTAGCCACTATCAAATATGGGGATTTTGTGAATTCAAAATTTTGGGCGGGGGACCATTAATGGGTTCAAAATGAAAATTTAGTACAAGAGATGCCATAACACTGTAAAAATATAAATATCTTGACCAAAAAAAGAAAGAAAGAGAGACATAGAGAGCTGTGAAGTGCGCACTAACTTCTCATATTTTGGGGTCAATTTATTTGGTGTTAAATTTTTGTTCATTATAATGTGCTATACATCTTCAGTGTAAAGTTAACTTAAAAAAAGTCTGTACCATCTGACAATGGACATTTGAAGGGTAGTACATAAATGCAGGCTTATTTCTTAAGTATGTCAATTAAACAATGGTAATAAAGTGAAACTTTGAAACACATAATCTCAGAACACCTGTTTTTCATCAGCAATATTCAATCTGCCATAACTCACTCAAATTTAGAGATAGAAATTATTTTTTATGTATATTTTTTTCAGAATTTAATGCTGAACCTACAAATTACAGTAGTTCAAAATTCAAAATTTTTGCCAAGAGGTCCCTTTCTGCTTCGCACCCAGACCTCAAATTCCTCAGTACATTACTCCAACATAGATATGACTTCCTCATGTCAAGTTTGAAATGAGATCATCTCTCACTGACATCCTTCCAACATCATGCACAGTCACCTTCCATTATGGTCCTAATATCTGCGACATCCTTGTTAAACTATACATCATTTCCAGACCACTGTCCCTACCACAGTGACATGCATTTGTTTTATTTCTGCAAAAGAAGCTAAATGCAAATTTTCCTAGATTTAGCTTTAAAATGCTTGCACAATGAAATATTTCCATAAAAACTTTCATTTCCCGTTTCACTCCCATATGGGTTGAATTTCCAAAAACGATGAATCGTATATTTTTTATTTCTAACTAAGAGGCCTAATTTACATTTTCATCAGTTTAGTTAAAAAATGCTTTCATAATACACTGAAGAGCCAAAGAAACTGGTACACCTGCCTAATATCATGTAGGTCCCCCCACGAGCATCCAGAAGTTTCGCAAGACAATGTGGCATGGACTCGACTAATGTCTGAAGCAGTGCTGGAAGTAATTGACGCCATGAATTCTTCATGGCTGTCCATAAATCTGTAAGAATACAAGGGGATTGGTTATCTCTTCTGAACAGCATGTTCCAAGGGATCTCAGATATGCTCAATAATGTTCATGTCTGGGAAGTTTGGTGGCCAGCAGAAGTGTTTAAACTCAGAAGAGTGTTTCTAGAGCCAACTGTGATAATTCTGTCCATGTGTGGTATCACATTATCCTGCTGGAATTGCCTGCCAGAATGCACAGTGGGTATGAATGGATGCAGGTGATCAGATAGGATGCCTACGTACGTGTCACCTGTAAAGAGTCACATCTAGACGTATCAGGGGTCCCATACCACTCCAACTGCACACGTCCCACACCATTACAGAGCCTCCACAAGCGTGAACAGTCCCCTGCAGACATGCAGGGTGCATGGATTCGTGAGATTGTTTCCACACCTGTACACGTCAATCTGCTCGATACAATTTGAAATGAGACTCATCTGACCATGCAACATATTTCCAACCATCAACAGCCAAATGTCAGTGTTGACAGTTCCGGGTGAAGTGTAAAGCTTTGTGCCATGCAGTCATCAAGGGTAGATGAGTGGGCCTTTGGCTCTGAAAGCCCATATCGATGATGTTTCGTGGAATGGTTAACACGATGACACTTGTTGATGGCCTAGCATTGAAATCTGCAGCAATTTGTGGAAAGTTTGCACTTCTGTCACTCTGAACATTTCACTCCAGTAGTCATTGGTCCTGTCCTAGCCGGATCTTTTTCCAGCTGCAGCAATGTCGGAGATTTGATGTTTTACCGAACTCCTGATATTCACAGTATGCTCAGGATATGGCTGTATGGGAAAATCCCCAATTCATTGCTACCTTGGAGGTGCTGTGTCCCATCGCTCGTGTGCTGACTATAACACCACGTTCAAATTCCCTTAAATCTTGATAACCTGGCATTGTAGCAGCAGTAACTGATCTAACAACAGTGCCAGACACTTGTTTCATATATAGGCATTGCCGGCAACAGCGCTGTATTCTGCCTTTTTACATATCTCTGTATTTGAATATGCATGCTTATATCAGTTCCTTTGGTGCGTCAGTGTAAAATACATTCATAAAAAATCTCAACCCCTATTTCATCCCCTTAGAAGTGCAATTTCCAGATACACTCAAACAGGCGTTTCTTTATTTGTAACAGAGAACAGTACTTAGTAATGATATATTAAAAAAAAAAGCTTTCACCCTCTACTTCACCCACATAGGGTTAAATTTCCAAAAATGCTGAAACATTTATTTCTTTATTTCTGACAAGAGAAGCCAAACACCAATTTCCATAGCTCTAGCTTCAAAATAGCCTTAATAGTGATTTTTTTTTTAAATGTCTTATACCCTATCTGACCCCTTAGGGTTGGAATTTCAAAAAATCCCTTCTTAAAAGACACCTACAGTATAAGATCCACACCTCCTCCAAATTTCTAACCTTAGAAGTTTGAGCTGGTCAATGATGAGTCACACAGTCAGGACACTGCCTTTTATATTTCGGGAGATTGAAGATGAAAGGGTAAAAACCATTGTGAGAGCAAGCGAGAAGGATGTAACATTAGCCCAAATGGTGGATCAAACATTAACAGTAGAAGATACCACAGTCACCTCTTGCAATAAAAAGTTCATTGAATCCAGTTGCCCAAGAGATTACTGTTTTAAATGGGAGAGGAGGTCATTGCACTAGGAACTGCGCTATAGACATGTCAGGAATATATGTGTCCTGCAGCCAGGTTGTAGGAGAGCACAGAAATGGATGCCCACTCCTCTGTAGCTACTGAAAAGGATAGCTGAAGGACTATTCATAAGTCATCATGGAGAAACTGAAAGCATGCAACCAATTGTGTGCCACTACTTCAAAGACAAGTGATAAGGTGAGACACACGGTATGATATGATGAGATCCTTTATACACTATGTGACCAAAAGCATCCAGACACCCCCAAAAACACGTTTTTTATATTAGGTGCATTGTGCTGCCACTTACTGCCTGGTAATCCATATCAGCAACCTCAGTAGTCATTAGACGTTGTGAGAGAGCAGAATGGGGCACACCACATTACTCATGGACTTCGAATGTGGTCAGGTGATTGGGTGTCACTTGTGTCATACGTCTATATGTGAGACTTCCACTCTCCTAAACATCCCTAGGTCCACTGTTTCCAGTGTGATAGTGAAGTGGAAACGTACAGCGCAAAACCATACAGGCCGATATTGTCTGTTGACTGACGGAGACCACCGACAGTTGAAGAGGGTCGTAATGTGTAATAGGCAGACATATATCCAGAGCATCACACAGAATTCCAAACTGCATCAGGATCCACTGCAAGTACTATGACAGTTAGGAGGGAGGTGACAAAACTTGGATTTCATGGTCAAGCAGCTGCTCATAAGCCACACATAATGCTGGTAAATGTCAAGCTAAGCCTTGCTTGGTGTAAGGAGCATAAACACTGAATGAATGAACAGTGAAAAATGTTGTGTGGAGCGACAAATCACGGTACATAATGTGGCGACCCGATGACAGGGTGTGGGTATGGCGAATGCCGAGTGAACGTTATCTGCCAGCACGTGTAGTACCAACAATGGTGGTGGTGTTATGGTGTAGACATGTTTTTCATGGAGGGGCTTGCACGCCTTGTTGTTTTGGGTGGCACTATCACAGTACAGGCCTACATTGATGTTTTAAGCACCTTCTTGCTTCCCACTGTTGAAGAGCAATTCGAGGATGGCAATTGCATCTTTCAACATGAGCTAGCACCTGTTCATGAAGCACAGCCTGTGGCGGAGTGGTTACAAAACACTGTGCAGGGCAGTCCATTACAGGGATGTTAGAGTCCTGACCTGAATCCTATAGAACATCTTTGGGATGTTTTGGAATGCCGACTTTGCACCAGGCTTCACTGACTGACATAGATACCTCTCCTCAGTGCAAACACTCCATGAAGAATAGGCTGCCATTCCCAAGAAACCTTCCAGCAATTGATGGAATGTACGGCTGCGAGAGTGGAAGCTGTCATCAGAGCTAAAAGTAGGCAACACCTTATTGAATTCCAGCAATACCAATAGAGGGCACCACGAACTAGTAAATCATTTTCAGCCAGGTGTCCGGATACTTTTGATGTTACATTTGCAAAAAACAGGACACTTTGCCTGATAGTGTAATTATAATGTTTGGTTAACAAGTATGAAGACTCAAAAATTGGGAAACAAAAAAACAGCATGAGTTTGCAGTCAAGACATGCCATAAGGTTGTACTCAGTAGACTGTGAGGGAACAAATAACTTCATAAACATAAGAGACATGCTGGGAAACATGGGAACCATGAGTTTCAGGGCATACTGTGCTGCTCAGGCAAACTTAATAATGAAGTCAGTGCTGAAGAGTACAATGGGCAGAAACACTGATGAAAGAACAAAATTTAAAGGCATCACAAAGAAATGATAGAGACGTGTGGAGGCATGATATTAACATTGATAGTTGAGAACGTTCTGTGTGTGTGTGTGTGTGTGTGTGTGTGGAATATAAATTTCATATAGTAGGGGATGAGTTTGATGTCTCATATGAAACAATCATAGGTAGATACTTCTGTGTTTAAAAGTAATCACAGATTATGCAACAATAAGCTATGGTTCAAATGCAGACTAGTGCAGTTACAGACAGAACAGGAGATGAACTATCAAATCTTGCAGACCAGGATGGAGCTGTGAAAAGGGAAGCCTTCTCTTGTGAGATTGACAATGGGCAGCCAAATGAGATGTGCTGTAAGGGTAAGTGCAATACCAAAAGCATCAGTAGAAATTCAGGTAGTATTGGACATAGATCTGACAGAACAGAGGGCCCCTGGAGTGAGGAAGTGAAAGCAATAAGGAGAAGTAGGGCGCAGCACATAAGGGAACAAGGAACATAGGTGGGAAGAAATTGGAAAGGGAAGAGTACCAGCGTAACTTGATATTAGTAGGCCAACAACAGGAAAAGATTTTATGATCAATGAACAAACCACAGATCTGCTTGAAGGAATAATGGAGAATGGCAGGTGCAAGAGGGCATGTATTTTTCAGCAGGATTGGTGACTGAGGATGCTCTTGAATCATGAGTAATTTGAATATTATGAATGAAAAAGTTATATTAGGATGTCTATATGTAGTACAGTGTCAGTGGACCACTAGACAAGAGCAGAAGTTAGCAGGTTAAAGGAAATGGTGTGAATGGATCATTTAAATGAAGAAGAATGGACCTCTAAAACTGAACTACGTGTTGCCTTTCATGATGTATTGCACTTTCCAGGAGACAATTAACATACTTTGAGGTGGTGAAGCATAAAATTAAGCTGAAACCACTGGCACAAGGTACAGTGACAAACATCCAGCCATACTGACTCCAGAGTCACGAAAAGAAGTCCTTAAAAATGAGACACATGCAATATTAAGGGAAGAAACCATTACACAGAGCACAAGTGAGTGTAATATTCAATTATTCATGGCTCCAGAGAAGATGGGTACTTCAGGGAAGTGTAAGCAGAGGATAGTTGTGAACTATTGAGAACTAAATGACAGCGGCATTAGCACTGTATTTCAGCTACCCCACATTGAAGAGATTCCAGATAGCTTAGGAACAAGCCAAATACTTATCCACTTTATACTGCAAAAAGAGTTATTATCAGATATTGTTAAATAACAATGATAGAGAGAAGACAGCCTTCTGAATCACAGTGCTAGTACAGGAGATTACCGATGGGAATAGCAGATAGTGGAGCCACTTTCAAAAGACTAATGAACACGCAATACTAACCAGACTTCAAGGGCACAAGACATTCATATATTCAGATGATGTGGCCATATTCAGAGCATAATGCCACATTTGGAGAAGGGTTTCACTGTTTCCAACTGCACAACTTAAAATTGCAGGTTGACAAGTGCGAGTTCCTATGGAAGAAAATATCTTATCGAGGGTACATAATTATGACAGAAGGAATAAAATCCAATCCACAGAAGGTAAGCATAGTAAACGAATATCCCAGACCTAATAGCATAAAGCAGTTGAAGAGCTCCTTATGAATAGTGTTGTTTTACCATCAAAGGACTTCAGCCGGATAGCGAAACCATTACAAGAATTACTCAAGAAACGAGCAAACTATAAGTGGCTGACACAGCAGGAAGCAGCTTCCCAAGAAATAGATAAAAATAATTCTCCCCATATCTTATAGTATCTTTGTTTTATGAATCAGATCGTAATGACAACAGGTGCTGGAAAGGAAGTATTACGCGTCATACTGAGTCAAGGAAAATTATGACAGAACTTACTTGTACCCCAATCACTCAGAACGCTGAACTGCACCAAAAAAGTATCTAGTATTACTGTGCAAGAGCTTTTAGCCGTAATATGGGCACTGCGACACTACCAGCCCACATGCACAGAAGAAAATTTATTGTATGTATTGATCACAAACCACTGAAGTGGTTGGCACATGCAAGAGATCTGTTATTTAAATTAATGCAATTCTGAATTAAACTGGCAGAATAAAATTTTGAGACTATATACAAAAAGGGGTTGAAAAACACTGTAGCAGATGGATTGTTACACATACTAGTAGACCCAGCTGCAGTAATTAGGAGCATAGAAGACACAACAAATGAAGAATGAGATGACCAGCAACATGCAATTAATGAAGAAGAGAAATAAGCTACTCAGAAGCAGTTTCATTGATTTCCCTGTAAGTGGACACCAAGGAATCAGACACATGTTTGGCACCTTGAAAACAGAGAAGTGTGAATGAAGACACAGAAGAGTACATTCACAGTTGTGAGAATTGCCAGAAGAATAAAATTATGCATAGTACAGTCAAGATATCCTTGGTCCTGACCAAAATACCTACCCAGGTATTTGCTCATTATGACATCATCATAGCAGGCATTATAGCATAACTGGACACTCACACAACAGAACAAGTTTCAGTACAGAAAATAATCTGAAATTATGGAATACAGTCAATATTATTCACTGACAAAGGGGTAAATTTCTTAAGTGACTTCCTACAGAGCGTTTGTCATTTACTGAAGATTCAGTCTTGCACAAACCACCTGCAGGTGAGTAGAGCACTTAAATGAATGCATGAACTGCTAACAGAATACCTACATCATTATGTGGGAATAAAGTAGAAATACTGGGATGAATAGATGCCTTATGTTACATTTGTCTGTAATTACCATACCACATTTTCCAACTGGGTTCACTCCATTTGGTGAACTATTTTTTGGGAGAGTTTGCAATATTTATTTATTTATTTAACCTGATCAGATTAGGGCCATCAGGCCCTCTCTTACATCGGACCAGTGTTCCACACATGCAGCATCTTACACATAGTGTTCCACACATGCAGCATCTTACACATCATAGTTACATCATGACAGTAGTTTGAATAAGACAAATATATTAATCTAGTGACAATATGAGTAAAGAGTAATGACTAAGACGTAATAAAGTAAATACTGGCAGTATTTTTACATCAGCTGCTACACATAAAAATTATGATAAAAGCAATAATAATAACAGTAAAAGAAAAAAATGAAATAGTAATGGTAAACATGAGAAAAATTGGCAATAGTAATGAAGATTTGTGCAGATGTACGTTGATATATTGGTGTATAAAGTAGATGTTTACTGGTATAGAGAGTTTTGGGGAAGGGAGATTTAAGGAGGCCGCCTCAGTTAGGAAAAAACTGGGAACTGAGGAAGATCTAGTAAGAAAGAAGGAAGTAATGGGGTGAAGTGCATTCATGTACAGAGGAAGGCATTACTGTTGCTCAAGTTGATACGACATAAACTGTTTTTTAAAGCTTGACATGCTTTTAAGTTCTCTAATATAAGGAGGGAGGTTCCTGCTACTGTAAAGGACTTTGAGGAGGTGACTGAGTGATGTAGTGAAACAGAGAGGATTTTATTATGATGGGAACGTGTGTTTCTGTCATGTTGTTCAGACATGAGTATTAAGGACGAGGAGAGATATGAGGGACAGTGTACATTTATAAGGAAGTAGATGAGACATGAGTGTATTGAAATCTCTGCATTTGTCTGCACGCAGCTAGGAAAGTTGTGCATATGCTGGTAAAATGTGATAAAAAAAATCGAACGTCATAGATATATCAAATGCAGGCATTCGTGACCAGTTCCAGACATCATGAATTTTCCTGAGAGAGACCTGATAGGATAATATCGTTGTAGTCAATGATTGGGAGTATAAACGTTTGCACTAATTTCTTTTTCAGATTGAAAGGGAAGAGTTTTCTATATTTTTGTGGAGCATGAAGGGATGCTGATGCTTTTTTGCACACTGCAGTTATGTGCTCTGTCCAATTTAGATTTTCACCTATTGTTACTCCCAAACTCTTTGCTGAAGGAGAGAAGTTGATATTTGCTTCATTTAGGATTAGAGATGGTACGGATTCCTGATGTTTTGGGCTAATGAGCTTAGAGTGACCAACAAGTACTGTTCGGGTTTTAGATGGGTTGAGTTTTAGTCCTGCATTCTATAACCATTTTGATAGTGCATCATGGCCAGTATTGAAATTTTCATTAGCTTTCTTAAGAATGATTGGTTTTGCACTTAGATACAACTGAAGGTCATCAACATACATGTGATATTTGCAATAGATCAGAACCTATGACACATCATTAACATACAGAGAGAAGATTATAGGCACTAATACTGAGCCTTTGGGAACGCCTGACACTACCTGCCACCATTCTGATTTTATATTCCCGGACAGGACCCATTGTTGACAAGACGCCATGTATGAGTGAAACCATGCACTTGGTGTGAGACATTTAAACCGCTAAGTTTGGCAAGTAAGATGTCAAAGTCAACAGTATCGAATGTTTTGCTGAAATCTAAGAAGCAAATGACAGTCGCTTCTTGTCTATCCGTGGCAAGTTTCAGGTCAACTGTCATGTTTATCAATGTGCATGTTTTGCTTCGATGTTTATGGAAACCTGATTGGCCTTATGTCAAAGCGGTAGGTGGATCAAAACAAAATGTGCAGACACTCTGTGACCAAAATGGTACTGAAACAGAGGATGACAGACTAAAGGCCGAAATACTAAATGTCTTTTTCCAAAGCTGTTTCACAGAGGAAGACTGCACTGTAGTTCCTTCTCTAGATTGTCGCACAGATGACAAAATGGTAGATATCGAAATAGACAACAGAGGGATAGAGAAACAATTAAAATCGCTCAAAAGAGGGAAGTCCGCTGGACCTGATGGGATACCAGTTCGATTTTACACAGAGTACGCGAAGGAACTTACCCCCCTTCTTGCAGCGGTGTACCATAGGTCTCTAGAAGATTATAGCATTCCAAAGGATTGGAAAAGGGCACAGGTCATCCCCATTTTCAAGAAGGGACGTCGAACACATGTGCAGAACTATAGACCTATATCTCTAACGTCGATCAGTTGTAGAATTTTGGAACACGTTTTATGTTTGAGTATAAAGACTTTTCTGGAGACTAGATATCTACTCTGTAGGAATCAGCATGGGTTTCGAAAAAGATGGTCATGTGAAACCCAGCTCGCGCTATTCGTCCATGAGACTCGGAGGGCCATAGACACGGGTTCACAGGTAGATGCCATGTTTCTTGACTTCCGCAAGGCGTTCGATACAGTTCCCCACAGTCGTTTAATGAACGAAGTAAGAGCATATGGACTATCAAACCAATTGTGTTATTGGATTGAGGAGTTCCTAGATAACAGAACGCAGCACATCGTTCTCAATGGAGAGAAGTCTTCCGAAGTAAGAGTGATTTCAGGTGTGCCGCAGGGGAGTGCCGTAGGACCGTTGCTATTCACAATATACATAAAAGACCTTGTGGATGACATCGGAAGTTCACTGAGGCTTTTTGCAGACGATGCTGTGATATATCGAGAGGTTGTAACAATGGAAAATTGTACTGAAATGCAGGAGAATCTGCAGCGAATTGACGTATGGTGCAGGGAATGGCAATTGAATCTCAATGTTTAATGTGCTGCAAATACATAGAAAGATAGATCCCTTATCATTTAGCTACAATATAGCAGGTCAGCAACTGGAAGCAGTTAATTCCACAAATTATCTGGGAGTACGCATTAGGAGTGATTTAAAATGGAATGATCATATAAAGTTGATAGTTGGTAAAGCAGATGCCAGACTGAGATTCATTGGAAGAATCCTAAGGAAATGCTATCTGAAAACAAAGGAAGTAGGTTACAGTACGCTTGTTCGCCCACTGCTTGAATATTGATCAGCAGTGTGGGACCCGTACCAGATAGGGTTGATAGAAGAGATAGAGAAGATCCAATGGAGAGCAGTGCACTTCGTTACAGGATCATTTAGTAATTCCGAAAGCATTATGGAGATGATAGATAAACTCCAGTGGAAGATTCTGCAGGAGAGACGCCCAGTAGCTCGGTATGGGCTTTTGTTGAAGTTTCGAGAACATACCTTCACTGAGGAGTCAAGCAGTATATTGCTCCCTCCTATGTATATCTCACGAAGAGACCATGAGGATAAAATCAGAGAGATTAGAGCCCACACAGAGGCATACCGACAATCCTTCTTTCCACGAACAATACGAGACTGGAATAGAAAGGAGAACCAAAAGAGGTACTCAAGGTACCCTCCGCCACACACCGTCAGTTGGCTTGCGGAGTATGGATGTAGATGTAGATGTATTCGTCTAGTAGGTTCTTAGCAGTTAGGTAGTTGGTGAGCTGGTCATGAACTATATATTCTAAGGCTTTTAATAGTGCAGGAAGAATGCAGATAGGGCAGTAGTCAGAGGGTGCTGTGGCAATGTCCGTTTTAGGCAGTGACTTAATTTGTCTCAGTTTCCAGGCCTCAGGGAAAGCACTTGTGATTAAGGAATTCATCTGGTTGCTGCGGTTTCCCAAGTGTGAATTGCATCTTCTGTAGCTCCGGATCGACATTTCGCCGAAGTTCTCTGCACTGCTATCTCGGTCAAGTCCACAGGTCGACGAAGACACCGCGGACACTCCTGTGCTCATGGAACGGCCGAATCTGCAGTTGTACCACAGATCTCTCCCACACAACGACCACCCAGTAGCTTGGATTTCTGTTATAGACAAGTTTTACCATGTGGATAATGATGCCATCATGTCCAGTAGATGCTCATCTAGTCCACATGATGGCTTTCCTGATAGTACTGCAAGTGACATGCTGTAGATAGAATTTTTCTTTGCTACAGTCATTCATCCCCATGAAGTAATCATTGATTCTCTCAACCCCTCTCTTTTTTTCACCCTGTTCAATTGTGGTTGTAGGTAATGTGAAGAATCGGTTTAGTTCTTTAGCTGGGACCATGAGATTTTCTGCAACTTTTATTTTGCCTAAATCGAGACTAAGGAGATTTTTCCACAGGATAGCTGGTCTATATCTATTGTCAGTTAACGTATGGGCATGCCTGAGCTTAGCGTTTCTCACCGCTTGACTGACTATGCTTTATTTCTACATGTATACAGTATGATTTTCAAGTGCAGCATCTCTGAGATTCATGAGCTGTTTTAGTTCATCAGTCAGCCAAGGTGCAGGTTTCCTTTTTACTTTTCTGGTCTTTATTGGAGCATAACAGTCATATAGTTGAGTAATTTTGTAAGTGAAATCCTGAAGTTTTTCGTGAGGGGAGTAGAGGTCATCCCCTTAACTATTTCTTGTGCCTCAGCTTTGAGTTCAGGCAAATTTATGTGTTTGAAGTCTCCTTCTTTCTTTCTTTCTAGGACATTTTAGTGAATACGTCATGAAAATAATGTCATGGGCAGATATGCCAGGCGCAGATATCTGAGAGGTGAGGATTATTCCGTCTGGAGATTTTGTTGCGAATATATCTATGAAAGTGTGACTGGTAATCTTTTGATGAGTAGGTGCCAACGGAAGTAGTGTCATATTTGAGGAAGAAGGCATCCTCTTAAATTTCCCACTGGAAGGACTATAGTGCAGAAAATTAATGTTGGTGTCACCTGCTATAATTACATGTTCATATGACAATTCGAGACTTGAAAGGGCAGTTTCAAAGCATGTGAACCCACCTACTTTAGGAGGTTTGTAAAGGACACATATTAAGCACTGTCTGTTAAGGGATTTGATGTCTATGAACATATATTCCTCTTGTTTATCTACATTACTGTTGGATGTATGTAGCACAATAGCTGATAAATCAGAGCGTATGTATGCCCCTATTCCACCCCCCTGTCTGTTGCATCTGTCATGCCTGAGAAAGATATGTTTATGGAAGTTGTGGGAATACTTGGTTGGAGCCAAGTCTCTGACATAGTATTACGTGTATATCAGTAGTTTGAAATATATATTTGAACTTGTCAAAGTGAGCTGGCAGAGACTGGACATTTGCATGTGCAATATGCAGCTTGGTGTGTTCGGGTGTTGACTGCCTGAGGAGGCTGCCAACAGATGGTTGCGGGTCTTGGTTAGCGCTGGCAAGAGGGTCTGGCATGAGGAATGTGGGAGGCGTGAGGGAAAGTGGCCAGGAGGGAGGGTAGGTCCCCAGGGAGGCAACAGGACCTGTGGCCAAGTTCAGCAAGGTTTGCAATGATGCTGAAGGTAGCCGCGTGCTAGCAAGGGAAAGAATCTTGCTAAACACAATGGGAGTAATCTGCATGTAATGGTTTTCAAGACAAGGACAGAGTGTGATATTAATGGCACTTACGAGGATAACAATTGAAATATGATAGTGGGTTGCTAATTAAAAATGGAAGTAAAACTAACTTATGTAATAATTAATAATATTACATGAGAAAACAATTTGAGATAAAAATAGTTATGTGAAGAAATATTTCCGAGATTCCACAGTGGGATCTGGCCAAAGTACAAGACAATTGTGATGACCATATGCATTGTATGGTGAGGAGTTGTAATACAGAATATAAGGAAAATAATAAGGAATACTATGCTCATAATATGAAAATGATAGATTGCCATATAGCAGAGATGATGAGTCTTGGACAAGCGCAACAAAAAGACTACTCTTCTGAATAGTCAAGCTTTCGGCCAGAAGGCTTTCTTTTGAAATAGACAACATAAACACATACATTCATGCAAATGCAGCTCACAGACACATGACCCTTGTCTCTGGATGCCGCGACCAGACTGTGAACAACTGAACATGATGGGAGAAGCAATCTAGGTGGTGGGGGTAAGGAGAAGGCTGGTGTGGGGATGGGGTACAGGTGGGGGATGGTAAAATGCTGTTTGTGGGAGCACAGTGGGACAAGGTGGAGAGAGGGTAGGGTAGCTGGGTGCAGTCAGGAGATTAGACAGGGGGTGGGGGTGAAAGGGTGGGGGGGGGGACAGAGTGGGGGAAGAAAAGCAGAGAAGTTAAAGGACTGTGGGTGTGCTTATGGAACAGAAGGCTATGGACTGGGAACAGGGAAGGAGTTGGTGGTTTGAAGGACAATGACTAACAAAGTATGAGGCCATGAGAGTTAAAGTACTATCAAATAAACTGCAAGGAGAATTCCCACCTGCATAGTTTAGAAAACCTGGTGTTGGTAGGAAGGATCAAGATGGCACAGGCTGCGAAGCAGTCATTGAAATGAAGAACATAGTGATGGGTAGCATGCTGAGCAAATGGGTGATCCAGCCATTTCTCGACCACAGTTTGTCAGTGACTATTCATGCAGAAACACAGTTTGTTGGTTGTTATGCCCATGTAGAACGAAGCACAGTAGTTGCTGCTTAGCACGTAGATCCTGAATGGTTTCACAGGTAGCCCTGCCTTTGATGTGAAGGTGATCCTTGGGAATGGACTCGAGTAGCTAGCAATGGGAGGATGTATGGAACAGGTCTTGTATCTAGAACTATTACAGGGATATGAGCCATGTGGCAACTGGTTAGGAGCAGGGATTGTGTAGGGATGGATGAGGATATTGTGTAGGTTTGGTGGGCAGCGGAATACCATTGTGGAAATGGTGGGGAGGATAGTGGGTAGGGCATTCCTCATTTCAGGGCACAACAGGAGGTAGTTGAAACCCTGGTGGAGAATGTGATTCAGTTGCTCCCATGCTAGGTGATATTGAGTGATGAGGGGTATGCTCCTCTGTGGCCAGACGGTAGAACTTCGGAAGGTGGTGGGTGTCTGGAAAGATAAGGCAAGGGAGACCCATTTCTGTACAAGATTCAGAGGGTAATTATGATCGGTTAAGACCTCAGTGAGACCCTTGGTATATTTCAAGAGGGACTGTTTGGACTACAGATGTAACGGCCACAGGCGGCTAGGCTGTATGCAAGGGACTTCTGGGCACGCAATGAGTGGCAGCTATCAAAGAGGAGATATTGCTGGTGGTTGGTAGGTTTGATATGGACAGAGTTACTGTTGTAGCCATCTTTGAGATGGAGGTCAACATCAAAGAAGGGGACTTGTTGGGTTGAGGAGGACCAGATAAAATGAATGAGTGTGGGTGTTGAGGTTCTTGAGGAATGTGGATAGGGTGTCCTCACCCTCAATCCAGATCACAAAGATGTCATCAATAAATCTGAACTAGATGAGGAGTCTGGGATTCTGAATGTTTATGAAGAATTCCTCTAGATGGCCAATGAATATTTTGACATAGTATGGTGCCATGCAGGTGCTCATTGTTGTACCCTAGATTTGTTAGTAGGTGATGCCTTCGAAGGGGAGGATGTAGCTGGTCATGGTGACCAGGAAGGTGGATGTAGGACTGGAAACTATTGGTCAGTGGGAAAGGTAGTGTTCAACAGTGGCTAGACCATGGGCATTAAGGATGTCAGTGGAAAGGGAGGTGGCATCAATATTGACAAGCAGGGCACTGTGTGGTAAATGAAAAGGAACTGTGGAGAGTTGGTGGAGGAAATGGTAGGTATCTCTTGTGTAGGAGGGTAGGTTGCAGGTAATAGGCTGAAGATGTAAGTCTATGAGAACTCCTTTTCCACCCCCACCTTGCCCTCCATCTAACTTCCTGAGTCAGGGTTGCAACAATTTTCCCCAAGTGAAATTTCCTGACATTTCCCTGATTTCCAGACAAATTTTAACACCTTTCCCTGACAATGTTTGAGATCTCAAGAGTAAGTAAACACATAAGTTAATGAAAAAAGGCAAGAAAAAAGTGTTACTAACCCTTTAGTATTGAATGAGCAGCAAGTTGTCTCCTTTACAGGATTTATGATCTGAAGGGTAAATAAACAGGTGAGTTGTGTAAATGAATGCCATTTTTAGATGAAGAGTTTCTGTTTTTATTAATGAGTTAACTCTAATTTTGAATTAACAGCAATCCCATAATTACTGACACTAAATAAGAAAAAACTGAGACAAAAACATTTTAACAAAGATATTTTCTTCTGTTCCTGTTAGCTGACTTGTTTAGTTACTTTATTCAATTTTTAAATAGACAGATGATGAACATTGCATTGTAAAACACTCAAGTAAAAATTCTACAAAAATATCAGGCCTCTTCAAATAGAGAACAAACAATGACACACATCTGTATGTATATGATGTATCCTCAAAATCACAATTTTATCAAAGCAAATAATTAAATCATGTACAGAAAATTTTACTTGGATAAAACTGTTTTTCATCTTATAGCTATGACAGTGACATGTCATGAAATCACAATTTAAAAGAAACTTTTATGGCAGAACCCAGTATTTAAGTACAATCTATCACTCCAAAATCTCATACACCATGTTGAAAACTTTGATTTTTAGGGTGTTTATATTAAGACCTCGTGATAGCTTCTATCGATGCTTTTAAAGATAAAACACATTTTCCATGGAATCAAATCCTTTACACACAAGAGATGGCATCAAATCATCATACAAATTATTTGAATCACAGTGCAAGTTCAGAAAACTGTTCATCAGATCAAAATCAATAACAAATTTGAAGTTTGTCCAAACTGCTCTTATATCTAAAGCACTGACAGTCTAATGATTAAATGAAAACTAAACAGTAGTTTTGCTGTTTCATTAGGTGTTACAATATGTGATAATTAAGTAATTTTCAGCAAATTAGGTGACACTTTCTATGCTTTCATCTAAAATTCAAATAAATTTTAAGCTGTGAGAAAACAACTGCATGTATCAAATGAGCAGTCAAAGGATTCACACATTATACTCAGTCTTAAATGATAGCATGTTTTTTTTTTTAACATAGCTGCAGTCCCAATAATTACCAGCAGTCTCAATAATTACCATCTGGGACTGGAGGACAAGCAAATTGAACAACTCTGTACAAGTGCTAAAGTAATATAACTAGACATACATATAAAAGTAATAACAGTACATTTCTTCATCCTTTGTATATAAGAATTATCACATATTTTATAAGGTGTAGGCATCAGAAATTTAAGATTTGTACTTTAAGTTAACTTTCAGCAAATACTGAATGTTTACCTGCCCAACATAATGTATCTAAAAAGTTGTTAAGGAAGAACATAAGACTTTTTAACAACAGTTCAAATCATAACTACAGTACAAATCCTTGTAACAGATTGTTGAAAATGGCAGTTCACTTGTGCTTTAACAGTATTGATTCACTACTATCTCGTTTTTAGATTTTGCCTCACACGTTATAAATCATTATTCAAATGAGATGTTGAGGAGAGATGACCTTAAAATCTATTTTTCAGAATACATCTTTCTTTCCACAGAGGATTATCAGTTTTCACACAACCTCCTGACAGATTAAAAGTGTGTTTGGTTAGGACACAAATCTACACTGTTTCATAGAACTCATATTGAATTTGGAGGGGTGCAACAGATACTGACAGACTAAAGCACTGATGTGGGTAACGACACAGGCCTAAAAAGACTGTGAAGCAAGACGTTCATCCACAAAATGGTTGTGAGGCTCCTTCACAACTGATGGAAATGGAATAACAGATGTATTAAGGTACAAGGCTTGGAATACTTTTGGCATTCGTTTGTGGCATACATTTTGTAACTAATTTATTTATGAATTTTCTTTATGTGCAGTCTGCATCTGGTACATATGGTGTCTGGCCTTTGTTTCCCTAAATTAGCATGGCCAACCATGGGCTGTTTGCTACAGTACTGGAGTATGTTTAGTGACTTTTCTCTGTGAAATATTAATACTCTTTATTTTGTCAAACAAACAAATGAAATCAATAAATGAAAACCAGTCAAAAATTCTTATTGAAGCGATCTCTTTATCAATTCCACTCACTACAGTGGACCTTTCAAAGAGTATCCATGACTTTTGGCCTCCAGTTCTTTAATTTGTTGGACGATGGACCCCTTCCATCTTGCTCTATCGGCTTCTTCATGTTGCTTCCACTTTAAAGCCCCACTATACCGATCTTGAGCATTGTGATAGTTCAGAATCATTTTCTTGTTAACGTCAATCTTGAAGACAGAAGCTGATTTCAGGTCATCATATACTTGATGTTTGGCTACCAATGATTCGGTTTCTTGGTTGACTATCATATACTCTTTACTAATGGAAAAACACTGCTCTACAAAAGTTTGACCATGGCTCAGAATGACATCCTTTTAAAATAAGCTATACGAATGCTGACAGCTGGTATCACCATCCAATAAGTCTCTCCAAAAGTGATCAATTCTCATCTCAGTCCTCCTGTAGTATGCACAGAGATCCAAAAATACCACCTTACCAAGAATATGCATGAATTCTTTCTCAACTTTATTACAGTCCTTAGCACTTATCCAATTCAGTGCAAAACATTCAAGGTTCTATACTTACTAGTTCTTGGGCTAGTTTTTATCACAACTGGATCAGAAAAGCTTATGCATCTACAAATGCTGTACTTCAAAGGGGATTTTCGAAGGAGGTTTAAGCACATTTCAATCAGAAAGTCTCTGCACTCAGTCCTGAAAGTTAAAATAACTTTGGTAGGTATCTACATCGATACTCTACAAATCACTCTTAAGTTCCTGGAAGAGAGATTTTCAAACCACTCTCAAACAGTGCATGGAAAAATGAACACCTTCATCTTCCCGTGCAAGCTCTAATTTCCCTTATTTTATTATGATGACCGTTTCTCCCTTTGTGGGTTGGTGTCAACAAAATATTTTCACATTTGGAGGAGAAAGTTGGTGACTGAAATTTCATGGGAAGATTCCACTGCAACGAAAAACGCCTTTGTTTTCATGATGTGCATCCCAAATCCTGTATCATGTCCATGACACTCTCTCCCCTATTTTGTGATAATACAAAACATGCTGCTCTTCATTGAACTATCTTGATGTACTCCTTTAATCCTATCTGCTTAGGATCCCAGACTGTACAGCATTACTCCACAAGAGGATGGCCAATCAAACGTAGTGTAGTCACTTTTACTTTGCTGAGCTCAGACCGTACAGCATGACCTAAGTTCATATCTATTGCAGGAATAAGACCAGCTCTATTACCAAGTTTTATATCACACACTGATTTCACAGCAGATAATACTTCAGCCTTGACAACTAAGGACATCAAATCAGCAAGGAGAGGTGCCACACCACACATTGGAATTTCCTTACGAAGAGTGTGACCAGCCCTGAAACAAAGCTGGAGGTGGGGGGATTTAGCTGGCAGCAGAGGATCTTCGAGGAACTTCAGCATCATTCCCCAGCTGTAAGTATCTATTTACTCTTGTGCTCCTTTACTTTGTCTGCATAAGCCTTTAAAAAAAGGGGGGGGGGGATGATTTTTACACCCCAGCTGGCAGTGATTTTTAGGAGAGGACGGATTTTTCACATTTATTAAATCTTTAATAATCAGCTGTTCTTGCAGGTACATTCTTCAACATATTGTAAATCGATCTCAGAAAAGGTACAACATCCCAGTTAGTCTTTACGGCTGCATTCTCAAAACTCTGATGATCTGTATGAAGACAACAAGATCCCATATAAATAAATGTTGATGCATTGTCCCCATGAATGTTCTTCAGATCAAGATGCAAATCCTTCAAGATGTCCAACTGACATTAGGCCCACCCACTGATACCTGAAGCATGTTGGTAAGGTTCAGATCAGAAGTTTCTATCTTCAAACCATCCAACATATTGGCAGCAGTGGTATGGCTTAAAAATGCAGATGAAAAATTGTGCATTTTGTCTTGTTAACTTTGTGCCAATATCTGAGAACAATATCCTTTTTTTGCAACTCACCCACCTCATTAAGGTCCTTATCAGGTAAGATTACAAATGGAACATCCCCTTCAAGACCTTCGAGAATATTTTTCCTAAAGTGCAGAGCTAACCCATGAACAATACTGTATGATGTCTTGGTCAGCACAAGCTGCTTCTTACTAGCTAAATTATTGTTAGGGAACGTGACCAAAAACAAAACAGTCTGCTTTCCTGTAGTAGAAAAGGACACATGATTTTCGACGGCCTGCAAAGTCCATAATATTTCTGCCCTTGTAACATCACCCTGAATCAGGTACTTTCAAATATGATTGTTAGCCGATGCAGCATCAGTGGCAATGGTGGAGGTAACATGACTATTAGATGATGCAGCATTAGTGGCAGTGATGGAAGTGTCATCAGGCTGCAATAGTTGGGAGGTCGACAAATCAACTGTCAATTGCAAGCTTCCCGATTCACCAGTCTCTGTGATCTTACAAGCAGAAAGGGAGCATCTTCATTGTGCCTAGTTATCTCACCAGACAACAGGGAGTGTGATCAGGATGTACCAGCGCCCTGAAAACAATCAAATGTCGAAATAAGATGATGACATGACTCTGGTAATACTAAATACTTGTCAACCTTTAAAATCCAAAAATCAGGAGATGCAGTTGATCAAAAATCATGACTTATTTTCAGTATAGTCCCGAGACAACTGATGTGAGTCTTTTCCTGTGTTGTCAAAAAGCTATACAATAGCTATTAAAATATAAATAATAACGCTGGAACTAATCAATGTATCAATTCTATACCCGTTATCTTTAGTACTAGGTTGGGACGTTTTTTGACGATTTCTCCTGTGATTACAACAGATTTTTTTATTTTACACAGCTGTATTTTTTCACTGTATTGCTATCCGATATTTTCCTGACAGGCCACTCGCATTGTCAGTGCAATTAATTGGCAAATTGTAAATAATGATGTAAATAATTCTAACACCAATCCCATTTTTTTTTTTTTTTTTTTTTTTTTTTTTTTTTTTTTTTTTTTTTTTTGGTCACAAACTTAACATTTTCTCGGTGTTTTGAAACATCATTTTTTTCAGCATGTGAAATACCAAAGTCTTATCTGTATGGTGTGAAAAGAGGCAACTGATATTTAATAAAGAAAAGTGTGAGGTCATCCACATGAGTACTAAAAGATATCTGTCAAATTTCAGTTAGAAGATAAATTGCATAATTCTCAAGGCTTCAATTAAACTAAATATCTAGGAATTACAATAAGAGCAACTTTAATTGGAAAGACCACATAGATAATGTGTGGGGAAGGTGAACCAAAGACTGCACTTTGCTGGCAGAACATTTAGAAGATGCAGTAAATCCATTAAAGAGTCTGCCTACATTACACTTTTATGCCATTTGCTACAGTACTGGTGCACAGTATGGGATCCTTACCAGATAGGATTGATGGAGAACATAAAAAAAGTCCAAAGAAGGGCAGCTCATTTTACACTATTTCAATATAATAGGGGAGCTTATGAAATTTCAATCACCAGCTTTCTCCTCCAAATGCGGAAGAATTTTGTTAACTCCCACCTACACAGGGAGAAAGTATTATCATAATAAAATAAATCAGGGAGTGAACGAAGAGATTCAGGTGTTCATTTTTTCTGCACTCTATTTGAAATGGAAAGGTAAAGAAATAATCTGAAAATGGTACAATGAATTCTCTGTCAGGCACTTATGAGTGAACTGCAGGATAATCATGTAGATAAAGATTATAAATTACAAACAACGGATCTGTCTTCGTCATAATAATGCACAGACATTGTTGCAGTATTGTTCCAAGAAAACAAAATGAAAATTTTTAAGGTCGGCTGATTTCAGGAATGTTGAAATGATTGTATTGGTTGCAACATTGTAATATATTATTGTTATTCATAATAATTTGGTCACGTTAATGCCTGCTGATTCCTCAGTTACAATGTTATACTTGCTGTCACCAACATCTTGCCACAAATCTTGCACAAAACAAGGCCTTAGTACATGTTTTATAACTGCATTATGCTTTGTTCTATGTATTTGAAGTTTTCTGGCAATATCATTGTCTGAATTTGTTCATTTACAACTACTTAAGTGACCCACAATATGATTTCACAACGGCAAAAAATGCATGGGAACCCTCAGCTTGATTCACTTCTAAAGATTCTTTCATGGTACTGAAAGGTATTTTTGTTTCCAGTGCAGCAGCTGTCTTGTGTTTTTTCGTGTCACTATGGCTTATATGTTGATATAAGATGCTGGCAAAGTAATACGACACAATTTGCAAGATGTCCTTGTATCATTGCTGAAAATTCGAAATGAAGTTTCAGAAAATAATTCTTCATTTGTGTGGTGACATTGCCCACTGCTGCCTTATAATAACTGAAGGTATTTTAAATCCATCTCTGGAGATTCATATAAGAAACAATAATGCCAAATCAGGAAATACCTAAAAAGTAAAAAAATAAATAAATAAATAAATAAAAACCTAGCAAGCAGATGGTATATCCTCATGACTTCAGAAACAACCTCAGAAAAACATAGTAGGCCTCTTGAAAAAAGTGTATAAGGTGGGGAAGAGTTGTGTAAACCAACACTACAGGGTAGAGAAAAATTGTGTCACAAAATTTTAACCCTGTATAGCAGATGCCATTAGGAACCAAAATTACTAATGTTGTGTAGGTCGACAATGCACCATCTTTAAACTACGGAAACTTGGCACCACACGCTCCGATTTGCCATGGGATTGCCCAGTTGCATTCATCAATTTACAGGCAGCACTATGGTTGTCAGTTCGCACATACAAACATCCCTCGCCCCATCACTGCCCCAATGTGATTCACACATGTGTCGAATAGGTCTTGCTGATTGCCTCCATCTCTTCCACCTCACATCAGAGACATGCACAAGTAAGCTTTGCTTCAGGACACACACGTCACCTGTGATTTAGTCATATAGTAGGCAAAGCGGCACAGTATTTGTTTGAAGAACAATGAGATGTATTTTTTGTGTATGGACTAGCCAATGGTAATGGGCATACCCAGCAAGACCCCACCCACACCTGCAAACATTTACAGCAATTCATAAGTGACTTGGCGAAACAGGCTCGTTGGCAGGATATCATGGTGATGCTGGAAGACCTTGAACATGATGGGATGCTTCATTTGAAGAGACTTCTCTCAAGCACTTCGAGGAAGCACCTACGACAAGTACTCGAATGGTTGGACATGACATGAGCATCGGTCATTGGTTAGTCTGGGATGTTTTGAGGGATGAAGCCAGCATCCATTTAGTTTCTACCCTGTCCAAGACCTAAATCCTGTGACGAACTATGAACACAGGGTAGGGTTTTGCTGATGGTTTCAGCGATGTGTTGCACGAGATGCCGACTACGCCCCCCCCCCCCCCCCCCCCCAACCCCCCTCCCCACCCACACCCCATTGTGTTGTTTACTGACGAATGCACTTTCCATTTCCATCGGGATGGCGTTTACAACACTCAAAACATTCATTACTGGCCAAGGGGAAATCCTCACTTTACGTATGTCCACGGACACCAGGAATGACTTTTGCTCAACATTTGGGCAGGCATTGTGGGTGACCATCTGATTGGGTAGGTCTGTCTACCTCCTCGACTTACTGGGACAAATTAACTTCACTTTTTTCAAGATATTCTACCCGGCCTGCTGGAAGATGTTCTCTTGGACATACGGCTACACATTTGGTTGCAGCACGATGGGGCACCCGCACATAACAGCATGCTGTGCGCGGATATTTAAATGAACACTTCGATGGGCGAGTAATTGGCAGAGGTGCCCATAGGATATGGCCGCGGCAATCACCAGACTTCACACCATGGGACTTTTTCACCTACCCAGGCGTGAACCACCCAGAAATGAAGAGGAATTAATGAGTTGCATTTAACATGTTGCCAATCACATCAGGGCAATTCCAGGAATCTTTGTGAGTTCAGCAAAACACCGTTCAATCTTACCAAGCTTGTGTTGCATCAGAGAGTTGCCAGTTTGAGCACCTGTTTTAAGTAAACACTGTCCTAGCTACAAAAAAGGCCCTTTCCAGGGCCAACATAATTTGTAAAGGACTTTCTGTGTGCAAACTAATGGCCATTGAAGGGTTTGTTCCTGGTATATCTTACCATGAAACTACAGTGTATGTGTTGGGACCCTGGTGGATTCTGCCCCAGGCCCCAGAGTGGAAGGCTGGCATGCTATCACTGAGTGTGAGTTGGATACATCATGACCTCTGGCAGGCAAAGCATTCGCGGTCATCCATTGTCCAGAGCATCCAGGAACGGGGCAATCTTGCGGCCAATCGGAATGTGTGGCACCAAGTATCTGTAGTTTAAAAATTGTATGTTGTCGACCTACACAACATTAGTAATTTTGGTTCCTACTTACATCAGCTATCCAGGGTTAAAATTTCGTGACACAATTTTTCTCCACCCTGTATATGTGACCACCAATAAAATGTTGGTTCAACTACATTCATTATTGTTGGTTATTAACTACTGTTTTATGTCTATTATTTTACAGGTATTGTGTGATTTCTCTTTTGAGAAATATATGACTACATAGCATACAAATTGCCACAATTTTCTTCTTCTTATCGTCCATACTTTCTAATGCATGAACTACTTTCGAAGCGCAAAAATGTGCTAGAATAAATAAAATGTCTATAAAATGCCGCTTTGAACAATGTGCTTGCAGTGAGACAGTTCCAATTGCTGAAATCCAACCCCTGTGGCCTGGCAAGGAATGCCACAGTCCTGGGTCCATGGGTAAACCGTGAAAATCCACTGCATTATGCCACACACAAACAGACACAGCCTGCAGACAGATTGGTGATACTAGTCACAGAAAACATGTTGAAGAAATGAGACTGCATTGATCAATCCATACAATAGATAACTTGTGCAAATACTCTGAGAATCAATAAAAATGAGGGTAGATAGCAACTCACTGTATAGATGATCACTGAGCTGCAGACAGGCAAGCAGAAAAGACAATTACGCTCTCACAACTAAATTTTCAGCCATAGCCTTTGTCAGAAAACGAGAGCACACACACAATCACTCAGACACAACTCATGCCCACATGAGTTCCATCTCTGGCCACTGTGTCTATAGTCTCTGAGAATCAGATTCAAACAAACCACTCCTCATGTCTCCCTGTCTCTCATCAGCAGCTACTAGGCTAGCAGCAAGAAGTGGTGGCAGCACTGACCGTAATCTAGGGGAGTAGTAAGAAGGGGAGAAGCAGTAGGAATGAGGGAATAGGAAAGTGGCACATGTACTCAGCTGTGCCCAGCAAGCGACAATGCACAACATGTCAGTAAACAAACCATTTCATATACTGAGACAAAAAAAGAGATTTTTCTAGTGGTTTTTTTTTTCTGATTTCCCTGACATGTTTGAAATTCCCTGATATTCTCTGATTTCCAGAATTTATGGAAACCCTGTGACTGCACCTAGCTGCCCTACCCTCTCTCCACCTCGTCCCTGTATTTTCCCTCAAACAGAACCTTACCATCCCCCACCCGTACGCTGCTCTCCCCTCCCTTCCTCACTCCAGCCTCCTCGTTACCCCCACCACCCCGACTGCTTCTTCCGTTATGCACAGTTGCTCAGAGTCTGGCCTCGCAAGCCAGAGAAGTGATCATGTGTGTATGAGCTGCATTTGCATGAATGTGTGCGTCTATGTTGTCTATTTCAGTAGAATGCATTCTGGCCAAAGGCTTACATGTTTCGTAGCCTTCTGGTTGTGCCCGTCTGCGTCTCAACATCTCTGCTATATGGTGACTAGCGATCTACTCTTTCCATAATACAGTCATTATTAAATCACTTAATAAAAGCAAGTCTTCTGGTCCACACTGTATACAAATTAGGTTTCTTTCAGAGTATACTGATGCAGTAGCTCCGTACTTAACAATCATATGCAACCGTTTGCTTGACGAAAGACCCATACCCAAAGACTGAAAAGTTGTACTGGTCACACCAATATTCAAGAAGGGTAGTAGGAGTAATCCACTAAATTACAGGCCCATATCATTAACATCGATATGCAGCAGAATTTTGGAACATATATTGTGTTCGAACATTATGAATTACCTTGAAGAAAGTATTCTGTTGACACACAGTCAACACGGATTTAGAAAACATCGTTCTTGTGAAACACAACTAGCTCTTTATGCGTACGAAGTGCTGAGTGCTATCGACAAGGGATTTCAAATTGATTCCCTGTTTTTGGATTTCCTGAAGGCTTTTGACATTGTACCACACAAGTGGCTTGTATTGAAACTGTGTGCCTATGGAATATCATCTAGTTATGTGACTGGATTCCTGATTTCCTGTCAGAGACGTCACAGTTCATAGTAACTGACAGAAAGTCATTGAGTAAAACAGAACTGATTTCTGGCATTCCCCAAGGTATGTTTATAGGCCCTTTGCTGTTCTTTATCTATATAAACGATTTGGGAGACAAACTGAGTAGCTGTCTTAGGTTATTTGCGGATGACACTGCCATTTATTGACTAGCAAAGTCATCTGAAGATCAAAACAAATTGCAAAATGATTTGGAAAAGATATCTATATGGTATGGAAATTGGCAATTGACCCTAAATAAAGAAAAGTGTGAGGTCATCCACATGAGTGCTAAGAGAAAGTAGTTAAACTTCGATTACACGATAAATCAGTCAAACTTAAAAGCCGTAAATTCAACTAAATACCTCAGAATTAAAATTACAAGCAACTTAAATTGGAAGGAACACATATAATATGTTGTGGTGAAGGCTAATCAAAGACTGCATTTTATTGGCAGGGCATTTAGGAAATGTAACAGCTGTACTAAGGAGACCACCTGCACTATGCTCGTCCTCCCTCTTTTAGAATAGATGATTGGATGTTTGTGTTGTCCTCATCATAATTCATGAATGAGGCAAGTTTGGACTGAGCAAAGGTTGGGAATTCGTATGGGCTCTGATAGCCGTGCAGTTGAATGCCCCACAAACCAAACATCATCATCATCATCTTTTAGAATACTGCTGCACAGTGTGGGATCCTTACCAGATGGGATTGATGGAGCACATCGAAAAAGTTCAAACAAGGGCATCATGTTTTTTATTATTGTGAAATACAGGAGAGAGTGTCACTGAAATTATACCAGGATTTGGGACTGGTATCATTAAAACAAACCGTTTTCCTTTGTGGAGGAATCTTCTCATAAAATTCCAATCACCATTGTTTTCCTCTGAATGTGAAAATATTTTGTGGGTGCCGACCTACATAGGGAAAAATGATCACCATGATAAAATCAGGGATATCAGACCTCATACAGAAAGATACAAGTGTTCGTTCTTTCCATGCGCTATACGAGATTCGAATAATAGAGAATCGTGAAGGTGGTTCGATGAACCCTCTGTCAGGTGCTTTAATGTGATTTGCAGAGCATCCATGTAGATGTAGATTACATGATGGATATTCCATTGTTTGAATATTATGATCATAAGCAAATCCCCGAAGAATTTAAGATAGGAGGCAGAGTATTATTACACGATGAAAGTGTGAGAAGAAGGTGATGGGGGAAATTAATCATGCCCCTAGAGAAATCCCTTTTATGATGTTAGGACCATATGTATAGTACTCCAATTAACAGATAAGAAGTCACACTGGTGTACACAAACAGATTGATTACAGCGGTGTGCTCAAACAGACTGAAGGATTTCTTTTAACTTTAGTCATGTGATGCTGTGACCAAACAAAGTTTATGACTTCTGCAATACAAGGAGTGAAAGGCAAAATTCTTTTTTTAAAATCAATGAAAGAGGCCATTATATATTGAAATGTTATGAGTATAGTGGAGGGAAACATCATGATTGGCTCTCGGAGACATGCTGACCCCCCAGTCAGTTTGCCTTGATTGCTTAACCCTGCCAGCACTGGCAAACAGGAGAAGAGGACAGAAAAAGGAGAGTGTCAGTAAAAAATGCAAAATTAGAAGTTCAGACATGAAGATATTAAAGATAATCTTTTTAACTTTACAGATGGCTCCACAAATTATGCTGATGAAAGCCGTTTTGGTAAGTCGGTGGACAACAGTGACATCAATCCAGGATAAGCAGGACACCTATCAGGTGCAGGAATTTCACATCACCCCAGGAGTATATTACAGTGATGAAGAGAAAGGGTAGATCACCAGCATAATGCGGAAAATTGTAGCATATATCAGTTTAGGGAAGCTGGAAGAAAAGTTGACAAGATCATCAAGACAAATGGTCCCAAATAGCAGAGCTAGGTACTATCGGAGTATATTTCACAGAGGAAATGGTGGAACTGCAAAAAGAAAAGCTACAAGAATCACAGGTATTAATTAAGCAGCTGGCACTTCATATTGCGAATTGTGTTTTATTCATCTCATGATGTACATTTGCAATCCATTTGGTTTGTGTACAGGAGACATGTCAAAAATTTATAATACAGTTACAACGATTTTTACATTAATAAATAATTGCTCTACAATAAATAATAACACTACAAGGACATTTATTGGAATATGTAACACATTGTATCCAGCTCAGATTTCCAGTTTGTCCTGCATGAATTCATTCACTGAGTAATAACACTTCAGTGTCAGTACCTCATATAGCTTTCTTTTAAGTGAACCTAAATTCATCTGCATCAACTTGTTCCCTTTTAATTTGTTACAAATTTTCATTCCCACGTATTGAGGTCCCTAGGCATACAATCTGAGGTGCTGGGTTCAGAGCATAAAATTTTCTTTGTTTCTAGTATCATGTGAATGGACAAAATGGTTTCCCTAAAATAATTCATAATAATCTCATAGATGTATAAGGATGGCAGAGTTAATACTTTAAGTTTTCTAAATAATGGTCAACACTGTACTTAGTGATTTGCAGTGCACATATTTTGGATGATTTTTTCCTGTATTTTTAATATCCACACTACATTTATCGAGTTACCCCGAAAAACAATACCGTACCTAATAATGGATTTGAAGTAGCTTGTATATGCTACTTTTCATGTGTCCATGTCAGTTACGGTTGATAATATTTGCATTGCAAATGCAAAGCTGCTCAGTTTGCTTGCCAGGTATTTGACGTGCGCCAGCCAACGCAACTTTTTATCTACATTTAAACCTAAGAATTTGACTAAGTCAACTTCTTCTATATTTTGGTTGTTACATACAAGCTTAATCTGCTCACATTTTGAATGTTTGGTTTTGAACTGTATCACATGAGTCTTAGATATGTTTAGATTCAACCCATTTAGCAGAAACCAAGTTTCTAAGGTACTGAGGGTATTGAGCACAGATTTGGGAATTTTTTCCAGATCCTGTTCTTCAACTAAGACAGAAGTATCATCTGCAAACAAACTGATGGGCAGCTGATATTAAATGGTAAGTCATTAACACAGAAGAGAAATAGGACTGGGCCTAATATGGAGCCTTGTGAAGCACCCTGAGATATTTTTTTCCAATCAGAAAAATAATAAGCTCCATTTTAAGAGATGCTAACTCTTTGCTTTCTGTTGGATAAGTAGGATTTAAGCCATTGTGGGGTACTGTCGCTAATGCCATACTTTTCAAGATTGTAAACAAATAATGCATTGTTTACAGAATCAAATGTCTTTGTGAGGCCGCAGAAAATTCCTGCCACCTTATTTCTCTTTTCTAATGATGTACTTATTTTCTCAGTGAAACTGTTTACTGCATCTATGGTGTTTTTCCCTTGCTGAAAACCAAATTGATTGTTTAGAATAACAGAATATTTTGCTATGAAGTTTTGGATTTGTGCAACAGTAAGTTTTTCAAATATTTTAGATAGGACTGAGAGAATTGAGATAGGATGATAATTTCCCATGATCTCTCTTGATCCCTTCTTGAAGAGTGGTTTGACTTCAGCATATTTCAGTACCTGTGGGAAACAGCTCTCTTCAAAACATTAATTTATTATTTGAGCTAGTGGGTTTGCAATCCTATAGTGTACCACTTTACTAACTTTGGTTGGTATTCCATTCGAATCAACAGATTTTTTGTTTTTTAATGTTACAATAACATTTTCTACATCCTCCACAGAAACTTTTAAGAATTTTGTAAAGTTTTCAGAGTTTTCACCTAGGCCAAAGGAATTTACTTTGTTGTGATATCTGTTACATCTGCATCAGACTTTGCTACATTTATAAAGAATTCATTGAAGTACTCTGGTATTTGAGTTGGATTTACAATAGCATTTCCTTCCCTGTCAATTTTTGAAATTTCTTGGTTACAGGCTTTAACACCTAAGTCAGATTTCTGACAGACCACACAGCCTTTGTTTTATTTTTATAATTTAAAATTATCCTGTTATTTGCCAGTCTTTTTGTGCCCTGACAACTCTTTTAAATTTGGTTTTATAGAGTCTAACATATTTAATGAAATCAATATCTCTATCATATTTTACTTCTCTCTGCAGTTGCCTTTTCCTTACACAGGAAAATTTTATGCCCTGGGTAATACACTTTACTTTATTTGTTATTTTATTGCTGCACAGTCTAGGTGGAAATGTTTCATTAAATACACCGAGAAAACTATTTAGGAATTTCTCAAAGTTTTTGTCACTTGAGTTACAATGATCAAAAGGCCATGTTTTCTCTTTTAGCTTCTCACTAAATGTTAGCAAGTTTTCTTTGCTAAAGTTCCTGCTCATATGGGTTCTCATACATGAAATGTTCCTGTCTGTCTGTGGCAGCTCAATGAACAATGCACAATGATCTGAAATACCTAGATCCAGACAAAATTTATACACATCTTCATATACATAATTATTTAGAACATTGGCAATACATGTTGCTGATTGCCCATTGTCTCTGGTAGATCAAAGAAATTCAATTTGAGACCATATTTCTTTACTAAGTCAGCAAATCTTGAAGTGTGGCTACTACCACATGTGATATCAATATTATAATCAGAAGGTATTACATTTTTTTTCTTTTTTTCCCTACAAAGGTTTTCTAGCATAATTTGAAGTTAGGTAAGAATAGTTCTGTTGTTGGCATCCCTGGAATTCTGTATATTGAGATTATTATAACATTTGGTAGCGAGTCCACTATTTCTACATGACAGCTCTCAAACACACATTCTTCATTTAAGTAATTAAAACAGTTTCTGGTCTCATAATTTATATCACTATGTACATGAGCCTCCATGTGTTTCCTCTGCAAAAGCTACTTGGTAATCTTAATGGTGTCCTCAGTAAACCAGTGTGCATTTAAACAAGCAACTCTAATATTTGCACATTCTGACAGAATGATTTCCAATTCATATAATTTGGAGCTTTTATTGTTTGAAGCATCAGTGTTTAAACCATTTATATTCCAGTGGATAACATACCTGCTTTGACTATTAGTTATGGGCTTTAGCACATTTCTTGCCAGATAATGGGTTGATTTTGTCTTTATTAATGCTGCACAAGTTTTTTCACCCGCATCATTACTTATCAGTTTCCCGTATTTTTTATGAACTGGCAAGTATCAAAGGACACCTTACTGAATATTTTTGAGCCCAACCTATTCAGATGTAGACCATCTTTGGCAAGACATTTTGCACTTAGAAATTTGTTGGGGTCAATGAAAACGACTCATAGTTTATTGCACTGTTCTTTAATATTTCCATTTATTCTCTGCACATAGCTGTCACTCACCGATCACCTGTACACAATGCCACTTATTATTAGGGTGAAATTGGAGTAGAGTCTTCTGACTATTCAGATGAGGTTCCTTGTGTGGTTTGCAGTTTCTTCCTCGCTATTGTTTCATAGCAAATTTGTTCCTACATGTATAAAAACACCTTTTGGATTTCTGCTATGTTTAGCTGCTGTGTTCTCTCTTGAGTTTAAGACTTTATTTAGGTGTGTATGCAATTGATGTGTCCTGATTCCAGGTCGAACATTGATTACAGAGTTTGGAATGACTATGTTTTTCAACAGTGAGTCACCTATAATAAAGAATTTACTTTCTGTCTTATTATAATGCTTCTTTCTGCCTTACACTTACATTTGTTTGGTTCTTCCATATCCTCAGTTTCTTTTTCTTTCACAATGGTGGCTGAATTTTTTCATGGTTTGTCAATTGTATCACTCCGCGTATTTACTGAAGTAGGTCCATCTAATACTGGAGTTTTTTCACACACACAACACTTTTCACATTTCAATGCAATATTTTATTGCTTCAGCAATGTCAGTTCTGCTTTCATGGCATCAATGTCACTTTGAAGAACACAAATAATTTCATCCTTAGAACTTAGTGCGGATGATAACTGCACATTTAAGTCACTTAATACAGCTGAGGAATGTCCCCTGAATATCATCATTTGTAAATTTCAGACATACGTTTGCACACTTCTCATGTAAACAAAAGTTGCACTTAATGCACTGAATTCCTTTGACAACACATTTTTTACACTTTCTGCACAAAGAAAAATTTAATTTCAACTAATTTTGGAGCATCCTATCACCACACAATCTTACTGGTGCCATAGGTGAGGGACCATGAACCTTGTTTGTAGAATCGACAAGCAAACTTTTATTTGGTACATTAAATGTGTAGCCTGCCAAATATTTTGAGACCAGAATAAAGGAATGGAAGAGGAACACAAACAATCTTGTCTCAAAGCCAGAAGGAATTAACCACAGCAAAATTGGCAAAATCGACTTTAACAGGACAGAAGAGGGTCAGCTATGGAACAGCCAATCTCCTATGGACCAGTGCAGAGAAAATTAAAAGACAAGTTTCTAAATTCTGGCACAAAAAAGATGAGAAGTTGTGGTGGATAACTCTAGAGACAGTACTTAATGAGCAAATTATGCACTTGATAGTAAAATTAGAAGAATGCAAAGAGTTACTGGCACTCATTGAGGGTGTGCAGAAGGGGATATTAGCACCACATATCATTAACCTCAGACAGCAGATGGAACACCATTTATTAATCAGTGATGACATCAGCAACAATAGGTTTTAACTGTATCTCAAAGATGAGAATGAGTCTAGGTTCCTCTGAACACTAGAAACCAATGTATTCTTAATTGAAGCATGAACCATAGACCTTGCCATTGGTGGGGAGGCTTGCGTGCCTCAGTGATACAGATAGCCGTACCGTAGGTGCAACCACACCGGAGGGATTTCTGTTGAGAGGCCAGACAAATGTATGGTTCCTGAAGAGCGGCAGCAGCCTTTTCAGTAGTTGCAGGGGCAACAGTCTGGATGATTGACTGATCTCGCCTTGTAACACTAGCCAAAACAGCTTTGCTGTGCTGGTACTGTGAACGGTTGAAAGCAAGGGGAAACTACAGCCGTAATTTTTCCCGAGGGCATGCAGCTTTACTGTATGGTTAAATGATGATGGCATCCTCTTGGGTAAAATATTCTGGAGGTAAAATAGTCCCCCATTCGGATCTCCGCGCGGGGACTACTCAGGAGGACATCGTTATCAGGGGAAAGAAAACTGGTGTTCTATGAATCGGAGCTTGGAATGTCAGATCCTTTAATCGGGCAGGTAGGTTATAAAATTTAAAAAGGGAAATGGATAGGTTAAAGTTGGATATAGTGGGAATAAGTGAAGTTCGGAGGCAGGAGGAACAAGACTTTTGGTCAGGTGAATATAGGGTTATAAATTCAAAATCAAATAGGGACAATGCAGGAGTAGGTTTAATAATGAATAAAACAATAGGAATGCGGGTAAGTTACTACAAACAGCACAGCGAACGCATTGTTGTGGTGAAGATAGACACAAAGCTGACGCCTACGACAGTAGTACAAGTCTATATGCCAACTAGCTCTGCAGATGATGAAGAAATTGAAGAAATGTATGATGAGATAAACGAAATTATTCAGATAGTGAAGGGAGAGGAAAATTTAATAGTCATGGGTGACTGGAATTCGGTAGTAGGAAAAGGGAGAGAAGGAAATGTAGTAGGTGAATATGGATTGGGGGTAAGAAATGAAAGAGGAAGCCGGCTGGTGGAATTTTGCACAGAGCACAACTTAATCGTAGCTAACACTTGGTTCAAGAATCATAAAAGAAGGTTGTATACATGGAAGAAGCCTGGAGATACTGACTGGTTTCAGAGTAATTATATAATGGTAAGACAGAGATTTTTGGGAACCAGGTTTTAAATTGTAGGACATTCCCAGGGGCAGATGTGGACTCTGACCACAATCTATTGGTTATGAACTGTAGATTAAAACTGAAGAAGCTGCAAAAAGGTGGGAATTTCGGGAGATGGGACCTGGATAAACTGAAAGAACCAGAGGTTGTACAGAGTTTCAGGGAGAGCATAAGGGAACAATTGACAAGAATGGGGGAAAGAAATACAGTAGAAGAAGGATGGGTAGCTTGGAGGGATGAAGTAGTGAAGGCAGCAGAGGATCAAGTAGGTAAAACGATGAGGCCTAGTAGAAATCCTTCGGTGACAGAAGAAATATTGAATTTAATTGACAAAAGGAGAAAATATAAAAATGCAGTAAATGAAGCAGGCAAAAAGGAATACAAACGTCTCAAAAATGAGATCGACAGGAAGTGCAAAATGGTTAAGCAGGGATGGCTAGAGGACAAATGTAAGCATGTACAGGCTTATCTCACTAGTGGTAAGATAGATACTGCATACAGGAAAATTAAAGAGACCTTTGGAGAGAAGAGAACGACTTGTATGAATATCAAGAGCTCAGATGGAAACCCAGTTCTAAGCAAAGAAGGGAAAGCAGAAAGGTGGAAGGAGTATATAGAGGGTCTATACAAGGGAGATGTACTTGAGGGCAATGTTATAGAAATGGAAGAGTATGCAGATGAAGATGAAATTGGAGATATGATACTGCGTGAAGAGGTTGATAGAGAACTGAAAGACCTAAGTCGAAACAAGGCCCCGGGAGTAGACAACATTCCATTAGAACTACTGACAGCCTTGGGAGAGCCAGTCCTGACAAAACTCTACCATCTGGTGAGCAATATGTATGACTCAGGTGAAATACCCTCAGACTTCAAGAAGAATATAATAATTCCAATCCCAAAGAAAGCAGGCGTTGACAGATGTGAAAATTACCGAACTATCAGTTTAATAAGTCACGGCTGCAAAATGCTAATGCGAATTCTTAACAGACGAATGGAAAAACTGGTAGAAGCTGGCGTCGGGGAAGATCAGTTTGGATTCCGTAGAAATATGACTTATTTTAGAAGCTAGATTAAGAAAAGGCAAACCTACGTTTCTAGCATTTGTAGACTTAGATAAAGCTTTTGACAATGTTGACTGGAATGCTTTCTTTCAAGTTCTGAAGGTGGCAGGGGTAAAATATAGGGAGCGAAAGGCTACTTACAATTTGTACGGAAACCAGATGGCAGTTATAAGAGTTGAGAGACCTGAAAGGGAAGCAGTGGTTGGGAAGGGAGTGAGACAGGGTTGTAGCCTCTCCCCGATGTAGTTCAATCTGTATATTGAGCAAGCAGTAAAGGAAACAAAAGGAAAATTTGGAGTAGGTATTAAAATCCATGGAGAAGAAATAAAAACTTTGAGGTTCACCGATGACATTGTAATTCTGTCAGAGACAGCAAAGGACTTGGAAAAGCAGTTGAACAGAATGGACAGTGTCTTGGAAGGAGGGTATAAGATGAACATCAACAAAAGCAAAATGAGGATAATGGAATGTAGTCGAATTAATTCAGGTGATGCTGAGGGAATTGGATTAGGAAATGAGACACTGATGTGGCAAATGAAGACAGTGAAACAAAAGCTGAAGCTTTAATTTTACATTCAAGAAATCATTCATGCAGGAGAATCATACAAATGTACTGTTGTTTGACCGTCAAACGGACTCCCATAGGGATGACAAAGCAATAAGCATCCCTGTTGTAGAGAAACAACTCATGGAATTGAATACAAATTAAGTCACCACATTCAGACAGAATTCCATTTCGGTTTTTCAAAGAGTCCTCTACAGCATAGGCCCCTTACTTACCTAGTATTTATCATGAATCTATCATGCAGGGCAAGGACAAAAAAGCACAGGTGATGCCTGTGTATAAGAAGGCCAAAAGAACAGACCCACAAAATTGCAGACCAATATCTCCAACATTGGTTTGTTGCAGAATCCTTAAACATATTCTCAGTTTGAATATAATAAATGTTCTTGAGTCCGAGAAGCTGATATCCGTGAATCAGTATGGTTATAGAAGGCATTGCTTATGCGAAACTCAGCTTGCCCTTTTCTCACACAATATACTGCAAACTATGGATGGAGGGCGAGAGCCAGTTTCCATATTTCTAATTTCTGGACAGCGTTTGATACAGTGCCCCACTGCAGACTGTTAAAGAAGGTATGAGCATATGGAATAGGTTCACAGATATGTGAGTGGCTCGAAGACTTCTTAAGTTATAGAACCCTGTATGTTGTCCTTGACAGCAAGTGTTTTTCAGAGACAAGGGTATTGTCAGGAGCAGGAGATTAGTGTTTAATGTCCTATCGACAACAAGGTCAATAGAGACAGAGCACAAGCTAGGATTAGGGAAGGATGAGGAAGGAAAGCAGCCATGCTCTTTTGAAGGAACCATCACAGCAGGGAATCACAGAAAATCTAAATTAGGATGGCTGACTGTGGGTTTGAACCGGCGTCCTCCCAAATGCCAGTCCACTGTCCTAATCACTTTGCTATCCCACTTGGTGGCCAGACTGTGTGGGAGGGAGCACCACCTACTCCAGTCCCATCATAGGCTCATTCTATCACCATCAGAAGCTTGGCCACCTGTGAAAGCAGAGTGTTATATACCAGCTCTGTTGCAACCACTGCACAGAATTTTACATTGGTATGACAACCAACCAGCTGTCTACTGGAATGAATGGCCACTGCCAAACTTTTGCCAAAAACCAGGTGGACCATCCAGAGGCACAACATACAGCAGAGTAAAAACACGTGAGATTTGAATGGCTGCTTCACAACCTGTTCCATCTGGATCCACTCCACCACCACCAGCTTTTATGACCTTCCTGGTCTAAACCTAAGGTAACTCGCTGTCCCTACCACCCCCACCCAATGGCGTGTGTGTGTGTGTGTGTGTGTGTGTGTGTGTGTGTGTGTGTGTGTGTGTGTGTGAGTGTGTGTGTGTGTGTGTACACTGTTCCCTGCCTCAGCATCCCTGCCCAATTTGTGTCCCAAAATCAGCTAGCTATGTGCTGTTACCCAACAATCTAGTCTATTGAAGCATGTGCGAGGCCATCTGCCACCTGTCCCCTCTACCTGCACCCCTAGCTAGCCCACAGGTGGCTCCCCACTCTTCCACGAGCCACTAGATGCATGCTTCCCCCCCCCCCCCCCCCCCCCCCAACCCCCGCCCTGCCGCCCACCTCTCTCCATCCCTCACACCAACCTACCCCACATCTCCACCTCATGCCAGTACACTCACCATGGGCCAGTAAAGAGCTGGCAGTCGAATGAGCACAATGTAGGGAAACAGGTGTGTGCATGTGAGTGAGTGTGTGTATGTATGTGTGCATGTTTTTCCTATAGCTAGAAAAAGGAAGTTCATTCCAAAAGCTAGCTACAATCTGTACTTTGTATTTTGAGTGCCTATATATGATGCAGCTCTTCTGACTTTTGGTGAGTCATCCCCTTTATTCCTTAATGATTCACAATTTTCAACCAGAAGAGACAGAGCAGTTGGATACATTTTGCAGATTAATCACTGCTGAAAACTGTAGTTGAAGGGGTGGAGGAAGGAAAGACTCACAGGGCCTAGATGTGAGTAAATGTGGCAGATCATAAAAGTGTGGGATGCAGCACCTTTTTCTGAAATGAAGAGGATAGTTAGTAAGCACTAAGGATGAAGAATTGCATCAATCAACATTATGGTTAATGGCCAACATAATCACAATTTAATATCAACTTCAACACAGAAAAAAGTGTGATATCTTCTGAAACACAGCTAAGCAACCCAGAATCCAGCAACATGAACATTGAGAAATTAATTTCTGAGTGGGTCCTAATAGGAATATTGGACAGTCAATATCAATGGATTATTGAATTGACACAAAACAGGGGCTTATTCAGTCAGACAAAGCTAGGCGAGAAAGCTACATTCTCTCTCACACTCTGAGAGAAAATACTTCCATCAGTTTGTTCTTTAGCAATACAAGGAAACAAGTGTGTCTGTAAAGAGGGCTGCCTCAAAATAACATGTACATTGCAACATAAATTGCACACAAAGATAACAAAAAAAGTACTGTACTACCAAAATATATGTTCTAAAATATATGTTCTGGAAGCCAAGTTTTCCAATAGTTAATTTGGCAGTGGTATACTTAAAGATATTGTATGGACAGAGCTTTTTTTTTTTTTAATTACCTTTTACCTTGTATACAATATTGATATTAAGTTCCAAGGATTGCTTTGTTTATTTAGTACTAAAAAGCACAGTTTATTTTGCATCATGCTCTACATATCTGTGTAGGACAAGGTTCAGAATATAATGTCCTCCAACTAAGAAACAGGCCACATGTCATTCCTCTCATTACAATATTCATGGTACCTTCACAATACATATATTCACTTATTAATAAACCATTCGAATACAAAACAAACAGCAAAGTGCATAGCTACAACACTAGAAAAAGGACGATATTCACCATTTTGGGTTAAATCTAACATTGGCATAGAAAGGGATGAATTATGATGCCACAAAAGTTTTTGGTCATTTACAAAATAGCATTAAAAGCCTGACAATAGCCAACCAGCATTTAAAAACAAACTAAAAGAATTTCTGAATGGGAACTACTTCTACTCGATAGATGATATTTTAGATATGAAGCAGTAATGCAAAAAAAGAAAAATTAATTAATTAGAATTACATTATGTAAAGAAACCGTATGTTACACTGACATGTTTCACATCATTACACAAATATGAGTCCTGACATTTCGAAGTGGTACAACTGTGGCACAAGTACCAGTAATCATGGCATTTCACGTAGGTGAAAAATTACAAATACCATATTCCAGTTAGGTGACCCTGGAGTCATCATTCGAGCACATGCTTTACTAAGTGGCATTGCCTATGGAATGTTGTGTACCATGTTATTTAGGCACAGGTACTAATATCAAAAGGAAAATTCACTTATAAAATCTATAAAATTGGAATGGGATAAACTGCCTGACCACTATTTTCCTTCAGGATGCAAAATTCCAAATACAACCAATAGATGCATTAAAAGCACAAAAACTATCTCTGGTGGCCAGAGACAGTGGTCACGTGTGTTAGAGTTGTGTATGCATGAATGTGTGTGCATGTGTTTTCTATTTTGGAAGAAGGCCTTTTGGTCGAATGCTTACTTGTTTAAGTCTTTTTATTATGCCTGTCTGCCACTCAATTTCCATTATATGATGAGTACCAACCTAGCCTTATATATATTGTTATTGAAAGTTTCAGTTCACAAACTGTATTGTTCTCTTTATTTTACAGACATATTTGCAAATGGTAAAAAATTTTAGTGCAGGGACTGATTCACTGACATACAAATACTTATACTGATGATTCGGAGGTGTCAGTGATTGTTGATTAGACTAACACATAATTCTTGTTCCATGCAGGTGTCTAGGGGGACTTTTTGGATTATTCCAAATTCATACTTCATCACGGGAATTTTAATTTATAAATAACATTTGAAAACCAAATTTCATTACATTCTTCATTTATTGGTAATTTTCCACTTTCAACATTTTCTCTACAATCTCACAAATCAAGATCATTCAGAACTGTAACAACTTTAAAACAAAACTGACTTTAACAATAACTACTACTGAACTACAAATACTGCCTCAACAATTCTTCATAAAGACCTAACATTAGCCCTTATATGAAATCTTGAAAATACATGGTACTTACCGTAACGTTATACTTAATATCTTAGGTAAGGTACAACAGAGAGTAACTTGTACATGGTTATTTATATGTGACAGCATGCTCAACAAAAAATAAAAATTTATTTTAAACATAATGTTAGTAATTCAACTACCTACAATAATGGTAACTCCAATGTCAAATATATATAAGAGGGAAGATTTCAGTTTGTACTGAAGAGTGGTAATGTGAAAACTGTTTACATTATGAACAACTGGATGTGTCATATAAGTCTTAACAAAAATTCTGTTAAAGTATTTTCCACTGTAAACTGTTTCAAATGTTGTTACATAGTGATCTGTGTAAGTTGAAAATTAAGACATGACCATAAAAATATAACTACATAATAAAATTACAGTGCATCATGATGTTTAGGAATCTTAGTCTGTTTCATTATACAATGGGCCTGGAATCTGAGTGTCCACCCCATGCTTCGCTACCTTCACAAAGCTATCCATCTTTCCTCTCTGAGCATGGATCTAATGGAATGCAAGCTAAGATAGTTTTGTCTACTGTTACATGTGTCTGTTGACAGTACTTGTATTTTTGCCTCCTAAAGTCAAGTACAGATTAGCCTTTCTTCTTCATTGTAATTTTACAGCACATAATATTTTTAGTCAAGGGCAGCCCTGCTCCATAATCTATGACACAAACGAAGTGGTCTTTCTGATAATGAGTAGGAACCTCAGCACATCAGATGCAACAATAAACAAATAAATTAATAAAGGTAAAAGAACTGTTATATATGTGGTCTTTGAATTTCCTTACACTCAAATAAGCATTTTAGTGTTCCAACTACGTTTTGGTAAAGAAATACTTGAAAATTAATCTGTGTTAATGACTTAATAAAAGTAATAGGTCCATAGTATAGCATTAGGTGACTCACTGAGCGTCTGGTTCTGGGATTTTTTCTGGTGATTTGTGTGATTCACCACCAATCCACATCAGTCCATAATCAGCAAGAAAACTCTGGAAGAAATTCATTATAAATCATCATATCACAGTTCCTTCTTGCACTCACTATTATATCTAATAAGGAAGCAGATTAATAACATTAAATATATAATCTGAAAAAAAACCTTCATTAATTCACTAGTTTCTGTCACATAGGTACTAAACTGTAAATCATGTAGGAATTTTATGAGCAGTGAAATGAAAACAACTCAGATACTTACATGTATTATTCAAATTTATTATCTCAAAGGACTTTTATCTAATTAGAGATAATATAAGCAGGACCCTTTTTGCAAAAGTTTGAAATGGCATTGAAAATACTGCTGTACACTTTCACATGCCTTCAGTCACTGTGTCTTCTTTATCCTCTATTTTTAACTTGCATATATATATATATATATATATATATATATAAAAAAAAACAAGGGTGATGTGACTTACCAAATGAAAGTGCTGGCAGGTCGACAGACACACAAACAAACACAAACATACACACAAAATTCAAGCTTTCACAACAAACTGTTGCCTCATCAGGAAAGAGGGAAGGAGAGGGAAAGATGAAAGGATGTGGGTTTTAAGGGAGAGGGTAAGGAGTCATTCCAATCCCGGGAGCGGAAAGACTTACCTTAGGGGGAAAAAAGGACGGGTATACACTCGCACACACACACATATCCATCCACACATATACCGACACAAGCATATAAAAACTCTTTGTCTTTAAATATGTCTGCTTGTGTCTGTATATGTGTGGATGGATATGTGTGTGTGTGTGAGTGTGTACCCGTCCTTTTTTCCCCCTAAGGTAAGTCTTAAACACAAACATACACACAAAATTCAAGCTTTCACAACAAACTGTTGCCTCATCAGGAAAGAGGGAAGGAGAGGGAAAGATGAAAGGATGTGGGTTTTAAGGGAGAGGGTAAGGAGTCATTCCAATCCCGGGAGCGGAAAGACTTACCTTAGGGGGAAAAAAGGACGGGTATACACTCGCACACACACACATATCCATCCACACATATACCGACACAAGCATATAAAAACTCTTTGTCTTTAAATATGTCTGCTTGTGTCTGTATATGTGTGGATGGATATGTGTGTGTGTGTGAGTGTGTACCCGTCCTTTTTTCCCCCTAAGGTAAGTCTTTCCGCTCCCGGGATTGGAATGACTCCTTACCCTCTCCCTTAAAACCCACATCCTTTCGTCTTTCCCTCTCCTTCCCTCTTTCCTGACGAAGCAACCATTGGTTGCAAAAGCTAGAATTTTGTGTGTATGTATGTGTTTGTTTGTGTTTTATCGACCTGCCAGCGCTTTCGTATGGTAAGTCACATCATCTTTGTTTTTAAATATACTTATCTTATTTTCACACTATAGAATAATGGCTGCACAGTCTTCTCTGAATACAGACATTCTGTATTTACTCAAAAGGATTTTCCGAGAACTGCATCATCTTTCAAGAATTCCCTTGTAAGCATTTCTGTCAGGCTTTCATATGGGCAATAATGACCTGTTATGATACTATCAGTGTGTCTCTAAATTTGTTTAATGTTCACTGTCATGCCTCTTTGGTAAGGACTTCTAATACTGGAACAATAGTCTAGAATTGGTTCACTCTGGCATTTTGTATGCAATTTCTTTACAAATGCACTGCCACTTTCCCAGAACCCTTCTAACAAATCTAAGTCTTCCAGTTGCCTTACCTTACATTAGCATGTGATAGCCCCATTTTATACCACTTCTAAGTATTACCCGTAAATACTTACATGACTTGATGTGTTCAAGATGTTTATCAACAGCCTAGTAAATGCACACTATTGGGTTCTTTCTCTGTGTTATACACAAGAGCTTACCTTTATCTATATTTATTCTGACCAAATATTTCTGTATTTCCTTATCATCGTCTACATATGCATATAGGTGGTGCCTGATAAACTTAAGTTTTGTCTGGGGTGAGTGTGGTTATGAACTTTTAACAGCCTTGAACAAAAATCCTTAAGTTCTTACACAAGAGCAAGTCTGTTTCCCTTCATGTCTGAATGCAATATCTTCTTTGCAGTTGTGCAGTATTTCCTTGCAGTACATGTCTGTGCTCCAGGGCATCTTCATAATGTATCATGGCTCAGGATGGCAAACAGTTTTCCAGGTTCACTGTATAGCACTCTGGCCAGCAACAGCATAGCTAAAGGCAACACCTCGTAAGCAATTTATCTGACTTAGCAATTAAATGATCACAAAATAAATATAGGACTACCTGGATAGCAGGCCTTCACGAATCATTGATCATGTGTGAATAAACATTATATAACTATGTTGTGCATATTGGAACAAGCCTAATACTGACAGCAACATAATATTATTACTTAAAAATTATTAGTTAAAAATATTATTACAGTAAAACTTGCTCAAATCAGCACATGTAGAATTCAGAAATCTGCCCAGACCATATAAGTATTTCAGTCCAACACATTCAGTGCATGTTCATATGCTGATATTTTGTATAAAGCAGAACATGCTTAATGCGGAAATGGAAAGCAAATCTTAGAATATACTTAATAATTCATTGTGTAATAGGAAAAGAGCCCATACAGTACTACTGTATTACAGTTCATTAGCTATTCATGATTCTACAAGGATGTTACTCTTAACACCTCTGTTAAGCAGCACAAAACCAAGAAAACAGGTCCAGTGCAGTGCAGCACTGCTGGTGTGGACCTAAAACCATGCCACTCTGTGCAACAACGAATAAGTTACACTAAGTGTTGGTGCAGTACCTCAAAGGATACGGTTTGTTTGTCAGCACTCTGTTTGTTGGCTTTCTCATTTTCCTCATTACTCATTACTAATGCACACCAGCACATGCAGGGCCATTGTTCCTAGAATGAAATTTTCACTCTACAGCGGAGTGTGCGCTGGTATGAAACTTCCTGGCAGATTAAAACTGTGTGCCGGACTGAGACTCGAACTCGGGACCTTTGCCTTTCGCAGGCAAGTGCTCTACCAACTGAGCTACCCAAGCATGACTCACGCCCCATCCTCACAGCTTTACTTCTAGCAGTACCTCGTCTCCTACCTTCCAAACTTTACAGAAGCTCTCCTGCGAACCTAGCAGAACTAGCACTCCTGAAAGAAAGGATATTGCGGAGACATGGCTTAGCCACAGCCTGGGGGATGTTCCAGGAGGTTCGCAGGAGAGCTTCTGTAAAGTTTGGAAGGTAGGAGAGGTACTGGCAGAGGTAAAGTTGTGAGGATGGGGCATGAGTCATGCTTGGGTAGCTCAGTTGGTAGAGCACTTGCCCATGAAAGGCAAAGGTCCCGAGTTCGAGTCTTGGTCCGGCACACAGTTTTAATCTGCCAGGAAGTTTCAGGATCATTGTTGCACGTCTACTAACACTCTGCTGCAATGTGTGCAGTGAAAGAGGTGGGTATTGTTCTGTTAAACAATGGTTTTACCCGGCAAGTTCAATATTTTCTACCAGTTTCAGTTCACTAGTAGCACTTTAAGAGATACAGTAACATGATGTCAAACAAACAGTATGTGTCATTAACAATTAATGAAAAGATTAATGTAATCAAGGTGAGTGAGAAAGACAAACTCTCTGTGCATGAAATTGTGTTGTATTTCAAATGCGGTAAAACACATATTTATGAGACTTTAAGAAACAAGGATAAGATTCAGGACGAATGGATGAAAGGGAACTGGCAGATGAAAAGAAAGATGAAGAAGACTGGAAATGAGGAAATTAACGAAATAGTGTGGGAAGGTTCGTTAAGTGCGCCAGCAAAAAATGTACCTTTACCTGGACCCATGTTGCAGAGGGAGGCTCTGGAAGACACTACAGAGCTTGTAATTATGGAGTTTAAGGCATCCATAGGATGGCAGGACAGTTTTGAAGCTAGGCATAACATTGTGTGGAATGAAGTGTGTGGGAAAGCTAAAGATGTGCAGGAAAGTGCAGCAACAGAGTGGAAGACCATACTGACCAACTTAATTGTGAAGTATGATCTGAAAGACATGTTCAATGGTGATGAAACTGGACTGTTTAATTGCACACTGCCTTCAAAACTGCTAGCAATTTGAAGTGAAAAATGCACAGGCAGAAAAATATCCAAGGAAAGACTCACTGTACTGTGGTATGGAAACATGTTAGGTGAAATGGAGAAGCCACTGGTGATTGGAAAGATAGCAAAACTGCATTGTTTCAAAAACATAGACATCAGTAAGCTTCCAGTCACATGGTGAAGCAATAAAAAGGCATGGATGGTGAGTGATGTTATGGAAGAATGGCTGGGCTCTTTCAATGCCAAAATGAAAAAAGGAAATCACCAAGTTCTCCTTTTCTTACACAATGCAACCTGCTACCCAAAAGTAATGTTACTGAATGTGAAATTGGCTTGGTTCCCTCCAGGTTCAACCAGCCTCACACAACCCATGAACCAGGGGGTTATTTACACATTCAATGTCATTATAGATGATTAATGATACAATCTCTTATCCTTAGTTTTGAAGAAGCCGAATGTGCGTTTGCTCTTGAATGGTCAGTTTCTGTCCTGGATGCAATAAATTGGATTGGCTTAGCAGTAAAGGAAATAAAACCCGAAACTGTCACCAACAGCTTCAAAATGCTTCTGTGGCCATCAACTTACAAGAAAATGCACCAGCAATTGCTGAATTAATGAAAATGTGAAACATTTCATGTAGTGCAGATGATTACATTCGAAGTGATGACTTTCTGTCAACTCACTCCACTTTCACTTCAGCATCAGATTTAATAGAAATCCACAACACAGAGGATGATGAAGAAGAAACAAAGGAAGAAGAAGAGGAGCATAATGATGTCCCAAGAAAAATTAATAAGCCTGAAGAAGCAACTGCATGCATAAACGATGTTATGCAATTTGCACCTCACACAAATTCTCCCAACTTGTTGGAACTATTGTATGGTGCAAAAAATTGCCTAGAAAAAACAGTTTCAAACACATTGAAACAAGTCTCACTCCTTGATATGTGGCAAAAAAGTGGAATGTAAAGCAAATAAACATGAGAATAATATGCATGTATATAAAATAATAAACAAACTTAAATTTTGAGAAAAATATAGAAATGCTGCGTTATTTATCAATTAGTGTTATAGTCCAGTGTTCTATTGTCCAATATACAGTAAATGTATATCTACTGTGCTGAAGTGAATGAACGTACAGTATATGCATAACTACAAATTATTAATGTACTTTTGTGCATGATACCTGACAAATTTTACATAGCCCAGTGAGTTTTGTGTAATCCAGAAACTTGTCCAATTTGGAAAATTAGTTTAGTCCCAGGCAATTCTGTTTTGTGCAAGTTTACTGTACTTAAAAACTATTACTTAAGAATTCTGATTGTATGAATACTATATTTATTGAGCACACTGTTTACATAAATTCTAATTGTTGATACACACATTGCTCAATCTCTAACACAGTTCTGCTTTTGTTTCGGGATAAGCTATAACTATCAAATGATGACCTGAGGTTGTATTCCTCCTCTCTCCTGACCCTGACAGTTTTAATGCTTTTTTGTCTGTACTGCAGTTCTGTAATCAAATGATCTACTTTGACCAACAGTTAGCTTTAGGAACATAGTATTTTCTTTAATTTACAGCTACAACTCCCCTTACTTCTTTGCTCACATGTATTAATTATAATTAATCACTTAATTTAATGCTTCACAAAACTGACTGCCTATGTTTCCTCATGTCTGCATACTTGATACACAACCATTCATGACACACAAACCATATGCAATGTTTTGTGCAAGGGCTGGTCTGCATATCTGGTTAACTAGATAGACTTTGATAGTGGTAGTGCGCACATTCCACTTATCTCTGCTACTACTAAGGAAAGGGATGAGCACACCAGTGGCCAGAGCAAATGGAAGAGCCACTATTTGAAGACAGTATGTGCAGAGTTACAAGATATTACACTGTGAACAGTTATCAATAAATAAAAGTAAAAACAGTCATGCTCATTTCATGAGAAGGAGCAAATGAACTTCCACACTTTATGTGTCACATAGAGCAACATTTTCTCTGACAATACGGTTTTATTTGTACTCTGGATATTATTATGTTTAGATATAGTAAAATGGTGTGGCTCAGTGGGTAGGTGCCAGATTTCAGATCCAAAGGTCTGGAGTTCAATTCTAAGTCAACACCTGGCATTTTATTTCTGTCACCTATCACACCTTGCCTCTGACAAGTATTTGTTAATGTGAAAAATGCCAAGATAAATGATGGCATGGAGTTCACATGAAACTTGATAAGTCAGTTCTGTAGTTCCACCACAACTTTTTTGAGCATTACTGTGGCAGCATAGCTGCGCAGGATATCGATATGCCAGTTACAGCAACAGGGCTGTTTATGCACCGCAAGATAGATCAGGTCAGGCACTGCAAATCTTCCAGCAGTGGTAAGACTGGGTGGTTACAGGATGGTTAAAGCAGTTTTTTTCCACTGACAGGTCGCAGAAATCTTGTCAGGTATGTGATCGGAACTGGTACATTAGCACAAAAAGTTGGAAGAGGTATTCACAGCCCGACAGACCTATTGTGACAAGAGGTCTACACCAGGGGCTGCCGCACCACAGGTCAGCTAGTGGCCACCATGAGCCCAGTCTGCTGCCACTGTCAAACCATCTTCTAGCACCGCGCCCTTCTTCTTGAGCTTGGTGCATCTCCACTGGTCCAAGCTCACTCCCAGAAGCAGCTCAACTCCTATCCATGGGACAGTTATTTGTGATCAGGAAGGTACAGCCACTAACCCTTCTATATTGGTGCAAGTGCTGTGGCACCTCACACCGTCACTTGCATAAGGCTAGATTTCCCACCAAGAGGGTGTCATCTTCTACCAAATTTCTGGCCATCTTCCACACAGCTGACGTCTCCCACAAGCAGCTGTGGCACAACTAACTAACTGGCCAACGGGCTTCAGCATTCTGGGGACCGAGTGAGGTGGCACAATGGTTAGCAAACTGGACTAACACTCAGGAGGATGACAGTTCACACCCGCTCTGGCCAACCTGATTTAGGTTTTCCATGATTTCCCTAAATCACTTCCTTTGGCATGGCATGGCCGACTTCCTTTCTTATCCTTTCTTAACCTGATGGGACTAATGACCTCTCTGATCCCCTCCCCCAAATCAGCCAACCAACTGTTCTGGGGTGTGTATGTGATGGCCTACCACCTAAGCACTAGCCGACATTGCACGGCATGTGCCTACTGCTCCACAAGCCCAGAGGGGTGTGGCTGCCACACTGTGGCTTTTGTGTGTAGTCACATGAGTTATAATAAAGTGATTGACTTTTAATATTGTTTTACTAAGCTGCCATTCTGCCATTGGCCTGCTCCTCGCCACAACCCTACATTACCATCGAGTAATGCGGAAGTGACCTGTCACCCCCGGTGGTCCACACCAGTTGGTGACAGAAGACAACACCAATCCGTGGATGAAGAAGATGACTCGACTAATGCAAGTTTGCAGTTTTGTCAACATATGATGGGGATGTAATTGAAAATCAATGAGACTTTTGCCAAATGTGTAACTGTATTGGTAAGTTCAGTAGTCACAGACAATGTTCATTGAGTGTGTAAATAGGAATGTTAGTTTTGTAATGTGTTATCACAAGCAAGAGGTGTAGATCATTCTGTAGAAGTATATAAGGTGGTGACAATGTGTAGAAATTCAGGAGGTGAAGCTGAGGTTTACAACGAATGGTCATGGTTTTCAGTGTGTGAGTAGTAATTATGGGCAGTCACTCAGGCAGAGTAACTAACTTATGGTAAAAGATATTATGATATATTATGATAATCTTATGGTTAAGTGTCCTTGTTATAGTTAGATTTTGTTTTGCTAGCTTACTTCACCCATAATCTTTCAACAGTTTTGTCCTCTTAGAAAACAAAATCTACTTATATTCTATTAACTATAAAGTCAGTTTTATACATCACTCATTATTATGAATTTAAATGTATTATTCCTGTGCATTAAAAGGCACCGGTAGACTTTAAACAATTTTCTTCTCTGCATTTATAATTACTCTGAAGCACTTACAAATATGATAATTACTCATGATTTTTGTATGCAAATGTTTCCAACACTGGTGTTTTTTTATATGAGGTTCATTCAAATGAAACATGGTCAGTGCATCTATCTTTGTCTTACATGAAAGGTGGCACCACGTAACTGCAGGTATGATGGCACCATCTATTGGTAGAGAGACTGACATAAGTGCACCACTTGATGTTGCATAGCATCAGTGTGGTTTCACACCAAAGAGAAGGTGGTCACACAAGTTATCATCCACTACTGAACATGCAGGTGAGTAAGCAGGAACAATGAGAAGTGATTCAATTGGCAGTGGAGGGAATTGGAGGCCGTGAAATGTATCGACAGATGAAGGCTGTGTATGGTGAGTACAGTCTGAGTTGTTCAAGTGTTGTGGATTGGTGCAAACGATTCCTAGAGGGTCATGAGTCAATGGAGGATGATGCTTGTCCTGGACAGGCTCATCATGCCATCACACCAGAAATGGTTGCAGAAGTGAATGATTTAGTCTTGGACAACCACAGAATCACCATGGACAAGATCCATCGGTTATTGGGTATTAGCATAGGCATGGCCCACACCATAATGAATCAACACTTCAACTTATGAAACATCTGTGCACAGTGGGTTCCCCACCAACTGAGTGCCGAACAGTGCAATACTCGAGTGTTGCTGTCTCTGAGTCATCTGCATCATTATCATGAGGAGAAATATGGCTTTCTGTCGTGTATTGTCACAGGTGATGAAACATGGTGTCAACATTTTGAACTGGAAAGCAAGTACCAGAGCAAGCAATGGATTTATGAGATTTCAACACCTCCAAAGAAATCAAAGGCCGTGCACATCAGTTTTGGTAAGGTCATGAAGTCTTTGTTTTTTGGCCACAAGGGCCCACTGCTTGTCGAGTTCCTGGAACCACCATCAATGCCCAGCATTATCAAGCCACTTTACAGAACCTTAGATAAGCCATCAAGTCGAAATGCCAAGGCATGTTGTCCAACGGCGTTATCCTCCTGCATGATAATGCCTGCCCACACAGGGCGAATGAGATGAAGATGACATTGCAGCAATTTCGGTGGAAATTGCTAAAACATCCACATCTAGACCTTTCACTGTGTGACTTTCATATGTTTGGACCTCTAAAACAAACTATTTGCGGGCATCGATTTGAAATGGTCAACAAAGTGTGTGACTGGGTCTGGGACTGGATCCGACAGCAGCCTACTAGCTTCTTCAAGGATGGAATTGACTGGCTAGTGTCACAATGGGATAAATGTGCCAACAGTTTTGGTGACTATTTTTTAGTATATGTACTATGTATAAGTACATTTTTGAGTTAGTACAATTGTTACCATTACTTTACATTAGTGACTGGGTTTCATTTGAATGAAACGTAAGAGCATCAACACAGCAAGGAAAATAATGGAACAGACTTACAACTGGTTCACAGCAAACAGTTAAATTTTTAATGCACAAAGACTTACATTACACAACACCAATTACTTAAAAATATGTTACAGGTACAAGAAGTAGGGATCAGTGGAAGTTGGATCGGCTTCCTGTGTGAAGCAGTGAAGCATCCAAATGTATAATAAAATGAGGTGGCAACCATAAAGATCAGTTTTGTTTTCTTACCATTTGGAAATATCTGCCATTAAGTTGTAAACACTTCCAGGCTAAGTTGCCGTGGTCGATCTGTAGAACTTCTTCTCCCTGATGTTTCATTCTCAACTACGGAGAACATCTTCTGAGGTGAGTCGACGACTGGCTGCTAGGAGCTGGGGCCGCCACTTATATGGAGATCATAGAGGGTGCCACCGCACGTCACGTGGCATTGATGTGTAGCTATCTCTGGCTATCATCTGTTCTCTCGATTGCAGGCAATCGATTGTCACGTGATTGATGCAACGTCAACCGCCATATCTCGTGCAATTTTAATCCTTCTTCTTTACGATTAAAATTGTATTGATGTTTGTGGATTTCAATTACCTCTCTATACATACGTGTATAACAATGCGACGTCCTCGATAGCACGCTTGTCTCACCAAATTTTGTTTCATGATCTCCATCCTTAAAAACATGTTCCACTACGAAACAAAATTTGGTGAGACAAGCGTGCTAGCGAGGACGTTGCATTATTATACACATATGTATAGAGAGGCAATTGAAATCCACAAACATCAATACAATTTTAATCGTAAAGAAGAAGGATTAAAATTGGACAAGATATGGCAGTCGACGTTGCATCAATCACGTGACAATCGATTGCCTGCAATCGAGAGAACAGACGATAGCCAGAGATAGCTACACATCGATGCCACATGACGTGTGGTGGCGCCCTCTACGATCTCCATATAAGCGGCAGCCCCAGCTCCTAGCAGCCAGTCGTCGACTCACCTCGGAAGATGTTCTCCGTAGTTGAGAATGAAACATCAGGGAGAAGAAGTTCTACAGATCGACCACGGCAACTTAGCCCGGAAGTGTTTACTGATGAAGACGCCGGCCGTGAAAGTCTACATGGGATGATACTTTCACTCTGTACTTGGGCGACCAACATTCGTCATGCTTTTAAGGAAGATGACCAACAGTTGACCATTATTTCAAAGGAGGTTTAAATTTAAACTGTGCAATTATATCACATTATCTTGGAATGGATGACAATGGAGTTATAAATATAAACAAAAACTGGCACACTTTGGTTAATTTTATTCTATTACAGAACATGGTATCAATATAATAGAAGGAAACATTCCATGTGGGAAAAATTTTATATAAAAACAAAGATGAGGTGACTTACCGAACGAAAGCGCTGGCAGGTCGATAGACACACAAACAAACACAAACATACACACAAAATTCAAGCTTTCGCAACAAACTTTTGCCTCATCAGGAAAGAGGGAAGGAGAGGGGAAGACGAAAGGAAGTGGGTTTTAAGGGAGAGGGTAAGGAGTCATTCCAATCCCGGGAGTGGAAAGACTTACCTTAGGGGGAAAAAAGGACAGGTATACATTTGCACACACGCACATATCCATCCACACATACAGACACAAGCAGACAGAACATGGTATCATATTTTGGGCTAACTCCACAAACTGAAAGAAAGTTTTTAGAGTTCAAAAGCATGTAATAAGACTCCTCACATTCCCTTCTTTTTTCTGAAGAAGTATAAACAGGAAAAAACTATATGTCGACAATCAATTGTTATACGAAAACTTTTCAAGTCGGTCAGGGAACTCGAACTATCAATAGCGGTTCATGGATTAATATTTATAATTGGGATCACTGACAAAATATACAGCAGAAATAGGCAGTCAATAAGGGAACCAATAGGGTTAAAAAAATATTGCTATATATGGCAGATCCCATGAAATATGGGAGAGTTGGTCATCCTATTTGGTGTTATCCTGTGGCAAACTCTTCTGGGGAAATGACTATTTATTCACAAAATTATAGCTTTTGGCCATTAAGGCCTTTGTCAGCAATAGACACACACACACACACACACACACACACACACACACACACACACACACACACACACACACACACACACACTCTCCCGCGTTTGCACTCTCAGACAACTGAAACCACTGTGGTTTCAGTTGTCTGAGACAGCAGGCATGTGTGCAAGTTGCATTTGCATGAGTGTGTGTGTGTGTGTGTGTGTGTGTGTGTGTGTGTGTGTGTGTGTCTCTATTGCTGACAAAGGCCTTAATGGCCAAAAGCTATAATTGTGTGAATTTTTTTGTTGCGCCTATTGTGACTCAGCATCTGCGCTATATGGTGAGGAGCAACTTTCCTTCTCTAATATTGTTACATTCCATCCTGGATTTTCCATTATTTGAGAATGGAGTTTTATATTCTGGTGCAAAAAACTATAACAGGCTCCTAGCATATATCAAACATGAGATTTAAAATCCATAAACATTCAAAAACAAACTAAAAGAATATCTCATTACCCGTTCCCTGTATGATTTATCAGAGTATCTGGACTCAGAGATGTAAAGTCCGCGTAACTCTAATGTTTATATTAAAGAGATCTTCATTTTTCTACAGTATAGATACCTGCATAGGTATTGGCAGGTGGGTAAGGGTAGCAATAATGAAGACTCCCCCCCTTTTACCTGGACTCTGGAGTACAGAGATTTTATTCATATACTGAGTGAATAACCAACAATTCTATAATAATATTTTTTTCTGTTGCTTGCACAATTTAGTTCTTGTGCAATGACACATCTAAAACTGACCTGCTCACGTATTTGAAAAATGGAAATTTTAGAGCCTTGTTCATGCCCCAACCCGCTCTCTGCTCCCTTGAAAAATTTCTGCAGACATCCACAGACAGCTGATAGCGATCTGTATAAAGATACATAAGGCTTTGATTGAAACATTAGATGAAAAGAACAGCTGAGTAGTACAAGACAAGAAGTGCTGTGTTTTTTTGCAAGGTTGTAATTTTCTCTTAATATACACAAACAAAGGTATAATTTAATTCCCATAATTGTCATTTGAGTGGATTTCTGCTGGTTATTATTTCTTCTCAGTACTGGGTTACTTTACAGGAGTACACTGTAATGGCTGTTTCTGCCTGTTAATGTTTTACCCCACCCATTTCACTTCTCTGAAGTCCTCCTCGATGGTGGGATTTATGGGACATAATGTATAAATGAATGAAGTAATATCAATATCTCCTAAAAAAACAAAAGGCAGTTTCTTCAGTTAATCAAAATGAACTTCCCACAAATCCTGTCCAACTGGAGCAAGTTGGAGTCTCCAATTGAAATTGTGTGAAACCTCTGGCTCTGAAAAATCTATCCTATGATCAGTGCTACTGCTGCTTAAGAACTAGTGCACGTTCTTGAAAGAGCTCAACAATGTTCTACAGAAAAAAGTTATTTAACCTATGTGAGCACTTTCCAGTAAAGAGCAGATATTAATCAAGTCAATATAAATAGTAAGGAAAGTCTCACCAGCACCAGTATAGTATCACTAGATGCTGTGCTCTTCCATTCTCCAACTAATTCATTTTTAAAATTTCCAAGGAATTTTGAAAAACATAAAATAAGTTCTAAATCCCTGGTGAAATCTCCAGAGAATTGTAAACTAAAGCTTATCCCTCAAATATAGCATTTGACACAGTATCCCATCATTCATCTGCCCCTAATAAATTACAACTCCATTTCAAATAGTGTTCATTCATACTCAATTTGTTCAATTTGCTGTGAATTATCACTCTAAAATCATAATTATCAGCAACAGAATGGCACACAAAAGTAATTAATAGTCAAGAAGCATTAATGAGAAGTCCTTATACTTATTCAAGAAGAGAAGAGAGGAAACTTTTCAGAAGACCTCCAAGATTCTTAGAGAATCACAACAAAAGTATAGGAATGTCAAACCAGTATTCAGAGGCAAACGGTACCATTTCAACCTTACAATATTCCCCAGTTAGTTAAAAGGATGTCTTAATGAATTAATTCAAATATGCCAGGCCCTGTATCACAGTGCATATTACCTTAAATAGTTGGCACATGAGCAAGTGCCTTGTCTTTCCTGAATTAGTGGTTATAGTGTTGGTCCTGCTGTGGAAGGCCACTCATACTGTGATACTATTGTTGTGCTCGTGACTCAATGCACTGGTTGTCGTGCAGAGGTAGCCGAATGCTCGTCGTCTCGGTGAGTTCTACAGGGTATGAAAGCAAAAATGCACGAACTCTTTCGATGTGTTTAAACATCACATCTCCTCGTGTACACATTTACACACAAGTATTGCCCACCTATCCATACAGTATCCTAACAAGACAGTTCAAATAATACTGCTTAACGTTCTTATTTATTGACACTTTCTGACTTCTTATCGGTTCACGAAGTCCTTCCGTATCACTTGTGTTCGTACCACAAAGTGATTTTGCAGTGACCAACATCCAGTCTTCACACTTTCTTCCTTTTCCCAAACTTTTTGTTGATGCATTTCTTGTAATTTTTTACTCTAAAATACTTCCTTTCTCCTGTTATGCTAGCTTCTAAAAGGACTGAATCCTTCAATTACTAATCAGTTCCTATTATATTTTTGTATTTTCTTCTATATTCCACGAGCCTCCATTCTTGTGGTTGTAGTTGGACAGAAGCTGTTGCTGTGACCACTACTGTTACTCAAAAGTCACAGTATCTGCAATCAAATCATTAAATTCATCAAGCCAACATCATTCAGGATTCTAAGAATGTTACTTACACCAGCAATGTCCCGCGTCTGGCCATTCCACGAGCCTCCATTCTTGTGGTTGTAGTTGGACAGAAGCTGTTGCTGTGACCACTACTGTTACTCAAAAGTCACAGTATCTGCAATCAAATCATTAAATTCATCAAGCCAACATCATTCAGGATTCTAAGAATGTTACTTACACCAGCAATGTCCCGCGTCTGGCCATCCTGATTTAGGTTTTCCGTGATTTCCCTAAATCACACCACGCAAATACCGGGATGGTTCCTCTGAAAGGGCACAGCTGACTTCCTTCCCTGTTCTTCCTCGATCCGATGAGGCCGGTGACCTCACAGTTTGGTCTCTTCTCTCAAACAACCCAACCGGCAATGCACAAATCTACACAATACTGCCCCTGTGTTACTTTTTCTCTGCCTTGCAATGCTGTCTGCTCCAACTGTAATATAATGGTTCTATTCTGTTGAGCTACTGATGTCACTGCTTCATAGTATTACTAATCCAAGTTGATGCTGTACTTCCATTACACATGTTACCAATACCACAGATAATCCACATGTCCAAAACTGAAATTGCATGCATGTGTGATGCAATCCTTAATGTTGTATCCTTTACTGTTGCCTAAAATAGTTCCTTACAGTGTGACTTTGCACTTTTCAAAATCATTCACGGAATTCATAGGTCCTTGGAGTGGCAGCCGAAGTCCTGCTTGCCAATCAAACCACTCTACCGAGGACATTTTATACAACAACTCCATCACAGAAGACTTTGTGTTTACATTGTATATAAATTACAGTCATAAAAAAGGCATTCCACTACCAGGATGGCAGGTAATATAACATCACTTGGATCAATAATTTACTACACTGATGTCCAATGACTTTTTTGATGCCCGTATACTTCCTTTGTCAGAAAAGTTCCAGGACAGGTTTTTTCTTTTTTATTTCTGAATTTGTAGTACTAAAAGACGAACAAATGTTGTCTTTATGTCACTTGGTTTGTGTACATTCTTGAAATGACCTTGGCCATGTTTCTACATGAACTCACTAGGTGGCAGAGCTGTGCTTAGCAACACATGTTTGAGTTCTTGGTGTATTAGATGCAGTGACACAATGGATGCTGATTGCGAGCAAAGAGTGAACTTTAAGTACTGCATTACGTTCAGAAAAACCCATAGTGAAACAGGGACAATGATTAGTCAAGCATATGCAGGCAAGATACTTTCAAGAAGTTGTGTTTTCGAATGGCAGAAAAGGTTTCGTGAAGGCAGAGATTCAGTGCAGGATGATCCCAGAGCTGTTCGCCTGTCTACAGCACATACCGATGCAAATATGGAGTGTGTAAGGCAGTTATTGAAGAAGACTGCCATGTAACTATGTATTACTTTTGAATGCATTATGGGAACAGCAGTGATCAATAAAATTGTAAATAATTACTATTAAAAACAGTCTTGATCACAATTTATTTTATAAGGTGACCGGTTTCGACCACTGCTGTGGTCATCTTCAGACCTACAAGATGTATACAAAGCACTAATTAGAGGGCTACATACATTAATGAAAATACATAGAGTTATACGGCTATAAAACGTTGAATTACCATTGAGTGGAAACCCCTTTCTGTTGGAGAATCACAACTGGAGAAACCAGTGCACGTCTTACTTTATATAATGGAGGCTCCACCCACTTCTGACTACATGATGTCATTATTAACCAATGAGTTATAAGTCGAATTACAATTTAAAATTTCTTAGTTAAAAGAACATTGTCAAGAATTAGAAATAAATATACATTAAACTTTGCTTATTTAACAGCTATTGTCAATTAAAAAGCGTTAAAAATATTTAAAAATGTAGGAAAATGAACTTCAGTTTGGCAATACATGGGTTGCCCTCTTGTGGCCTGTCAGTGAACCATTTGAAACCACTGGTTGCTATGGTGAAGTTTGTAACGGCGTCTAACTTCACCATAGCAACCAGTGGTTTCAAATGGTTCACTGACAGGCCACGAGAGGGCAACCCATGTATTGCCAAACTGAAGTTCATTTTCCTACATTTTTAAATATTTTTAACGCTTTTTAATTGACAATAGCTGTTAAATAAGCAAAGTTTAATGTATATTTATTTCTAATTCTTGACAATGTTCTTTTAACTAAGAAATTTTAAATTGTAATTCGACTTATAACTCATTGGTTAATAATGACATCATGTAGTCAGAAGTGGGTGGAGCCTCCATTATATAAAGTAAGACGTGCACTGGTTTCTCCAGTTGTGATTCTCCAACAGAAAGGGGTTTCCACTCAATGGTAATTCAACGTTTTATAGCCGTATAACTCTATGTATTTTCATTAATGTATGTAGCCCTCTAATTAGTGCTTTGTATACATCTTGTAGGTCTGAAGATGACCACGGCAGTGGTCGAAACCGGTCACCTTATAAAATAAATTGTGATCAAGACTGTTTTTAATAGTAATTATGTAACTATGTGTGTGATATCAGAAGAACTTAATCTGAATTGTGATAAGTGTCGTAACATTTTACACAAAGATTTAGGGAAACAGAAACTTCAGGCAAAACTCGTCTCTCACACACTAACAAATGAACAGAAGAAGGGAAGACAAATAATTTCTGCTGAACTACGGCATAGAGCCAGACACGATCCCACATTTCCGTCAAATATTACTGCTATGGATGAAAACTCGTGCTACCAGTATGACTCTCAAACGAAATGTCGACGTGCTGAATAGAGAAGTCATGGATCACCAGCCTCGAAAAAGGTTAACAAGAACCTTCAAGAACAGAGACAATGTTGATCACATTCTTTTACAATACAGAATTAGTTCATCATGAGTGTGTTCTTCCAGGTCAAACAGTGAAACACACTCTTTAAAGTCTTGAAATGTTTGTGACAAGCAATTCAATGTCACTTCCCTGATTTGTGGCATTCTCATGACTGGTCCTTACTGCATGACAATGCAAGGTTTATGCTATCCATGGACTTCCCAAACCTAAGGTAATACCTGCTTTGGCCATGGGAGCTGGAAGGACTCCCATGACAGTCAACTGCAGTGACTACAATTATGTACATGTTATCACTGCCAATCCTGGAGGTTTTCAGCACACAAGTGTCCCACACCTACATTATAGGACACATCAGCACACAAGTGTCCCACACCTACATTATAGGACACATCTGGTTTCCCCCAGCAGGTGCCACCATCATACAAGGTATCTTCACTTGCCCCATATTCCAGAGCTCTCAGAATAAGAGGTGCAAAGATACAAAGTCTTCAAGACTAATTGTCCATTTCCAATACAGAGATGCAATGAGCTCAACTGATTTCATCCTTACATTTCAAAACTAGCCTTTGAATCAACCAGTGAGACATTTGAAAAGGTCTGCTGCTTTTCAACATGGTTACATAGCCACTATCAGATACATCCAAGGACCACAGGCCAAGAGACACAATCTACAGACAGGGAGCTCAGGTCATGAGTTGACTATAAGACCATGAACTTGACACCACACCTAACCCAACAGTTACTTGAGTGATGGTTTCTCAAGTGATTCAGGCCAGCTCTTATTCTGCAGAATAAGCAAATGGACAAGAATTAAAAATGGTTTTTGATGCTCTGTGTTTAGTAATTGGACTCCAACCTAGAGATATTCCAACTCTGGTTCAACGAAAGAAGCAAAATGTTCAGATATGTCAACTTAATAGCAAGTACAAGAAATGTCTTAAAAAAAACTTCACTCAGTACTGGCTTATGAGTTACTTAGTTAAATGTTCCATTGATCAATCTCACGGTAACTGTTATGATGTGGAACATGTCAAGTGCATAAGAAATGAACACATGAATGAATGGTTTTTTTTTATGAAAAAAAGGTTAAAACTTTTATTACCTACCCCATTCCCTTAAATGGCACAAAATACATACATTATATCAATATATTTATTTATTCCTTTTCAAGAATCCATCTATGGTATAGAAGGAGTTGTCAAGGAGATACGATTTCAATTTATTTTTAAAAATGTTATTGCTGTCTGTCAGACATTTTATTTCATCTGGTAATGTATTGAAAAGTTTTACAGCAGCATATTTTACCCCTTTCTGTGCCAAAGGTTTCACCAACCTTAACCAATGAAATGCAAGAAACCCTTCTCCAGTGGTGGGTCTACTTAAGTTCAAACATTGATGCACAGAGCCCCATTTTCTGTGTTTATCATTTCATAACATTTAAGGACTTTCACAGCAGTCAGGGCTTGTCATCTATGGAATAATCATTGTATTGAAGACAGACAGAATTGTAAACCTTTGTATCTGTATACATCTCAACATTCAAATATACTGTTATCAACTGACACTGAACTACAGCAATGTTATGTATTACTTTCACTATTTTATATAAGATGTAGGATAGTTAATATCTGAATTCTCTGTTCACAAACTGCTCATGTTCCTCACTCCTGTATCCAGTAAAGGACTACAAAGTGTGCAAAGTAAGTTACAACAGTCTCCAGGTTACTAGGAAGTACGGTGAACTGCCTCTACATCCTTGGCCCATGGTACCACTACCAACATTTAACAAATAAAATCCTACACCACCCTTTTCATAGCTTCCTTTAACCCTTCCATGGGCTGTGGGAGATATACTTCCCACTAACAGTATTCCTTTACTGCATTCATGGAAATACGTGTTCCCACTTCCATACACTCCTGGCCCCTAATGGTAGTCTGCTGCACTAGCTCTGGTTTCTGTTTGTTGCTAAACGTAGCTTTTAGGGCTGTGGAAAGTATACATCCCACCAAATAATGGTGTTCCCAGGGTTCTTGGGAAGTATGCTAACCACCAAAAGTCTTTTCTGAAAGGGACTCAGGAAATATATATATCACAATGTCTTTTGTGGTCCTTGGGAAGCATACTTACCACAAATGTCGAGGTACCACAATGCTTCTGGGAATATATCTTACCACCACTGTATTTGCCTGACATCTTGTGGTAGTACACTGTACCAGCTATATGAAAACAGCTACAACAATCAGTTTGTGTGTATCATGGGATCACTGCTGTTGTTGGAAGTGTTTGCTTTGCTTCTGGAGTATATGTCTGTGTCACTATTATCAGCTCATAGCTTTACTGTTTTCACATTGTGGTAAGTAAATTTTAATATTGGTGGCAAATATAATGGGAATGTCATATTATCACTTATTGTTCACCTCACAATCTTTCTTTGCTTTTCATAGCAAAAATGTCATAGAAGCACGCCTATACTAAGAAATAAACACCAGAAGAAGCATTAGAGTTGCTATTTTCACTACCTAGTGATCTGGAGGATTCTGAAATAGAAAGTGATGAAGCATCAGAAGATGAATTTGTTTCAGATGTTGATCCATGTTTGGTTCCACAACCTAATATCAATAACAGTGCAAACAATTTTTGCTCCATGGACATCGATATTTCTAGTGACAGTACCATAAGTGCAGAAGAGCCATTGGCAGAAGAGGAATGGTCCGATGACACTGCTGTTTTCGACTTTCTTCACACTGATACAAAAGGAGAACCAGTTGTCAACCACCCATTGACAAAACACAGCACAGAGAGAGACTACTTCCTTTCTTTATTTACCAATGAGATGCTGGAGTATGTGGTTCACCAGACAAATCTGTATGCAGAGCAACAGAAACAATAACCGCAATCTGGTCAGACTGTAAGTGAGTCAACAAATTTATCTGTAGGGGAGTTACAGGCCTAGATTGGAATGAATATCTTGATGGGTGTGGTTGTGTTGCCAAATGTAGCGCACTACTGGAGTTCAGAACCTGCCTTAGGTCAGCCTTACATATCGAAACCTATGACATGCAAATGACAAGCAAATGTTTCAAAAAGATATGTGAAACTATTCACATAAATGACAACAGGCTGAATCCTCCAAGAGGGCATCCAAACCACGATAAACTTCACAAGGTCAGACTTCTTATAACCTTTCTGAACAACACAATTCGTAAGCCATACACTGCTAGTAGTAAGGTATTGGCTGTGGATGAAAGCATGATACCTTTCAAGGGATGGTCTTTGCTCAAGCAGTATATGCCTGTCAAGCCAGAAAACGAGGATACAAGGTATGGTGTTTAGCAGATTCAAAGACTGGCTATGTCATAAAATTTGATATTTACAAAGGAAAATCAAATGACAGATGTACAGAAAATTCTCTGGGAGAGCATGTAGTCATCAGCCTCACGCAAGGCCTGAAATATAGTAACAGTTTAGTTGTGTTTGACAACTTCTTCACCACAATGAATCTGATGCAAATGCTTTTGAACAATGGAATCTACTCTATAGGGACTGTCAGAGCAAACTGGAAAGGGCTTCCTTCAATGATGAAAGATAAATGTACCTTGAAACGAGAACTTCAGTTTCAATGCAAACGTGGCATTGCAGCTATACAATGCATGGACAACAAACCTGTCCCTATTTTGACAACTTCAGACAATCCTAGAGATACCACACTGGTCTGAAGAAAGAATAAGGATGGCACAACCAGCATGGTTATGTGTCCCACAGCTGTGGCAACATACAATACCATAATGGGAGGTGTAGATCACTTTGATCAACTTAGAGAACGTTATGCAATAGGTCGACGTTCTCATAAGTGGTGGCATCGGATTCTCTATTTCCTATTAGACATGGTAGTTGTAAATGCCTTTATATTGTACAAAACTAATAAAGGACAAGAGGGATATGATGATCAATTGAACTTTCGATTATGACTCGCAAAACAATTGATAGATGGCTTTACATCCTGCAAAAAAAAGAAAAAGGACGTCCAGTAACCATTCTAACCAAGAACACCGTACCAGATCATGTTCGACTGGCAAATGTAGCCAATCATATGCCTGTTTTAGAAAAAACCTACAGACGGTGCCGAAAGTGTTCAACATAAGCTTGTGACAAGAGAACAAAATATGTATGCTGCTCCTGCAACATACCCCTGTGTATTGAACCATGCTTCCGTCAGTTTCATGGAAAATAAAAAGAAAATGTACCAATCATTTGAACATTTTGTTGAAAAAGAATTATTACTTATAAATCAATCATTTGAACATTACTTGTAAATTTGTAATGTAAATGTTTTTGAAATAAAATAAAATAAAAAGAAATCACCGTCTTCTTAAAAATTTTTACATGTAATGCCAACATGTTACAACTTATAAAATGGAAATGGGATACTTCTTCCCAACAAAGTGCAAAGCTCACGAGTGGGAAATCGGTTTACCACTGAAAATGTAAGGTTTAAAAAAGTGCTGTGGTGATATATTTACCACCATAATTTTTAGACCTAAATCACAAAAATAAAATTATCAAAAAATAAAATATAATAAACTGATCACAATTCTAATTCGATGCAAACAAAATTAGCTTCATTGAGTCGCCACAAAAAATGTGCCCGTTGAAGGGTTAACCTAAGATTTTATGAGGGTCTGCCTTCTCCCCCCCCCCCCCCCCCCCCTTTTTTAATTGTCATGAATTTCAAATGCAACTACACAGATTGAAAACCACAGCCTTGACAATTAATTTATGACTTTTCAATAAAACCTCAGTCCGTTTCCATAGTTCTGATCCTTTTTTAACTAGGTCATATATTCCAGTGTGCTTAAACACACAACTTTGCATCCAAAGCCACTGATGCATGGATGTTTTCACGGACTCCTCACATTCAGAATGAATCCCTCGATGGACTTCTTTTAGCCTGAACATATGGAAGTCTGATGGTGCCGGGTCAGGGCTGTATGGGGAATGAGGCAAGACTTCCCATCCAGTTTTTGCAATCTCTTCAGTGGTATGGTCTTGCGTTGTAATGTAAAAAAAAATATCTGCCATAACTTTTGTTGGGTGAATTCACTGAGGATGCGCATTAAGCTGTTCAAGGGTTTTGACATATTGGACAGTGTGTAGCATGCATACCTTCTAAAACATACCCTTTGCATCCCAGAACACCGTAGCAATAACTTTCCCTCCCAATCACATAGTTTTGAACGTTTTCTTCTTCAGTGAGCTTCTGTGATGCCATGTCACTGTCTGCTTTTTAATTCTGGTTCCAAAAAAATAAACCCACTTCCTTTCTGGTCACAGTTTTTTGCAGAAATTCCTCCCCCTCCATATGGAAGCACTACAAGAGTTGGGAGGCAGTTGTCTTTCTCATCTCTTTATTCTGGTCAGTTAACATTCTTGGAACTCAAGTTGCATGAACCTTTGAGTATCTCAGTTGTTTGACAATAGTCATCACACTGCCTTTACTGAGGGTGGTAATGCAACACAAATCATCTGCAGCCACCTGTTGGTCACCACGAATAATATCACCAACTTGATGAATGCTGTATGGAGTCACTGCATTCACCAGCCTGCCACTTAGTGTTTCTTCAACCAATGGTGTTTGCCCTTCAGCTTTGTCACAGTGATGTAGTGACCAACCTATCATCTAACAGTGCTGATAACACCTATTTCATTACCGTAAACATTTTTCTGTTTTTCATGAATGCAAATGGGCATTTCATCTTCTGCATACAAGAATTCTATCACAGAATGCTGCCTACATGAATATCAATGTCAGACATTTAGCAAGTGACTGCAGTACTGGCATCTGTTGACAGAAAGTTATTACTGCAGCGGACTGGAGAAGCTTTGCGGAATAGAGCCATATTCAAATTTTTCACTTAAGAAGGAAAAAGTAAGAGATATTACTTTTGGACTGACTTTCATATACTGACCCTTGATTGGCCATTGAGCTCTTTTATTTAAGGTATAACTTTCTTTTAAAAACTCAAGTCATACATTTTATGTCTGCCCCGATAGCTGAGTGGTCAGCACAGTGGTCTGTCATGCCAAGGGGCCCGGGTTTGATTCCCAGCTGGGTTGGAGATTTTCTTCACTCAGGGACTGGGTGTTGTGTTGTCCTCATTATCATTTTATCATCATCAGTGGAAGGCAATGGGAAACCACCACTGGAATCATTTACCTAGATGCTCATGCGGTGGACACCTCTGACGAGGCTTCCCCCATGACAAGACCTGCCGTAAGGCAGAACACAAAGTTTATACATTTTATGCTCTTTTTTAATGTTTCTTGCTCTAGAACACCTACTTCACTGTGTACATAAGTGTGATTAATTCACCTTAAGTTATCAGTCTGTGGCTGCATACACTAGGTAAATTATTGCATGCACTATGTACATACTGCAATATATCATATTATTATGGTTCATTCTGACTCTTAGCTATTGCACATCACATAATTTTAAACAAACATTTTATATTTTTACATACTCTTTTTAGGTATTATTAATTTTCCAGTAATATTTTGATGTCTGCTTATCCATAATGTAACATAGTATTAAGTAAAGTTTTGTAAGACACTTCTTGTAAGTAACATTCAATATGGCTGCCAGTGCAAAAGTATGTTGTGCATCTCCTCAGAAAAATATAAATATTTCCATTCAAGAGAAATCGTGTGCAAATTGTGAGGGTGAAATATCGAAACTACAGTTCCTGTTAAGTAACATTCAATACGGCGGCCAGTGCAAAAGTATATCGTGCATCTCCTGAGAAAAATGTACATATTTCCAGTAAAAAGAAATTGTGTGCAAATTGCAAGGACGAAATATCAAAACTACACAAATGAGTATCCAGTCTACAGTATACTAAAGATGGAAATTACTACATTTCAAACAACAAAATGTGAACAGCCAACAAAGGAAAGTGTGCCAGCCGACAAAGGAAAGTGTGCCAAAAATTCCTTCAGAAATACTGCCCTTTTCTGATGAGTGGTCTGAAAAGTGTTGCAAGAAGAAAACAGCAATATGAAAATTAAATTCAAGGATCCAGAAGCACTAATACCCCATTGTGAACAAGGAGCAGTGAAAAATTCTTGTCATGTTTCATGTGAAAACTTGCAATCTGTTAGTCCTCAAACAACTGCTACAAAAGGAATAAAGTGCTTATTTTAAGTGCCAGTCACGGCAGAAAATGGGGTTTGTACTAGAAGGCAAATTAGGTAAAAAATACAGTGTGCAAAGGATTATAAAACCTGGTGTGTCAATTAACGAAGTTGTGAAACACGTCATCAAATTAACTGATAACTTCTCCATTAATGATATGTTATTGGTGGCACGAATGACACTGAAAAACCTCTGAAATTTTGGAAGAACATGATAGATTCTTTGGAATATATGCTTAAACCCACGCACAAAACAAATGTAATAATTCATCCAACACCGCGTAGACATCACACACATAGTCTAGATGAAAAAATCAGATCTGTAAATCGCATTATGTTAGAGAAAAATCAACACTGCCACAGGTGTATGTAGAAAGAGATTATTGTTGAATTTAGAGATTGAACACCTGAAAAGAAATGAATATACAACTGCTGGTTTACATCTAAACAAACAAGGAAAGATTCGCATCTGTAATATGCTTGCTTCTTTCGTACACACAGCAAAAACTGAGAAACCAAGTACAAGTACAAGGAAGAAGCATATGCAAACACACAATCAGATAAAAAGAGCCAGTCTTGAAGTGAAAGTGTCACCCACAAAAAAAACAGACAGTTATGGACCAGTGTATAACAAAAAATAAGCTCAAAGAAAGTCACAACACACTTATTAGGTTAAATTTCAAGCTATTAAATGCAGCAACAAGGCAGTTGTTAATGGAGAGATGGGTGAAAAAGGATGGAAAAACTGGACATTGGAAACATTTCAACAGAAGAAAGGCAGAACCCACATACGGTGAACCAGCAAGCCATATATCAAACACCATGACTGCCATCCCTGGAAAACATTAGGGTTTTTTTCCACTAACTTCACTAGCTCAAATAGATAGGTAAGTGGTGAAGCAAGAAATGATCTACTCTCTGTACCTAATTTTAAATTACTCCACCAAAATATTCAATCACTCTCGAATAAATTAAATGAAATAGAAATAATATTGAACAACCTAAATGATACTTCTGTACTATGCTTTACAGCACATTGGCTCAAACAAGATATGTTACAGCAAACATATATTCCTAAGTTCAAACTTGCAAGCATATTTCATACGAAAATATCGAGTCCTTGAGGTACCTGTGTATATGTTAGAGAAAATACTGAATTCAATAGTGTAACTAAACACTATAAACTGTCCTGTGTAAAAGATATAGAACTCTCTACAGCTGAACTACCAAGGCAAGATACAGTTATTATTTGAGTATACAACTCACCAGATGGAGACAAAAAAGTGTTTTATAATCACATGGAGGAACTCTTGGAAGGAATTCACTCTCCCAAGAGAAATATAATTATATGTGGTGACTTTGATATTTATTGCTTGAAATGCAACTAATTCAGAGATGATAGTATAAATCTTACCACAATCGTTCAACATCCGTACAATGGTAACTGAACCAGCTTGACAACTTGCATCTATTATTGATCAAATCTTGATAAATATGAGCAAATATGCCTATAAAATACAAGTTGTAAACACTGATTTTAGTGATCACAATGCTCAAATTCTTGCAGTGAATACTTCAGGACACTAAATTCCCAGTAGAATATGATACACTGTAAGGAATTTCAGTACAAAAGATGTGGAATATTTTTGTTCTCTTCTAAAGGGTGAAAGTTGGGAAGATGTATTGACTGTAATTATACCAATGAGAAATATGATAAGTTTATGCCTACAATCAAACCTTTTTTTTTTAAATGACTTTTATGAGAAAATAACTATGATAGCTCTACTAAAAACAAACAAACAAGTGGATTAGAAAAGGGATAAGGATATCATGTCAAAATAAAAAGAGAGTACTCCAAGCAAAATACTAATCCTGACTTTATTACATATTTCAAAAGACAAAAAAAAACACTAACAGGAGTAGTTTAAAAAGCAAAAAAAACTAGAAAATGACAAAATATCGTGTAATTTGAAGAAAAACTAAAGCAACCTGGCAAATTATAAGGAAATAAATGGGAACCTGATCAGTTCATCACAGTAATATAGAAATGATTACGAATAAAAATAAACTAACTGACCCCAAACATGTGGCTAGGGCTTTCAACAATTATTTTTCTAATATAGCACAGCAGTTAATAAATACACACCTTGACAAACAGCCAGCCAGTCACTCAGATCAAAAAATTAATCCAAACACATTATTCATGTATCCAGCAACACCCGAGGAACTGGATGGCAATGTATGGTTTGTGGGGCACTCAACTGCGCAGTCATCAGCGCCCTTACAAAGTCCCAAATGTTACACAGTCCAATTTTTTACACAGCCCAATCTAAGCACTGTCATAAATGATGATGATGATAATGATGATGATGATGAAATGATGAGGACCACACAAACAACCAATCCCCAGCAGAGAAAATCCCCAACCCGGGCAGGAATCGAACCCGGGATCCTCTGATCCAGAGGCAGCAATGCTAGCCACTAGACCACGAGCTGCAGACACCTGAGATGAACTGGCAAGAATCCTAAAAGAATTACCTAATAAATATTCAGTGGGTGTTGGTGAGATACCTAATGCTATTATCAATGTTAGCACAACACTTACTGTGGAACCATTAACAAAAGACATAGTAAATTCATTTTTTGAGAGTGGTATGTTTCCAAATAATCTAAAAACTGTAAAAGTAACACCTTTGCATAAGAAGGGTACAAAAAGTGATATTTCTAACTACAGGCGAGTTTCAGTATTATCAGGCTTCAGCAAAATTATGGAAAAAATGATCCTTAGAAGATTAACAGTTATCTTAAATAAAGAGATGCTGATAAGTGACTCCCAACATGGGTTCAGAGCTGGAAAGTCAACACAGAAAGAAAATTTTACCTTCTTAAATGAAATATTAAAGCAGTGGATGATAAGCAACACGTGTCTGGGATATTTCTGGATCTAAGTAAAGCCTTCGATGTTATTGATCATGAAATTCTCTTGTGAAAATTAAGTAATTATAGAACAAGAGACCAGTCTGAAAGGTGGCCCCAGTCATGCCTCAGATTACAGAAATAAAACACAAAGATAGTGAAACACAAAAAATTTCTAGTTTTTACAGTGATGAGATGGAAATCAAGTATGGAGTTTCAAAAGGGTCAGTTCTGTGACCTGTCCTATTTCTGCAGTATATAAATGACTTGGCTGGTAAAATACATGATGGAACCACTGTTCTCTTTGCAAATGACACTAATATTCTAATTAAATCACATATGAGGAAAATCTGCAGGATTCTACAATATCAGTTATGCATACCTTAATGCACTGGTTCAGAACCAATAGGCTCATCATAAACTCTGAAAAAAAAACTCTGGCAGTTAATTTCCACACCACATGAAACCTCCAGCCTGCAAAACCTGTTTTCACTATCGAAGGAAAAAACATTTCAAAGGCCGATCATACAAAATTTCTAGGCATTCATGTTCAGGCAGATCTGAAGTGGGAGGTGCACCTAAACAATTTAAATAAGAGATTGAATTCACTAGCATATGCTGTTAAGATCCTCACCCAGAATACACGCTGCTCATCACTGCTGACAATGTATCACTGTAGTATACAGTCGCTACTTATGTACAGAATAATTTTTTGGGGGAATTCCACAAATTCTACAAAAACATTTAAAATATAGAAAAAGATTATCAGGGTGATAAAAAAGCTAAATTCAAGAATTCCTGCAGGCCCCTTTTTAAAACTCTCAAAATATTGCCATTGCCTTGCCTGTATATACAAAATACTAATTTGCACAAAAGGGATCATCTTAGAAAAGGAAAATCACTTCAGATACAACTATGATATACACACATATGAAATCAGGCAGAAGATGAACCTACACATGAATACTGTAAATACAAACTTATGCTAAATAGGTGTGAATCATACTGGAGCTATGTTATTGCCTTCTTACCTAAAACGCATACCAACATTAAATACATTTAAAATAAAGTTAAAACAGTTCTTGCTTGATCACTCCTTTACAAAACAATGTAATAAGTAAACCTGATTTAGCAAATTTTACTAACTGTCAATTCATAATATAGTTTATGTTGTATTTATCATGTCATCTCATTTAATGACTGCTATTATCACATGCAGAAGCAATGTAGCACACCAACCTCCATTATTATGCATTTTGATTATATCAAAAATGTAGTCTAAATGACTATTTATTGTAAATTAACTAGGTTTAATACTGTCCTACATCACATATACAAACAATGTACTAAAATGATTCTTGGACAAATAAATAGATAAACCATTTATGACTATGTTCTAATGATTTGTATTTTTCTAAATTTTGTGGATTTATAAAGATGATAGATTAATCTGTCAAACATGGTTAAGTGCAATAAATATTTCACACTGCACCTGCTGAATGATTTTATTTTGGAAAAATTAATTCTACTAGTTATAAATTAATTACAATAAACAAATCAAATGAAACCCTAAATTACTACACATTTACCTCCATTTCATAGACCTGTCTCTCTGCTTTCTGACATCTATGGAGCAGTTCCTGATATTTACAATGTATACTCTTCTTTGTGCTTATATTTATTACTTCCTTGCTATTCTGCAGATCAGCCAGCTGTGAAAAGTGAAAGTCTCTGAGAAACAGAGCCACAATAAATAGAAAATATGAAAAGAAAAATTGATTCGTGAATGTACAAATTTCTGTAAATTGTCTGTCTTATTGCAGTTTTATTGTGGACCACAAATAGATTTCCCTTGTTGTATCATGCCACAATTATAATACTCTAGCCACAAACACAAACCAGCCACAGATGGGTGTTTGCATCACTGTTATACACACTTCATAAAGTTTTTGACTAACTTTTTTAATGTTCTCAAATGAGGAATACTCATCCCGAAAATCCTCCCTATACTTCCCAAAACAGTATTATGTGAATTGCAGTTTAGCAGTCCGAAACACTAAACACTAACATACAAATGCTATCCTATTGGTGTACAGTGTCATTTTACAATGTCCTTACATTATGTGGACCATAAAAGGCTACTTGGTATTCTGAAATGTCATGGAATAAATGTCAAGTGGAGTCTTACCATCACAACAGAAATCAATAGGTCACAGTAGCAAGTGCATCACAGACATAAAAGTAAACTCAAGATTGGGATAACATGAAACATGAAGTCCCCACAAACTTTGATACTGGGTCTGCAGCTGTTCTTAACCTATAAAAATTATTTTCAATAACTTTGGAGGCATGTTCAAAAAATTAATAGCTGCTAATGATACTAACTTATCAGTCGTGGGTCCAGTCTGATTATACCAGAGACACATCAGATTATATCCAAAAAGACCTGCGGATGGTGCACAGAGAACAGTTTAACTTTTAATCATACAAAGACTCACGTCATGCAGTTTGAAACAAGCAAAAATAGTGCCCAGGTGCCTGAAATAGGCATCAATGGCCCTACACCACAAAACACTTTCTTTAAGATTCCTTTGGATCCTGCTGAATACTGTGCTAAAATGGTTTCAATTCAAAGATACAACCATTGAGAGACAATCTGAAACTCTTCACAGTATTAGTTTATAGCAGTATGTTCCTTGAACAGAGGGTACTAGCTTATTTTGCGTACTTTCATTACCAGTTTTCTTATGTATTTATATTATGGGCAAATGCAGATAAGATAAATAAAAGATGTATCCAGCATATATATGTATCCAGTATATATCCACACATTTGAAGCAACCCCTTCAAATAGCATGGAATTCTTATATACAGCCCACTATATTTTTCTTCCTAATGGTATGTAATGCCAGTAATAAAAATCAATTTAATTTGACATAACTTTTACATAACAACAATGCAAAACAGAAAAATTATTTTCTTGAAGATATGTCTTACTGTCTCTGGCTCAAAGGAGTGTGGAGTACTGTAAGCTGGTGCAAAAAGCAAACTCCCATTAAGACATAAAGCAAGACACAGAACACAAATAAATTCTAAATAAAGAAACACAGCATATCTGAATAACCACCCCTCTTCAAAAAGTAACTGGTTATGTAAATTCAAGGCAGAAAGACTGCTGTTAGCTGCATGACAAGTAGCTATCTTTGTTGTACACAGGCCTTTCTGTTACAAATGTAGATAACTGATAATTTTCAGTTAATAACAATGTGATTGCATCTATCTTCTGCTGCTATTTAATACAGCTGAAGAAGCCTTAGTACACAGAAATAATTAATGATGTAGTCTCTAACAGCCATTCACTTTCTCTTTTTTAATGTTTAATATCTCGATTATCCTTCATGGACTGTTCTACAGAACATGGTGAATGAGTGGGTAATATTTACATCAGTATGGAAGAACCAGGTCTAAGACTGGCCTAATAAATCCCACTCTAGTGTCATCATTCATACTAACATCATCAGATTCAGAACCATATACAGATGCAGTCATGCCAGGCATCAGTTTCGCTGTAGTGACTGTGCTGCATTTTATTTAAGAAGAGCTTGGCAAATAACCATTTATCTGTTTGTACTGATGATCACTTTCAAACTACTTCACCGTTAAAGTAAAGCACAATACTTTGTTCAATATGACCAAATTTAATGGCTGCCTCAAACCCATGCCATCTAGGCCCTTCCCCCCTTTCCTTAAGTAACTGCTTCTCTGAGTTATGTAGTTAGGGACAACCATCCACAACATCCCTCTACATCTGCAAGCAATCTTACGGTGTGTGGTGGAGAGCACTTTATGCACCAGTGTCACTTTCCCTTTTGCTGTTCTGGTCACATACGGTTCACAGGTAGAATGATTGCTGGTAAGCCTGTGTGTGGGCTCGAATCTCTCTACTTTTATCTTCATGATCTTTGCACAAAATATATGTAGGAGGAAGCAATATATTGGTTGACTCTTTAGATATGTTGTTCATATAACTGTGAAAAGTAACAGTTCCATAACACTTCCCTGAGGCACATCAGAAGTTACTTTTACATCAGAAGACTTCTCTCCATTCAAAAAGACATGCTGTGTTCTGTTTTCTAGAAACTCTTCACTCACAAAGCTGCTCTGATATTCCATATGCTCATATTTTGTTCATTAGGTGGCAGAGTGGAACTGTATTGACTGCCTTAAAGAAGTCAAGGAACGTGGCAGCTACCTGGGTGCTTGTATGTACTGCTTTCTTGATCTTGTTGACAAAAAGAGCAAGCTGAGTTTCACATTATCAGTGTTTCCGGAATACTCATTGGCTCCTACAGAACAGATTTTCAGTCTCCAGAAATGTTGTAATATGTGAGCACAAAACATGTTCCAAATTCTGCAACAGACTAACATCAGAAATACAGGCCTATAGTTTTGTGTGTCTGTTCAACAACCTCTACTGAAAATACGAATGACTTGTCCTTTTTTTTTAATTACTAGGTACGCTTCACTCCTGTAGAAACCTACAGTATACTGCTGCTAGACTAGGGCACGTTCTTTCACATACCCTGTGTAGAATCAAATTGATATCTCATCGGGTCCAGTGGTGTTTCCTCTGTTGAGTGATTTCTGTTTCTTTTCTATCCTTGATCACTTATTTTTATTTATTTATTGTCATTTAAGTGGTAATTTAAAAGAGCAACTATTGTGTGATTTTCCTTAGTGAAAAAGTTTTGGAAAAGATGTTTAGTATTTCAGCCTTTTCTGTGTCATTCTCTGTTTTCAATGGCTTTATGGTCACAGAGTGTCTGGACAGATGGATTCCATCCATTCACTGATTTAATATAAGACCAAAACTTCTTAGGATTTTCTGTCAAGCGGGTAGGTAGAGTTCTATTTCACATACACTGAAAGCTTCACACAAAGCTCTCATTATGCTAATTCTGACTCCATTAAATTTTCGTTTGTCTGAGAGGCTTTGGCTGAATTTAAATTTGCAGTGACCCTCTACATGTATTGTATGATGATCTTGAGTTTTGTCCACTGACGCTCAACATTGTCAATGCTGGAAATCAAATTTTTGTGATGACCTGTCAGGTAATCTGGAATCTGTCTCTTGTCACTTCTGCTAAACAGAAAGATCTTACTGCCTTTCTTTGTATTCCTGTTTATAGCCTATTCAGTGAGAGTGTAATGGCCTTGTGATCACCGATTCCCAGTTATATGCTAACTGTGTCAAAAAGTTTGTGTCTGTTTGTCACCAGGTTTAAGATGTTACCTTCACAAGTCGGTCCTTTGATTAAATGCTCAAAGTAATTTTTAGATAAGACACTTAAAACAATTTCACATGAGTTTCTGTCCCTATTACCTATCTTAATCACTTGAGCCTTCCAGTCTATAGCTGTAAGTTAACATCACCACCTAAAACTATAGTGAGACCAAGAACTTTACGCAAAATATTCTCCAAGTTTCCCCTCAACTGTTCCGTCTCTACCATTGCTGAAGCAGGAGATCTATGAAAGCACACAATGACCACATTTGAACCACCTTTAACACTTCTTTACCCAAATTATTTTGCGTTTGGAGTCTGTTCTAATCTCACTAGAGATTATACTATTTTTTTATTGCTACAAACATGCCTGCCAACAGCCTTGCCACAGTGGTAAAACTAGTTCCCGTTAGATCACTGAAGTTAAGTGCTGTTGGGCTTGGCTAATACTTGGACAGGTGCCCATCCTGGTCTCAGTGCTGTTGGCAATCAGGGGGCACTCATCCCTTGGATCACATGCCCATCTGTATCCACATCCAGTGATACCTAATGACTGAGGATGACACGGCTGTTAGTCAGTACCATAGGGTATTTAAGGCCTGTTCGGACAATGTTTGGTTTTTCTTTTATAAACCCGCCACCACCACCAGCATTCAGCCTATCTTTGTGCTATACAGTCCAGTCAGAGTTTAGAGTTTCATTGCTATTAACCTTTGCATTCTGCCAGCTTTCTGTCCCTAGTACCATACGGGCAGTTGCCATTTATAAGTGATATTAGTTCCAGGACCTTTCTATAGACGTTCATGCAGTTAGCTAATACTATATTAAACATTTTCTTTCTCCAATCTGCTATGACAAATGCTACTCTGTCTGGACTCAGAAGGCATCTTATCAGGCCTATGGATGGATTTCTCTATTCTAAAAACCCTGCACGTGCAGCCATATATACTCCACTATGCTAGTAGCTGCTCCCTGCGTGCAGTGCACACCTGATCTACCAAAGGGTATCCTACAGTTCTCCACCTAATAGCACAGGTCAAGAAATTTGCATTCAGTACCATTATGGAATCATCTGAATTTCTGTTTTATACTCCCAAAGCCAGAGCACCACAATCGGTTCTGGGAACAATGCAGCAAAGTAGTAACTCTGCTCCCATCCCTTGAGCGAGGCTAGTTGTCTTCACCAAATTAGCGAGCTGCCTGCAGGAATCAAGGAAGGCCTCTGAATCCAGGCAGGAGGTGTCATTCACTGCTGGCTCCTCCATGTCTTGGATGAGACCCCTCAGAAGGCAAATAGAGTAGACACTGCTCTTTTTTCCTGACTTGCCCACTATATTCCTTAGGGACTCAAATCACTCATCTAACACTGGAGTTCCCAGTGACAAGCCATCTCACTCTCTGTGCTTGTTCGGACCTCTCAGGAAGATCAGCCACAGAACCAACAGCTGAGGCATCCCGTGCTTGGTCAAATGTACTTTCAGCAGCAGGCAATATCTCAAACCTATTTTAAGACATAGGGTGACAGCTGTGTGGACAATACCCCTGGCAACTACTGACTGGCTGTGATTTATAAATTAGGAGGTGCAGCAGCATTAAGGTTGCTAGATGACAGTATAGGCTTCAGAAGGGCCAAAGCATTTGCCTCAGGAGCCCCATGACCACCACAGACCAAGGCAGCAGCCTGAACCCTGTCAACTGCAGCCAAAAAATTTATCAGCTGTTTACCGACAGTGGCCAGGTCCCATTGAAAATGTACACAACAGGCGAAGTCCCTATCTATCTTTAGACAGCACTGAAGGTAATACTAATAAAGCCACAAAATGAAATGAATAGCACAGATTTGCACTCCTTTAGTCACTTTTAAAGGCCTTTGCACTCTCATCCACACTGTTTTCACAGTAGTCTCCCTGTATCAAACTTTTTTATGCAACATACACAATGATGTGGATTCTCTACCTCCATGTGCCCTTCCTGTTCCCCATCAGTCCTTCCTGCTTCCTGTATCTTTTCTTCTTCCCTGCCTACCCTTCTCCCCTCCCTCCTGCTTTCCAAGACAACCAGTCAACCAGTCATCCAAGTCAGGCCACAGCACAAAAAGAATTTGTGTGTGTGAGGGGGGGGGCATGTGCACATTTGTGTGCAGTGTTCATTTTCTTGTTTATGCACAGTTCAACTGCTCAATACTTCCACAAAGTGCATTTGTATCACAACTTGTTTCATTAGTTTATTTTTCTATTGGAATCCCCATCAGGACTTCAGGACATTAAATACAGAACCAGTATCTCCTTTACTTAGAGCAGAGAGAGGCACTGTGTGTTTGCCATTATAAGTCAGAGATGCCATATTTAAAGTATGTTCATGACATAATGCTACATGTAATAATGTTTATATATACACATCAGATAAAATAATACAGCTACAGTTTAAAATTACAAGGAGACAGAATGGCTAGCCAGATACAGATCTTTGACTCCTCTTTTTCTCACACCAAGCGGGCACCTCTCAATCTGGTATCCAAATGACCTGCACCTCCTTCCCAACCTACACTTCTTTTCTCTCTGAGTGAGGAACTAACAGCTGTCAGATCTAGGACAGTTTTCTTCTATTATGGAATTTTGCCTACAGAAGATAAGTACTGTTCAGCCATCTATCCCTTTCTGATACAGTTAGATATCATCATTTTAATTGTATTATAAAAGTTTCACTGGATCAGAAATGCAGTTAATTGTATCACAATAGACAACAAAGCAGTCCCTCTCATCCTGTGATTTGAGTGACCTGCCCTTACATTTAACCTTCTCGAACCTAAAACCTTACCCCTACCTGAGGAAGGAACAATCAGTTCTGCAACCTAGGATAGTATATGTGCGTTGTTAGCAGTACTGAAATTTTGCCTCTTGAAGGTAAGTACTGGCTAAGAATTCTGTGTAATAATTTTATAGTTTAACAATAATGGAAACACCTGGATGAAAAAGTAAGTAAAATAAGGGAAAGACAACCCTTTACCTAGAGAGGACTGGTGTATGACACATAGAAACATGTAACAGCACAGTTAACACTACATTTCAAGCTTTTGCTCTTTTTCTAGCAATAGTATACACATTCATATGCACAATCACACAGACACCCAGATAGAGGGATAAAGAGGGTGAGAAGGAGAGGAGGAAACAAACGGAAGATGGTGCTGAAGAGGGAGAAAGGGAGAGGAGATAGTAAGGGAGAGGAATGGAAAATGGGGCGGGGGTGGGGGGGGGAGAGGGAGGGAGGGAGCCCATATGGGGGGAGGGGGGTGGGAGAAGGAGGAAGAATGGTGGGAGAAGGCAGTATATAATCTGGATGAGGAAAGAGTGGTATGGTGGACAGAAGGGAAAAGGTTAGGTGAGGCAATAGGAAAAAGGTTAGTGGAGTTTTAGGGCAGGGAGATAGTGAGCGCACAAGTTAGTCTAGAGAGACAATGCTCACATGAGTAGTTCACAGAAACTTCTGCTGGAAGGGAGTGTCCAAATGGTCCATATAGAGAAGTAGCTGTTGAAGTCATTGGCATTGACATGCACAGCATGTTCAGCAACTCCATGGTTAAGATTGCAGTTTGCCACTGTTTGACAGTGGCTGTTCTTGCAAGTGGACTTGTCATGCCCACATAGAATGCTGTACAGTAATCACAGCATAGCTGATATGTAACATGTCTGCTTTCACATGTGGCTCTGACTTTTATTGGGCAGGAGAGGGCTCTGACTGGACCGAGGTAGGAGGTGGTAGATGGGTGTATGCCACAAGTCTTGCACCTGTGTAGACCATAAGGAAATGACCTATGGGGTGCAGGATTGAGAGTAGGATTAGCCTATGGATGGACTAGGATATTCTGTAGGGTGAGAGGGTGGTGAATGCAACTTTGGGTGATGTGGGTAGGATTTTGGGCAGGTCATCCCTCACCTCAGAACATGACGAGAGGTAGTCAAAGTCCTGCTGAAGGATGTGGTTGAGCTTTTCAAGGCCAATGTGATACTCGGTGATTAGAGGAGTGCTGTTTAGTAGCTGGTTAATAGGGTTACTGGTGTAAGAGAAGAAGATTGCATAGATACACTCCTGGAAATGGAAAAAAGAACACATTGACACCGGTGTGTCAGACCCACCATACTTGCTCCGGACACTGCGAGAGGGCTGTACAAGCAATGATCACATGCACGGCACAGCGGACACACCAGGAACCGCGGTGTTGGCCGTCGAATGGCGCTAGCTGCGCAGCATTTGTGCACCGCCGCCGTCAGTGTCAGCCAGTTTGCCGTGGCATACGGAGCTCCATCGCAGTCTTTAACACTGGTAGCGTGCCGCGACAGCGTGGACGTGAACTGTATGTGCAGTTGACGGACTTTGAGCGAGGGCGTATAGTGGGCATGCGGGAGGCCGGGTGAACGTACTGCCGAATTGCTCAACACGTGGGGCGTGAGGTCTCCACAGTACATCGATGTTGTCGCCAGTGGTCGGCGGAAGGTGCACGTGCCCGTCGACCTGGGACCGGACCGCAGCGACGCACGGATGCACGCCAAGACCGTAGGATCCTACGCAGTGCCGTAGGGGACCGCACCGCCACTTCCCAGCAAATTAGGGACATTGTTGCTCCTGGGGTATCGGCGAGGACCATTCGCAACCGTCTCCATGAAGCTGGGCTACGGTCCCGCACACCGTTAGGCCGTCTTCCGCTCACGCCCCAACATCGTGCAGCCCGCCTCCAGTGGTTTCGCGACAGGCGTGATTGGAGGGACGGGGAGCGATCTCCTACACTGGCCGTACACCACTGGTGATCGTCGAGGGGACACTGAATAGTGCACGGTACATCCAAACCATCATCGAACCCATCGTTCTACCATTCCTAGACCGGCAAGGGAACTTGCTGTTCCAACAGGACAATGCACGTCCACATGTATTCCGTGCCACCCAACGTGCTCTAGAAGGTGTAAGTCAACTACCCTGGCCAGCAAGATCTCCGGATCTGTCCCCCATTGAGCATGTTTGGGACTGGATGAAGCGTCGTCTCACGCGGTCTGCACGTCCAGCACGAACGCTGGTCCAACTGAGGCGCCAGGTGGAAATGGCATGGCAAGCCGTTCCACAGGACTACATCCAGCATCTCTACGATTGTCTCCATGGGAGAATAGCAGCCTGCATTGCTGCGAAAGGTGGATATACACTGTACTAGTGCCGACATTGTGCATGCTCTGTTGCCTGTGTGTATGTGCCTGTGGTTCTGTCAGTGTGATCATGTGAAGTATCTGACCCCAGGAATGTATCAATAAAGTTTCCCCTTCCTGGGACAATGAATTCACGGTGTTCTTATTTCAATTTCCAGGAGTGTATGTTTCTGGAGAGATGAATATGATTTTGTCTGTCAGTAATGGCTTTGGTGAGGCTGCTGGTATTTTTTGACAACTCTTGCTTTCCACTGCCAATGCGCCATCCACGGGTGGTGAGGCTGTATGAAGGAGATTTTATGACTTGGAATAGCAACAGCTATCAAAGTGGAGGTAATGCTGGTAGTTGGTGCACCTGATATGAACGGACATATTTATGGAGCCATCGGAGAAGCCAAGATCAGCATCTTAGAAGTTGGCTCATTGAGTAGAGAAGGACCAGGTGAAGTGGACTTGGGAGTAGGTGTTAAGGTTATGGAGAAGGTAACAAAGGTTGTCCCTACCACGAGTCCAAAACAAAAAAATTACATCAATAAATCTAGACTAGCAAGGGGGTTTTAGTGTTGACGGGGCAAAAAGGATTCCTCCACATGGCCCATAACTAAGCTGGCATAGGATTGTGCCATGTGAGTACCGATGGCAGTACCATGGATTTGTTTGTTGATTTGATCTTCAAAAAGTGAAATGACTGTGAGTCAGGATGTGGTTGGCTAGGAGCATTAGGAAAGTGGTAGTGGGTTTGGTATTAGATGGACATTGGGAAATGTTACAGAGACAGACTGGGACACATTCCACATGCAGCTGTGTCACCTGCTGGGTAACAGTAAAAAAAGGCTGGGCATTAGTTCTTCATAACAGTTGATGCAAGTAGTGTCTGCAACAATGACAACTCTGCATCTCATTTAATTAGTAATTTGGACTTTCCTGAATATTGTTTAGGTGAAGAAACCTTTGCCGAATGTACAAAGGCACACATTTGTGCATGCTTGAAAACACATAATTCATACTATTTAGAATATATTAGTTCTAAGATTACTGGGATTTTTGTTACTATTGTTGGTGTATTTGATGTTCAGTCTTATAAGTTTGGGAAAACAGTTTTAATTTATATAACTAAGTATGATACAGAACCATTTACAAATTGTAGAAAAAGTTCACTTTAATGTTAGATTGTCTAGGTGGGCTAATTGTACTAAGGAGTTTGATTTCACTGACCCTTTTCTTGTTGCTAATTGGAATAAAGTTCATTTTACTGAGAAATACTAGAAGTCATATCAAGCCAGGCATTGTAAAGTAGAAGAATTGACAACTTGTGATTTGCTGTAAGGCATTTGGGCTGGAAAACTGGTTGCCCAGTATAATGAGACATTTCAGTACACAAAGGTAAGAAAACAACACCTATATTCATTTAGTGATACTAGTATCTGTAAGAGTATTCTTACTGAAAAAAGATCTGAGCAGTCACAAGATACTTATTTGCCTTACTGTTCAGAACATGGTTTCGGTGGCTGTAATTCCAGGGTGCATAAAGTTATTGTTTTTGAGTAATATGAATGGGCTAGGTGGAGAAGCAAATTGTTAGAGGTAGGAATTTGAAAATAAGAAAATGAAAAATTATGACTGAAGTATTAAAATAGAAATGAATAGTAGGTACTGTAGAGAGAGCTCTGTAGGAAGTTATAAGGCTGGTCATGAAATGTTTAAAGATGCAGGAGGTAAAAGCAATGTTTGTAAGTAGATATGCTGACCCCATATTGGCACATGTAACAGTAAAAAAAGTGTGTGATCGTACAATGAAGCTATGAATAAACACCTGTGATCAGCTAATGGTGAAGCTGGGCAGCACGAGTTGGCAGTACAGAAAAGAAAAGAAAAAAGAGAGAGCATTGGGATTATATGTTCAAAAACGATCAACTGTTGCAAGAACAGGGAGTTTTTGTACAGCCCTTACTAGCGTGGTGGACCGTTACAACAGCAGGCACGTGGCCGGCGTGTGTTTTGAAGGCATGTTACTGCAGAAGAGAAAAAATATAGACATATTAACAAATAAAGAAAGGACAAATGAGTTGTAAGTAAGTAAAGAAAGACAGCAACAAAGGTAAAAGGGTACATGTAGCAATAAACAATTTGAAATTGAAAATATACATTTAAAAAAAAGTACATAAATTGAAGAGTTGCTTCTAGAAAAAACTGAAGTTAATTTGAAATATGTTTACCCCTAACTGTCTCGCACGCTTAGAGGCAACATAGTCTGTTCTTCATAAGATGGTTCAAAAACTCTACTGGCAGTTGTTTCCATTCTTGATGAAGAGTCGTGTATGGGTTGTGGGACACCATCTGATGTCACTACGGGACCCAAACAGCTGGTGCAACATCACTGTCACCTGTTACTGGCCCCACTACCCAGAGGACATGGATCATCAGAATCCAGCACATAAGTCAGCCCAAGGCTGATTTGAGTCAGTTGTGACCCGATCTGTGGAATACATGGAAAGTATGCTATCAGTCTGGCTAAAGTATTTGTATTGTGGACTCTATTTGTTATAGGAGGAATTCTGATATGGTGTGGACTGGTCTTTAATTTTGAAAACAGATTAAGACAGACTGCACTGTCTCCAGGGAGCATCCTGTATATATCTCTTGTTGTTAATAAATTAGGATGAGTTCCTATTGGTAGCATGTGTAGATTGCCTTTTACAAAAGTGGCAATGAAGATGTGATTCATTATGTGTGCAAAAAGGACCTTGAAATATTTTTGCAGTTAGGTGAGAGTGTGGGTTTTCAGCCATGAAACACTACCAACTGCTAATGCAGATCACATAGCATTATCAATAGCTACTAATACATATATTACAGGCAGTGCATTAGTGAATGTTGCAAGAACATCTCCGATGCCACCTACAACCTACAGCTTTTCCAACATTTATGAACAACATGAAGAGTGAGATGTTTCTACTGCAGATGACTGCAGTTATATGTTTTGGCTTGTCAAATTTGTGACTCGAAAAGACAAAAGACTAAGTTCTTGTCAGGAAATCCTGAATACAGAAACTGGAGCCTTAACCAAATCTGACAGAAATTAAACTGTCTAAAATACTTTCTTTATTACAAGAATATTTTTTGAGAAAAAAAGAACCCACATCAATCTTATGTGGACTGGGCTACTGACTTACATGGATTAAGTAGGTATTGCTGATTCAAATGTTTGTGTGAGTAAAATATACTGATGCCTCTTCTTTAGTCTTCTTCTTGTTTCTTGTTTATTCTGGCTTCTTGAGATCTCTTGTGAAGAGACATGATACAACACGTTCAGTAGTGGCGAGGGACAATCAATGAAGTTACACAACAGTTAGTAATTTAACTTTTGAAACCGCCAGTTTATTGGCATTTCTGGAAATAAAATCACTCATATTCTCATGTGGTCAGCAAATTTCGTGTAACAGTTTGTATGTGTAATGGGACTTATTACATCACAAATCATTCCAATGAATTAATTAACCTGGATTACAGTGTTGCTAAGCAATGTGATCAACAAGGTGATACATGTCTCAATTAAAACAGAACCTTGATATTTTGAATAAACTTTCAGTTCATTTTTGTAAAAATCAGCACTTGTATCAAAATTAATTTCCTTCTTTGTGCATTAAGTCCAAGCGCGTTTTGACAGCTCAATCACACACCAGTGTGTAATGCATTTCAAATCAAGCCCGCAGTTTTCAGTTTTCCCTAATGGGTTAAATGACTCTTTTGTAATAATGTGATGTGTGTATCTCACGTAAAGTCTAAATGAAACTGGGTTTGTCTCCATTTGGGTCAAAATCACAAAAAAATTCACCGCGCAGGTCAGCGAACTGTACATACACACTCTTAGTACTCTAAGTGGTAACTTGTCTCACAGTAAAAGCTGCATATAAATTCACACTGTTTCATGCACACAAAATTCAAAACACCTTTATATTAAACAGATAAACTATGGCCTGCAATTACTAATTAACATTTCTGATTCTGCATAAATTTCAAGAACTTGTATTTCATAATCAATAAAATTTTATCGCCTGAAAGAAACTATTAAGTTTGCTAAAACAAATTCAGATTACAATCCACTTGTGTCTAGACAATGACATCACAAATTGATACTTTCTTGAAATGAATGACATACCTGTACTGAAAAATACTGTCCGTTGAGTAATTTACTGACTTTTATAACAAATTTGGTACCCCCCCCCCATCTGTAATGTCACAATAAGATTCACTGGAGCATGTACTGTGCTGTTATACCTTAGATCAGCCATCCCAAGTTTCATATCACAAGTTGTAACATACACTTTACATCAAATTTTACGTGAGTAATTGTAAATGGGGACCTAACAGAAATTGCCCATTTACATGAATCTCCAAACGTCAATGAATCTGTTTGAATTTCACTTTTTGACATGATGCACTTCACACATACTACACAACACACACACACAACACTTTACTGTTTGGAGAGAAGCCCTTTCAACTGGCAGCACAAGGCAGGGATTGCAGCCAGTTCCAATAGAAAATGGATAGAGCTGCAACTTCCACCGAGAAGTAGAGGCAGCTATAGCCGGCTCGGTCATCTCCTTCTTTCTTGTTCTTTAAACGTGCTGCATACAGTGTTGGGTTGAATAACATATCAGCTGGTAACATCATCTATGCTTCTCCACCATGTGTCTTGCGATTCTCTCTGGGGCAAGTGTTTTGTCAACAGAAAAACAAAGTGAATGCACAATTCTTCCAGTTAATCAGTAAATGTGTTTCATAATTTGTTCAAATAATTATTTTCGTATGCTTTTTATCATGCTTTCATTATCTTCAACAGATGGTTTTCTTCTCATGTTTTCCAGATTATAATATCAATTAGACAGTTACATCAGCTTTCTTTTCATTACTTCCTCATATTTCCTTTAGCTTTGATCGTGCCCATTACACATACATGAAATATACTTTCTACCATTAATACATATAAAAATTCTTCAACAGTTCATAAACATAAAATACTTATGCCTATAGGGTAGCATTCTTTTAAACTTAACCAGTCACCTTGAAGTCAGTTAATCTTGCTTTCTCTTGTTCTTCAATCTATTAACTGCTTCTTTCTCTTTCCAGAAATTATGTTTTCTGTGAACTTTTTCATTTTAATCTTCTTAAATTATATTATCGTGTTGTGTTTGCCATAACACATACATTATATTTAATAATAAGTGAATAAAATAATCTTCTGAACTATATATAAAATAATGAACAAAATAATACATCTTGTAGCTCATCCTGTGGCTCTAGTCTAATATCAGTGTCCTGTTAGTAAATACTCTTCTCATTCTCTTTTCCATTACTTTCTCTCCACAAATGGTATATATCTTCTAATTGATCATATTTCTTTATCTCTGTGTGGTGGAATAAATCTTATGTCACATCAGAATCACAGTCAGCAAGTATATAACTTCCTGCATGGGGAATTTGTATTATTCTGTATGGTCCAGTATATAAATACTGCAAATTTCTTATTTAACATTTTCTTTATTGAGGCCTTTGGATGGTTTCCCAACAATATTTCTTCTCCAACAGCATAGGTTATTACCTTCTTCATATTTTCATCAAATTTTGCCTTTTATAATTGAGCTTGATGTTGTAGATTAAAGTAAAATTTCTTTGAAAGGTCCTCCTTAGTGAGATTGTCTTCTTCAATTTGTGGCCATCCCTTTAGCCAGTCTTGAGAATCATCCCTGCCATACTTCACTTGGTTGGGCGAATATCCTGTAGAAGTATGAGGCAAATCGTTATAAATCCTTTCAAATCCTGATAACCACTCGATCCATTTGTAATGTTGATGTGTGGTATATGTATGTAGGAATCGATTTAATTTGTGGGACAATCTTTCAACTGGATTCCCACAGTGATAAAAACGTGATATATATATTAATATATGTTTACTATTGTATTCCTTCATAGTCTCTTTCCAGATTCTGCTGGTGTAATAGACAGCATTGTCTGTCAATACCACCTTCGGTTTTCCAAACTCTGTTATGAAATCATTGACAAATTTCTTTAACATAGGATGCACACATAGATTCCTCAAAGAATACAATTTCATATATTTCGAAAAAATATTAGCGTAAATATTGCTTCATTATTTCTATAAGTACCATAAGTACTCTATTTAAAATCAGTCAATTGTTTCACATAAATATTGCTTCTTTATTTGTATATCATAAGTGCTCATGTATATTCATATTGTCAATCAAACAGGAATTAACATTCTCCATTACCAGGAATCTCCTTAAAACCGCCTTTCTATATCTGTTATTTTCATCCTCGTCACTACCACTACTACTACTATTATCTTTTTCGTAACCACTGCTGCCACTTTCCATCTTTCTTTTCGCTCCCTTCTCCAGTACCTCCAGCCTTTCTTTCACCTTTAGCCCACAGACGCTTGAGTCAGCCACGACCTTGGGCACACCTGTAAATATGTCTTCCCCTGCTAAATCTAGCTTTTGTCCTTCTTCCGGCCAGCAGGTAAACGGAGCGCGCTCAGTCCTACAGGCGGCCACAATGGGACGGACCGGTTCCGGCGGCAGGCTCTTTGTGGCCCACGTGAACGCGCAGTCGCTAACGGCTCACTTCGATGAGTTCTGTTACCTGTTCTGCCAATCGCTGTTTCATATTATCCTCGTCTCTGAAACTTGGTTGAAACCAAACATTTCTTCCGATGCTATCCGAGTCACTGGTTACTCTCTCCTAAGGGCAGATCGTGAAACATGACGCGGGGGTGGTGTGTGTGCATATGTTCTCTCTTATCTGACACCTACTATACTATGCACATCGGATGCTAAGGGCAAAGGAGAAGCAGAGTTCCTGTTTTTCGAAATAAATACATCAAATCAGAAACTGTTAATTGGAGTAATCTATAAACCCAGTTAAAATCTTTCTCTGCAGAAAAACTAAGGAGACTGTTCCACTCTAATGATATGAGTTTAACACCGCTGGACCCAATTCATCACACGCCACACAGCCACACACTCATAGATATAATAGCAACAAAGCGAGCAGATAAAATAATTCGCGCCAATCAGACATCCGCTCTGGGACTCTCTGCTCATGACGTGATATTCTTAAATTACTCAATTCATACTACCAAAGAAAAATCTCACCTGGTAACCTACAGAAACTTAAAAAATGTTAACCATGATGCTCTTCAAAAGGATTGCTCAGACATCCCTTGGCATGATATAAGCAATGAACCGACTTTAGACGGAAAAATTCGGGAATTATGTCGCAAAATTATTGCACTGTATGATAAACATGCTCCTCAATGCACTGTCAAGGTAAAGAGAGCTCCCGCGCCGTGGCTCACCACTGCATTACACCAGTTAATGAATAAATGTGATGCTGCACATAGGGCCTTCAAGCATAACCCAACTCCCAAGGCATACGAAGCTTATAGGAAACTCTGAAACAGAACGAAGCAAAGCGTGAGGAATGCCAAAATCAGTCATGCCCGCTCTGTCATATGCAGCATATCAAAACCTGCTGCATTGTGGAAATAGCTGCGCACTTTCGGTATAGGGAAGCGAAGATCTGACGCTGTTTATCAAGAGTCTGCAGAAGAATTAAATGATTTCTTCTCAACAGCTGTAAACTGCCACGCAGTGACAAATTACCAGCCCCAAGATATCAATCTCTCGAGAGACAAGTTTTTCCTAAAACATGTCACTATCAGCACAGTACACAAGGCAATTATGAGAATCTCTTCCGAGGCAGTAGGAAATGATGGAGTGAGCATTGGCATCATTAAGAATGTCGTAGACACTATTATTCCAGTTATCACAGACATCTTCAACCTGTCTCTTGTCAGTAGTCATATCCTACTGAGTGGAAGCAAATTTTAATTCAACCTATACCCAAGACTGACAACCCTAAGTCACCAGGTGACTACAGGCCGATCAGCATACTATCTGCAATATCTAAAGCCCTAGAATACATCGTCCATGAATAGCTGACGGATTACCTCAAAACTCATAACATCCATGACAAATATCAGTCAGGATTTCGAAAGCACCATAGTACAGCAACTGCATTAATCAAAGTAACTGTTGACATTAAACATGCTATGGACAGATGTGAAGCTACCATCCTAACACTGCTTGACTTTAGCAAGGCTTTTGACACAGTTGACTTTGATATATTACTAATTAAAATGAAACAACTGAATTTCTCAAACAGTGCAATACACTGGTTCGACAGCTACCTCAAAAACAGAAGTCAACAAGTCATTTGTGGGTCGGAAAAGTCATCATGGAAAAACGTGCGCCCTGGAGTTCCCCAAGGCTCCATCCTTGGTCCATTACTCTTCTCACTGTACATTAATGATATTTCTTCAGTGATTCACTCCTGCAGCTACCATCTGGTTAACCTTGAGTGAAATATTCTTCCCATTAAAATATAAGACAAAGCTTTATGGTCACAAAATATGGTTATTCTTTTTCCATAGACAAAATATCTACACTTTTCACGCATCCATACCATAGCTATTACCTCTAACTCTGTGGTACACTATGCCCTTTCACATTTAGAGAGCGTTCTGCTTGTGAATCCTATAATATTAATGGTATTCGTATCTTGTGGATCATCCATTTGGAAAAGCGCAGTGCCTAGGCCTGTTTTGGAAGCATCAGTGCCAATTTAAAAATCCTGTTCAAGTTTCGAATGATGTAACAACTGAGCGTTAACTAAAGCGTCTTGGATTTTGTCAACAGTTTGACTACACTCAGGGGTCCATTTCCACATGATGTTCTTTCGTAATAACTTTAATAAACATTCTTGGCTAGTTAATTGATTAGGCAAAAATTGTCGGAAAAATGAGGCTAATCCCATGAATGATTTTAATTCCTTTTTATTTTTTTGGATAGGGACACTTTTTGATAGCACTCATTTTGCTAGGATTCGGCATAATACCCTCTGGTATAATTATATGTCCTAGGAACTTCAGTTGACTTCTGGTGAATCTAGATTTCATTAAATTTACTGTTACTCAATGCTCTAAGAATTTCGCAAATACTCATTCAAGAAGATCAAAATGCTCCTCCAATGTTTCAGTAGCGATCAATAGGTCGTCCACATACAAGGTAACTCTATTGAGCAAATCTCGTCCAAGTACAGTGTCCGATATAAGTACACATCCGCTGATATTCAGTCCAAATAGCATAATAGTGAATTGGTAACTTCTGTCCAGAAAAATAAAAGCAGTATACTTTTAAGAGTCAATAGAGATTTTTGTTTGCCAGTACGAACTTCTCATATCAAGGGATGTCAGGAAGCGGGCACCACAGAATTTCTGAATTAACTCATCCAAACTCTCAGGTCTTGTCTGTACCAGTGCAATTATCTTGTTTATCTCTCTAGCATCTAGAACTTATCTGACATCACCATTCACTTTGAGGACCGCCAAAAGAGGCTACAATATTCAGAATGAGCGGGCTTTATAATTCCCTACTCTAACATGGTTATTCCAGGACGTTTACAAAATATGGGCAGATAATTACTTAACAAGCAATACAAATCTTCTTGTTGACTTGCAGATAGGTATTAGGATTTGGAGATTTTCTTATGAAGTGTAACTTGACTTATTTCTTCCCCAATATATTCAATATAGAAAATATCATCAACTAAATTACAGTCAGTACCAATATAGCTAACCATTAACTTCATGCAATACTGATCCGGGACTATTTTGCCCATTATCATAGAGACTGTCAAAACGTCAGCTTCGGAGTCCAAGGTACACTCCTCCTTTAAATTGATGACTGCTCCAGCATCACACACAAAATCTAGACACCAAACACATGGTACGGTCATTTTTCTTGAAGCAATTAAAAAGGTACTTTCTATTGAAGCCGCCCACATCATAATGTTGACTCGTGCCTGCTTTGAGACATTTTGCGCTTTCACACTAAATGCTCCAGATACAGTACATCCAGCAACAGGAAATGTAAGCACTATCACTCCTTGATTAATTTGTTTAAAACAATCCTGCATCATTACGCTAATGGTTGCTCTAGTATCAATCAAAATTTCAACATCAATACCATTTATTACTGCTTCAGCTACTGCCAGAAAAATTCATCCACACTTTTTTCGAAATGTAAGGTGTTTCTTCAACCAGTTCCTCCATTAGGTCCAAAACATCATTATATCTCAGCACATTCACTTTAAAATGATGCCTTCCCTCCTCATCCTCTCAAATTATCATAGGAAGGCTTTTGGTGACTAGTTCTAGTTTAATCTTCGGGTAGATGACATATTCGGTGGATCATGTACTTCAACAATATGTACAGTATGGTCGGAATTTGGAAGTTGTTCCCTTTGTGACTTTATTGCTCTGTTACTGAGTGGTATTGGTCCTTGTGTTTGTTGAGTTACATTTGTGTCTACCCATCGAACTTCAGGTGTCAAAGAGTCTTTCCAAGGTTGTATACTATTAGGATTGTCTTCTGGGTATATATTACATCTGCGTGAATTACCACACTGATTATTCAAATCATTATATCTGCATTTATGATTTGGTTTTCCTGTACTAATCTGATTCACCTGATTATTATTATTTCTATAGGTTTCTTTAGAATAATAGGTGATACATTTATACTGAACATTATTATTGGCTTTACTATAGCCATAACATGTCGCTTGTCCTCATTTGTGTAGTATAGGTTTAGTATTTCTAATTCAGTTGTTAATATTATTATTATTATTATTATTATAGTGTAAGGCAGACATTTGATTATTATCCCATACTAGGGCACTTTATAGTACCATATCGATTGAATCGACTACAGACAGAAAGTTTCTCAAATATATATGAATAGGTAATCTTCCTTTCAAAATAGGTATCACTTCTCTATCGGAAATAGGATCACTCCAGTACCTTGTTTTAGTAATGTATTTCTCTAAATACTATTATAAAACTCCGGTTGATACACCTCCTTTCTTAGCCTCTTGTTTGGTGCTCGACCAGTATTTTGCTAAGAAAAGTTGTTCAAACTCCGCACATGTATTGTCTGAGTCTGGAACCGCGCGACCGCTGTGGTCGCAGGTTCTAATCCTGCCTTGGGCATGGATGTGTGTGATGTCCTTAGGTCAGTTAGGTTTAAGTAGTTCTAAGTTCTAGGGGACTGATGACCTCAGATGTTAAGTCCTATAGCGCTCAGAGGTGTTTGAACCATAAATTCGGTGTGTACGTTAGTCATATCCATGGAAACTTTTACTTGTAATTCACTAAATTTAGTACTTAATCGTTCTTTCCACTCTACTTTTAAGTTACTGAATTTCTCATTTAATTGTCTATTATTATCTTTAAGTGACACAATTTGATTTTCAAGTGACTCAAACTTGTTGTCGAATTTTTCATTTAGTGAAGTCATATTTTCCATTTGAGTGTTGAATTTTTCAGTTTGGGAATCAAATTTGGCATCAAACTTCTCATCTAAATGTTGCATATTCTCAGGTAACTGATGATGCATACTCGCCAAAAATTTAATAATAATATCATCTTTAAGCTCTGTAACATTTGATGTAAGATTCACACTTCCCTGTGTAGCTTTGGTACGAGGGCAGTTCAATAAGTAATGCAACACATTTTTTTTCTGAAACAGGGGTTGTTTTATTCAGCATTGAAATACACCAGGTTATTCCCCAATCTTTTAGCTACACAACACTATTTTTCAACGTACTCTCCATTCAATGCTACGGCCTTACGCCACCTTGAAATGAGGGCCTGTATGCCTGCACGGTACCATTCCACTGGTCGATTTCGGAGCCAACGTCGTACTGCATCAATAACTTCATCATCATCCGCGTAGTGCCTCCCACGGTTTGCGTCCTTCATTGGGCCAAACATATGGAAATCCGACGTTGCGAGATCGGGGCTGTAGGGTGCATGAGGAAGAACAGTCCACTGAAGTTTTGTGAGCTCCTCTCGGGTGCGAAGACTTGTGTGAGGTCTTGCGTTGTCATGAAGAAGGAGAAGTTCGTTCAGATTTCTGTGCCTACGAACACGCTGAAGTCGTTTCTTCAATTTCTGAAGAGTAGCACAATACACTTCAGAGATGATCGTTTGACCATGGGGAAGGACATCGAACAGAATAACCCCTTCAGCGGCCCAGAAGACTGTAACCATGACTTTACCGGCTGAGGGTATGGCTTTAAACTTTTTCTTGGTAGGGGAGTGGGTGTGGCGCCACTCCATTGATTGCCGTTTTGTTTCAGGTTCGAAGTGATGAACCCATGTTTCATCGCCTGTAACAATCTTTGACAAGAAATTGTCACCCTCAGCCACATGACGAGCAAGCAATTCCGCACAGATGGTTCTCCTTTGCTCTTTATGGTGTTCGGTTAGACAACGAGGGACCCAGCGTTAACAAACCTTTGAATATCCCAACTGGTGAACAATTGTGACAGCACTACCAACAGAGATGTCAAGTTGAGCACTGAGTTGTTTGATGGTGATCCGTCGATCATCTCGAACGAGTGTGTTCGCACGCTCCGCCATTGCAGGAGTCACAGCTGTGCACGGCCGGCCCGCACGAAGGAGATCAGACAGTCTTGCTTGACCTTGCGGCGATGATGACACACGCTTTGCCCAATGACTCACCGTGCTTTTGTCCACTGCCAGATCACCGTAGACATTCTGCAAGCGCCTATGAATATCTGAGATGCCCTGGTTTTCCGCCAAAAGAAACTCGATCACTGCCCATTGTTTGCAATGCACATCCGTTACAGACGCCATTTTAACAGCTCCGTACAGCGCTGCCACCTGTCCGAAGTCAATGAAACTATACAAGACGAAGCGGGAATGTTTGAAAATATTCCACACGAAATTTCCGGTTTTTTCAACCAAAATTGGCCGAGAAAAAAAATGTGTTGCACTACTTATTGAACTGCCCTCGTATTTATAAAATCCTGTATATTACTATTTCTACTTGTACTTGGGTCTGCTTCTACTGCCACCTCCACATCAATGATATTACTACCACTTAAATTATGTGATTGCTGTCCTACATGTATTACATTTGGGACTCTTTCACCAAGATTTTCCTCCCTCAAATTATGCGATTGCTGGTTCACAATTGGTTCCCTAGTTACCTCCTCATAAGGATTATATCCACTTTCACTCCCCTCACCTGTCACTTCCAAACTCTGGGTTGCATTATCTCGTGCTCTTGTTGTTCAGGTGTACATTTTTCCTAGTATCTTTATACATAGTTAAAATATCAATATCAACACAACATACAATTATTTGTTTGTTCACAAAATATATGAATAACTGTGCTCTGGTCAAAGATGATTGTTTAGGACAAAATCAAAATATACTTTTCACCAACCATAGAACTGTTCTTTTATACTATGCCTGTACTACTCGTACCTGTGAGTATCTCTAATGGGCCAATGTTCGTGCCTTGGGCCTGAAGTTTTTAGTATATCCTTTTCAGGCCCCACATTGGGTGCCAAGTATATGCAGATGGCTTTTCTTTAGTCTTCTTCTTGTTTCCTGTTTATCCCAGCCTCTTGAGATCTCTTGTGAAGAGACACAATACAACGCATTCAGTAGTGGCGAGGGTCAATCAATGAAGTTATATAACAGTTAGCAATTTAACTTTTGAAAGCACTGGTTTTTTGGCATTTCCGGAAATAAAATCACTCTCATACTCTCATGCGGTCAGCAAATTTTGTGTAACAGTTTGTATGTGTAATGGGACTTATTAAGTTGCAAATCATTGTAATGAATTAATTAATCTGCATTACAGCATTGCTAAGCAATGTGATCAACAAGGTGATATGTGTCTCAATTAAAACAGAACCTCAATATTTTGAATAAACTTTCAGTTCCTTTTTGTAAAAAATTTACGACACACATTAGGTATCCCGCTGGGATCTCTACAGCAGTACCAGCAGAGCTTGGAAAAACAAATGAGTTACGAAATGACGTGTAATTCACGATACTGCCACTAGGAGACTAGTAAGCAGCAATGGCTGACAATGGAAGACTGATGACACAGCAATGATCGGCAATTGTGTTACTTTTTCATGAAATGAAAAGCCTTGTTGTGGCTCAGAGGCATTTTTGACAACAGTTTAACACACAATGGGTCCCTTGCAAGAAGACCATCCACAGGTTGTACGATAAATCTGTACAGGAAGGAACAGTATTGGAAGTGAAGCGACGTTGGCCTAAGCCTGTTTGTTTGCCGGAGAATATTGAGGCGGTACGAGTTGCTGTACAGAGAAGTCCCAAGAAATCATGTAGAAAGGCAGTAGTGCAACTGGGAATATCCAGACACTCCGTTCAACGCATTCTTAAAAGTGACCTCCATATGTACCCATACAAGATGGCCTGTGCACAGAAGCTCACTGAAGAACACAAGCAGCAGAGACTATTGTTTGCTCAGTGGGGAGGATTGGGAAGAAACTATCAACAACTTTTGGTTTTCAGACGAGGCGCATTTTCATTTAGACGGTGTGGTTAACAAACAAAATGTACACTTTTGGGCCACTGAAAACCCACAAGTGCTTCATGAACGACAACATTATGCTCTGAAGATTACAGCGTGGGCAGCAATTTCCAGTCACATACTTATTGGACCCTTTCTCTTTGAAGAAACTGCGAACAGCGAGTGTTATTTGAGCATGCTTCGCAATAGCTTCATTCTACAGCTTCTTGCTACTGCCTTGCCCTTCAACACACAGTGGTTCATACAAGATGGAGCAAGGCTACATACTGCAAACAGTGTGTTGGAGCTTTTACACGAGCATTTTGACATGCGGATCATTTCACTCAGGTTTCCAGGTCGCTTCAATGATGGACAAAATTGGCCCCCCCATAGTCCAGACCTCAATCCATGTGACTTTTTTCTTTGGGGGTCCCTAAAGGAAAAAATTTTCCTGAAACGTCCACGTGATTTAATGGAGCTCAGAAGACTTATTCTAAAAGCTTGCAGTGAAATTATGGAAGACATGTGCCGTAGGGTAATTACTAACTTCAGTGTTCATTTGAAGGAAGTTAGGAAACGAAATGGTGGACATATTGAGCATGTGCTGAGTTAGAACAAATCTCCATGGACGGTTCTTCATTGTAGTATATGTTCCTTTCAGATTGTATTGACAATAAAGTTTATATTCAAAAACAAAATGGTAACACATTTCGTGTGCCACCCTGTATTTGGGTCTATGGATGACATTGTGTCCTTTGGTAGGAAAGTTTCCAGTTTTACTCACTCACAACCAAGTGACCCATCCAGTAAATTTTCCAATGGTAGCTGAGCCCAAAGTGGACAATATTTTATTTTATTTTTTGCAATGGACTCTTTCCACAATTTCTGATTTAAGATTCATGACACAGCGTACACCATGCAATACAAAGGGTCTTGTACCACCTTAAAGACTCTTTGTGATAGATACGCTCAAATCTTCTCATCTAGGTTAGGGAAGGCAACATCACTTTTAAAATGATGGCTGCCGCACACTTTTTAAAGCCTTTTCCAGTGGCCTTGGCTTTAACCCTTGATTACTAATATCTCACAAAATATACAATTGCAGCTAGTACCAATCTGCGGTTCTCACCAATCTGATATTGTCAGTACTGAGTGTAAAACAGGATATTTTGTACTTACTTGGTATGGGATATACAACTGGAGACTTTGTAATTGTAATTAATTCTAAACTGTAAATTATGACACCTTTCGAATAATATATGGAGCATTAAAGTTTATGATGGTTTAGTAACAATGTAACATTTTCCTCTTTAGTGTTCTAGCTAAGCCTCAAAACAGAGCCAGACAGACTCACTCATTGAAATCTGTTAATGCCAATCACCGCAGTCAATGGACCACTCCTATGGGCACAGTATGCAAACACAACTGGAGCTTGTAACTTTGTGATTTTAAAGTAACGAAAAATGCAGAAGCTGAAGTGGAAACATATTCTCTACTGACCCCAGACAAACTCTTTGCAAAATTTTGCCACAGCAATTTATTCTGTAAAATTGACCTTGCAGACGCATAGTATCAAAGCCTTTCAGGTGCAGCATGACAAGCTTACCTAGCACTAAATGCACAATATGGCCTTTACCATTATAAGCGGTTACCTTTCAGAATCTCTAGTCACTGTCATGTTTCAGCATTTTATGGATCAGTTACTACTAGGTATTCTCTACTTCCCATATACATTGATATTTTAGTCCCAGTTGCAATGCCAAAGGATCATTTTAACAACTTCACAATTTTGTTGCAGAAGCTGGCAGTGAAAGAACTTAAATGCAACCTGTGCAACCTTGACATATTTAAAGTTTAAACTCTCAGCAAATGAACTGGAATCAGTGAAGTATTATGTTGCAGGGATCAATAAAATGCAGCCTCATATGAATAGGAAAGACTTATATGTGTTTCTGTATAAGATGAACTACAACAGCTGACTGACTGCAAATACAGCAGAATTCTCTTACAGACCGAATGTGCAAATGTGTCTGAGTTTCTAAGGGACCAAACTGCTGAAGTCATCAGTCCCTAAACTTACACACTACTTAAACTAACTTAAGCTATGAACAACACACACACCAATGCCCAAGGGAGGACTAGAACCTCCAGCGGCAGGGGCCACGCAATCAGTGACATGACGCCTTACAGTCCGAATCAGCTACAATGCCAAGGTGAATGTCTTGTGTGATCACCTTGCTGTTAACAAGTTTTCCAGGCTTTGAATGACTGAATTTTTCCCTGCACTGTGCTCGACAACACACACCTCTGGTCTCCCTCTGATAGTAGCAACTGAAGCATTCCACTGCAGTATTGGTGCAGTCTTGTCCCATAAATACTCCAAAGCTGCTGAGCGCCCTATCACATATCCTTGAAGACTGGTACATTCACAATAAACATGTTTGTCCTCGCATTGTGTCAAGTGGGTACACACTGATGGATATCTTGAAATAGACCAATTGTTCTGAGACTGATAGGATCGCATATTTTCTCAGTATTCTGCAACGCCCGAGTCAGTGATTAATTCTGCAGACATTTGCATACAGATATTGCTGGATTGCACTGTATAGTCAATGCTGAAAGTTATTTCTGTTGAAGGGTAATTACTTTAGGTCTACCAGTTACTGATATGTGGCGAACAGAGTAAGGAGTAAGTCTGTAATTCATCTACCTCAAGGCATCTGTTGATACCAATGTGCAAAACAAGGACATAACTGCAACTCTGTAGCATTACATTATTAATTTTACCAACAGACTTCACTCTGCCCATAGTGAAAGTAAAAATATGATTGAGACACAATGAGTTTTTTACAGATATTTTATGATTTGAATGTGTCAGAGCAATTTATGGTATTAGATTCATATTTGGGAGCAATGAGGTTCAAATTTGTGTCTAGTCATACAGATCTACATTTTATATGATTTCCCTAAATCACTTAAAGTAATTCCCAGAATGGTTCCTTTTACAGAGGCACAATGAATTTTTCCCCATCCTTGTTCAACTGCATTAGTGCTCCATTACTAGTGTGCCCTCATTCCTCTTCACTGTTTCCATACAGGATTTTCTATCATCAGACTATTGTTATCAGGTAATCTGTATGCATAGACTGAAGATTACTTAGGAACAAAAATAAATGATAAATCTATGTCTATGAGTAGAACTACACCAAGAATTTTTCACTACTACTGACATGATTTTCAAATAATGTTGGTCAAAGAACAACAAATGAGTTTAAATGAAATTTTAGAAACAGGTGCTACCATATGCTTGGGAAGTCTCGTTTAATCATATATATAATTTGTTAACACTAATGACATATACTGAAATGAAAGGGATATTTCACCTTCTCATTCAGATGTAGAATTTGTTTATCTCTCTCTTTTACACTATTCTCAGCATTTGCCAATTCTTTGGATAACCGTACCACTTTTCTCTCTGCTTCACCCAGTCTTCTCATTATAACTGGTATGAGATCAGCAGGCAGCTCAATTGCTGAAAGGAAAATTAAAAGTAATCAAGAAATGAGGATTACCTGATGCATTTTATGTGTTGCATCAAACTACACTTATAACAGAATAGGTGTAGACAGTTTTGCAGACCTAATATTTTTAAATTTTGCAGTACTGACATTTATCACACGATGCATGGGAATTTTAAAAAGTAATTTACACATAATTATGGCATATCATCTAAGTTCTGCTCTACACTTCACACTGACACAGATACATGACTATTTTTCAACATAGCCATCAAATCTATGTAAAAAGTCGAATGTTCTACAAATTGTTCAGTTGATGACAGAAATCCGCTTCTTGGTCTCAGAGCTGTTTGAGGACTGCTGTGTGAATTTCCTCATCATTGAAAAATCTCTTTTGTGGTATAGTCAATGCCCACACCGTGGCGCCTGCAACTGCGTGGTCGCGGTCTTTACGTCACACAGCCAACGGCCAGCACACCCCGCTTATGCGCAGCTCTGCACAGCTGTACAGTGCAGGCACAGGCCTCACTCACTGAGTACCTCTGCCCTGTCACGGCAACCTCAGGCGGTGTCCTCCCAAGAGATAGTTACGTGAGGCCGCGTCGCCAATCGTAACGAGACACGAAAAGCGGACTCGAGTAAGGCGGGCATATTCCTCCGTCACTCACCCTATATAGCTGCATACGCCGCCACGCCTGGGAGTCCCGTGTCGGGCGACCTACGTGCTACGTTGACGTCACACCCCGGAACGACGCTACACTACGACTGTTTACTGTACCGGACTTGGACTCTGCAGCCCAGTCGCTGCTCTTGACCGAGCACCAAGTTGTGTTGTTATTGTGGAACTCTTGGCAATAAACAGAATTTGTAACTCACGCCAATCGTTAATTGTTGTTTCTCCAATTACGGATACAACATCTTTCTCCCAGATATTATTTGTCAGTAGCCCACACACTATCAACTCTGTTCGATGTTGATGGCCTTCCTTCCCAGTCAGCATCGCCCACATTTGTATGGCTTGGTCAAATTGTTGGCCCCATTTCATTACAGCTGGACATGACATTCTCTTTGGTCCACATTCCACAGGGCATAACCACAACATAACTCAAAAAATAATTAGGCCCAAGTACAAGCAGTAATTTTTGTGCCTATAGAAATGTGTCTAACCAAGTTCCAAAATAAAGCTGAAATAGGACAGATTGCCACTCACCACATAGAGGAGGCACTGAGCAGCAGACAGTCTCATTTAAAGTATATTTGAAAGTGCTTCCTCAGATGAAGAGAAAAACACACACACAAAATTTACACATGCACAAAATTTACACACACACGTATTTCACTCACGGTCACTGTCATCTATTGGTGCTAACGCCAGAATATGGTGAGCAGTGATCTCAGCTGAGATAGGTAGTGGGGATACAGAAGAAGTATGGAGTAGGAAGGGGGAGGGATAGCAGAGAAGCGGTTGGGGAGATGCTGTAGTAATGCCTCTGAGAGTGTGCATGGATGTGGTGGAGGCACAACAGCAAGCTGTGAGCTGCAGCATCAGGAGACTGTTTTTGGGAGGGAGGGGGGAAGGAGAAAGTAGAGAAGCAGAGAAGGGGGAAGGGCTATGGAGATCTGCTTTGGGTTGAAGTACTGTGTGAGGCTGGAGTGGAAGCAGGAAAGGGATAGGGACAGGTGGGGTTCAGAAAAGTTTGTGTTGGTGGGAAGAATCAAGATAGCACAGGATGTGGAGCAGTCACTGAGGCCACACTCCCCATGTTGTGCAGCATGCTTGGCAACTGGGCAGTGCAGCTGTCTCTTGCCAATGTTTTGTGGTGGCCATTCTTGTGAACAGATAGCTTGTTAGTGGTCCTGCCCAAGTAAACTGCCATCCAGTGTTTGCAGCTAATTTGGTACACCACATGGCTGCTTTCACAGGTGGCCCTGTAGCATTGCAGCTATTATGCAACTGCAGATTTTTGCAGTAAGAATTGTTACATTATAGCAAGCTGTTTTGGAAGCCTGCAGTATAGTAGCATTTGGTGGCGGCCGACTTGTGGCCTGCCGTATGTGTCATAGCCACACCTGTCGCTAAAGCGGACCTTGAGAATGCTGACTATGGCACATACTGAAATCACTTATTCACCCCGCATAAGAAACTGAATAACTATGTTAAATATTATCTGTCTTATTCCAAATTTGGTACTTGACCTTTTGTTATTAAGATGAACTTTATGTCAAAATTTGATACCGCTACCTATAATACTTTTATATGAAAAACCCATAAAAAGGTACTTAACTGACACTTAAGAAAGTAAATTCAGATAGGAACAACAACAGTTTATATTTCTTTTGTTATTTGAAAACGGTAATAGCACTCTGATTGTGCTGATTTATTTTATAAAGATTTTCAATTCTAAACTTTCGATAATTTTCCTTTCGCAATGAAAATAACAGTTTAAAAGTTAATATTTATATTTTGTGTTAGGGTGAGAGTAAATGTGAGTGTGTATGTGGGACATATGTCAAAACTCAATTCCATATTGTATTACACCTTACATAACTAACAAGTGTTATGCCACCAGGGTGTCATGAAAACTGTAAATCCCCTTAACTGACAGATGATGTATGTATACGAGTGTTTGCTTTTGTACTAAGGCAACCAGAAAGGTAATAAGAGGATAATCAGTTCTAAAGTATATTTCAAGCATAGTTTTCTCTTTGTTTTCATTTTGTTTGGTTTGGTGGAACATTTTGTTAATATTTGCTGAAATGATGTAAATGCATCTGTGAATGTTGATTGGAGTAAAGCAGTTTAAGTGCGAATACGATGTAGAAAGATTGATCTGATTGGCTGTTTATTTTGATCAACCAATCAGAGTAAAGTCTTTCCCGTGCATTAGAATGAGTTATATTCCCTGAAAGCAACGGCATTCAGTCAGTCAAGGACTAGCTGCCATACGAGAAGGTCACGTTAGACGTGTCCGAAAAAGTTATTTGTAAAATGAAGAAGTGACATTTATTTCGCATTTGGTTTATATCACCATGCAAGCAGATGCATTTACGGACAGTTCTGTGAAGTTTGGGAGATTTTGGAGTGTTTGTTGTAGTGAAGAATTCTGTGTGGCGTGTTCAGTATTCATTTACAGAACATTTTTTGGTGAGCATCTTCCTTTGAAGAATCCACTGAAAAGGACCGAGTGTGAAACTCATTTCATAGCAGAGTATTGACTGCATTAATCTCGTAATATTTCATGTTGAACTTAGTAAATTTCTGGTTGTTTTGCGTGTGATGTAAGTTGCATGAATTAGTAGTAGATGTGCTATCAACGTAAATGTGGGCTTGTTGACCCATAACTAAAAGACAATAAAAAACATTAGTATCATTTTCAATGAAGGAAGGAAACATCCACTTTTGCCCATTATTACTAGAGATTTACAGGTTTATTTTGTTACTTGAGTTACGCGGACAATGCAATCGTAAGTATGGACAATGGTTTTCTTCAACGCTGCTTTTAACATTGACTACATAGTACCTACGAATGCACAGCAACAGATGGTGAACAAACAATGTACTGAGGTAGGTGTACATTAATTTGCAGCTTGCTTCACTCAGTGCTAGTGAATATTTTTAACACTGCTCCGCCGAAACCCTGCCTTTGACAAGATAGAAGATGCCTATGATAGGACTAGTGGAGGTGATAGTGGGTGGATGTATGAGGTAGATCTTGCATCTAAATCTATTCAAAAAATGGCTCTGACCACTATGGGACTTAACATCTGTGGTCATCAGTCCCCTAGAACTTAGAACCACTTAAACCTAACTAACCTAAGGACAGCACATAACACCCAGTCATCACGAGGCAGAGAAAATCCCTGACCCCGCCGGGAATCGAACCCGGGAACCCGGGCGTGGGAAGCGAGAACACTACCGCACGACCACGGGATGCGGACTCTAAATCTATTACAGGGATACAAGTCAATGGCAAGAGGTTGGGAACAGGGACAGAATAGAGACTGTCAAGAATACTGTATAGACTGGGTAGATGGCGGAATATCACCATAGGAAGGGTAGGGAGGATATTTGTTATTTCAGTGCATGGCAGAGGTAGCCAAAAACCCTGGCACAGAATGTGATTCAGTAGCTCAGTCTTAAGTAGCAAATGAGTTGCAAGGGGGGATATTCGTTTGTGGCTGGTGACTGAGTATGTAGGGGATGGTTTAAGTGACTGGGGAAGGATATTAATATATTGAATTAATTTTTTTTTTTTTTTGAATCATTCACAACACATAGTAATTACCATCAATAGTGTGTCTCCTTTTGTACTTATAACACACAAATTATGGCAGTATAGTACGCTGACTTTGTTTCTTTACTTAGAGTTATGTTTGTTGTTGTTGTGGTCTTCAGTCCTGAGACTGGTTTGATGTAGCTCTCCGTGCTACTTAATCCTGTGCAAGCTTCTTCCTCTCCCAGTACATACTGCAGCCTACATCATTCTGAATCTGCTTAGTGTATTCATCTCTTGGTCTCCCTCTACGATTTTTACCCTCCACTCTGCTCTCCAGTACTAAATTGGTGATCCCTTGATGCCTCACAACATGTCCTACCAACCGATCCCTTCTTCTAGTCAAGTTGTGCCACAAACTCCTCTTCTCCCCAATTCTATTCAGTACCTCCTCATTAGTTACATGATCTATCCATCTAATCTTCAGCATTCTTCTGTAGCACCACATTTCGAAAACTTCTATTCTCTTCTTGTCCAAACTATTTATCGTCCATGTTTCACTTCCATACATGGCTACACTCCATACAAATACTTTCAGAAATGACTTCCTGACACTTAAATCTATACCTGATGTTAACAAATTTCTCTTCTTCAGAAACAGTTTCCTTTCCATTGCCAGTCTACATTTTATATCCTCTCTACTTCGACCATCATCAGTTATTTTGCTCCCCAAATAGCAAAACTCCTTTACTACTTTAAGTGTCTCATTTCCTAATCTAATTCCCTCAGCATCACCCGACTTAATTCGACTACATTCCATTATCCTCGTTTTGCTTTTGTTGATGTTCATCTTATATCTTTCTTTCAAGACACTGTCCATTCTGTTCAACTGCTCTTCCAAGTCCTTTGCTGTCTCTGACAGAATTACAATGTCATCGGTGAACCTTAAAGTTTTTATTTCTTCTCCATGGATTTTAATACCTACTCTGAATTTTTCTTTTGTTTCTTTTACTGCTTGCTCAATATACAGATTGAACAACATCAGGGAGAGGCTACAACCCTGTCTTACTCCCTTCCCAACCACTGCTTCCCTTTCATGTCCCTCGACTCTTATAACTGCCATTTGGTTTCTGTTCAAATTGTAAATAGCCTTTCGCTCCCTGTATCTGCGGAATCCAAACTGATCTTCCTCGAGGTCGGCTTCTACCAGTTTTTCCATTCCTCTGTAAAGAATTCACGTTAATGTTTTGCAGCCATGACTTATTAAACTGATAGTTCGGTAATTTTCACATCTGTCAATGCCTGCTTTCTTTGGGATTGGAATTATTATATTCTTCTTGAAGTCTGAGGGTATTTTGCCTGTCTCATACATTTTGCTCACCAGATGGTAGAGTTTTGTCAGGACTGGCTCTCCTAAGGCTGTCAGTAGTTCTAATGTAGTGTTGTCTACTCCCGGGGCCTTGTTTTGACTTAGCTCTTTCAGTTCTCTATCAAACTCTTCACGCAGTATGATATCTCCCATTGCATCTTCATCTACATCCTCTTCCATTTCTATAACATTGCCCTCAAGTACATCGCCCTTGTATAGATATTAACTTTTGTTTATAGTTATGTTAAAAGTGCAGTCTTCAGAACAATTATTTCTTTTACTCTCTGAAATATAGGCATGTATTTGGTATAAAAACATACATGGTAGGTAAAATCTTATATTTCACACATTATAAACAAGCTAACTTTTCTCTGAATTTCAGTCAAAAATTTTATGGTGACTGAATTAAAATTTAGAGTTCTTGTTGGTGGTCTGTACACCGGCAGCACAGTAGAGCATCAATTTTTTGATCTAAATGGGTGATGAGTGTGTTCAAAAAACCAATTTATTAGGATGCTTAAGCTGTATACCTTCATTTACCAATAAAACTACATATATTTACAATAACATGAATATTAATTATTATTACAAAATCAAGTACAGTAGGAATGTATGCAGCGCAGCCCAGTAAACAAAACATATGTAATACATATGCATTTAGCATGTACATTACATACGTAAGGAATTAATACTTAAAAAGTCCTTGGTTTTGGCCTGTCGAAGCAGGCCTACCCACTTACGAACGACTAAATCACGCACACTGTTTGAGGTCAGATGTCTGATACTGATTGCTTTCATCTTGAGCTTCAAAACCCTCACCAGGCAGTTTCTGAACATGTAAATGCTTCAGAAGGAGCTGGTGTACTGTATTTTCATCTTCATTTTCTGGGCCACTAGTTGATGAGATACTGCTGGAGTCAGCGTCATCTGTGACAAGGTTTACTATTTCCTATCCTGGATGATTTGATGCACTGGATCTGCATCATAGACATACATCCATTCTTGAACATCTTCTTCATCACATTCATGGAGACTGAGTAATTTTAGCATACTGAGTTTTTTGGATATATCATTGTGTTCGTCTTTTTCAATTGAATTTGAGAACTTTCCTCCGTCCGCAAAATTTTATTGCAGGCTTTCTTCAAATTTTGTACTCTTACCCCATGCTACACCGATCATGTAGAACACATTTTTCTAATCAAAATTTTTATGATTTTTTAACAGACTTTCTTCTCCCTTCTCTTCTCTTTCTAACAGTAACTTACGTTATTCTTTTCTGCAATACCATTTGAAAGTCTCAATAATGCCCTCATCAATGGGCTGTAATAAACAGGTTATATTAGGTGGAATAAATATTACTTTTATGAACTCGTCTTTTTCATTTAAGATTTGATGGATGAGTTGGTACATTGTGAAGAGCAGTAATGTTTTCTCCGTTTTGCCAATCTTTAGTTGATGAGCTTTTACAGTGAAAATTTGATTATCCCCCCATGTGCTCTTTTGTGAGGTGTAAACAGTAGGCATCACAGACATATTTACTTTTTGAAACGACTTTCAACAATGGCAAGCACTGGCAATCAGTGGTTACTAGTAGCATCAGTGCAAGATAAAGCAGTAGTAAGATCCTTGCTTATTTTATGATCAGATGCTGCTAATTCATGACATGAAGCAAGAGTTTTTCTTGGCAAAGCTTTCCAATTGAGCCCAGTCTTGTCAAATTTCTAAATGTTTTTCAGAGCACAATGAAATGATCGTATGGCATTGTTGGCCGGGAGGCCCCATGCGGGAAGTTCGGCCGCCGTATTGCAAGTCCTTTTTAGCTGACGCCACTTTGGCGGGCTGCGAGTCAATGATGATGAACACACAACACCCAGTCATCACGAGGCAGAGAAAATCCCTGACCCCACCGGGAATCAAACCCGGGACCCCGTGCGCAGGAAGAGAGAACGCTACCGCAAGACCGCGGGCTGCAGACACAATCTTCTTCCCCCACTACAGCCCTTAGTTTGATGTTGAAAGAAACAGCAGACAGTTTATCTCCTTGTACTTGATGCTCACAAGTGCCATGTCTTGACTTAAAGCATTTTAACTAGTCTGTGCTTGCTTTAAGATTAGGCAGCCCTCCAAGATTTTCATTACATTGAATTACCTTTTCATACAGAATGTGACTAGAGAAAGGTCCTTCTTGTGATCTTTCTTTACCACTTTTAAACAGCATAATCTAAATCCATGTTTGTCAAGATATTCATAGTTTTATGCCTTGATCAATCAGTGAGATCAGGCTTAGGTATAAAATTTGTGGTGCTAATCTTTTTATTTTTTTTTTTTTTATATCCATAATTGTCAACTTACAAACCTTATACTGATTACATTACTTTGTTGCAGATTCGCCTTACATTAACCTCCATTACCTTCATATTTATCTCTCATAGAAATGAAAACACATTTACATTCATGTATTTATATCACAAGTTAAGTTTATACAGCAAAGTTGACACAAAAGAGTGCAACAGAGCGTAAACTATTACTATTGTTGACAATGGGGAAGCTGCACGAGTAACAGTCTGGTTAACACGTCATCTAGTTGACCAATGTTCTGACAATCGACACCCTACCATAGTACCAACTTGTGTATTACCTGGCCAACTATTGTGCACTATATTCGAAATGACAATATTCATTACTCTGAAGGACCCAGGACTTAACTCCACTTTTTTTGCATTTACAGCCACTTCCCCCTTTTTTTATTGATTCTACCATAGTACAGTATTTGTTTTTATCCACCAAAATTAATCTGTTCAATTTCAGTTTTTCCTTGTGATGTTCCCATATGCACAACAAATTTTCTGGCATTCCATCTATCATCATCAGAATTTCTTTTTTATTAATGACATGTCTGATGTTTTGGTTGAAGGGAGTAAATGCACTTTGGCGATATCTGATCTACAGTCATATTGATTTTTCTTAATGTCCTGAAGCAAAATACGTTACCGTACGTGACACTCTGTAATGTTTCCCCTTGATACAGCTACACTAGTACATACCAGACTACTTATACTATATACTTATATGGATATGGTGTCTGTTCTTTTGCACATGTCCGAAAGAACAGACAACATTGATGACCTGCAGCTGTCTAGAACGAAATTAGAATTACTTTAATACCTTCAGCTGCTGACAAGCATTGATATATATCAACGGGGACAGGTGAAAATGTGTGACCCGCCCAGGACTCGAACCTGCGATCTCCTGCATACATGGCAGATGCTCTATCCATCTGAGCCACTGAGGGCACAGAGGATAGTGCGATTGCAGGGACTACCTCGTGCACACCTCTCGTGAGACTCACAGTCTTACCTTGTAAGCAGGAGATCCCGGGTTCGAGTCCTGGTCAGGGCACACATTTTCACCTGTCCCCGCTGATATATATCAACGCCCATCAGCAGCTGAAGGTATTAATATAATTCTAATTTACTTAGACTATCGACCCTCATTTATGACCAGTTGCGCATTGCCAAAATATCAGTACCAACTGTTATAATGACTACATAAAATAAAGAAAAGGTAACAATATACCTATGGAGGAATGGTGCATGATGCATAGAAATACATAATAGAAAACAGTTAACACTAGTTTTCGGGCTCTTAGGCCCCCCACATACAGGGCATCTCAAAAGCAACTCCTTTCTGACCCGTGTTGGTACTGAGATGACAGTGAATAACTTCCTGTGTAGTTGAGTACGGCTACACAAATGGAATGACTCCACAGTGACTTACCAATAAATCACTTGCAATGCACTGCCAACCTGTTGTAGATGATTTAGCACTTGTGTTGCCAGGCAGTCTGAGTTACATTGTGTCCCCGAACACAGCTCTGTATAGGTTTAATTTGATGATGAACAAGCTGGTTATGAACATTAGTTTTATACAGAAAGTTGATAGAATTCCCTTTTTATACAACTATGAGTACCCAGGCTACTGAAGGAGAGATCTGTTAGAGAAAGCAGATGTGAAGTGAGAAAAAATTCATATCATATGCATAGTGTACTGTACATCTACTGTTTAAAATAAAATGACCGATACATCAGTGGAAGAAAATGTACAAAAACTTGTAACATAAAATTACACTGTCAAGTGAAAATGAACAGGGACAAGCCACAAACCTCTGATACATGTAAATAAAATGGTGTTCAGATACAAGTGATTTAACAAGCATAAACCACCATCACCATATCTGCATGTATGTAAATCTCAAGATAAGTGGGTTTTCAAAACAAATATTACAGTATGTTATGGTGCAAATCAACTGTGCCAAATCATTATAGTACTGTTTAGTTGTTTTGTCTGTTACAGCTCCTTGGCTACTAATACAGCATGTGGTCAACATTTCTTTGGCTGTAAGGATGAATCCAGTATTTTCTTTGTTTTATTATTATATACAGAACTACATCTTCCTCTGCGTTTGAATCTGTTCTTGACATACCAAGTGAAACCAAAAGATGCTCAGGTGTGACAAACATTATTCCCTCTATCAACACACACACACACACACACACACACACACACACACACACACACAAACTACAGTTCCTCATTTCAGAGCTGCACCATGTCCATTACTGTGCTGCCAACCAGTCAACAACCAGCTGCCAATGTAGATTGCTGCCTGTTGCGTTCCTTTTCTGTCATTCTATGTGCAAACGGCATTCCTCTTTTTCTAGTAAGAATACATGCATAAACAACCACCCAGACATGAAAAATAACAAGAGCTCAAAAGCTAGTGTTAACTATTTCTATTACTTGTTTCTGTGCACCACAGTTCTCTATAGGTAAGTGATTACCTTTCCCTTATTTTACACATTTTTCGATACATAAATTCCCATTATAGTTATAATGACTAGTTCTATTGGTTCATATTTCAACTAACTTCTTATAATAGCACGCTTTTTGTTAGTTCATAGTGTTACTCTACTTCCATTTGAGTGCCCAAGCCTTTTAACCAGCAATTGGGATGGGATGCAATAATTTTCCTGAAAGTTGTTCTTGTGGTCTTCAGTCCTGAGACTGGTTTGATGCAGCTCGCCATGCTACTCTATCCTGTGCAAGCTTCTTCATCTCCCAGTATCTACTGCAACCTACATCCTTCTGAATCTGCTTGGTGTATTCATCTCTTGGTCTCCCTCTACGACTTTTACCCTCCACGCTGCCCTCCAATACTAAATTGGTGATCCCTCGATGCCTCAGAACATGTCCTACCAACCGATCCCTTCTTCTAGTCAAGTTGTGCCACAAACTTCTCTTCTCCCCAATCCTATTCAACACCTCCTCATTAGTTATGTGATCTACCCATCTAATCTTCAGCATTCTTCTGTAGCACTACATTTCGAAAGCTTCTATTCCCTTCTTGTCTAAACTATTTATTGTCCATGTTTCACTTCCATACATGGCTACACTCCATACAAATACTTTCAGAAACGACTTCCTAACACTTAAATCAATACTCAAAGTTAACAAATTTCTCTTCTTCAGAAACGCTTTCCTTCCCATTGCCAGTCTACATTTTATATCCTCTCTACTTCAACCATCATCAGTTATTTTGCTCCTCAAATAGCAAAACTCCTTTACTACTTTAAGTGTCTCATTTTCTAATCTAATGCCCTCAACATCACCCAACTTAATTCGACTACATTCCATGATCCTCGTTTTGCTTTTGTTGATGTTCATCTTCTATTCTCCCTTCAAGACACCATCCATTCCGTTCAGCTGCTCTTCCAAGTCCTTTGCTGTCTCTGACAGAATTACAATGTCATCGGCGAACCTTAAAGTTTTTATTTCTTCTCCATGGATTTTAATACCTACACTGAATTTTTCTTTTGTTTCCTTCACTGATTGCTCAATATACAGATGAATAACATCGGGGAGAGGCTACAACCCTGTCTCACTCCCTTCCCAACCACTGCTTCCCTATCATGCCCCTCAACTCTTATAATTGCCATTTGGTTTCTATACAAATTGTAAATAGCCTTTCGCTCCATATATTTTACCCCTGCCACCTTCAGAATTTGAAAGAGAGTATTCCAGTCAACATTGTCAAAAGCTTTCTCTAAGTCTACAAATGCTAGAAACGTAGGTTTGCCTTTCCTTAATCTAGCTTCTAAGATACGCCGTAGGGTCAGTATTGCCTCACGTGTTCCAATATTTCTACAGAATCCAAACTGATCTTCCCCAAGGTCAGCTTCTACTAGCTTTTCCATTCGTCTGTAAAGAATTTGCGTAAGTATTTTCCAGCCGTGACTTATTAAACTGATAGTTCAGTAATTTTCACATCTGTCAACACCTGCTTTCTTTGGGATTGGGATTATTATATTCTTCTTGAAGTCTGAGGGTATTTCGCCTGTTTCATACATCTTGCTCGCCAGATGGTAGAGTTTTGTCAGGACTGGTTCTCCCAAGCCTGTCAGTAGTTCTAATGGAATGTTGTCTACTCCGGGGGCCTTGTTTCGACTCAGGTCTTTCAGTGTTCTGTCGAACTCTTCACACAGTATCATATCTCCCGTTTCATCTTCATCTACATCCTCTTCCATTTCCATAATATTGTCCTCAGGTACATCGCCCTTGTATAGACCCTCTATATACTCCTTCCACCTTTGTGCTTTCCCTTCTTTGCTTAGAACTGGATTTCCATCTGAGCTCTTGATATTCATACAAGTGGTTCTCTTTTCTCCAAAGGTCTCCTTAATTTTCCTGTAGGCAGTATCTATCTTACCCCTAGTGAGATAAGCCTCTACATCCTTACATTTATCCTCTAGCCGTCCCTGCTTAGCCATTTTGCACTTCCTGTCGATCTCATTTTTGAGACGTTTGTATTCCTTTTTGCCTGCTTCATTTAATGCATTTTTATATTTTCTCCTTTCATCAATTAATTCAATATTTCTCCTGAAAGTATAAAAATATAATGGTAAATAAATAATTATATAAAAATTAGTGCATTTATTATGCAAGTATAAAATGAAACGTGTTTTAATCAAATGTCTTAAATTCTTAATCTAATGTATTTGTTATATTGCAAATAGAGAATTGGAAGTCACTACAGCAGATGTAAAGTAGTTCATTTTTTATTTTGGGAATGTTTTCTGGGCCTTTCATCTAACTCATCAATATCATGCATATAAAATAATAAAAAGTTTCATCACATGCGTAAACCATAATTTTAAACTACAGTACAAACAAGTATCCTGCTGAAAACAGAAAAATTAAGACATGATCACATTAAATATCCAAAAACTGAGTTTCTTGTTCTGATGTAGACAGACAAAACTTGATTTTGATATTCATGCAATTCATGCAACAAAAGGGGTATTTTGATGGAACAATCATGCTTGCTATAATCGTACTCCTACATCACACCTTCAGCATTTGCTTTAGTACTTAACGTAAGTGCAACATAATCTTACACAATCTGAGCTGACAACAGCTGAGACAAGCTGCAAACAGGTACTACTTTAAATTCACCATCATCATGTTACTCACCTGGTATGTCTGATAATAATCCTGGATTGTTGTACAAATGAGTGATGTTGCAATAGGCATCTGAAGGAGAACTCCCAACTGCCACTCTGTGATGACTGCAACTCCCCCTCATTTCACTCATCTGAAACATACTTCATCACAGATTTGAAAATGTAAAGACAACATATACAATTAAACCAAATATAACGCAGATACATTTTCACAAAAGCGAGATAGCATTTTTACAAAAGGCAAAACAGCAAAACCAGAGACTAGTTTTGCTGCAGACAACAAATGAAGTTGAATAGTTGCTGTGATAGAGAATAGGGGGAGGGAAGGGAGGGAACTGATTAAAATTTGCTGCTTAAATAATTAAAAAAGAAATTTTGGAAGAATAATTGAAAGAAATTGGAAAGTACTCAGATCCTGAGTGAATTTAGCTGGCATTAATATCAACAGATCTTCAATATTCAATACATTATTAGATTAGCATTTGTAAATTTACATACATCCTTTTCCTTTAACCGCTATAGAGATTTGTATGACAATACTGGTTCTGGATTGGCCCTCCTCTGCTTACGCAAAATCTTCTTGTTTGCTTCGATCATCCTGATGCAGGATTCTCAGTGCGAGCGCAATGATGAACAGAATGTGAATGTATGAATAAACTTTGCTTTCCTGATAACTTTTTATAACACTTCTTTAATGTATGGTTGGAACACACATTTTTTAACAATATTAACTCGGTGGAACTTGTAATTCATCCGCCAGCTATCTCTTATAGAGACAAACAAGTGAAGATTAATCAACTGAAGAGCATATCTCTCCTTGTTTTGTTTAGTGCCAATATTATCCGTGGTACAACATTCTTATTATTTTATACATATAAAGAAAAGAAAAAAAATAATATGATTCTTTACAATTCCTCCCCCCCCCCCCCCCCCCCACCCACTGTGTACTGACGTCAAATGGAGGTGCGCAGTGTCTGAGCTTATTTCTCTTTTTACGGGTTGATAACTGTGGCTGGTAGGGGCATAGCGTTTAGTTTTCAGCCATTGTAGTTATCCTATATGGTTGTCAATTTATATAGGCATGTCACCTCCCTTACATACATAAGTTTTCTGTCATAACAAAGTGCTTGCTGTAACTACGTAATCCCATCATTGTCAGTCAGTATCTGCATAGTGTTTAACTTGCGAAACATGTGTGCGCAGCTTGACATCCGTTACCATCCCAGCTCACTTGCACATGTTTAATACAAAGTCAGAGGGCCCATGTCGTGTGTTCACATAGCCTTCACTGCACAAATTCATGAAGCTCGTGTTCAGCAGCGTGATCTTTTGTGAAATCTTCACTGCAGTGACAACTGGTTTCCATATCAGCGGCCCGAGGAATGTATTTCACCTCATCGCTTGCACTTATTCAGCGGGGACACCAGTCGTAAATCCGACATCTGCCGACAAGGTAAGTTTCTTGCTGTTTTTACGACGTTATCAAGCACATAAAATTCATGTTTTTACAACGTTTTTGAGCACAGAAAATTCATGTTGCATGAAGTATTGTCATTTTTTAGTTCATTAGACACACACCCACATATCACACACACACACACACACACACACACACACACACACACACACACTTAACACTTTGCAGGCAGGTTTTGTATGTTTTTGCACTTCATTTTTTAGCGTCTTTCATACCACTCCATTACACAAAATATCTATAGTGTCCTTTCCACATTCTACACAAATAAAACAATACAACTACAAAAATAAACTTATCCTATTCATCTGCTGACATGCCATTATTGTTGCTTATATACATTATAGTCTGATTGTCATTTTGTTACATTATGGTTTCATTACATTGTTCAATTCCAATTATATGAGTACACACTTTATTCTTGTTTGGTTTTACATTCTTTACATAATAATTCATACAATAATAGATTCTTTTTTCGTTTCTTTACGGCATAAATTGACATACATTTTTTCAATTTACAATGACTTCCTGTCGCAGCAATACTTATCAATTTCAAACAATTAAAGAAATAAACAATGGTAGGTACAACATACTCTACGCATTGCTCAAATAACTACGCATGGCCTCGCCTCTCTAGCAGTCTCCAGGATGGATCTACACACTACAGGGTTGAGGAAATTTCATGGAAAGGCTTTTACATGCTCAGTTAAGTCTTGTTACTAGACTTAATTGTGATCCTAGGAACAAAACAGTTTGTTGTTTATAAACACAACGCAAACCTGACAATACCAATCGTATCGAATACTTATTCAGTGTTTAAAGTGCAGCTCAATATTTACTTGTTATGTTCATTGTGTAAAGGATAACCATTTCATATGCAGAGGTATACAGAGTTGTATCATCAATACTATATGTTATGTACAATGAGCATAAAATAGTGTTTATATAAATAGCAAACGTGTATAAAAATTTCAATGTAAATCTGGTGTTTGACGCTTTCATGGGTAGTCGACGCTCACAGTTTTGGCCCCTTGATTATTTGGTAGTGCTCCACCTTAGTTCAGCATTGTGATGTGCAACGTACTGCAACTGTATTCTTCTACATATAATTTCACACTATCGTATTCATACATATCATAAACTTACAATGATATTTACTTGTGGTGCGGTCCTTTCTTATGTTTATATGGTACCTAACACTCAACACGCATTTATCTTCCTTAACTTTAGGACATGTCGATGCATCATTCCCTGGAAGAAAAAAACTTAATAATAACTTAAAACTAAATCTTCATAGATAAGTTGGCTCGATGTTCACTAATATCCCTTTATATATTCAACCATGTATTCATTTACTTGAGTGTGCAGTTGTGCCATCACAAACTCATTTAATGTCATGCGTGCGTCTCTACTTAGCTTACAGATCTGAAAGATAAAGTGTATTATAATCGTAGTGCCACCTCTTATTCAGTTTGCCACTTATATTGGACTTGCTTGTTTACCTGCAGCAAGAGTTTTCTGGTCCCTCAATTATAATTAATGTGTGTACTTTAAATACTTAAATTTGTAAATATATAGATATAATGTGCATAGTAGCATAGTAGTTTAGGATCCCTTTCCATGTATATAATCCCTTAGTTTATCTTTGTTTGTGTGTATTCTATAGATAGTCGTAGTTGTAGTACAGACTCTCCCTTAATTTCCTATGTCTCTTTTTATGCAATAGACTTTAAAAATGCTAGTATAGGCTGTAGCTCATAGGGTTTGTTTGTTTTTGGTGCTCCAACACTTTCAGCTGTGTCTGTCTGGCACGCAGGCACTTGCTGTTTGTTGACTAACTTTCTCCCCAATGCGCATGGCTGTGTCGCTCTGTTATCACTAACGTCATAGCGAGTTTTGTATTGGACTGCGTGCTACAGTACATTTCACAACTTCGTTTATTCATTTATGACTCAGCTACACACAAGGCAAAGCATTGTGTTTAAAGTATCATTGTAACTAGATACGTAAAATTCTTCCTTATTACACATCTGACATACAAGAAAAAACACAAAAAAAATGTTCCTTATCAACTAACAACATAAATTCTGTAATGTGATTTTCCAGTATCATAAATATGATATTATTATACATATATACAACTTAGGGCTGACTGCGCCAATGGTGATTAAAAGTTAACCACAGTCAAGTCAGCATTTAACCCTGATTAACTTGATATTCAGCTGCACCAACCTCGATCAAAGTTAATTGAGGGATTTGATTGTGATTCAAGTTAACCAAGCTCAAAGGGTCGATTATCTTGAATTGATCATGGTTAACTTATTGTAAACACGTAATGTGGCAGTGCGTTGTGACGTTTTAGATGGCATAGAAGACGAAATGCTATATCTTCAACATATAAATCTTTGCAACCGTGTTGGTGTACTTGTGGAAAGGGGAAATACTTTGGAAGATTATGGTGACTGGAAATTTGAAGAGAGGTTTCATCTTTCAAAAGAAACAGTGTGGTGGTTATTTGATCAAATCCACGATAGGTTACAATTTCCAACTTACCGAAATAATACGGTCTCGCCCATGAACAGACTTCTGATGACATTAAGGGCATATGCAACTGGAGCGTTTAATATAGCGATTGGTGACAGTGCTAACGTACATTCTACAATGGCACAAAGAATTATAAGTGAAGTGTCAGGAATTATAGCAACAATGTCTCGTCAATACATCAAGTTTCCTTCTCGAGTGGAAGTACGCTCTGTGATGGATGGTTTCACCACACCGACTCGATTTCCTATAGTCATTGGTACAGTGGATTGCAGTCACATAAGGATTCAGTAACCCGGGGGACAGAATGCAAACTTTTCTCCTTTAATTGTCAAACAATCAGCAACCACAATTTAATAATATGAGACATTGTGGCTCAGTGACCTGGCTCTGTGTATGATAGCACAATATTTCATAATTGCGCTCGAAGGGCACAGTTTGAAGATGGTGAAATACCAGTTGGTCACTTACTAGGAGATAGTAGCTATTCATGCAGACCTCACTTATTGATAGCACTTTCAAATCCACAGAGTGTGGCAGAGCACCGATATAATAGGTCTCACATTACAACAAGGAACACTGTAGTGAGATAATTTGGTTTGTGGAGGAGGACATTCCCCATTTTATCTATGAGAATGAGGTGTAATCCATAAAAGACAATGGCAATTATAGTGAGTACGGCTGTCTTGCATAATATTGCAAGGAGCAGAAGCAAGGAGGAGCCACCAGAAGATACGGAAATTATGTGGCTGCTGAGGCTATTATGTAGCGAGAGGGGCCCCGAAATCGACGATAATGAGCCAATGCCTCCTGGTCAACAAATGTATTGTGATGACACATTACCAGGACGAGCAGTTCATCACACTATAATGATGAACATTTTCAATAAGGTATACTATTACTTAATACATGTAAAATATGTAACTATTTTTATTTGAAATTATTATAGTGCACAAATAACAAAATGTTTTTTAAACATTTACATTACATTCGTTAGAATTCTTCCACTTCCAATTTTTTAATTTTTCTTTTAGTGCCATAATTTTGAGATTTTTTATTCTCATTTCTTTCATATATTCTCTCTTCACCATTTCCAGTTGCTGCTGGAGTACTTCCACCCTCTTCTGCATCACACTGTCCAGTGCAGTGGAGGAAGTTGGTTTAGGTCTCGGTGGCATCCCTCTCCGATTACATGTTTCTTGTGTTCCTGCACTTGAAGGTTCGGAGAAGGGTTGTTGAACATTCTCCCTAACAACCTGTTCTGGGATCAGAATTTTGCCAGCTTCAGCAGCAATTACAGTTCCATTACTGTTTGTGGTACTGCTGGCATCACCAACTGCTGCATCATCAACTACATCTACATTTAGATCCATTATTACACTGTACTGTGCATCCGAACAAATGTATTTTACAGTGACTTCAATAATGAGCCAACTACTTCCAGTATTTTTGCCTTGTGTGGACTCTTTTTAGGTAATGGTACTGCCTTCCCTCCTCCTGTTTTATAGACTTGAACCTTCTCTTCAACCAAATCCTTCCTCAACCTCCTCTTCAGATTCTTGTAACATGTTTTAAGCCTTTCAGGCCTTCTTTTTGTTACACCTGAAATGGATATATTTTGTAGTAGCTGATATCATTTTTGTTGTGTGTATCTTGAATTGTTATTCAATATTAATCTAAGCACCATGAAAAACAGTGTTTTAATTTACATTAGTAACAGATGTTTGATTTATGATTCAAATAAAATTTAATCTTACCTGGAGTTAAATTAAATTGTGTTGCTATATTTTCCCATGCATCCAGTTTTTCCCTAACTGTGCAACCATCCATTTTTCTACACTCTAATATACTTGAATTGGAGGCAACCAACTCCAAAGTACATCTACTTCGAATATCGAAAAATTTTGTGTCCTTTTCTTGTTCTCCATAGTGCAGTAACAATGCTCACGTTATGCCAACAATATGAAAAGCACGCGTAAGTATCACAGACCAATGCAGTTACAACACCCTTGCCACAGGCAGACAGTGAACACCGCTATCTTTGCATGTATATGCGCACTTTCCTTTGTAACACGCGAAGTTAACCGTGGTCAAACTCCCGATTAGCTAACCGTGTTTTGGTAATCAGCGTTTAACGTTGGTGCACCACAGAGACAACTTAATCGTGATTAAGTTTAACCATGACCATGGGACCCTCGGTTATCTTGCTTTTTAATCGGCATTGGTGCAGTTAGTCATTAGAGGGTATACCTACCTGGATCGTATCTGATAAAACTAGTGTTGATGAAGCTCATGACCCTCTCGCCCCTCCAAGGTCACGGAATGGCAGCCTACCATGACCAGTTCAAGTTTCCCGGTGTCGCAGTGGCATCAATCTTTGGGTTGGGCGTAACTTCCACTATGTTGACCGTTGGTATTTGATTACGCCAATTAGTGTCCTGAGAGGCTCTCGACTGAAATTCTCTTTGCCTCTGCATGTTATTCGGCATATGTGTGTTACTTTGTTGGCCGAATTCCGCTGTCTGTGGTTTATTTTGTAGTCCGTTATTGTTTTGTGTTTGCAAGCGATTGGCTGATTATTGCCGGTAGCTTGTGTCTGTACATATTGTACAGGCTGGCCATACATTACTCACCCATTGTAGTTGTTTTTGCTAAATGTTTGCCTGTTTCTTTTATATCCAACTTTGTCTTTATGCCTTTCTCCATTGCCGTTGTGATTACCATTACCATTACCATAGGCCTGTGTGGGGTACGGTTGCCATCCATGTTGTACTACAAATATGTTGTTTACTTGTTGGTCCGTAAATCTCTGTGTTGCTGTAGGCATATTAACAGGTTTGGGTTACACTGGTCTCTCTTAGTATGTCAAATATATTGAGTCCAGTACAGATAGAAAGTATTCAATGTCATGTTCTAGGATAGTAATGAGCTTTTCCCTAACATGGGCCAAAAGACAGCTCTTCAAAATTTTCAGCACATCTACTTGAGATACCGAGTTCAGTATCTGGTTTTATTAGAATATTTTTCAAACTAGCCCCTTAAACTTCCATACTTGTTACTGAATGGAGCTGGGTTGAATACTTCAGTCTGAGCCTCTCTTGTACAGCCTTAGACCAATACTTATACAGAAATGCTCTCTCAAACTGTTCATAATAGTGGCAACATTCCGCCATGTCTGTAGCCCATAGCAGAATGTTACCCTGTGTGTATCCAACAACAAATATAATTTTCTGGACTTTGGTCCAGGTACAAGGTAAAAAAATTCAGAATGCTTTGATAAAGACCACAGGGTGTGTTATTTTCCATTAAGAAGTAAATATCGGAAATTGACGATGCCTAAGTAATCCATCATCTGCAAGTAATGTTGATAAAACAAGCTGCACAGTCAGTGACAGGCATTTTCATGCTTGCTCATGGTGTAGCACATGGCAACTGCACTTGCTTGACAGGTGCAACTGTCGGCATTGTGCAACCTTCACTACTTTCCTTTGACAGGCTAACCCCGTATTGTGGGTAACCAGTGAAGGTATCTAACTGCTCTAAAAGCATAGGTTTGTTTTCTGTCATAAGTTGGATTGGAATGTCAGTAGTTTTAGCATCACTGCCTTGTAACCTTTCCTCTGCTTCCTTTAAATCCAAATCTATTTTAGCTAGAAATTGACTTTCTTTCTCTTTTAGAGCTTTTTCTACAGCATGTACATAAATTTTGCATTCTGACACTACCTTTTCAGCAAGGGTGCTGCCCTTATCCAGCATCCCAGCTCCAGTTTTTTCAATTATTTCCCTTACATCTGCACATAACTTATCTCTCTGTTTTTTTGGCAAATTCTACCTCTAAAATTAACTGATCTACTCTTAGACTCAACTTGTGTATTTCTGTAGGTATGTTTTTTCATACGTCTTGCAGTTCACTGACCGTGTTCGTCTCATTTTTTAGCACCACATCCACTTCGAATTGCGTCTTCTGAATTTGAGAATATGCTTCACTAAGGTTTTGTAACTCACCTGAAAGTTATCCAGACTGTTAATAGACTACGGATGTTATTTTTCCGTTAATGTATTTATATTGTGGGACATGTTGGTAATTATTTCTTCTTTTAGTTGTTTACTGAGCTCTGTGAACTTACCAGATAATTTGTCAGATAATTCAGTGCGTATAGTTTTGCTTGCCTCACTGAACTGTTGACTAATAGTATTCTTGAAATGGTTAAATGCCTGATTTTCCAGTGCAAACTGTGTGTCCCACTAGTATTTGCATTGCTTTTGTGAACTGTTTCCTGTTCTTGCATTCATGATATTGTGAGCAAATAATCAAAGGAGTTTTTGCTGTCGTGTGCTTCAGTTTCACTATTTGAAAAAAATGTTTCCTGATGAGACCTGAGTTTCATACAAGTGACATCATGATTAGTTATATTACAGGTTTCATTAATTTTTAATTGTGGAACGCCAACCTGGTTGTTTTGGTAGCCATCGGCCAGTTCATGAGTTGAAGCATTACTTTCAAATGTTGTCAAGCTCGGATTTCCAACATCTTGGCATACTGCATTTTGGAATGAGTTTTCAACAATGGCCATTTCCTTTGACTCCATTGTGAATGGTGTTTAACAAAATTATGAAAAAAAAAAAAAATTTTCAAAAACGAAATTTTGTTTGTATTGGTACCTTTCAATTAAAGCAGTTTCATTAATGAACTTGATTATTCTCTGATACAGTCTTACAGAATTTGAATGAATTATTTTGCACTTTAATGTTGACTTTACACAAATTTTCGCATTTCCTATAGAAATGCACTTTCCGTACAGGATATTAATTGGATGGAAAAGAGATTATTTACGGTGAGAGAGACAATGCCAAGTGCAGCCATATAAGCATACAGTGAAGCAGCTTCCTACCTTTGCCACTAAAATCAGCATTCCCGGGGCATCTCACTTGTTGGCAGAATTTAATTTTAATTTGCTTCTTCAAGTTTTAATTCATCCCAATCTCACGGACATGTAACAAATGCAACAAAGGCCTCATTACATTCTTGTAACAATAAAATGGACCATTTATGTCAAAATATTTTTATCTCAGCAACTGAAAGGTCTGTTTGTATTCCACACAACACCATCCTTTGAACAGTCGCCATTGAATAGTTTTTGAGAGAATAGAGGGGCATGCATAAAAATATAATATATAATGGAAACTGATTAAAATTTGCTCCTTAAATAATTAAAAAAGCAATTTTGAAAGAATAATTGAAAGAAATTGGAATGTACTCAGATCCTGAGTGAACTTTAGCTGGCATTAATATCGACAGACCTTCGATATTCAATACATTATTAGATTAAAATTCGTAAATTTATGTACATCCTTTTCCTGTAACCACTATTGTGCATAGAGATTCGTATGACAATACTGGTTCCAGATCACCCCTCCTCTGCTCATGCAAAATCTTCTTGTTTGCTTTGATCATCTTGATACAGGATTCTCAGCGCTGGCGAAATGATGAACAGAATGTGAATGTACAAATAAACTTTGCTTTCCTAATAACTTTTTATAACACTTCTTTAATGTATGGTTGGAATACACATTTGTTAACAATATTAACTCGGTGGAACTCATAATACGCCCTCCCACTATCCCTTATACAGTCAAACAGGTGAAAATTAATCAACTGAAGAGTGTATCTCTCCTTGTTTTGTTTTTATGCCAATATTATCTATGGTACATAAAGAATTAGAGAAAAAAATATGATTCTTTACAAAGTATAGATATATTTTAATAGTGTGCCTTATTACGATTCCAGAAATGCAGTAGATCTTGATTGTGTCATTGCAAACATTGTAAGTGGAAAATGAATTTATATTTTTTATGCATCTGTTAAATTTGGGTCTTTTGCATGAAGACTTGCAAGGCATCAGTTATTGTGCAGGAACTAGCAGTTAGCCCTGAACACAAATAATTGTAACACACTGTGGATAAGAAGGCACTTAGGTCAATTACTGTTTGATTACAGTATCGATGATAAAACACGGAAACAGGAACTTTCATAAAATACTGAGAAGTAACTGTCTGGATGAACTTAAAAGTGGAATGGTCACATAATACTAGTAGTAGGAAAAGCAAACCTCAGGCTGATACTTAATGACATAATCTTAAAGAAGTCCTTAATCCACGAAAGAAGTAAGCTACAAAACAATTCTAGACTCATTCTTGAGTACTGCTCATCAGTCTGGGACCCTTACCAGATCTGATTAATAGAAGAGATAGAGAATGTCCAACAAATAGTTGTATGTTTAGCCATGGGCTCATTTAGTAAGTGCAAGAGTGTTACAGAGGTGCTCAACCTACTCCACTGGTAGATGCAACAAGCAAGGCATTGGGCATCATGGAAAGGTTTAGTATTAAATCACCCAAAGAGCATGTTCCAAGAAAAATGGGCAGTATATCGTTTCTTCCCACATTTATCTTTAGAAATGATCAATGTGAATGTTGGAGCTCATGCAGGTGTTTGCCAACAGTTATTCATCTCACACACCTTTCATGAAAGGAACAGGGAATGAAGTGAACTGAGAGTCATACCAAAAGTATCTCCCACCAGCACTGTAGGACGGTTTGCTGAATACTGGACAGATGCAGTACGACACCTTAAGGAACATCTGTTTGTGTTTTCTCAATAATTCATTCTCTATTGATTTGCATTAGTGTGCCCTCTCCCCCACTTCCTCTTTACTCTACTTATGTACCATTCATGAGAGGAACACAGAAACAGAAGTGTCTTCCACCAACATTCTACGTGGATTGCTAAATACAGAAGCAGATGCAGTACAATACCTTGAGAGACATCTGCTGGTTTTTTCTCAGTAATTCGTTCTCTGCTGATTTGTGTTAGGGTACCCTCTCCCACCTTTTATAGTGTATTCCACAAAATTAGGGTATTCAAAGGGAGCAAAGCTGTCACTGCCTTTTATAAGGCAAAAATATGGCACAATGAGGACAGATTTTCTTAATATGAAAGTATTTGAATGGTCTGGTAAACAACATACGTTTGGGAGAGCTGTGTGCTGACCACATCCCCCTCCATATCCGCATCCAGTGATGTCTATGGGCTGAGGATGACATGGCGGCTGATCGGTACCATTGTACCTTCATGGCCTATTGGGCAGAGTTTAGTTCACTTTTTTTTTAGAAAGTATGTGAAATGTTTTCTAGAAGTTATTTATGTCTTCAGACACACTGTGAAACTGCTTTTGAATGTGGCATTCATTTCTCTAAACGAAATGTAAATTTTTTTATCTCTAGTTATTTGTTTCTAACACTTGCAAGTTTTACTCTCATTCCCAGCTGCCTTATATACAAGAAATCATCAACTGCTTCAGTAACACTGTTGTTAATTTTTACTGTCTGTCTTTCAGCATCTTAATTGTTCATAATTTGCTCTTCTTCTACAAATGCTGGTCAACCATAAGATTGTGGCTGAACTTCCTAATGGTCCTAAAAATTCTTGAACTTTTATGAACACTATGACTTCCAGAAACTATTCAGTAAGGATGAAACACACCAATACATGATCATTATGATAAGTAACATGAAGTGTTGACCTCAGGTGTCAGGCTGCCACAATTACAGGCTTATATACATTCCGTAACATTTGTATTTCATTTATGTGGTCTATTAGAACTCAACTTATTATACTGATTCACATTCTGTTATTAATTTGATTTGACATTAGCAAGCTTACAAATATTTCTGTGCTGGTTGGATTGTTACTAATCAATACTTGAACATAAACAATTCTCATTTTCTAATTACAGAATACCTTTTAGAAGAACTGAAACCAGTTTTTTTAATAGTATTTATGGAATAAAGGTGGGAATTTAAGGAGATGGGACCTGGATAAACTGACTAAACCAGAGGTTGTACAGAGTTTCAGGGAGAGCATAAGGGAACAATTGACAGGAATGGGGGAAAGAAATACAGTAGAAGAAGAATGGGTAGCTTTGAGAGATGAAGTAGTCAAGGCAGCAGAGGATCAAGTAGGTAAAAAGACGAGGGTTAGTAGAAATCCTTGGGTAACAGAGGAAATATTGAATTTAATTGATGAAAGGAGAAAATATAAAAATGCAGTAAATGAAGCAAGCAAAAAGGAATACAAACGCCTCAAAAATGAGATTGACAGGAAGTGCAAAATGGCTAAGCAGGGATGGCTAGGTGACAAATGTAAGGATGTAGAGGCTTATCTCACTAGGGATAAGATAGATACTGCTTACAGGAAAATTAAAGAGACCTTTGGAGAAAAGAGAACAACTTGTATGAATATCAAGAGCTCAGATGGAAACCCAGTTCTAAGCAAAGAAGGGAAAGCAGAAAGGTGGAAGGAGTATATAGAGGGTCTATACAAGGGCGATGTACTTGAGGACAATATAATGGAAATGGAAGAGGATGTAGATGAAAATTAAATGGGAGATACGATACTGCGTGAAGAGTTTGACAGAGCACTGAAAGACTTGAGCTGAAACAAGGCCCCGGGAGTAGACAACATTCCATTAGAACTACTGACGGCCTTGGGAGAGCCAGTCCTGACAAAACTCTACCATTTGGTGAGCAAGATGTATGAGACAGGCGAAATTCCTTTAGACTTCAAAGAATATAATAATTCCAATCCCAAAGAAAGCAGGTGTTGACAGATGTGAAAATTACCAAAGTATCAGTTTAATAAGTCACAGCTGCAAAATACTAACGCGAATTCTTTACAGACGAATGGAAAAACTAGTAGAAGCCGACCTCGAGGAAGATCAGTTTGGATTCTGTACAAATATTGGAACACGTGCGGCAATACTGACCCTACGACTTATCTTAGAAGCTAGATTAAGGAAAGGCAAACCTACGTTTCTAGCATGTGTAGACTTAGAGAAAGCTTTCGACAATGTTGACTGGAATATTCTCTTTCAAATTCTGAAGGTGGCAGGGATAAAATACAGGGAGCAAAGGACTATTTACAATTTGTATAGAAACCAGATGGCAGTTATAAGAGTCAAGGGACATGAAAGGGATGCAGTAGTTGGGAGGGGAGTGAGACAGGGTTGTAGCCTCTTCCCGATGTTATTCAATCTGTTTATTGAGCAAGCAGTGAAGGAAACAAAAGAAAAGTTCAGAGTAGGTATTAAAATCCATGGAGTATAGCACTTGCCCATGAAAGGCAAAGGTCCCGAGTTCGAGTCTCGGTCCGGCACACAGTTTTAATCTGCCAGGAAGTTTCAAAAACTTTGAGGTTCGCCGATGACATTGTAATTCTGTCAGAGACAGCAAGGGACTTGGAAGAGCAGTTAAATGGAAAGGAGGGTATAAGATGAACATCAACAAAAGCAAAACGAGGATAATGGAATGTAGTCGAATTAAGTCAGGTGATGCTGAGGGAATTAGATTAGGAAAAGGAAGTCTTTTCTGAAAATATTTCTATGGAGTGTAGCCATGTATGGAAGTGAAACATGGACAGTAACTAGTTTGGACAAGAAGAGAATAGAAGCTTTCGAAATGTGGTGTTACAGAAGAATGCTGAAGATTAGATGGGTAGGAGACGAGGTACTGGCGGAATTAAAGCTGTGAGGACGGGGCGTGAGTCGTGCTTGGGTAGCTCAGTCGGTAGAGCACTTGCCCGCGAAAGGCAAAGGTCCCGAGTTCAAGTCTCGGTCTGGCACACAGTTTTAATCTGCCAGGAAGTTTCATATCAGCGCACACTCCGCTGTAGAGTGAAAATTGCATTCTAGAAACAACCCCCAGGCTGTGGCTAAGCCATATCTCCGCAATATCCTTTGTTTCAGGAGTGCAAGTTCTGCAAGGTTTGCAGGAGAGCTTCTGTACAGTTTGGAAGGTAGGAGACGAGGTACTGGCGGAATTAAAGCTGTGAGGACGGGGCGTGAGTCGTGCTTGGGTAGCTCAGTCAGTAGAGCAATTGCCCACAAAAGGCAAAGGTCCCGAGTTCGAGTCTCAGTCCGGCACACAGTTTTAATCTGCCAGGAAGTTTCATGTCAGTGCACACTCTGCTGTAGAGTGAAAATTGCATTCTAGAAACAACCCCCAGGCTGGGGCTAAGCCATATCTCCGCAATATCCTTTCTTTCAGGAGTGCTAGTTCTGCAAGGTTCGCAGGAGAGCTTCTGTAAAGTTTGGAAGGTAGGAGACGAGGTACTGGCAGAATTAAAGCTGTGAGGACGGGGCATGAGTCATGCTTGGGTAGCTCAGTCGGTAGAGCACTTGCCCGCGAAAGGCAAAGGTCACGAGTTAGAGTCTCGGTCCGGCACACAGTTTTAATCTGTCAGGAAGTTTCATATTAGCGCACACTCCGCTGTAGAGTGAAAACTGCATTCTAGAAACATCTCTGGGTACTGCCAAATCATTAACTACACTTCCAAGAAATAAGAGTTGTGGCAAATTTTGGTGGAGCAGATAACTGAAAATTATTTTGTACCTACTGCAGCATTGGAGATTGCTGAGAAACGAAGCTGAGTATTTGCTAACTATTTGTTATGTCCTGGTATAATACAAGGCTATCAGGAGACAGCTATGTTTCCAAACAATGTATGCTAATAATGTTGATTTTGTAATAGGAATAAATCTCAAAAACATAACTTTCAACAAAACATTATTATTATTTTCTATAAGTTAGAAGTAACTCCAGGCATGTACTTGGGAAGTGTGTTGTGACCATTGCTTGTTCACGTTATATATTAATGACCTGGCAGACAATATTAACAAAAACCTCCAACTTTATGCAGCTGATGCAATTACCAGTATATATAATGAAGTACTATCCAAACAAACTCTCCCTCCTTAGTTCAGTGGTCAGCATAGCCGACTGCCATGCGGGGGACCTAAGTTCGATTCCTGGTACTGGCAGGGATTTTCCTTAGTGGGAGGACTGGCAACAGGTGCACACAGCCTCATGAGGCCAACCGAGGAGCTACTCAACCAATTAGTAGCAATTCCAAGGTCCAGAAACCTGAAAACGACCAGAAAGGCAGTGTGTATACCCCTCCACGCGGCATCTTATAAAGTCATTGGCAGAGAGCAACACGATAATCAGTCAAGCCTGACTGGCTTGTCTGCGGCCAGAACACAGGACGTAACCTTTACTATCTACACAAAGCTGCACAAATATCCAGTTAAAGTTGATAAGTTTTCAAACTGGTGCAAAGACTGGAAACGTGCTATAAATCTTCAGTAATCTGAAATTGTATACTTCACAAAATGCAAAAAAAGGAATATTCTATGACTACAATATCAGTGAGTTAGAACAGGAATCAGTCATAGTAATACCTGAGCATTACAATTTGTTAGGATATCTACAAACAGGCCTGACCTTATCGACGTAATATATGACAGGAACTAGCGGTCCATGATGTCATAATAGTGATAATGGTTACTAAAGTTAACAAATCATTCAAGAAGGCCAGGAGAGTATTTTTGCTAGAAAGTGCAGATAAGCAATTGTTAACATCCCATTTAAGGCAATGAATGGACATAATTTAGTTCCATTATGATGAACGTAGAGGAATTGTGGGCAAAGATTAAACGGGTTGTAAATCACACTCTGGAGAAGGAAGTGCCGAATAAGTGATCAAGGGTGGAAAAGATCCACTGTGGTTTAATACCAAAATGAGAAAGTGCTGAGGAAGCAAATACTGTTGCACTCTATGTTCAAAAGAGAATATGCAAATAATAATAATACACAGAAGTCGGTAGAGATTTGTGTGTCTTTAAAAAGATTAATGCGCAAAGCACACAACTACCACTATCATACCTTAGCATTAGATCATCTAAAGAACCTGACAAAATTCTGATGCTATGTAAAATCTCTAAGGGGCTGAAGGCTTCTCTCTAGACACACATGGATTAGTCTGGTGTGGCAACATGTGTAAATCACGCTCTGGAGAAGGAAGTGCTGAATAAGTGATCAAGGGTGGAAAAGATCCACTGTGGTTTAATACCAAAATGAGAAAGTGCTGAGAAAGCAAATACTGTTGCACTCTATGTTCAAAAGAGAATATGCAAATAATAATAATACACAGAAGTCGGTAGAGATTTGTGTGTCTTTAAAAAGATTAGTGTGCAAAGCACACAACTACCACTATCATACCTTAGCATTAGATCATCTAAAGAACCTGACAAAATTCTGATGCTATGTAAAATCGCTAAGGGGCTGAAGGCTTCTCTCTAGACACACATGGATTAGTCTGGTGTGGCAACAGAAGATAACAAACTAAAGCTTAAGTTTGAAATTTCACAGTTGAGAAATCATTCACGCAGGAGGATCATACAAACATACTGTTATTTGACCACCCCCATTATGTCAGATTAAAGGAAAACATTGAAGCAATTCAGAGTCGAGCTGCTAGATTTGTTACCGGTAGGTTCAAACAACAACCAAGTATTATGGATATGCTTTCGGAACTCAAATGGGAATCTGTGGAGGGAAGACAGTGTTCTTTTCACGAAACACTACTGAGAAAATTAACAAAATTCTGGAATTTGAAGCTGACTGCAGAACGATTCTACTGCTCCCAATGTACATTTCATGTAAGGAGCACAAAGCCGGCCGCGGTGGTCTCACGGTTCTAGGCGCGCAGTCCGGAACCGCGTGACTGCTACGGTCGCAGGTTCGAATCCTGCCTCGGGCATGGATGTGTGTGATGTCCTTAGGTTAGTTAGGTTTAAGTAGTTGTAAGTTCTAGGGGACTGATGACCACAGCTGTTAAGTCCCATAGTGCTCAGAGCCATTTGAACCATTTGAGCACAAAGATAAGTGTAGAGAAATTACAGCTTGTACAGATGCTTATACACAGTTGTTTTCCCCTTGGTCTATTGCAAATGGAACAGAAAAGGGAATGACTAGTACTGAGGCAAGATACACTTTACCAAGCACCGCACAGTGGCTTGTGGAGTATTTATGTAAATACACACATGAAATGGAATGACCACATCAGTTCATTTGTACATAAAGCAGATGGCAGCCTTCTGTTCACTGATACAATACTGAGGAAATGAGACCTTCTTACACTTGGTGTCCCATCCCAGAATATAACTCAAGTATGTAGGGACTATAACAAAAGATATAACACGGGGTATTGAAGTACACCAAGAAGAGCAGCATGACTGGGCACAGGTTTGGTCTGACACATGAGCCAGCATCATATCAGTGGCCAAAAACTTCAATTGTCAGAAACTTGAAGATAAATGCTAACTATTCTGCTAAAGTTTAAAGTTTCAAGAATCAGTATCTTGAAAGGAATCTAGGAATATACTAGAGTCCTCTAGGCTTGGTTCCCATAGGTAACATGAAGATGATACTACACAGGACATAATCATACACAGAGGTATTTAAATAGTCATTCTTTCCACGCTCCATATGCAAATGAAATGGGAAGACGTCCTAATACATAATACAATCAGAAGTACCCTCTGGCTTACACTTCGGAATGGTTTGCAGAGTCTGGATGTAGATGCAGATGCAGAACCAACAAAACATAATGTGAAAAAACTAAATTCAACAAACATTTAAATTAGCAACAGATGATTATTATCTGATTCAATTATTGCAGGTACTTTACGAATTCAGACATTTATGTGAGCTTGTTTTTAGAAAAAATACATACAAAATGAGTTTTCATTTTTCTTCATTTGCTATGCTCTACAATTAAAGCACTCAATTTACTTCAAATAAGATTATGTTAGCAGTCACAAGTATTATCAGTAACAGAACTGAAATATGTAATGGTTGAATTATGCAAATAATAAGTTGTGAAATAGCAGAAATCAAGAGGATAGTCATTCATTCATTCATTAATAATGTTCTGTAAATCCCATTATGAAAACACACATTCATGGTTGGCTGTAAGAAAAAAACGCCGGTTTTAAAATTCACAGCTAACAACCATACATCATGATGAAGGATCTACAATTGGAAAAGAATCTAAGTCATAAAACCATTAAGTAGCAATAACAGAAAAATCAACCACTTCATCAATTTCATGTGCACTAAAAGGTGACTTGCCTTACAAATCTAAGACGCAATCTTAGAGGCAAAAGAATGGGCATTACATATCAGTACATAAATGAAATTTTGTATGCAAGTTTTTGTGGGATAATTTGTGTTGATGTCCAAGAGTCTGCCAATTCAGATTGTTCAACATTTCTGTGGCACTCTCCTGAGAGTCAAACAAGCCTGCAACCATTTGTGCCACCCTTCTTTGCATGCCCTCAATATCCACTGTCAGTCCTAATTCGTATACATTCCACATGCTTGAGCAACATTCTAAAAGGAGATACACACAGTGATTTGTAAGCAGACTCATTTGTAGATTGACTGCATTTTCCCAGTAGCCTGCCAATGAACTGAACTCTACCACCTGCCTTACCTATGACTGAGGCTAAGTGATAATTTGATTTCATTTACTTATTAACTGTCACACCCAGCTATTTGTATGAGCTAACTGATTCTAATTTTAAATCACTGATATTAAAGTCATATGCTATTATGTTTTTTTCTTTTTGTGAAGTGCATAATTTTACATTCCTGTACATTTAAAACAAGTTGTCAATCTTTACAGACATTATTCCATTATAGATACTTTCTTCACCACTAGCAAAAAGTCTGGGCCTGTTATCAATATTTCCTGCCAGGTCACTGATATACAATATGAACAACGAGGGAAGTCCAGGTATACACTGCATACACCTTATTCCATTTGTTGCACCACAGCCTAGCCTGGTGTAAAAAACAGTTCCTTTGTCGATTCAGCATAATGGCACGGTAAAGCAAGAAGCGCTCATCAGCTCAATAACAATGTTCCATGGCACAAGAGTATGCATTGAGTATCCAAGAACACTTATTCAGTATGCTGATGATGTGGAAGACACCAGCCAGTGTCTCTGAGTGCCAAAGTTGTAACACCTTACAGCAAAAACAGGGCTTCTGTAGGTGCTGACCAAACAGGAAAACCAAGGCAAATGAAGTCACAGTTTGCCAACAATTACACTGATCAGCAGCAGTTTGGCATGACTTACAGGGCAAGAGTGCTGCCAATGGGGAAACACTAACCAGCATAACTTCTGTATATACCATCTAATTTAGACCATTAAATTTAGTAGTGTTCAGTTGTGCATTGTATGTGCAGGGACACAGTAGATGCCAGCTAGTAACTGTGAGATGAAGACTGCTTGTAGTTCAAGATGGACTAGCAACCTGCCACTGACACTCTCTTCTGCCAGTACTTTTGCAGTCAGAACAATTGCTAATTTTGAGGATATAGAAATTAGCAAGCTAACATACTTTGCATACTTTCACTCTCTGATGTCATATGGAATAATATTTTGGGGTAACTCAACACTTAGGCAAAAATTTTCACTGCTCAAAGGAAAGTGGTTAGAATAATGTGTGGGGCTCATAGTCGCACATCTTGTAGGCACCTGTTTAAAAGGTTAGGAATTCTTACAACAACTTAACAGTAAATTCATTCAATAATGAAATGTGTGCTAAACAACATGGACCAGTTTAAAAACAACAGTGACATTCACAATCATAATTTCAGAAGAAAGAAAAACTTACACTATCCTGTACTTAACCTACTTTTGGCACAGAAACGGGTAAAATATGCTGCTGTAAAACTTTCCGATAAATTACCAGATGAAATAAAAATCTGACATACAAACAATAAATTGAAATCATACCTCCTTGACAATTCCTTCTATACCAGAGATGAATTCTTGAATAGGAATAAATAAATCTATAGATATTCTATAGACATAATATATGCATTTCGTGCCATTTAAGGGAAGTGAGTAGGCAATAAAAATTTTAAGCTTAAAAAAATGCACTTGACACATTCCACATCATAATGATTTCCATGAGATTGATCAATGGAACATGTAACTAATTAACTAACTAACTTTTGCTGATGCCTACCTCCCTGGTGAGCTGTGGGTTCGAGTCTGGGCCATCTAGCTGCCCAGCTGCACTGTCCCTGTCCACCATTTTCAAAATGGCGTTCGCAATGTCATTTTCGAGGTCTGTATCTCGGGGCAGGAATTATTTTGGAAAAAACAAAAAAAATACACATTTCTTTAAGCGTGAACCATAAGGAAATCCTTCAGTTTGGATTTGCAAAAATAAGTATTACTGTTAAGGTCTCTTCCATGGTATTGTAGATTATGTCCAAGGGATAGAAAAACAGCAGAACAGGAAGGGAAGATTAGAGCCCTTCAGGCTGAACTGGATAGTGCTAGGGAGGAACTGATGAGGTTAAGGGGGGAGGAGGGTGAAGACAGGTTGTAAGTGGTAGCTAGGAACAGGGACCACAGAAAGAGAACAGTATCAGACAGTTTCATCATTGGCACAAACAATAGATTTGCCCTGTTATCTGAGTTAGCTAAGAAAGAGGCTCAAGTAGATGTAAGTGTAGTTAGCACTCGATAGACTTTCACCAGGAAACCAACTGTTGCAAAAAAAGTAGCAAGTAGGAGGAAAGCTCTGTTGTTAGGTAGTAGCCATGGAAGGGGTGTGGGCCACATTTTGCAGGAAAAATTAGGTGACAGGTACCAGGTCACAAGTATTTTCAAGCCCAGTGCATGTCTTGGCCAAGTGATAGAGGATGTATGATCATTGTGCAAAGCTTTTACAAAGCAGGATCATGTTGTGATAGTGGGTGGAGCACGAAATAGTATTGATAAGGATAAGGGCTACAATATTGAGTGTGACCTGGTAAAAATAGCATCTGCAACAAACCATAGAAATGTTGGCTCGGTTCCTGCTTTCATGCAGCATGATTGGCCCCAATTGAACAGCTCTGTCAGGAGCGTCAATATGGAGCCAGATAAGCTGCTTCGGGCGGCTACTTTGTCAAGCATAGGTTTGGTTCCTGTTAATGGTGTTGGTAGGTGGAACTTCACAAGACATAGCCTGCATCTCAATAGGAAAGGGAAGGGTAAACTGGCTGGGATTATATAAAAGCACAGTAAAAAATAAAGTTAATATATCACATCAGAATATATAAAAAAAAAAAAAAAAAAAAAAAAAAAAAAAAAAAAAAACTAGATGAGCTTCTTGTTTGTATAGAAGATTTAGAAACTGAGGGTGGAATAGACGTACATGCCTGTCTGAACATCATATAGTCACAGGTAAGGGGAGACACTGTGGAGGGAGGAGGAGTTGCCATATATGTTAAAATCAGTCATAGTGTGAAAAATATTTGGAAAATAAAGAATTTTGCGTAGAGCAACACATAGAAGCATGTGCATGTGAGCTTAAACTAAATAAAGGCACTTTTATAATTGTAGCCATGAATAGGTCCCCATTGGGAAATTTTCAACTATTTTTGAAAAACTTAGATTCTTTGTTGTGCTACCTGTCAGATAAAAGAAAGCACATTATTGTTTGTGGGGATTTCAATGTAAGAGAGCTTGACCTTTAATTATTACTTGGTTCTTTCAATTTGACATCATTTATTGCTTTTCCTACTCAGGTGGTACAGGAAAGCAACACACTGATACATAACATTTTCATAGACCAAAATAAATTTAATCAAACAAAAACTTTTCCTGTTAAGAATTGTCCGTCTGATCATGATGCACAGCTAGTTACAGTATATGATATAGCTCCATACAGTAATGCAAAACAGTCCTCCAAAATAGTGCATTCCATTAACGATTTAACACTTCAAAATTTTAAGGAAAGCTTGCAACAGTTAGAATGGGATGAGGTGTACAGGGAACATGATGCTAATTTAAAATTTAACCTATTTCATGATACCTTTGTGAGTATATTTGAAAACAGTTTCCCTAAGAAAACAGTGAAATATAAATGTAGCAAACCATGTAAAAAGCCATGGCTTACTAAAGGGATAAAAATATCTCGTAAATAGAAAAGGGGAATGTATCTTATAGCTAGGAGGAGTATGATCCCGAAACAATGAAACATTATAAAAACGGCTGCACTATACTAAGAAAAGTTATTAAAAAGTCCAGAAGTATGTACTTTATGTCTGAGATTAGCACATCTGGCATCAAATTTAAACAATTTGGAATATTTTGAAAAGGGAAACAGGGCAACGAAGAGCAGAGGAAGACTCTACTTCTAGCAAACACAATGACAAGAGTGTTAACAAGAAGTCAGAAGTAGAAAACATTTTTAATAATCATAAGTGTTGTAGAGAAAATAGGTTCCAGCTATTCATTAGAAAATGCAAGGCAGTATATTGAAGAAGCAGTACCTACGCAATTTGATAAAATTGAAATTCAACCCACCTCTCCTACTGAAATTAGGAAAATAATAAATTCACTCAAAAGTAAAAGCTCACGTGGAATTGATGGCATTTCCAGCTGAGTACTAAAACTTTGTTCCCAACAAATAAGTAGCATTCTCAGCCACATATGTAGTAGCTCACTGAAACAGGGAATTTTTCCAGATAGACTGAAATGTACTATTGTTAAACCATTACACAAAAAAGGGGATAGATCTGATGCTAACAACTACCACCCAATCTCACTTCTGACAGCTTTATCCCAAATTCTTGAAAAAGTAATGTATTCACGAGTAGCATCACATATTTATAAAAATGAAGTACTAACAAAATGTCAGTTTGGTTTTCTGAAAGGCTTTTCAACAGAAAATACGATATATGCTTTCACTGATCAAATATTAAATGCAATTAATAACCGAACATCACCCATTGGGATATTTTGTGATCTCTCAAAGGCTTTTGATTGTGTGAATCATGACATTCTTCTAAATAAGCTGAAGTATTGTGGTATGAGTGGGACAGTGCACAAATGTTTAATTCATACTTAATTGGAAGAATGCAGAAGGTTGAAATTAACAGTACAGATAGTCTACAAAAACCAGGAGAGTCCTCTAACTGGGGAGGTATCAAGAATGGTGTCCCACAGAGTTCAGTCTTGGGTCCCTCATTGTTCTTAATATATATTAACGACTTGTCACTCTATAAACATGCAAAGTTAGTTGAAGATGCAAAGTTAGTTCTTTTCGCCGTGTAATCAGAATAATAGCTAGAATCCACCCAAAATCACCTTGCAGACATTTATTTAAGGTCTTGGCTAAACCAAGTTATTGTGAGGAATTTCCTCACTTGAAACACACGCCGTATTGTCTCTTCGGTAAAGTTACGTTAATGTTTTTGCCTGCGAATACACTGCAACTAAATATCATCTGTCGTAATATTGTTGCCTGGAGCGTCATAACTACAATAGCACACAGCTAATTTGAGCAGGACTTCTATAGTAAAAAGTTCTTCCTCGCGTCAACAATCGAATACGTAAGCCACAGGAATTACATGCTTGCACATTGTACCCGTAATTCGTAAGTTTCTGAAGTACCACAAAGTTTTAATTTACAGACGTGTCATTTTCCGATGTTTTATTGCAGAAAATAATGCAAAAACGATACTTTTCTGCATATTAAAATCTACGATAAATGTATCGTTTTTGGTATGATTTGTTAAATAAAATGTCAGCAAATAATATAAGCACTCCTAAATGGCAACAAAACTTCAAACGAAATGAAGTAATAATTACTACGACACAGCAAAGACAAGAAAAGTTGCTATAGCGAGTTGTTACAGTTACCTTTCAGTGTTTGGAACGCAGAATTTGAAAATAAATTTACAACTGATGCATATTTTCGATTGACTGAAAATCGATAATAACCTACGTTGCTAGGCGAAATAAACAAATTGGTAGATTTATAGCCCGGTGAATTCAGGTAGCAAATTTACCAGAACAGGGAAGCTATAGGTGGTGCAGTGGGCAAAATTATTGTTTTGTTGGAGGGATGGTGACTGGGAGGGAATTCCGTGAAAGCCTGCGTCAGAAAGGGCGCAAAAAGCGCGTAGTGCCAGGCTTCACGGTGCAGTCCTTGCAAAGCGGAGTTGTCGTCCAAGGGCCGCCTCGCGTTAGTGCAGTTCGTCCGCGCCAACCACCAAAGGAGTCAATCTTCAGAAAGGCTTACCTTCGAGGGGACTTGCCAATATCCTTGGCTTTCGATACCTATGGCACCAAGCTCACCTGGAAGGTAAATACCGCCGAACAGGGCACCAATCGGAAATTTTATTTTCCACTTGAAATCCACATTTATATTGCGCAAGATTACAATTTGGTTGACAACTTTCTAGCAGCCTTTTTCCAGTTCTTGAAATTTCTGTATTACAAGCATGGTTCATCAGTAATACGTTTTTTTTTCTTTTAACTGATGTGTGTGTGTGTGTGTGTGTGTGTGTGTGTGTGTTTAACCGAACCTGTGCATCCCCTATCTCAGACAAGCGTATCGGTAGTTACCACAGACATGGTGTAGTAATAATCAATGACTTGAACTTTTTCGTGAATAACTTGCTTTTTCAATTCCATCCCGATAATTTTTAAATTTAGTGTTGTACATGGTGAGATGGGGTGGAAAATATATATAAGACTAGCTATGATCAGAATTCGGAAAGATAAGAAATACATAAATTTTTACTACTTTCATACCAATGTAGTTTTGATATGTATAGCTTAGGAAAACAGGTTTTTCTAGATCTACATCCTTATCAGTGCCCTGCAAAGAAGTTTGAAATGGGGCGACTTCTATATAATATTTTTAAGGCATAAATATTTTTATTTCTATCGAGTTTTGAAACTGATGCAGCCCTGTGGAAAATAAATATTTTGTAAATAATTCGTAACATAGTAGAGAACTACAAAAATGGGATCAATTCTGGTGTCTGATTCCACTCGTCGGCTTGGGGAATGTATGGTAAATGTATGGTAAATAGCCTATAGGTAGCATATGATAAAATTACAATCACATTCATGTTGTTATTTACTTAGTCATGAATTATATAACGAAACGAACTGAAAATAACGAAAATAGTTAAGAATTTAAAGTAATTTATGCGACGAGAAAATTAAATGAATGACAACAAATACGAAACTGTAGCATAAAATGTTAGGAAACCGACACTAAATTCTAAAAGAAAAGCCAGTACGTGTCAAACGAATATCTACCAAAAAAATAACGAATATTGGAATCGATAACTCACTAAAACTACTGTGGTAATAGTAGTTATAAAGAGCAATTACAAATGCAGAAATCATATTAACCTTCATTTTAGGGCACAAACATGCAGAAAAAACTAACTAATTAATGAATCATCGAATGGCTGGAAACGATAACTAGAATTGACGTATATAGAAAGTCAATTCTAGTTACTGATACCAAGTTTTCGATGGTTCATAATTTTTGGTGTTTTTGAAGTAAATCTGTGCAGTGTGTTTTTATTTAGATTTTTTTAGATTTTATTTAGATTTCTAAATGATCTCAGAACTACTTCGAAAAACTAATAAATGTTGTAAATACAGCTTCCAGATTTTTCTCTTATTCATAGTAATGAAGGTAGTAATACCATATGTAGAAATCCTGTAACATTTTGTGCATACACTTGTTAAAACCATCTAAATAATGCACTGTGGAGTAGTTCGAATCGGTAACTAGAATTTACATATGTCGGTAAGTTCCAGTTATCAATTTCACTATTTGTTAGACACTACTTTTTGCCGGTTTTCGTTACTTGTGTACTTGCCCAGTAGATTTTACAATTAGTATTAAAAGTTATGACTTTGCCATGCGCTATACTATACTGGATGTAAAGATTCTCTTTGCTTTCCTTACTCGCATAAATTACGATAATAATTTATTTCGGACATGTATATTTCTCTTTTTGTGTTCTTATTTATTTCCGTTAGCTTTAATCCTTGTTGGTATAATTTGTGACTGAGTAATTAATCACGTGAACTTTGTAATTTTATTATATGCTACATTCGTTTGTTCACAAACATGATCAGTTGTTTCCAAAGAGACGCCACATAGAGCCCACGTGTCTCCCTTAGGCATGGCTTCAATGCTTGAAGCTGACGAGTGGAATCGGACACTAGAATTGACCGCAAAAATGTGACTAATAAATCAAAGGTACTGGAGACCTGGCAGATTTTTTGCTCCAAATGTCCATGTTAGTATGTTCAAACTTAGTTGACACAATACTTATGGGCTATTTTAATGTACAAATTTAAGAATAAAATATAAAAATTTTAAATTTGTTTTTAGTGTTCAAAACAATTTTTCTAAATTTGTAAACCCTCATAATACTAGCTTTCCTATTGTCTTACCGTTTCATCTGTCTGTATTATATAAATATTTATTAATAAAAATTTAAAAAGTCACATTTTTATAAGTTTTTACAAATTACTTACTGGAAGGAAAACCCCCATCACAAAATTTATGAGAATTGCACAGTACATTATTTGGTTATTGTGTTACTAGGTGGTTCAATCAGAGTAGGCAATTTTTTGTGTGTAAAGTTTTAAAATTTTTTCCATATTCTGTGTATTCAGTATTTAATTTCTGGTGTTAAAACCCTGTTGGCAACACTGTTTCCACATCTCTTCTGTTTGTTTCAGAAACATCTAACTTTGCATACAAATCATTCCGCTTAGAGATTTGTATGTGGTTTAAACTTTAAAATACTGCGTCACTGAGGGAATATAGTAGTGAAAGGGTATATATGCGGTCCATGTAAAAAGGAGAAAAAGTAAAAAAAAGTGAGAAACACTTTTTGGAAATCTGGGTGAATAACTGCAGAAATATCTTGGTCCTCAAGTTACACTGTTACCATAACAGCCATTGTGTAAAAATTTCTATGCTCAGTAAAACGAGAAAATTAGTGATAGCTCATGTGAAAGATCACAGTTACCAGAACGTAAAACTGAAAAGACGACGCAGATGTTTGTACTTCCAAGGATGAAGTTCTTGATGTTGGCATTCCTGCTATAGCCTAACTTATCCCCCCACAAATGCCACGGCAGGCTAAATACAAGGATAAAGGTGGAAGAACTTGATCAAGTTTTACACAATCAACATCCACAAAACTTTGCAAAATGTACAATGTACATCTACCTGGTGCAGAAATCGAAGGCAGTGGCATGAACACCCATTGTGATGTATGGTTTCAAAACCTAACCACAGCAGTCTCTCAGCTATTTATTCTGAGCAGGTACAATTGCTAACACTGATACCGGATAGTTACTCAGAGCAGCAATTACAGAAATAGATACCCATTTCCTCAAATTACTTAATTTCAAAGGCCCATAAAATAAAGAAGGAAAATAGTATTTGAGCATGTGCAGATTCTTACTGTGAACACCATCTGCTAGATGGTGCTCTGGAATATTACCTAACTGATGACAAAGATTGTAGCAGGCAAAGTCCTAATAACATTGATGTTATCTCTGTAAGTGAAAATAGAAAGTTAAAAAGATATATGACAAAATCAGTAAGAGAGACATACCTCCTAATGAAGGAGGAGAACCTAAGTTAAAAAATTGGTCTCACAAAATTCTCGTCCTTATGACCAAAATTGATACAGTGCCAACCAGTGAAGGAAATATACACTTGCATTTCCTGCACTAATTTGAAACTTACCCGTTTATCCATGAGCAGCATCTCAGGAAAGAAGTACACAGAGATTGACTTGCTTTTGTGTATATGACAAGAGCCACAAGATAAATATTGGCTGCATTGCACCTTCAGGATACTGACAATGGCATAACGTGTGCTCTGTGGTAGAGAAGTGAGTTGGTGAAAAAGGCAGTTGAGCCAGAGCTTTGTTACAAATGTCACGGAAGGTATACCTCACCATCATATCCACGGCATTCAGAGACAGGCCATAGCAGAAGTAAAATCAACCACATCCCACAATCCTGATACATTGGTTCTTCATTTCAATTCTGCTGATAACTGACCCTTCACTTTGTCAAATGAAGTTCAAAGTTACCACTGGCAGACACCATAAATGTCACTATTCACATGTGTTGCTCACTTCCTTTGAATGGCACACTGTTATTGATAATCTAATTCATGACAATGCACTTACATGCTATGCTGTCAAAATTACAATTGACGAAATATCATCTAGAGGGCATGCTTTTCCTAAATAAGTGTATGGACCTGGTGGTAAGGCATCTTGTTTTAAAAACTGATTTTAGTTTCATGAGCTTGGAAAACACTGTACAGAAAATGAGACAAGAAAATGGATATTTTCAGCAATGGGTAATGGGGTAGGAGATCTCTGTAAACATCTTGAAACAAGGTTTGATGTCAAGCATGAAGCTGTTGATAATGTAAGAGATGCTATTGGGTTTGTATATACCATATCAAAATTACTGAAAGATATTAGATTCTTACTGTAAACTGGGGCTACTGTGACCCAATTTTTGTCTTGTCTTTTTGTATATGGCAAGAAAACAAAGAATAGTGGAGAGAGAAAATTTCATGTACTTTTTCTAGTATTATCAAAGTCTTGTGCCATTAATTAAAAAAGATAGTAAACAAAATACATAACGTCTGTTGCACCACAAAAAATGGACCAATATTACCTGCACTTGGGCCTACTTTGATTCATTCAGTCATTTATGCATAAAAAATTGATAATATAAAAAGTTGGGTCAAATAAACTCAATGGATATCCCTAAAGTAGACATTCAGGAGCATGAGGAATAAGTAAAACACTAAATTTTGGAGGCAAAGACAGGAAATATTGAATTTTTTTTTTCAGAAAGCAACATAGTAAATATACGTGTGTAGTATAATTCGTCAGTTGACTAATTAAGTTTCAAGTTAGATGGTACACTATGGTAACTACATGCAAAGACAATAAATAATATGTTAAGAATTTTGTACAGTCTGGATATGAGCCTTATTACACAAATTACTGAAGCTCCAGTATTTGAAAGTAGCCACAGTTTGTTAGCCATGTTTGACTGATAATTCTTATCAAATCCTTCCAAGGGTAAAATAGTTTATCTTTATTGTTGTGGCTATTTGGAGTAGGACTTTAGCACCCTCATCCATCATCTCCAAATTCCTGAAAATTCTTTGTCATATGAAACTGTAGCATATTGCCAAAATGCTAATTTATCTTTCAATATTTTGTGGTACTGGGCATCATCTTGCACATAAGAGAAAGTTTCAGGATCACCATCAGATACTAACATCATTTCATCTGTGTTTTGGGGTTACTTTGGCCCAAGTTAAATGTAACCCCATACTTTGCAAAAATGTTTACCTAATTCTGACAGAATGCAAAATTATACTGTGTTTTTAACTTAATTTATGTGTACCATACAGGCAGAAGTTATTGGGGCATAATAGCTATGAAAATATTTATGATCAACAATGAGTCTGGTGCTCTGAACTGTTACCGTCTCTCTGAACAGAACTTTAGAGACAGATAATGGATTTGGCAGTTTTTGCAACAAACCACTGGCAAAAGTTTTTATGTGGTGGGTGATCAGCAGACATAAGGCCTTGCACATGTTGAAGATGATATGGATACCCATGAGTTGCACATGAAATATCCTCCGTGCTGAAACTGGGGAAGTACCACATGTCAGGGCCACTTGTTTTGCCCTGATATTTGGCTCTTCTTCAACAGCCCATAGAACATACTGTTCCTGATCAGGCATATGAGCAACACATGGTCTTCTTTCGCCAATAGTTTGTGGAACTACAGATGCTATCTCAGTTATGATATGATACACAGCATCAAAGGTTGGGTGATTGAGTTGCCTTTGGACTGAAAATGCCATCTGACATAGCCGTGCAACCTTGTGTCCATTACTGTTTATGGGAGCTGTACATAAAAATCACGTCTGCCTGCTCATGAAATGAATATCCTACCATGTTTGATTGGAGCATTTTCATTTGACTCACTCCCTGTAATGCATTAACACAATGGACTCATTGAAGACATACAACCATGAAAGCGAACAGTCTCCCTGGCAACACAATGCTATCTAGGCTACAATGAGCCAAACAGGTGTACTGGTAAGTGAAGTTTTTGGGTTGTACTTGGAAAGCTGTTGGAATGTCAGCTTGCATTAACAACTCAGTAATGAAAGATTTGTGGACATATGTTTATATGAACATTTTTTTGTTTTGTGTAAAGAACCTGTCACCAGAGTTTGTAAAAGTATTTTTGAAACGAAGTGTGTGATGGGAGCTGGCTGGTCAAAGGGAGAGATAAAGGGCTTATTGAAGAAATTACATTCTATATTTCAATCTTTCAGTATGTGGCCTTCATGCCTAATGCTCACTGATTCTCTGTGGACATTGCTGGTGGTTTTATGTTTATTGATTAGTCTCCAGAATGCTTTACCAGTGTTAGGTGAATGCTCTATAACACCTTTGTTCATCTGTTTCCTCAGGTGTAAAAAGTTCGATTTAAATAGTTTTTTTTGGCTTCATTGTAAATTTCCTTAAGCATATGCAGTTTACTTCTGCTTCTTTATGTACGCAGTCAAGATCATATACACAAGCGGCAGCCATTAAGTGTGCAACACTTTTTCTGAAAGTGGATTGGTTTTATTTATGATTCCAATACATGATATTGTTCCCCACTCTTTTGGCTACAAAAACTCTATTTTCAGTGTAATCTCTGTTCAGTGTGACAGCCTTAGGCCACTTTATTTGGGGTTCTGTATGCCCGCATGGTGCCATTCTATGGGTCGATGTCAGGGCCAGTGTCTTGTTGAAACAACAACTGATGATCAACAGAAAACGGTCATGATCAGCCTCATAACATGTAAGCAGTTGTGCATAGCTAGTCCTTTGTTGTTGTTTATAGTCATCTGTTGGCAGCGAGGAACCCGGCAGGCTCACGCCTTTGAGTACCCCAACTAGTGGACGACGATGTCAACACTACGAACAGAGACGTCCAATTGAGCCGCAACGTGTTTGATTATGATCCATTGATCACTTCGAATGAGAGTGTCTGCATATTGTAACATATAAGAAGTTGCAGCTCTGTGCAGCCATAGGCACGCAGGAGATCAGACAGGTTTGCACGACCCTTTTTCAGTCTAGTATTACTTTCAGTATGGCAGTTTGTTAGTACCCTGGGTATTTCTTTGAAAGGCGACAGTAGTTGAAATGCCTCAACACAGTCCTATAAAACTCATCCCATTTGCATTCTGACTCTTTAGTTTGGTAAATGATGTCCCACCCCTCTGTTAGCTTAGTTTTGATATTGCTGATGATGGTGCTTCTCATAATCCACTTCTCACATATTTTAGCTGCTCTCTGGCTCTTGAGTTTAAGTGTGTTACACTAGTGCCAGAGCTTCTATATTTGTGAGGTTATATGATTTTAACATATCTGTCTGTCAGTTAAACAGCAGGATTTTGTTTCAGTATTTAGCTATTTAACTATACTAAGGTCATTGGTATATTTCTGCTTATGGTTCTGTTAACTGTATCAAGATAGTGTAACACATCAGCATTTGGTGGGCAGCACATTCCAATTATTTTATGTTTATCTAATCTACTTGAATAAGCATTTATGTGGACCACAACAGCCATTCCAATTGTTCCTTCACTAATAAATATTGCTACCTCACCACTTTTGTGTTGTTTCCTGCAAAACCATCTAATTTATGATAGTAAATTTTATTGACTTTCAGTCCATGTTTTCTTATTAGCTTACTGGTTGTTCAGGAAACTAGACAAAAAATCACCAGTGTCATATCTCAGTGAGGAGCTTAAAACTTTTAGCTCAGGGCAGGAGCACATAGAGGAACTACAGCTTATAGAACAATTCATGATAGGAGAAATCCTCTGTGGCATACAGTCACTGTAAAGAAACTTTGAAAGACACATAGACTACTGCATAATAAGTATAAAACAAAACTTAGTGCTATAGTTAGAGAGGTGCTGAATGAAATGTCTTTTGCAGGAGAAAAATGCATGAAGCCTTCAATGACTGCTGTAGCAGAATGTTGTCAAAATATCTTTCACGAAACTCAAATAAATTCTGGTCATGCGTAACGGCTGTTAGTGGCGCCATGAAGTAACATCTAGTCATTCATGAAGCAAGACAGGAACTGAAAATGAGAGTAGAAAACCAAAGCAGAAATACTTAACTGTATTTTCAAAGGTTCCTTTACAAAGGAAAACACAGGGGCATTACCCCAATTTAATCTCCGTACCACTGAAAAGATGAATGAAATAATTACAGGGAACTGTCGAGGAACCTACACTGGAAGAAGTTAAAGCTAGTATCAAGATTCTTAAAAACAGTAAAACTCCAGCAGAAGACAATGTTGTAGCAGAAGCGATAAAATGTGGTGAAGAAAAGCTAATAAGGGTTTTGCATGAGATTATGGTGGAAATATGGTGGAAAGAAAATATGCTGGAACAGTGGAACACAGCTATACTCTACCCTATACATAAGAAACATGACAAAGTTGACTGTGAGAATTATTGAGTAATTGCACTGCTCTGTATAGTATAAAAAGTATTTGGATAAATCATGGTGGGGCAACTCAGTACGTATGTAGAAGAGTATCTAGGAAACTACCAGTGTGGTTTTCAGAACTAATAGATCCACCATAGATCAGATTTTTACCATCGACAGATCCTTGAAAAATGTTGTGAGTATTACATCGATGTCCACCAGCTGTTGATTTCAAACAAGCTTATGATAATATCAAAAGGGATCAACTCTGGAAGGCAATGCAAGATCCAGGGGTACCCAACAAACAAAGAAGACTGGTCCAAATGACTTTGAAAAGAACAGTATGTAAAGTAAAGGTTGAGGGCACTTTATCAAAGGCATTTGAGGTTAACCAAGGATTGCAACAACTATTATGTTTAATGTCGCCTAGGGGAGGGTAATGCAAAAGACACAAAGCAGTAACCCTGGGGGAACACTGTTTAACAGTGTCACAGGATCTTGCATTAGGAGATGATATTGATTTGTTATCTAGGAGGAAACAGGACATGGAAGAAAAGCTTGAAAAATTAGATGTGGAGCAGAGGCGGGGGTTGACAGTTATGAAGTCAAAGACCAGGTATTTGTTAATATCTAGGAAAAGATATAGTGAAGGAGAAAGAAGCATGACTTTGAATGGAAAAGAATTTGAATGCTGTGAGAGTGTTAAATATCTTGTGTCACTGGTAACTGAGAATAATGATACGAGAGAAAAAATACGTGCAAGGATTACAGCTGGTAACAGGAGTCACTTCACATTGATTAAAGTATTTAAAGCAAGAAGGCTTACAAGGGAACCTCCCCATCGCACCCCCCTCAGATTTAGTTATAAGTTGGCACAGTTGATAGGCCTTGAAAAATTGAACACAGATCAAGAAAGAAGTTGTGTGGAACTATGGAAAAAATAAGCAAAATATACAAACTGAGTAGTCCATGCACAAGACAGACAACATCAAGGAGAGTGTGAGCTCAGGAGCGCTGTGGTCCTGTGGTTAGCGTGAGCAGCTGCGGAACGAGAGGTCCTTGGTTCAAGTCTTCCCTCGAGTGAAAAGTTTACTTTCTTTATTTTCGCATAGTTATGATCTGTCCATTCGTTCATTGACCTCTCTGTTCACTGTAATTAGTTTAGTGTCTGTGTTTTGCGACCGCAACGCAAAACCGTGCGATTAGTAGACGAAAGGGCATGCCTCTCCAATGGGAAGCAAAAACATTTGATCGCAAGGTCATAGGTCAACCGGTTCCTCCACAGGGAAACACGTCTGATATATTCTATACGACACTGGTGGCGGCATGTGCGTCACATGACAGGAATATGTCGTCGACCCACCTAACTTGTACACTTGGCGAATGGGTAAAAGGATTCTTCTACTTTGCCCGAGTTAGGTTTTCGTGTGGATGTGATAATCACTCCCAAAAAAATGATGAAAACATAAGAGTTTGTCACGTAAACTGAAAATAAAAAATTAAACTTTTCACTCGAGGGAAGACTTGAACCAAGGACCTCTCGTTCCACAGCTGCTCACGCTAACCACGGGACCAAGGCACTCCTGAGCTCGCATTCTCCTTGATGTTGCCTGTATTGTGCATGGACTACTCAGTTTCTATATTTTGCTTATTTTTTCATAGTTCCACATAACTTCTTTCTGTTTTCTCGATTGATCTGTGTTCAGTTTTTCAAGGCCTATCCACTGTGCCAACTTATAACTAAATCTGAGGGGGGTGTGATGGGGAGGTTCCCTTGTTAGTAGGAATCTGAATCTGACAGTGTATCGTACAGTGAGACCTGTGGTGATGTTTGGGTTGTAGATTTGGAGAATGACACAAAATGATGAGTTGTTGCAGAGATGGGAAAGGAAGATACTTAGGAAAATCATTGGGCCAGTGAATGATAGGGGGTTTAGGCGATCAGAAATAATGAGGAGATCAGAGAGTTGTTTAACAAACCAGATATTGGGACAGAATTAAAGAGCAATAGACTACGTAGGTTGGGACATGTAGAAAGAATGGTGGAGAGCAGCATGATAAAGAAAGTTTTCAAAGGAAAACCAGGTGGACACTGTATAAAGGGCAGACCAAGGACCAGATGGCTAGACAAAGTGGAGGAGAACTTGAGAAGAATGGGCATTAGAAGATGGAGAGCCAAGACAGCCAGCAGAGAAGGGTGGGCGGAAATTGTCCGGGAGGCCAAGGCCCAACACAGG